>NC_072411.2:122235000-122860000 GCF_028858775.2 Pan troglodytes
ATAGAGAACTATTACGGGGAACAAGGGTGTGGGGCCTTCTTGAGGAAATAGCTAGGGAGGGTGAGAGTGGAGGATATATAGCTAGATCAGGAGTCAGCAAACTATGGCTCAAGGGTCAAACCCAGCTTGCCACCTATTTTTGTACAGCCTGTGAGCTAAGAATTGTTTTTAGCCAGGCACAGTGGCTCACATCTGTAATCCCAGCACTTTGGGAGGCTGAAGCAGGAGGATCGCTTGAGCCCCAGGAGTTCAAGACCAGCCTGGGCAACATGGTGAGACTCCATCTCTACAAAAATTAAAAAACAAAATTAGCCAGGTGTGGTGGCGCACACCCGTGGTCTCAGCTATTCTGAAGGCTGAGGTAGGAGGATGGCTTGAGCCCAGGAGTTTGCAGCTGCAGTGAGCTGTGTTCATGCCACTGCACTCTAGCCTGTGTGACAGAGCAAGACCCTGTCTTTAAAAAAAAAAAAAGAAAGAGGGCCTGGCCTGGTGGCTCATGCCTGTAATCCCAGCAGTTTGGGAGGCCAAGGCGGGTGGATCACCTGAGGTCAGGAGTTCGAGACCAGCCTGGCCAACATGGTGAAACCCCATCTCTACTAAAAATACAAAAAATTATCTGGGCGTGGTGGTGCATGCCTGTAATCCCAGCTACTTGGGAGGCTGAGGCAGGAGAATTGCTTGAACCCAGGAGGCAGAGGTTGCAGTGAGCCGAGATGGTGCCACTACACTCCACCTGGGCGACAGAGTGAGACTCTATCTCAATTAAAAAAAAAATTAATATCCATAAACCAAGTTCTATTGGAACACAGTCACACTCATTCTTATACATGTAGTCTATGGCTGCTTTTACATAATTGTGTAGCAATCTACCACAGCAAATGGCCGATCATGTACCATCTTGCTTCATCCACCCCCAAACTGAGACTACTATCAGATTATTTTAAATTGAATCCTAGATGTCATATTGTTATATCCACAGAGCCTTCAGTATGTATCTCCAAGTTTTTCTAAAGATAACCACAATACCACTAAAACAGGAGTTTTTAAGAATGAAGAAGTGGGGTCAAGAGGAGAAAAAAATAAGGTGGAAAAGTAGACAAAACCAGGCACAATACCCAGAGGCTGTTTAAAGAGCATGTCACTTACCATAAACTCAGACCCAAGGTTGCATCAATTTTCCTGGAAATCTAGATAGGTAAGAAAATTAGACAGTTCTAAGCATTAAACGTGGAAGCAAAATGTCATCATAAGAGGCAACAAATTAGGTTGTTGAGAGAAAATATCAGATCAAACCTTGAAGCAAGGCCATTAGCTTGGTGGTTCTAAAACCTTACAGAAGAAGCAATGAGCAATGGGGCAGATTAAAGCTTCTTGAGTCCTGCTCAAGAAAGATGTGCAGCTACAAATTTGACTCTCTTATTTCTCCTTTGATGTTAGCCAACTCAGTGGTCATCTTTATGTTCCCTGTAGAGAGGAGAGTTAACTGTGTATTGTCATTTGGTCCCATCTCTGGATGTAGGTGGTAATAACAATTGCCTGCCACTTTCCAGTGACCAAGCATGGAGTCAAGGCGTTGGAAAGAACAAAGGACTCGGGGGGATCAGTTTGTTGGTTTTTGTCCTTTGAAAGAAAATCAGTTTTTGTACCTATTTTTTAAAATGCTGGCCAGGCGCAGTGGCTCATGCCTGTAATCCCAGGACTTTGGGAGGCCGAGGAGGGTGGGCCACGAGGTCAGGAGTTCGAGACCAGCCTGGCCAACATGATGAAACCCTGTCTCTACTAAAAATACAAAAAAATTAGCCAGGTGTGGTGGCGGGCACCTGTAATCCCAGCTACTTGGGAGGCTGAGGCAGGAGAATCACTTGAACCTGGAAGGCAGAGGTTTCAGTGAGCTGAGACTGTGCCACTGCACTTCACCCTGGGCGACAGAGTGAGACTCAGTCTCAAAAAATAAAAAAAATTTTTTTTTTAGATTCAAGGTGTGCAGTTTTGTCACATGGGTATACTGCGTGATGCTGATATGATTGATCCCATCACCCAGGTGGTGAGCATAGTACCCAGTAGTTAGTTTCTCAGCCCTTGCCCCTCTTCCTACTCCCACTCTATTAGTTCCCAGTATCTATTGTTGCCATTCTTTTTAAAATTTTTTAATTTTTTGTTTTAGACAGTCTCACTCTGTTGCCTAGGCTGGATTGCAGTGTGGAATTTTGACTCACTGCCACCTCCTCCTCTAGGGTTCAAGCGATTGTCATGCCTCAGACACCTGAGTAGTTGGGATTACAGGTGTGTGCCACCACGCTCAGCTGACTTTTGTATTTTTAGTAGAAACAGGATTTTGCCATGTTGGCCAGGCTGGTCTCAAAGTCTTGGCCTCAAATGATCTGCCCACCTCAGCTTCACAAAGTGCTGGGATTCCAGGTGTGAGCCACTGCACCCGGCTATCATTGTTGCTATCTTTATGTTCATGAGTACTCAATATTTAGCTGTCACTTATAAGTAAGAACATGCAATATGTTCTCTATTTTTGACCCAAGTATTTTGCCTACCCTTCCTTCTTGTGTTGTGGTGAGCATCTGATGAAAGTGTACATGTGAAAATACTATATAAGTCAGAAAGTGTTATGCCAATATAAGACTTGGTATTAGATTATACTGAGTGGGATATATATATATATATATATATATATATATGTATGTATTTAAATTTATTTTATTTTTATATTTTAGTTTTGTATAGGGATGGGGTCTCTCTATGTTGCTCAGGCTAATCTCCAGCTCCTGGGCTCAAGTGATCCTCCCGCCTCAGCCTCCCAAAGTGCTGTGATTATAGATGTGAACCACCATGCCTAGCTACCTTCTTATTTTCAACAAAATTTGTTTTGCACCTTCTATGTTCTTCGCTCTGTTCTGTGGATTCCTGGAGGACTATTAAAAAGCATTGGCAGGTGCTACAAATTCTCTTTCTTATTATTAGTGTTTTGTTTTTCTTGTCTGGCAGGGAAATGATATTTTATGTCACTTTGACCTGATTTCACTGCTACTATGGTTCACATGTTTATGAAATGTAATCTACTCAAGAGAAAAGCAGACATTTTTCTTCCTGATATGCCTGTAGGTTTGCCATGTTGAGCAATAATGATGGAATTTCCAAATTCCTATCAGTAAGAAAACAGCATATTCTTGGTGTGGGGAGTGAGTCTTTTGTGGGAGGAAACCTAGGTCAAGAATTATGTAGGAAAATGAGACAGAAAAAGAATACAAATTCTAAAGTTTTTTAATGACAACCCTTCTAATTTGTGCCTAGAAGATTGTGCATAGGGAGATTACTATACTGGGTTTGAATTGCAACAAATAAGATCATCCACCCAAAGCATCTGGCTTGACCCAGGAATTGAGGAATATAAAAATAGTTATGGGGAAGTTTTAAAGAAAACTGGAATAGTTTTAAAGTTGGAATGGGATCCATTTGGTCTATGACTATTTTACAGGTGTGGTCAAATGAGACATGCTTGAAATGTTTGCTTTTAATAATTTACTGCAACTCATTATAAATGGCAGGGTTGCACTAGTATGGGTATAGATTGCTTTAAGAAAACTCAATATTTATAACCCCACAAATGTATAAATTGTGAATTATGAATTAGGGGATGAGTATCTCCATTATAAAAGAATTTGCCTTCAGGATTCTCTCTTAGAATATTTAAAATATAACTTGATTTACAAATACGGTTTACAGAAATACATCTGGGAAAAGTAAGAGCACACACATACGCATGCTCTGAGTTTAGATTCTTCATAAAGATAGACAGATGGCATGTTATGTCTCAGGATAACTATACCTGCTATGGGCTTGTCCTTACTACAAACAGCCAGCTCTCTTAACAATCAGAGACTACTTATTGTTACAAGAGGCAATCTGCCATGGGCTCTGAGCATCCCTGTAGTTTTTGCTGGCTATGCTAACAATGCAAAGCTTTGACCATTCTTTACCTGGACATTTGCTAGTATTGTGTTTACTATGAGCAGATTGAGGAATATGGTAATGTCTCTATTTGGGATAGGAAACAGGGTTGCTTACTGCTTACTATAAAACAACATGTTCCCTAAGCTCAGTGCTCCTCATCTGTGCTGCGAGCCTACTGTGTGCAGAGCATCCATCTGGGCCCACAATATTGCTCCGATAAGACTTGGAGGCAAGGAGAACTGATACACATGCTGATGCTCATGCTTCTTGCTGTGCTATGAGTAATAACGTCCTTTGTCTCTGACCCAGGAATCTCTTGCCTTCTGCTAGCACCCATGAAACAGTAACCAGCTAAATTATTAGCTTGTGTACAAGGGTAAAACCAGATCTCAGTCCTGACACTTTTCAATTTGACTGTGCTGAGTTAAATCTGTGGATTTGGGGTTATCTGAGTACTTTGTTGACTTAACATAAAGGCACTTACTACTTTATTTTCTCAACTTTTAATTGCTTAGGACTGCATGCTATATTATTTTTACCTTTTAATTTAGTTTTTTAATTTTAATTTTAATTTTTCTAGAGGCAGGGTCTTGCTCTGTCACTCAGAGTGGAGTGCAGCAGCATGATTATAGTTCACTGCAGCCTCTAACTCCTGGGCTTAAGAGATCCTCCTGTCTCAGCTTCCTGAGTGGATAGAACTAGAGGCCTGTGCCACTACACCTGGCTAATTTTTTATAAAACTTTTTTTGTAGAGCTGGAATCTTGCTATGTTTTAATTTTTTGTAGAGACAGGGTTTTGTCACGTTGCTTAGGCTGGTCTCAAGCTCCTGGCCTCAAGTGATCCACCTGCCTTGGCCTCCCAAAGTGCTGCGATTATAAGTGTAAGCCACCACGCCCAGCTATTTTTGCCATCTTTATGTTCATGAGTACCCAATGTTTAGCTGGTTTTAAACTCCTGGCCTCAAGCAATCTTCTGCCTTGACCTCTCAAAGTGCTGGGATTACAGGTGTGAGCCACCTTGCCCAGCCAGCATGAAACAATAGCAGTACTTTTAGTGTCTTAGGGCTAAGCTAGAGCAGCTGGTGCTTAGCTTAGATTTTTGTGGTTGTTTTCTTTTATATATAGGAAAGGAAAATCGCTGAATCATTTAATTAATGTCATATTCTCCAAGTATAACTCTTGATTATACATAGAAGGGAGAAACTGATGACTACCAATGAATCTAAACATTGAGGGAAGAAAAATGGGACTGAGCCTGTATGTAGGATTTATGAACTGACTACATATATAGGATGTGTATTTTAAAGGTATCTTTAAAATGCTGCTGTGCTGTGTATGGAGTACATCTTACTGGGCTGTGTCTACTTGGACCACATTAGATGGTACTTTGTGTTCTGAGGATTAGAATTCTAGCTCTAAGAAGAGGTTTCTCTTTTGCTTTCCTTAGCCTGGGTCAGCTACTTAATCTCTTAAGTAGGTTTCTCTTCTACCAAAACATCTGGGAAACAATAGATACTATTCTTAAGGTAGAATATATGTGTGGCCTATGTATGGGTGATTTGTAGATCTGATTTGATGCATATATTTGCGAATGGGCATGGCAATGAGCTGGATTTGTTTTAAGTGAACATACAGAAATTTCCAAAGGGATGTTGTTTCCTTTAAATTATCACCTCAGAAATCTATGTGTTATTGCCAAGTTATTTCCAATAACATGGCTCAAACTTTCCTATTACTCCTTTTATGGGAGTGCATTCAGAGTCCAAGATCCAGTGGTGATCAAACTTTGTGCTTTTTAAAAATTTACCAAAAACCATGTAGAGCCAATTCTATGAGTAAAGTGTGAGATCAAATGGAGTTAAAAAAAAAAAAAAAAAGAAGACACACAAAGTAGTAAAATTGATTTTCTTGAGTGGTTTGCAAACAGACCCCAAAGGCTACTGCCAAGCAAACTTCTGGAAACTCTTTAGATCAGGGGCCCCAAACCCCAGGCCATGGACTGGTACCAGTCTGTGGCCTGTTTGGAACCGGGCTGCACAGCAGGAGGTGAGAGGTGGGCCAAGTAGCATTACTACCTGAGTTCTGCCTCCTGTCAGCGGTGGCATTAGATTCTCACAGGAGCACAAACCCTATTGTGAACCGTACATGCATGGGATCTAGGTCGTGTGCTCCTTATGAGAATATAACTAATGCTTGATGATCTGAGATGGGACAGTTTCATCCTGAAGCCACACCCTTCCATGGAAAAATTGTCCTCCATGAAACAAATCTCTGGTGCTAAAAAGGTTGGGGACTGCTGCTTTGGGTGATGGCAGTCCCTCAGTGTATGGCTTTTCAGTGTCAGCTATGAAGGGACCAATGAATGTGTTCAACCTATTACACTTAGCTGCACGACTGAATTATGCCAGCACGTCAGTATCACCAAGGGTGTGTGTGGGATGGTGGACAAATAAGTAGGTGCTTCATGGTCACCTGCATGATTTGATTAGAATGGGTCTCAGCCAGTTGATTTTTACTATTCAATTTATTGCTTTGAGCTCTGTGAAAAGCCAGCTTCTTTAATAGCAGTGAAACTATTTTAATGACCAGTGACATATTGGTCATGTTAGACCAACACTTATGACTTATGTGGAGACGTGGCCTGTTTTCCACTTTCAGGATTACAGGGGGAGGTGCAGGGAACTTGGGCCTCTATCTGGCCCAGTGTTTTCCAAATTTCCATCATCTTGTATCACGATTTTGCAATATATATGCCAGTGATATTATCTTCTTGAAAATAACTCACTTAAAAAATCATATATTTATGAAGGAAACTTTCTATTACTGCTATAAATGAATAAAACAATTGATGTGAATACAAGAAAACCATAAAATAAATATTCTGAAATAAAATAATGCTATTAAATTCTTACTAGATACTGATTGTCTGAACCCGAGTTTTGTTTTTTGTTTGCTAACAAGGGAGATTAGTAAGTGCTGGAAAGATGTAAAAGACATAGTAAGCCAGTGGTGAATCATTGCCTCTGAGTCTGTTTATGCTGCTGTTTATCCACAACGTTGGGCAGTCTCTTTCCACACTGAGTTCATTCTTGGCCATGTGACTAGCTTTGACCAATGGGCAGTAGCAAATGTCATGTTAGCAGTGACTTGAAAAGTGATTGCTCACTGGGGCTTTTCTTCTCCTGCTGTTCTTGGAACCTCTGACCAGCACATGAATAAGCCCAGGCTAGCCTGCTGGATGATGAGAGACACATGATCCAATCACCCCATCACTCCAGCCAACAGGCAACCAATGACCAGATATGTGACTAGCTAGTTACCGCTTGTGAATCCTCCAGCTACAAAAGTGAGCTCAGCCAAGATCAGCTGAGCCTGGCTTATGTCAGCAGAACCAATAATCCCATAGACATGAGAGCACTAATAAATTATTGTTGTGCCACTAAAACATTTCAGGGTGGTTTGTATTTTCTTTGCTTGAATGAGTTTTTGTTTTGTTTTGTTTTTAAAATTTGTTTGTTTGAGACAGGGTCTTGCTATGTTGCCCAGGCTGGTCTCAAACTCCTGGGGTGCAAGTGATCCTCTTGCCTCAGCCTCCCAAGTAGCTGGGACTACAGGCATGTGTTACTGCACCTGGTCAGGGTGGTTTGTTATTCATCCAGAGTTAACTTAGACCCTAAACTAAGATTTGTTCCAGGCATTTCGTAGCATAAAATTTATCAGTATAATTTCTTTAGTGTTGGTTTTGAGTACAACCACCTGGTCTACAATGAATGGTATATATCTCATACTTCAAGAAACACCGATCTAGTCCAAGCCCCACCTTTTAGGTTTAACAATTAAAGTCTCAGAGAGGTGAAGTGACTTACTCAGACTTCATACTTAACTAGTAACAAAGATGATACTTACACATCAGGTCTTATGTATCCAACCTGAGTTCATTTCCAGAGCATTTTGCTGCCTTTAGGATTGGTGTGTTTAATCATATTAAAGTGACGAGTAGGATTTTTGGGAGTTATTGTGTCAGCTTCTGATATCTTTATCCTCTCCTGAAGGGAGCAGGAATAAAGTTAACTCATAGAATTAAAAATGTATTTTTAAAGTTTTGGATTATCTTGTGTTGTGGATTGAATTGTATCCCTCTCCCCCAAAGATATGCTGAAGTCCTAACCACCAGTATTTGCGAATTTACCTTATTTAGAAATAGGACCTTTGTAGGTATAATCAAGTTAAGATGAGTTCATGCGGGATTAGGGTGAGCTCTAAATCCAGTGTGTCTCTGTGTCTGTATTCGGACACAGCCATATGAAGACAGAGGCAGAAACTGGAATTATTCTGCTACAAAATGCCAAGGATTGTTGAAAATCATCAGAAACGAGGTAGAGGCTAGAAAGGATTCTTCCCTAGAGCCTGTAAAGAGAATGACTGTGCCTTGGTTTCGGACTTCTAGCCTTTGGAACTGTGAGAGAATAAATTTCTGTTTGAAGCCATCTGGTTTGAGGTACTTTGTTAGAGCAGCCCCAGGAAATGAATGTATCTTGCTTGTTTACCTTTGTTTGGAATCATGTTCTATCTAAATTGCACACTAACTAATATGGGCAGTAGAGAAATTGACAGACAAAATAGGAAAGTTAGGACCTCAAAATCAAAAACCAACCCTGTCCCTCCCCTAGAAATAAGCTACCAAATAGAAAATGCCCGCGTGGCTGAGAGTTGAGTGTGTGCACAGACGCAAGTGCAGCCTTGTCTTAGATTTCTTTCCATCAACAAAGAAGAAGGCCCATTGCATTACCTTTGGGCAACTCTGTCTCAGCCCTTGTGCAACAGAGCGAGTCTATTGGCATTATCCTTTCCAGAGTTCATAAATAATGTAGATATTCAGTCATCGTAGGGGAATTAACATTCACTAAAGAATTCTCTGTAAATTCATTTTATTGGGGGCGTAACAAACATCTGTATCTTCTGTCAGCGAAACTGTCTTCAAGGAGAGAAGACAGGTATGCACAGAATTGACGTTACCTCTTTTCTTCCTGCTAGTGGCATTGTTATCCTAATGCTGGTCTTCCTATTCAGCAGTAAGCGATGTTGGTGCTCACTGTGAATTATCACCTCTGCACTTTGTGCAGTCAGCAGCACCTCCTTTTCTTGGTTGCGTTAACCATAATCTATTTACAGTGCTGTGCATTTTGAAATCCTTATCCTGCTGCATCTAAGCATTAATGAGGCAGCGGGGCAGGGTTTGTAGGGCAGCTGCACCAAGACAATTTGCTTGGTTTCTGAAAACCTCCTCCAGATAATCCAGAAAAATCCTTTACTATGGGGACCCTAATTTGTCTGATTACCTTTTTCCAACAGATGCTGGGGTCATATCCTTAGACTTTCATATTTGTCAGTTTCATTTGGTTAATTCTATTAGTGGCTTATTCCAGACATGAAAGTCATTTGCTATTAGAAACAACTGTTGTCATCTTAAAAGGAAAATCCCGGGGCCTCCTTTCCTTCTGAACTTCACGTCAACAGCATAGTCTGGATGCTCAAAAGTGCTGCTTTGCATTAATTGTCTTCTATCCACCTACACCTCTTTAGTATTTGGGAAATAATGCCCTACAGTGAAGAAGAAAATGGGGCCGTGACTAACATAGGGAATGGGACGAATTTGAAACTGTCCCTCAAACTGGATCTCGATGACACAACCAAGGCTCATGCCAACTTGGAAAATTTGGTGGGTTAGTTTCTCAGTGACTCCTAGCCCCCTTAGAATAACCTGTCACCGCTTTTTTTCTTAAGTATGAAGTTATTGGAACCACCAATGTGCTTGATATGGTTTGGCTGTGTCCCCATCCAAATCTCATCTTGAATTGTATCTCCCACAGTCCCCATATGTCATGTGAGGGACCGGTGGGAGGTCATTGAATCATGGAGACAGATCTTTCCTGTGCTGTTCTCATGATACTGAATAAGTCTCATGAGATTTGATGGTTTTATAAAAGGGAGTTCCCCTGCATGAGCTCTCTCTTGCCTGCTGCTATGTAAGACATGACTTGGCTCCTCCTTGCCTCCACCATGGTTGTGAGGCTTCCCCAGCCATGTGGAACTGTGAGTCCATTAAAATTCTTTTCTTTATAAATTACCCAGTCTCGGGTATGTCTTTATTAGCAGCCTAAGAACAGACTAATACAGTGCTCATCTGCAAAACTCCATTTCCCAGCTTCCCTGCAGCTTGGTGGGACATGACAGCAGTTCTGGCCAATGGCATGTAATGAGAAGTCTGCTGAGGATGTCTGGGAAAATTTTGCTCTTCAAATATAGACGTATTTCCTTCCTCTTTCCGGCCCAATTCTCTTCCCTCCTGCTTGGAATGCCTGTGAAATTTTTGGAACTGGAGCGGTCATCTTATGACCATGCAGGAAAGGCCAACAGAACTGCAGAGACCTTGCCCTGAGGCACTCAGCTACCAAACCAATGCCAGGAACCATCTATCTCTGGACTTTTAGTGTCATGAGGAAAAATAATCTCCATTCTATCCATATCACTGTTAAGTGTGTTTTCCATTACATGCAGCCAAACTTGATAACTGGGTGATATGGGGGGTTTCCAAGAGTCTAGTGTGTTGCTGATGTCTTGGGTTAAAGAGTTTTCAGGAGCTGGAAGGAAATATGAGTTGGGCAGGGAGGAGAAGCCCAGCAGAGTAGGAAGCCCTGGTGTTCCCCATGTGTGTTTCAGACTGGGCCTTTTCTCATAATTTCACTTCACCCTGTGGTTCAGAGTTTTATTAGTGTTCTGAATAACTTGTCCAATGAATTCCTTGGGTTTCTGTGCCCTTTGAGAAATTTCATTTAGTGAACAACTGCTTTGTTCATTTCTTCACTAATTTTACATTGCTTGAGAGAAAAAGCTCTGACTGAGGTGAGGATATCTTAGTATGCCTTAGGAAAGAACTGTGTACCTCTGAGTGAATTGGGGAGGAGCAGGATACATTTTGGGGAATTAAAAATGTCACTTTGTACACAAGAAGTCATTCTGATTAAGGACAAATATATTCCCTGAAAGCAGGAATGTGGCTGGATTAGACCATCTCCTTCCCCCCTACACTTTAAAAAGTTGGTTTGAGAATGTTCAAGTAATTATTTACCACCTCAGTCTGAAAATTAGGAGTCTACTGGGGTCTCATGAAATAGTTCTGCTGGGGTGAGGTCTGGTGGTGGCGGGGGGAGGGTAGAGTATCAGCGGGGGTTCCCACTGCAAGGTAGGGAGCTCTGAGCTTGCTCCTGGCTTTGGGGGGTTTCTGTGGATCCCCCTCATGGCCTTGGACCTAGACTTAGAGAAGGACAGTTGGTATGGGCAGGGCTCCAGGGTGCAGAGGGACAAACGTCTGTACAAGGAGAGCAAGGAGAGAGCTGCTCTGGATTCAGTCTCAGTATCTTTCTGGCTAGGCCCTGGGCTATCTTGTTTACTTTTAATTGCTCTGGCTATTCTCTGCACACAGCTCGACACAAAACACACCTCCTTGGCCAACAAGTAGGAGGCAGAACCCAGTCTTTAGGATCTAGAAGAACTGGGTTCTGCCCTAGTTCTTCCATTTATATGCTAGCTGACCTTAGGTAAGTTACCTAGACTCTCTGAGCCTTGGTTTCCCCACCTATCAACTTAATTATTAATAGTATCTACTATTGCTACATAATAAACAACCAAAAATCTCAGTGGCGCCCAACAGGAAGCATTTATTTCTCACTCACAGGGCTGTTGGTCAATGGAGGCAAACTTTCTCAGATCACAGAAGCATGAATCTTGGACCCAAGTTTTGGGTCTGCTCCATGTGGGTTGCTCTGGGGCCCCAGCTAGAGAGCAGTGACTGCTGGAGCTGGCTCTTCTGGTGGAGCTCTGAAGCTTCCAGATGGGTGAGAGGGAACCTGCAATGCTTCTTCAGCTTACAATTCTTATACTGTCACTTCTGCCATTCCATTGGCCAAAGCAAGATACATGGCCAAGTCCTGCATCTACAAGTTCAATTTCCTACAGAGTAGGAAATGCATTCCTACTATGGAGGGAGATGAGAATGAATATTTACTGAACCATAATCTAATTACTACTCCCATTGGAAACAGATATTTTGGAGACTTAATGAGATAATGATGAGGGGCATTTAGCATGGAGCCCTAGACATAGTAAGCTCTCATTAAATATAACTTTTTTTTTCTGCTGCTGCTGCTGCTGCTGTTCCTGCTATATCTATTCCTGTGACACTCCCATCCTTAGCCTAAGAGATGAAGTTCTGGAGAAGAATGCATGTGAGCAGGCTGTGTACCATTCAAGGCCTTGCTGGCTTGGAGAATCAAAGCTCCCTCCTTTTACCCCAACATGTAATGTTCTTCCCTTTGACCTCAAATGGGTCCATGGAAGCTTCTGAAAACTTCAGGTCCTTGTACATCCTATTACATTTAAAGCATGTTCATGCCCATTCTTATTTGACTCTCTCAATTACTTGTGAAGTAAACTCAGAAGCCATTGCCACTGTCATTTTATGGAGAAGAGAAGAGGTTGGGTTGATCCCAGGTGACATCTGTCCTTTGGGACTTTCTAGTCTACAGCTCAGATGGCACAAAGTGTCATTCTCATTTCTATTTTTAATTTTAATTTAATTTTTTTTTGAGACAAGGTCTCGCTCTGTCACCCAGGCAGGAGTGCAGTGGCACAATCTTTACTCACTGCAACCTCTGCCTCCCAGGATCAAGTGATCTTCCCACCTCAGCCTCCTGAGTAGCTGGGACTACAGGTGCTTGCTACCACACTGGGGTAATTTTTTGTTTGTTTTTGGTAGAGAAGGGGTTTCTACCAAAAACAAAGGCTGGTCTCAAACTCCTGGGCTCAAGCAATCTGCCTGCCTCAACCTCCCAAAGTGCTGGGATTACAGGCATGAGCCACAGCGCTCAGCCCCAGAGTGTCATTTTCATGACACGGTTATTAGTTGAGGTTGGCAGAAATCAAACATAAGCATTTGAAAATTTAGTGTTCATTTTGTCATTCATTCATTCACTCCTTGAATAAAGCAGGACGTTTTGGAGCTCTCGTTGTGTGGTCCATAAGCATGTTATGGTGGACGATTAGATAAGTGCTGTAAGGCATTAGGGGCTCAGCAGACTCTGCCAATTTCAGGCCCATTTGGGGTTCAGATATTGGCAAGGTGTTGGCAGTGAGGGCCAGAGGCAGGAAGACTGAGCCTTCTAATCACTCCTGCCTTGCTCATTGCTGTGTGTCCTTCATCAGCCATATTATGTCTCCTCTCACATCTCCTTAGAGCACCCATTAGGTCCAACTAAACTGCTCTTTTAGGATGCGCTGGGGCAGTTCAGGGTCCCAACACAGCCTCCTACTCTAATAGGCACCCTTTGATGATGGAGAAGGCAGGTCTGATGCCTAGAGTTGGGGTCGGCAATCTGGGCTGTTGCACTGACTCTGTGGCTGGCTGGGAGTTTGGGAGGCATCTAAACACATTCCCTTCTCTTTCCATTTCCATCTTCCTGTCTCTGAGATGGAACTTGTAATGGACTGAATGGAGATGGTCTTGATTACTTAGTTCCTTTTTCTCAAACCATAGCTAAATGTCATAACTATTTAAACTTATGAAACAGACAGGGACCATTTATCCCCATTTTACAGATGAAGAAACAGGCTCAGAGAGAGTAAAAGATTTGTCCACTGTGCTGCTGCAATCCCAGGTGACCTTACATATCCTTCCTAGTCTTCAGATTCCTTAATATTTTTGAATTCACAGACACCTGCTCTGTGTTGTCCTTGCAATGCCCAGGGCTTGCCAACCCTTACCTGTCGGTGGTGTGAGGAAGCCTGAAGTAGGAGCAAACAAGGAAGGAGAATTTCTCCCTCTTCCTTCCAGGGATTCCTGGTCATCTACCACAACTCCTTTGTTCTCTACCACCCCACAACCCTGGATCTTGCAAGGGAAGGAAAGATCCATTCAGGACCGAAGCCCATTGGAGCCATTCATGTCCTGGGTTGACGTGGATTCAACTGGGCATGGCTGCTCTGTGTTGGGTGGGCACCCTTACATCTCTACCAGTCCTGGTCCCTTGGCCTTTGATCGTCTCTGGCCTTGGCCTGTTGTGGACCTGAGGTCTCTTGCTTGCTCTGTCAGTCTCCCTCCTACCCTCTTGATGAAGGTCTTGACTTCAGAGGATCTTTCACAAATAACAAAGGTGTCTGGGCTGCCTGGAGTGTCTGTTCTATGCTAACATTCCACTAAGTGCTTTATATCTGCAGTTTGCTCTGAGTGAATTGAATCCCCAGACTCTAGGGTAAAGGTGATATCGTCTTCATTTTACAGACAGGGAAACTATGAAGCTGGGAAAGGCTATTTATTTTTCTCAGGATTATACATCTGGTAAATGAAGCTTACTCCTTCTATAATTTTACTCCTTCTATAATATAATAATATATTACCCCTTCGATAATAGCTGCTGATATGGGCCAGGGGCTTCTTATCCATTATTTGCAATCCTCATAACAACTCTGCTGTCTCATCCTCTTTGTTTACCAAGTGATGGAATTGAGGGACAAAGAGGTTAAATAACTTGCAGTGGGTCACACAGCTAATAAGTTATAGTTATGAAGTTTAAGTGCAGGGCTCCGAGACTCCCAAACTCCTCTTTTATTCCCTTTCTCTTGAGACTTCTTAGACTTCCTCATGATCTCACCGAGCCCTTCTCAAATAACTGTGTGTGTTAGAAGTCTGGTTAAAAGAACATCAAGAACAGAGCTGACAGGCAAAACATGTCTCATTTACAGGGCAGCCTGCGTGTGTGGTGTGCAGAGGGCAATGGTGGGAAGCGAAACCCCGTCCCTGGTCTTGGTAGTTCATGGGCTGATTGTAAGAACGTGAGACCCTCTTACACTTTCTTTTTGAGCATCTCCTGTTGGCACCACCTCCTTTTCTCTTCCTTTTGACTTCTACGATCTTTGGTCTGTGTTGTCACCCCCTTTTGACTTCTGGAATCTTTCATCACTGTTGTCACTCCATGCACTGGCCCACGCCTCTGTCTGGGCCTGTACCCAAGCCCCCTCAAATCATTTGAGTGTCTGCCTTAGTAAGGGAAGCCATGAGGCACCAAAGGTACCAGGAAGTGAACCAGGGTCTTGTCTGGACCCCAGTCCAAGCCCAGACTATGCAGCTAGAAGGAGATCACTGGAAAATGGTATTAGCTCGTTGTGACCTTTAGCACCATTGCTGTGGCTTCTTTCCTGCCTTGGAAAAAACTGCCTACTTTCAGTTTTGGATGAAAGTCATCCTACTTTCAGTTTGATGACTCCCCAACTCCCTCTCACAAACCCAGATGCTTTGGGCCAAAATCTATTAGGACAAAACACACCCTGCTCACTCCAGGCTGTGAGAATGGCTAGACTTTGTGCATCTTCTAATCTGATTACATTTCCAGTCCCAACCACCTTCATTTTTCACCTCCTAATTGATTTCCCTGCTTCCACCCCTCCAATTTATTCTTTGCTCAGCAGCCATCCCAATCCTCCTAAATTGTGAGTCTGCTCATGTCACTCCTCTAATGGTGTCTCATGTTCTTTAGAGAAAAAGCTGAAGTCCTCACAGTGGCCTACAGTGATCAAGGGAGGGGCTGGCATTTTGTTTTTGGCAAAGGGGCAGATGGTAAATACTTTTGGCTTTGTGGACCATTGGCGTCTGTGGCTACTACTCAGCTCAGCTGCAGCAGGAAAGCAGCCACAACATGTGAACAAATAAGCATGGCTGTGTCCCAACCAAACTTTACTTATAAAAGTGGGTGATAGGTTAGATTTGGCCCACAGGCCGTGATTCGCTGACCTCCTCTCTAGGTGATGTGGCCCTGACACCACATGGCCTTATTACCTTCTGCTCTTGCCCTCTGTTTTAGCCCACTGTCCTCTGTAAACATGCCAAGGCTTTGCTTGGCCTTTGCATCAGCTGTTCAATCTCAAACATTTTCTCCCTTTATCTCCGAGTGGCTCATTTTCTTACTTCTTCAGGTTTCTGCTTAAGTATCATTAGCAGAGAGCCCACCCTGACCACCTTATCAGAAATAGCAACCTTCTCATTTTCTTAGCACCCCATCCCCTTTACTCTGCTTTAGTTTGCTTGATAGCCATTGCTACCACCTGACATCTTTATTTATTGAATGAATAAATGATTCCTTCGGCAAATATTACCGA
This sequence comes from Pan troglodytes, assembly GCF_028858775.2. Classification (NCBI taxonomy): domain Eukaryota; kingdom Metazoa; phylum Chordata; class Mammalia; order Primates; family Hominidae; genus Pan; species Pan troglodytes. The sequence goes on from NC_072411.2 coordinate 122,251,171, forward strand.
GTGCCTCCTTAATGCCAGCCAACTCTCTAGGTGCTGGAATCCCGTAAAGAACAAAACAAAGCCCTTGCTATCATTGGACTTTAAGTCCAAAGGGGAAGACAGACAACAAAAGTAGTAAAAATAAATATAAACATTGGTAGAGATAAGTGCTATGGAGAAAATTAGGCTGGGTGGGAGATGGGTTGTGGTGGAGGCTCATGTCTCTGTTTCTCTGGTAGTAGTTGTCTTCTGCCTGGCCTTATTGCTAAGATTTCACGAGTTACAGCAACAGTGACATTAGCTCCCATTGCTCAGCTTAGAAGTTGGTGATGCAGAGCTGGAGCGTCTGACAAAATCCCAGAGCCAATAGGGGGCGCCACAGACTGGGAAGAACTGGCTGTGCAAAAAGGTGTGATCAAGGCAGGGGCAGCCAAGCTTCTGAACACGGTGGAAGGGGAGATGAAGGCTGGCAGCACAGGGGCAGGGAAGTTGGAAGTTGTGGGAGGTAACCGGATCTGAGCACAACTGCCTCCACTACCTGTGTTTTTCATGGAGTGCTGCCTAAATTACAAGGCGTTACCGAAGAATGCGCTTCTAAGTTGGATGCTTCATAAATCAGCCAGGCATGCATTATTATGCTGCAACAGAGCCCTTGTTGTGTCTTAATGCTCAATGATACAGCACAGAATCTGGGTTGGGCTTTCTATCATCTTGGACGTGTGGCAGGAACTCGCGCAGCTCTAATTGCTCTACGTGGGAATGGATTCATTGGTGCTTTGGCAGAATGACTCACTCTGATCAGCATTTAGATTGAAGGGGCCCTACCTGGAATCACAGGCTCAGAGAAATCTAGAGACCTTAGAGAGTTGATCCTAGTCTAATCTGCTCATGCTACAGATGGGAAAAATGAGGCTCACAGAGAGGAAGTTACTTGCCCAAGGTCATAAGTGGCACTTAGGGACACAAGTCAGGCTACTGATTCTGAGTTAAATACTTGGGTCACCATCCCAGATTCTCAGGAGAGCCGCCGTGCCCCTTCCTAGGCCTGCAGCAGGTGCCTCGGATGGTGACATTCTCTTGCCATCTGACTCAAGCTGCAGACCAACTGGAAGAAGCTGTGCCTCATTTACTTGAACACAAATGGACAACCAGTTAAAAAAAAAAAAAACAGACTTTCACATTTTATGGATCCTTAGGGACTTAGTGAACTCATGCTCCCAGATTAAAGGAAAGAGGAAAACCATACCCTTCTTGCTGAACTATGCTGCCTGCTGGTTCCCCAGTGCACCCTGGTGTTCTCCGGAATGGAGACAGCCTTTAGGACAGCTGGAGAGCATTATCACTTGAAGGCTTACATTCTGGCTTTTATATTTGATTTACATACATCTGCATACTGTATGCTCTGGGCATTGTTTTCTGTGTTATGCCATCTTCACAGTCTCCCTTCTCCAAGCTCACTTGGCAGTTTGGCTTCCTCAGCTCTGCTGGGTGAGGTGAACGCTTGGTTGGAGTTTGATCTGGAGAAGCATCTAGAAGTTTCACCTCAGCGGGAGAGACTCTGGGACAGAGAGTGGCTGCTGAAGTCAGTGATGTGTCAGAGTCTAGTGGCCATCAGTTTCCTTAAGGTTCTACAGTAAGATCTGTTTATCACACTCCTTATCTGTCTCTGTCCTGAGCTAACTGTGTTTCTGAGTGCCAGGGGTCGCCCATGGGATCAGAGTGACTGTCTATGTGTCAGGTAAAGTAGAAACTTTAGGATGCCATGGAAGAGACAGCCAACTTTTGGGCACCCTAGATAAGAAATGTGAATTAAAGCCGCAGTGAGATTCTACTACCCTAGTGGGTTAAAAAGACTGATAATACTAAGAGTTGACAAGGCTGTGGGTCAAGTAGAACTCTTATACATAGGAGGTAGGAGTGTATATTGGTACAATTACTTTAGAAAATTACTTGACAGCACCACCTAGAGGTAAATCTTTGTCTCCCCTGTGACCCAGTCATTCTACTCTGAAAGCTTTCACCAAGGAAAGGGGGCACACATGTCCATCAAAATACATGTACAAAAATGTACACAGCAGTTTCATTAGTGATAGTAAGACATTGGGATCTACCCAAGTGGATAAGTAAATTGGATATAATCATACAGTGGAATAGTGCCTGACAACACAAAAGAATGAACTACTTATATACTACTTATACATACAACAACATAGATGAATCTCACAGATGTAATATGCAGCAAAAGAAAATAGATACAAAAGAATCTATCCTATAGCATTCTATTCATGTGACATCTGAGAGCAGGTAAAGCTAGTTTATGGTGATAGAAGCAGAACTGTGGTTACCTCTGGTGAAGGGAGTAGACTAGGAAGGGGTAAGGAGAAGCCTTCTGGGGTTGATGGAAATGTTACATCAATAGTAAAAATTCACTCATTCACTTAAGTAAGATTTATGCACTTTATAGTGTGTCTGTTATAACTCAATAAAACTGAAGGAGGAAGAAAAGGGGACCTGAGTGAGAAAGACTCAGGGTCATTCTGGTAACATGTTCTATGTCTTTGACTTCCAGGACTTGGCCTCTATTTCCAGACTCCTGATACCAGCTTGCTTGATGGACTATGCTCTTTAGCATTGCCCAATATCAGCTCTGCTATTTGCCTATGGCTTGATGTTCAAACACATTCTAAGATTGACACTAACTTCTGATACTTGTACAGTGTATGCTCAACTTCAGGTTTGCCCAACTTCAAGGTGAGCGGATACTATCAGAGCTTGCCTGCACCAAAGTAGCTTTTCTGGGGCCTGCCTTCCCCACTCTCCAGCCCCCTTAATCCAACACTTGGTACTCATGATGAGATAGGCCCCAGAACTCCTCATACCATATTTCCATCAGCTGCCCACAGCTGCCACAAATTCCTGGGGGCACCTACAGAGTTGATCACTTCAGGTCAATGTACAATTGCTGGTTGTACAATAAACCCTGGGGGTCTTAGTGACGTGGATTGCTTAGAAAAGTCTGGACTCCTTTGGGCCACGCTAGAGGCTGACTTAAGGGCTAGAATAAAAAGACCTTCTTGCATCCTTTCCTCTAGGCCAGGGATGGCAAATACTTCATATATGGGCTAATATGTCTTCCCCAGCTCCTTCCTACCCCACAGCAGACATTAATAATCGACCACAGCAAAAATCCTGGATAGAAAAGCATTCTAAAGAATGTACAAGAAAGCAACTATGTATCTAAGCCTCTGGAGAAGAGTTGTTTTCGCAAGACCTAGCTAGGCAGCACCTCCCAAACACAAGGAGAGCTGCAAAGAGGAGAAGGGAGATGAAAGTTCTAGGTCTGGTTTCTTAGAAGTAGATGCTGAAGAGAGGATTTGCCGCAAAAGACTTATTAAGGAAGTGCTCCCAGGTTAGGGAAAGGGATGTAGGTGAGCAAGTGCTATCTCAAGCCAAAGGTCCCAGAAGTGACTTTATTCTGATGGGTAGAGGCACTGTGGGGTGTAAGTTACACTCTGAGTTGTCCAAGGGAACTGGGCCTGTGTACCTCCACACCACTGGTCAAGGGCCTCCTGGAGAGAAGCAAATTCCCAAGAACTCCTGGCTGCCTGTGTGTGGGAAGTGCTCCAGTGTCCTGAGGGCAGTCCTCCCAAGAGGAGCCTTGATGTGAATGCGGGAGGCAAAGGTGCACACACACTGGGGCACACAGAAACAGCAAAACACTCTCCATGACTAATAATAAGGCAATTCAAAAAGATAAGGCCAGTGAGAAAGATGCGGGGCCTGGCCTCTTGGTCGTTAATCCCTCCCTGCTCTGGAGAAGAAGCGCGAGGAAAGAAAAAAGGCTTGGACTCCTCACGGTTCTTACCTGACCCACCTGCATGGTAGTCATTCCTAGTGGATGGACAAGGGAGGGAGGGCAGGGAGGCTGCCTGTAGATGCCACATTACATAGGGTACAGGCAGCTTCTGGAGGAGACTGCTGGCCCCTGACACTCATACAAGGTCCACTAGAATCGCAATCACTTCCATTTTCCCAGCACTGTGTGGTTCCAGAGTCCTTTTACCGGCATGACTGCATTTTCACTGCCTCTGAGGTAGGCAGAGAGTTTAATTTCCATCAGTCATGGAATATAAAGGGTGAATGCTCTCCCCACTACCTTCCTTTGTGCTCCTTCTTTAATTACTTTATATTTTTGTCTGAAACTGACCCTTGATTGTATAGATCCATGGCTGAGCTGGGGAGGGTAAGGAGCAGGTGTTAATGCTCCACCTTTAAATGGCTCTCTCCTTACTCTGTAATAGAATGATTTCTTTTTCTTTTGTTCAAAAAGATTTGGACTCTGGACACCTGGCCCAAGTATTGGCTCAGCACCTGCTTGCTGTTAAAATTCTTGAAGCTCTCTGGGCCTCAGTTTCCTCATTTGCAGTATAAAGAGGTTGGCCTAGATTACAACTCCAGTCCTGGCTCTGAAACTGTGTGCACACATGGCTTCAGGTTATGGGAATTGTGTTTCTTTGTTCATTAGGAACAAAGAGCAGGCAGTATATTTTAAAGGTTGCTACTCTATTTTGGCTTCAGTACCTTAATTTTTAGGTAACCTTTTTCTTTAAGAGGAGGGAGCTGGCTGGTATAAGGAGACCTGCTTTTTTCTTTTCTTTCTTCTTCTTTTTTGTTTAAACATTAAAGCCCCTGTCTTCAGGGAAGAAGAGGCTGTTGGATGTGTTTTGAATGTTTCAAATCAAAGCCTGCCAAGAGATGGAGAGCTATAGGTTTCAATAAGCACCTCTTTCAGTAATTTTAAGAATTTCACTTATGAGGATAATGAAATCTTCAGAAACCCTAGGAGACATACCAGAAAAAAATATGACTCATCAGTGGAATTTTCCTGAATACTCTCTCCCCCTACTACATTTGTCCATCAGGAGGGCCTCCTCTGCAGATTCCGAAGACGTCTATAGCCTAATTGGATGACTGGATTTGGGAGCTCAAGAACCTTGGGAACTTGAGTACCGCTCCCCACACTTCTCAGGTCCTGCCAGCAGCCTCCAGGCCCGCTGTTGAACACTGTGACTCTGGGGACCTGGCTTGCTGTCATTTGTTGGTGTGTCTGTTGTGGCAAATGTTCCTGCTGGAAGTCTGGGCCATCGAGAGCAAATGCTTGTTTCCTTGGATCCTGCTTCTCACCGTGTGACTTTAATAAAAACAGATAGAAACTGTCACTGTTTCTGTGACAAGATGTGTAGGCTTCTTTCAGATGTGGAATCTGTACCCTGGGGTTTGCAGGCCTCAGTTGGATGTTAAATGCCCTGAGGTCTATGTGTGTAGACCTTGACTTGGATTATGAGCCCTGCTCCTATGCAGGAGAGAGGGGTAGAGCCGACTTCTTCCCTTTTGTAGGTTTTCTTGAGCTGTTGCCAAAACTCACTCCCAGCTATTTAAAGATTAAGAAATACATTTTTGAGAACTTGATTGGATGTAATTTCAGAAAAAGACACGTACATTTAGAAAAGACAATGTAAAATCCTAAAAGACCCAGTTGAAAGAACGAGTTGATGTTTAATTAAAAGCAGTGGGCATAAATGGATTCTGCACATTTTCGAGGATCAAGTTACCTAGAAAGAAAGAAAACTTGTGGGATGGGTATAATATAAACAGAAAGGGGAGTTAAAATGAAGACTTTAAGAAATTAAAATCAAAAGGGACTCTTCAAAAAGAGTGTCCGTCTTGGGTATTAACCTCCAACATTGAAATGAAAACAATTTTGAGAAGCTTAAAAAAAAAAAAAAGACAGCCCACATTGCGGCCTGCTTCAGATCTCTGGTGCTTTAGCTTTCTGTGGGAAGCTACAGTTTCCTGTCATTTGCTTGCTGGGTCTAGCATTTGTTCTCTGCCATGTGCATCTAGGATTTCTTACTAGCTATCCAGAGTTATGCTGCCTTGAAAGAAGAGGACATGTGGCTGTTCTTCTAGGCAAGGCCCTCACGGTTTGTGAATCCAGTGTAATGGTTAAAAAATGCTGAGCAGTAACCAGGAGACTTAGGTAAGAACCTAAGACAGAGCTCATGTTTTCATTTCTCACTCGCTGCGTGACTCGGGGGAAATTACTTTCCTTCTCTGAGACTCAATTCTCTCATTATAAATGAGATCCTTTCAGTGCTATCCAAAGGGACCTTCTGCCATGATGGAAATATTCTCATATCTGTGCCTTCCCATGCAGTGGCCTCTAGACAGTGGCTTTTGAGTCTTAGAAAAGTGGCTAGTATGTCTGAAGACTTTCAACTTCATTTAATTTCAGTTAATTTTGATTTATTCTTAAATAGCCACATGTAGCTAGTGGCTAACATATTGTACAGAGCAGTTTGAGATGTTGCTGAAATCCTTTCCAGTTCTAACATTCTACGATTCCACATTCTGGTGCTGAGGCTTGCGTTGCTGGCCAGTCTCAAGCATTCATCAAACTGTTATGCAGAACCTTTCCTGATCCACTTCTCATTTCTAGGGGAAAAAAAAGAGCAGCCAGGCAGAATTCTTCTTCCCAAATAGCTCATAGTTTTGTGGGAGAGAATCATACACTTCTAGAAACTGTAGGATGTTTAGGTTGGGACTCCTGGGAAAATGAAAAGTAGAATCAGCCTTCATCAATATTTGTTACACAAGGGTCTTTAACATTCCTCGAGCAAGGATGCACCCCACCAGGTAGTTTGTTCTGTCTGGGTCTGGCCCAGTTTTCCTCCTTAACCCAGAAACTAAAAGTAATCTGGACATTCACCCGCTGCTGAGTCAAACGTGGTTATTTTTAGTTTTGGGAGCCTTGAAACCTAATGAGGGTAAATGACCTAAAAGAATAGGAGTATGGGATTCTGTGTTTCATTCAGCGGATAAGCACTTACTGCATGCATTTTGAGTGTCAGACATTGGGTTAGGGATTGGGGGATACCATCGTGTGTGAGACAGGCAGCCCTTCATCTTGGGGAGCTTAGGAGAGGAGGCAGACAATGCACGAGAGGGAAGGATTTTAGATAGTGTTAAGAAAAGAAGATGGTGGCACTAATGCAAATAATTATTTTAAAAATCATTTAGGACACCACAACAAAAGATGCTGGTATTTAGCTTGCGGTCTCTGGTTAGCCATTGGTGTGGGAATAGTGAACTTGGAGTTAAAAAAAAAATGAGTTCCGGGCCTGACTGTGCTGCTTACTTTGGTGTGAAGTTGGGGAAGTACAGGGTTGTTCTGGGGATACAATAATGTGTGTGAAAGGGCTGTATAATCAGCTGAGCACTCTACAATGGTAAGATTCCATTACTATTGTGTAGGCTGCAAAATCTCCTTGTAGATAGCAATTGACTAGTTGAGGTTCTCTAGTTTGGAACACAGGAGGGAAGAGGAGACTCTCCAGAGGGACCGAGAATGTTGTGAGGAACATGAGAAGGATGCTGTGGGTGGAAGGGTCCTCAAACTGTCTTCTCTGAAGCCCTTGGCTTCCACTGAGGGGCTTCAGCAGCAGTATTGGCTAAGGTGCTAGCCCAGTGGGTCTGACTCTAATTTAGCTAGAACCAGGTATCTTAACTCTTCCCTATATTATACATACTAGCTATGTGTAAAGTGTTACTAAAGGTATCTTTTGGCAATTAAAAAAATACTGGTTAGGTGGATGCTGAGAGAAGGTGAGCTCAACAGGGGAGAGGGGTCAAGGAATGTTGGAGGAGCTCAGGCCAGCTTCCCCTCACTTTAGGATTTTGCTTCCTCTTAGGAAGTGGGTGTGAAACTGTGAGTCTGGCAGGAACCTGGGAGAATCCCTGGAACAGGATGGGGAAGGGGCAATGGCTGCACCAGGCATATCTCAACCTTATGTGCAGAGCACCTACGATTCCCATTGTGTTGCCCAAGTCCTGCAATTCATCTTGTGTCCCAAAACAAATACAATTAGGATTGACTGGCTATAAATTGCTTTAAATTGTGGCTATAAACACAAAATGTGCTTGAATCACAGCACATTAGACTGGAAAATACCTAAACTCATCTTATCCCCTAACATCTTAATTTAACAGACAAGAAAACAAAGGCCAGAGTGGGGAATGGACTTGCCTAAGATCCTAGAGTCAGTGGCAGGGCAATAACCCTGAGGTTCTGGATCCTCCTGCAGAGGCAGAAACTTCAGAACAAGGAAAGGCTGAGGCTGAGTGGTCTTTTCCTGGCCCACAGTTTTCCTTCCCTAGGGTGCCTCATCTGTGTGGCATCCCTGCCTAGTAACACATATGAAGCTGTTAGTACACACTGAATGCATGTTCCAGGCACTGCACTAAGCAATCTACTACCTTGCCTCATCGAATTCTTGGTGCTCAGTGTCTCCCATTTGCCCCTGCAGATCCACTTGCTGCTGGGTGCCTCATATGGAATGCATTAAGGGGCTGCCTTTTCTGTTGGGTTCTTATGGTTTCAGCTGAAGGGATGTATGGAGACCCCAAGGGAAAGAGGAGAGTGTGGTTGATGCATTTATTCATAAGCCTCCCTTTCTGTCAGGTTGCTACCAGCTGGCTGCGTGCCTGCATTGAAGGTCATAGCTTGCATCACGGAGCTCCTACTTTCTTTGGATGTGGATACACACACTCTTCCAGGTGCCCCTTCGGGACTGATAATGGCACCCACTTTACCATCCTCGGGCGCTGCACCCTCCCTTGTGCTTTTTCTGCACTCTCCACACTCCTTTGTCAATAGTTCTTTTATGAAACCCTCCTTGGGTTATCCCAGTTTGAGTGCCCCATCTGCTTTCTCCTGGGGCTCTCATGAATGTTCCACACAGCGACCCTATGAGGGTCATTCATTACTCCCACCTCACATGTGAGGAAATGGAGACACAGAAAGTTAGGAATGGACCCAAAATCACACAGCTAAGGGAGCCCAGGAGGTTCCAGAAACTTTGCTCTTGAAGGAGGCATTGCAGCTCCTTGGAGAGCAAGTGAGGAGGGCGGGTGGGTGGGTGATAGGATGGTCCAGGGCTTGACTTCCATCACAGACAGCTTCTGCCTTCTGTCTAAAGTCCCTTTGCAATTTGGGCTTCCTCATTAGTCCCTCCTGTCTATCAGCCCAGCCAGGGCCATTAAATGCTTGGTGGACAGCCTGTAAGAGTTGGCAGTGTGGTGGGGCCTAGAGAAAGTGGACAACAAAGTTTGTTTCTGTGGTTAAAATAAAAACTAAGACAAGACAACCCTTAATTAATTAAAGGAGCAGAAATAGCTCCCGGATGTGGCAGGGGCTGACAGCTTCTCCTCGATGATTTCATTCGGTGGTGATGGTTTTGTCAATATTACATGCTGCCCAGAACCACACACAGTCTCCTCTTCTGTCTGAGAACATTTTTTTCCCCTTTGAGTTGCACAAGCTCAGGCTGGGAGTGACAGAAGCCAGCCTATAGCTTCACTGACCTACTTCCCGCTGGCTCTCCAGCCAGCAGCCCACGCATCATCCATTTTAACCAGCTTTTCAAGGTCAGGACTTTTCACTGCAGAGACTGGCTTTTGCTTGACACAAAGCCAGGTGCCATCAATTGTCCTGTTTACTAAATTTTCAATGTTCTTTTTCTTTAGCTGAGCAAAAAGTATGGGTTGGGCTCCTGTTTAGGACAGATAACAAATGCAGTGACTTTGAGCCTAAATTGGCCACTTCACGTGCTGAAAAAGCAGGTTTTCCACTATTAATGGAGCACCTGGGCCAGACCAAATGCAAACAGTCAAGGATTTAGGCTGTCCCAGTAGACGGTCACACTCCTCTTTTTTTGTGACGCAGACAAACGTATGCTCCACATAAACACAATGTCTTATTTTTCACTTTTATGAAAGAATTATATGAAACCAGCTCTTCACAGATAAAAAGCAACTGCTTTGTGTATCTATTACTGTACCTTTCATCTCAACAGGTTTTGTGAGAAACTTCCAGCTGGAGGTACATTCTTTTCTGGTTTGATAAAGATAAATTGTATTCAGTAAGACAGAAAGGGGAACATTTTCTTGATTATTCTCTAAATACGAAGTCAGGGGAAATGTGATTTTTTTTCCCCAGTATTCAAAGAAGTTAGTCCCCCTTCATAATGACCCCAAATTTTCTGTGCTGCTCAGCATACTAAAACTGTTTGATCTTGAGAGAAGCTTGTTATGTATGGAGTTCTGGGAGCTCATTAGAGAATAAAGAGGACACGTCGCTTTCTCTACTAATATCTGCTAATCATTGGCTGTAAGGTACAGGCAATATGGTGTAGTGGTTTATGGCATAGACTGTGGAGTTTGAATGTCAGCTTTTCTCCTGCTATTGTATGAATTTTGGCAAGTTACTTACATTGTCCATGCCTCAGTTTCCTCATCTGGAGTGTAGAGATAATAATAACCCTTATAAGGGGTTGTAATGGGTAAATATTAGGTGTTTCAAACAGTGCTTGGTATGTAGTTAGCTTTTGCCTTAGCCCTTTCTGATTGTTGAAACAAAAAAAATGGATAATTTATAAACAACAGAAGTTTATTACTCACAGTTCTGGGGCCGTGGAAGACCACAATCAAAGAGCAGGTAGATTTGATATCAGGTGAGGGCCTGTTCCTCATAGATGGTGCCTTCTAGCTGTGTCTTTTGGTGGCAGAAGGGGCAAACAAGCTCCCTTGGGGCTCTCTTAATGCCTAATCACGAATCCCATTCACCTAAATCACTTGCTAAAGGCCACATCTCTTTGTACTATTGTGTTGAGAATTACATTTCAACATATAAATTTTGGGGGGACACAAACTTTCAGATTGTAGTAGCTTTTAATAAGTGTTAACAATTATTTATCACATGAAGGATAGAAAGTCAGGAATAAATGCAGCCCTATATGTATGAATGCATATGCATGCACATGAGTGTGGAACCAAGTTGGTTGTTTGCTGGGAGAAGGGAGCCTGGAGAAACAGGGAGCAAAGGAAGGGGTGGTGATGGATATTCTAAAAAAGGCTCAGTGAGATCCTGAGGACTGATTCTCTTCTCTGTGGACTTTCAGCACAAGAAGGAAGACAGGAAGAGGCCCACTGCCTCTCAGGTTGTTGTCCTTGCCTGGATAAGGAAGCAGAGAACTGTAAAGGAATACATTCACAAACACACATACACAAAGATAGAGAGGAAAATACATAGACAAAGGCATAGACTAGACTCAGGGAAAGTGGGAGATTTACAGGGGCAGCCACACAGAGTGAGGGAGACAGGGAAAGAAACACAGGTGCAAAGAGGAAGAGCAACACAGGGAAAATGTCCATGCATGTGAGCGTGCGCGCGCGCGCACACACACACACACACACACACACACACTCCATACCAAGGAGATGACAGTTGTTCTGGTTTGTTGATGCTAAATTCTTGGATATAGCAGGATCAACATACTGCTGGAGTCAAATTGTGAAGTTGAATTATCTTTATGATCAAATGGCAACATTAAGATTATGTATAGAAAGTTCCTCACACAGTGCCTGATAAAGAAAAGTTATGAATTTTAATAGAATCTTCTTTTAGTGCAGATACTGGCAGAAGAAACCCCTTTCCTGGAGTTTATGTGACCTTACAGAATTTTTTTTTATGTGACCTTACCTTACAGAATGTTTCTTTCCCAGGGTGGATGTATCTTGGTTCTGGAACCTCCTCATCTATCGGCATGTCCCCACCACTTTCTGATTTGCTCGTGAGAGTCATGGAGGACAGATGGGATATAACTACTATTTCCTCTCCACTAACAAGCTGGCAAACCTTAAAAGATTGGAGGAATGGGGGCTGGTGGGCAAAGGAATTTGGTCAAAGTACAGACAGAAATAAAATGTCCCTGACTGGGGCACCATATACAGTGAGACCCATACTAAGCAGTGTTTCATATGACTGTTTCATGATCTCAAAATCCTTATGGTTTCTTAAATCCCAAGGAAATGGGCCTGAAGACACACAGAATGTAAACTAGATCTTTGAAATCCCCTTTGGTTATTCTCTAGAAACTTATTTCTGCAGAAGTGCCTTCTGATTGACAAAAGCTCACTTTTATATTCACAATCTCACTCTGTCAAGGTCTAGTCTGAAATCACCCTCAGAGAATATTGTGCAGTAACTTTTAAAAAGCCCAAATCCTGTCGATTTATGCATTTAATTTATTGTTTTCGTTGGTCACAGCTTTGCTTTGTACATAACCAAATCCCAGTTTTGAGTGCCTATCGCATACTGCTAAGCCATGATGTTGGAAGGCATTTTTTTAATTTAGAGCTTGAAATTCCCTTAGTTTACTTTCAAGTTTCTAGTCCTTTGGAAATTTATATAAAATTTCCCAGCCCCTCCCAGCCTCCTATTTTCTGCTCCCTTTAGAAGCAGTTAATTAATTTTATTTCTCAAAGATGCTTTGTTTCCTTAAGTAGTTCAGTCTGGCTAGTCTTCCTCTGGGTATCACTTTTCACCAGCACTTTATGCAAACTCATTCAGAAATAGCTCATTGTGGGCCAATTTTCTCTGTTTGGAAGGACAATTGCTTATGAGGTCAAGGTCCTTATGCATCACTCAGTTATTCAACAGTCTTCCATGAGTCCCTGATTTGGACCATGTCCTCCGGATAAAAAGACTCAACTTCTGTCAATCCCTACCCCCACCCCATAGAGTCCCCAGTAGATGTGAGTGGAGCTCAGTGGGGTCTTCACAGGCACTTTGAGTGTGTGTGGGGGTTTATCCTGAAAATAAAAAAAACATGAGAGCTGGTGAGTAAGACCAAGCCAGTGCCTTTGACAGGGAGTTGAGAGATCATGAGAATACACTCATCTGTCAAGCCAGCAGGACTATAAATGGGAGATAGAACCAAGAGTCAGTTGGCAGACAAACAGCAGATCAGAAAGGGATTAGAGGGAATCAGTTCCAGGATGCCTGCTGTGAGCTCTGTTGGGGTGTTGACAGCTCAGATTTATGGTCTGGCAGGTACACAGTGCATGGAATACAGTGCAGGTGCACAGTGGCTGGACTAAAGGTACATGATCTGGAAGGGGTCTGTCCTGACTCACCATCCCTCAGGCCTTCCATGCAATATGGGATGGAGTGGGCAGCCCCCATTTCACTCAATGAAAGGACAGTGGAATATTCTGGGACATTCACACTTAAAGCCTGATGACTGACTTCTCTTCTGGGTCATCTCCTTTGCATGATTCTAGGTGTGGAGCTGGAAAAAGTATCTGTGATAATCTCGTGTTTCTTTTATTGCCTTCTCCAGCTTCCTGTCTTGAGCTAGAGGCTGAGTCTCGGGGTAGAGACTAGGATGAAGATCACAGGTGCAGACAGGTCAGGATAGAAGGAAGTGGTGATCAAGAAAGTGAATGTGCATAGATGGTGTGGCTTGAGGCAAAAGTCAACATGATCATTTGCTGGTATGACTTAGGGTAGGTCTTGGGCAGAGGTAGATGATGATGACTGAGACACCTCAAGAATGGCCGGACTGATGGAACCAGGCAGAAATCCAGTGTAGAAGTTTATCATTTTGGTTAGTGATATTTATCAGAATTGCATGTGGCCTTAGAACAGTGATAGCTCTACTCTAAAATCTACAATGATGATTTTAAAGGAGTTTTCAGGTTTAAGAGCAAAGGGTCCCTTCGGTTGTCCCTCGTGGGTTTTATGTTGATTATAATTGAATTGGATTTAAAATTGTGCCCAGGCCTCAGGGATTTGCTTACCCCTTGTACCCCCTGCTACTTCCAAGCTCTGTTGTGTGGGCTTCTCCATGGCATGTGGAGCCCGAAGTTGTGTAGAGGAGACCCACTTAAAATCAGTTCATTTAGGGGATGCCCAGAGTGTCTCAAGGCATAGACAACTCCTGTCTTTTACGCTAACTTACCTTAATTAAGATCACCTGTGTCTGGACTGAGGCACCAGTTTCCTGGGCAGGGAAGTCCTTGGAGTAGGGTGTTTGGCTGTTGTGTCATAGAATAAGAAAACTGCTCTGCAGTGTGAAGGTATAGCATTAAAAAGAATTTCACCACATATGAAGGTCCAGAAGTAAGAAAGTTGACGTTCTGACACAGGCCAGAGTAGAGCACAGACGAGATGGGTCACAGATGACAGATGAAAGATGAGGTACTTTAGCAGTAGGATGTGGCAGTGTGGTGATATTTTTTAATATATAAAATTATTATTTTGATTTTCATCTACAGTTCCTGGTTCATAACTCCCACAGCCCTTGTTACAGTCTTTTGTTATAACTTTGGGTGTGTTAGGCGTCAGGGGCAGGCCTCAGGAAACAGAATCTAATTTTCCCTCCCCTTTCTGATTGTGAGTCAAGAGACCCTCATTCCAGAGAAGGTTCTACACTGCCTCATACCATGTGGGAAGGAATGCTGACATCATGAAGCTTCCATGGAAACCCCAGAGGACAGGATTTGGGGAGCTTCTGGATAGCTGAACACCTGGCAGTTCCTGGAGGGTGGCACACCCATGGAGAATATGGAAGCTCAGGACCCTTTCCCCCATATGCCACCCTATACATCTCTTTATCTGTATTACTTATAATATCCTTTATAATAAATGAACAAACATAAGTTAGTGCCTCTCTGAGTTCTGTGAGCCATTCCAGCAAATTAATTGAACACAAAGAGGGGGTCTTGGGAACCCCAACTTGAAGCAGGCTGGTCAGAAGTTCCAGAGGCCTGGACTTGTGACTGGTGTCTTATGGGGACGGCATCTTGAGGCCTGAGCCCTCAGCCTATGGGGGGAGGTCCGACATTCTTTCCAGGTGGATAATTTTGGAACTTAATTGGAAGACACCCAGCTGGTCTGTGCTGCAGAACTAGTGGCTTGCTTGGTGGTAGGGAGAAACCCCCGCCCATTTATTCACAGAAGTCTTCTAGGTTGATTGTTGTTGTGATGGTGTGAGAGCAGAGGAAAAACATGGCTTGTGAGTTTTCCTGAAATAAGCAGAAATGACAGTTCTGGGCCTAAGCTTTAAAGAGGCCAGGTAGTTTCCCCCCTTTCACCCTAGGGAATCCTAGGTGGCCATGTCATGACTGAGAAGTGAGGCACAGCAGCTGGGACTTAGCTGTTTGTGTTCCTGCTGAGTCCAACCTATCACTCACCTCTGCCAAGGCGCCAGACAGGTGAATGAGCAATCTTTAATATTTAAGCCCTGTTGATACCCTATGTCCCTTCAGATGCAGAAAACTTCACATAGAGCAGAAAAGTCACCCAGCTGAGCCCAGTCAGTTCACAGAATCATGAGACAATAAAATAATTGTTTTAAGCCACTAGAATTTGGGGTGTATGTATGTTATGAAGCAATAGGTGGTGAAAGCAAGATATATGTGTGTGTGTATATATATATATGTCCTTTATACTTTATTATAAGACTGGTAAGCTATGACTCATGGGCCAAATCAGGCCCACCATCTATTTTTGTAAATAAAGTATTATTAGAACACATTTATGTCCACTTGTTTAAATGTTGCCTATGGCTGCTTTTGCACTACAATGGCAGAGTTAAGTGGCTGTAACAGAGACCATATAGCTCACAGAGCCAAAAATGTTTACTGTCTGGTCCTTCATAAGCTGACTGCTGACTCATCAGCTATCACAGTAATATACAAAAAGGTGAAAAATAAACAGACTGATCTTTTTTAAAAGTGTATAAGACTCAGTGTGCGAAAAGCAGTAGCATATAGGAAATGGCTTGTCTCAATATGGGGATAGTTTCTAATGTTCCTTGGGCTGTAACAGAATTGGGCTTTGGCTGCAATGTATCTTCCTACTACCATAGAGTACAATAGAGTAGATCTGTGGCCAGATTCACTCTCCCTCCTCCTCTGTGGGAGTCATATACTTCCCTACTATCCCCTGATGTACTTGGCCATGAGGCTTGTTATGGTGAGTGGAAGCTAAGAGAACGTGACATGAAAAAAGGTTTTAGCTGCGCATATGTGGTTTAGCTTAACTTCTTGAGCCCCTGCTGTCTGCCATGAGATGAACATGCTCCAGGTAGCTGTAGCTGATGTTGCCTGGATCTCAGAATGAGTGACCATGGAGCAGAACTAAACCCTGCTAGTGAGTGAGTCCAAATCCAGCTGAGTCCAGCAGAGCACAGAAAACCTACAGACATATGAAAAATAAATTTTCCTTCCTTCCTTCCTTCTTTCCTTCCTTCCTCTCTGTCTTTCTTTTCTTTTCTTTTCTTTCTTTCTTTCTTTCTTTCTTTCTTTCTTTCTTTCTTTCTTTCTTTCTTTTCTCTCTCTCTTTCTTTCTCTCTCTCTTTCTTTCTCTCTCTCTCTCTCTTTTAAAATTCAGTGACCTACAACAGCAGCTCTGCCATTAGTCACTGAATTTTTTGGAGTTGTTTGTTACTTAGCATCATTGCAGCCATAGCTAATTAATACAAAGCCCAAGAAGCATAGAAAGAAAGGGAATATTCTATACATAAGAATGCTACTAGCCCATTTAGCACCTTTTTGAAAATTAACAAAAGTGATCCTCTGCAGAGAACGCTTTCTTTCCCATCTTCAAAAATTCCCATATAGAGTAGTTATCTTCCCCTACCCATGGGGGATATGTTCCCAGACCACCAGTGGATGTCTAAAACTGCAGATAGTACCAAACCCTGGATATACCATGTTTTTCCCTATATATACATACCTATGATAAAGTTTAATTTATAAATTGGCTCAGAACAATTATAATAATATTCTATAATACAAGGTATGTGAATGTGGTCTTTCTCATAATACTTTACTGTACTCATCTATTTTCAGACTGTTTGACCTCTGGTAACTAAAACTGCAGAAGGCAAAACTGGATAAGGAGACTACTGTAATGATTATGCTATTACAAGATGCTCGATTGCTAACATCAGACATTTTTATAATAGGTAAGTGAAGCTATGAGATCCACAATGTGAATGTCACCCAACCAGAGGTGTTACTTTGTGCCATGTACAACATACACAACCATAGGTGATGACTCTATACCTTGAGAGAACTCAATGAATTGTATTGTCCTGAATTAACTCTTGAATGTTAGAGGCAGGAAGCAGGATTGGTATCATCAAAGACATTAGCTTGCTGCAGAATATTATTTTTCAGTGGCAAAAGGTATAAGTTATTTCACATAGCTCTTTGCATTTTTTCATGAACAAATTCTGATTGCCCCCTTTGCAGATCAGAATCTGGTCGCAAAGTTGGATGAGGGCAAAAGTAGTGTACTCAGAAAGGGAGAAAAGAAAAGCTCATTTTAAATGTTAAAATATTACCATTGCTTATGCATGGTAAGATTTTACACTTGCTGGTCTTTCTATTGGGGCAAATGCAAGAGCAATGCCTCTCTCTTTGTCTTCCTTCTGTCTTTTATTCCCCTCTAGGGTAAGGAGGAATACATAGACATTAGTTTACTGGAGAGTCAGAACGGAACTGGGTATGACTAGATGAATTTCCCAGTGACTTACCTAAATTAGTTCAGGCAGAGGTATGTACTTCCCAAACGGCTTGTTATCTAACTTAAGCCTGTGTATCTTAACACCCTGGTGAGCACACCACATATAGTAATGGAGAAAACCTAGATTGTATAGTTTGTTGTTGTTGTTTTTTTTTTTTAGATGTGCTTTGAATTCTGGTCCTTCAATTTATTAGTGACCCAAGTTTCAGTCTTTGCGTTTATATAACAGCAAAATGAATTCCTATTTCAAAGGGTTGTTATGAAGGTTAAATATAATATACAAGAATAATCCAGAAGAATGTGCTATATACTAGGCATTTGCTGTTGGTAACATTTCCATTTCTCTTCAGGGCAAAGGAAAAAAAAATGCAAAGTGAAAAGCTTATATCTTTGATGTCTTTTCATCTCTCTTTTCTCATCTTTAGTGTATAATCTGCCATTTCTCTAGCTCCTCTCTTGCCATCATTTTGTGAGCACTCAGGTTTAAATTTTTGTTCATACAAAGTTGTAGAAACAAGTACATGATTGTAGCATGTGTGTTCCTTGCTCAGTTAGACCCAGGCAAGCCCGCACACATCTGCATCTCTTACTAGATTCTAAACTCCCTGAAGACAGGGACCTATAAATCTTATCTACACCGTATGCAAAGGGCCCAGCCAGCACCCAAATTCATTGTGAGCAAGTAGTGATGCTTATTGAATTAAAAGTGTGTTGTGCAATAATAGTGAAATCATAACTATCACATTGTGATAATTCTTCCCTCTGCTCATTCAATAAATACTTATTGCTTGTTAATTATCTTCATGTCTGAATTTTATGGCTATAAGTAGAAATGGTGATATTGTTGGAGATTTAACTTGGAAAGCAAATGTTTCCTAGCGGTCTTCTTCAAGCTTTTGGGTCAGTTTAAGATATCCTGAAAATAAGCTAAATAGAAATATTAACTGTACATCAATGCTGATATGAGACGGCTATTAAGCTCTATAAACTCCTTATTTTAAAATGTTGTGTTACTCAAAGCTACCTTTCAAAGATATTGATTGAATTTCCAATAAGTAAATGTTATATAAATTTGAATTTATAAAATGCAGTGCTAACCATATTTGGCTATTTATCTATTGTGTATGTTGAGCATTCTGATAAGATTTTTATCTGAGAAAAGTGCTGTCATACATTTGTTTAATATTATTGCTACCTTGGCATCCACTTTTAGGCATGACAGAAGTTACTTAGTTTTTCAGGTTTGACGTAAGTTATCATTTTTGGCCTAGTTAAAACACCCCTTCTTCCTGTTTGTGATATGGCCCACTTGTTCATTGTCTTACCACTCCAAAACCTAACACATCCCACAGCTGCTGACAACATGATATGGTTTGGCTGTGTCCCCAGCCAAATCTCATCTTGAATTGTAGTTCCCATAATCCCCAAGTGTTGTGGGAGGGACCCAGTGGGAGGTAACTCAGTTATGGGGGCAGTTACCCCCATGCTGCTGTTCTTGTGATGGTGAGTGAGTTCTCATGATATCTGATGGTTTTATAAGGGGCTTTTCCTCCTTTTGCTTGGCACTTTTCCTTGCTGCCATCATGTGGAGAAGGACATGTTTGCTTCCCCTTCCACATGATTGTAAGTTTCCTGAGGCCTCCCCACCCCTGCGGAACTCTGAGTCAATTAAACCTCTTTCCTTTATAAGTTACCCAATCTCTGCCTATGCCTATGTCCTGAATGGTAGTGCCTAGGTTTTCTTCTAGGGTTTTTATGGTTTTAGGTCTAACATTTAAGTCTTTAATCCATCTTGAATTAATTTTTGTATAAGGTATAAGGAAGGGATCCAGTTTCAGCTTTCTACATATGGCTAGCCAGTATTCCCAGCACCATTTCTTAAATAGGGAATCGTTTCCCCATTGCTTGTTTTTGTCAGGTTTGTCAAAGATCAGATGGTTGTAGATATGCAGCATTATTTCTGAGGGCTCTGTTCTGTTCCATTGGTCTATATCTCTGTTTTGGTACCAGTACCATGCTGTTTTGGTTACTATAGCCTTGTAGTATAGTTTGAAGTCAGGTAGCGTGATGCCTCCAGCTTTGTTCTTTTGGCTTAGGATTGACTTGGCAATGCGGGCTCTTTTTTGGTTCCATATGAACTTTAAAGTAGTTTTTTCCAATTCTGTGAAGAAAGTCGTTGGTAGCTTGATAGGGATGGCATTGAATCTATAAATTACCTTGGGCAGTATGGCCATTTTCACGATATTGATTCTTCCTACCCATGAGCATGGAATGTTCTTCCATTTGTTTGTATCCTCTTTTATTTCATTGAGCAGTGGTTTGTAGTTCTCCTTGAAGAGGTCCTTCACATCCCTTGTAAGTTGGATTCCTAGGTATTTTATTCTCTTTGAAGCAATTGTGAATGGGAGTTCACTCATGATTTGGCTCTCTGTTTGTCTGTTATTGGTGTATAAGAATGCTTGTGATTTTTGCACATTGATTTTGTATCCTGAGACTTTGCTGAAGTTGCCTATCAGCTTAAGGAGATTTTGGGCTGAGATGATGGGGTTTTCTAGATATACAATCATGTCATCTGCAAATAGGGACAATTTGACTTCCTCTTTTCCTAATTGAATACCCTTTATTTCCTTCTCCTGCCTGATTGCCCTGGCCAGAACTTCCAACACTATGTTGAATAGGAGTGGTGAGAGAGGGCATCCAAGAAACCACCATCAGAGTGAACACGCAACCTACAGAATGGATGAAAATTTTTGCAATCTACTCATCTGACAAAGGGCTAATATCCAGAATCTACAATGAACTCAAACAAACTTACAAGAAAAAAACAAACAACCCCATTAACAAGTGGGCAAAGGATATGAACAGACACTTCTTAAAAGAAGACATTTATGCAGCCAAAAGACACATGAAAAAATGCTCATCATCACTGGCCATCAGAGAAATGCAAATCAAAACCACAATGAGATACCATCTCACACCAGTTAGAATGGCGATCATTAAAAAGTAAGGAAACAACAGGTGCTGGAGAGGATGTGGAGAAATAGGAACACTTTTACACTGTTGGTGGGACTGTAAACTAGTTCAACCATTGTGGAAGTCAGTGTGGTGATTCCTCAGGGATCTAGAACTAGAAATACCATTTGACCCAGCCATCCCATTACTGGGTATATACCCAAAGGATCATAAATCATGCTGCTATAAAGACACATGCACACGTATGTTTATTGCAGCACTATTCACAATAGCAAAGACTGGGAACCAAGCCAAATGTCCAACAATGATAGACTGGATTAAGAAAATGTGGCACGTATACACCATGGAATACTATGCAGCCATAAAAAATGATGAGTTCATGTCCTTTGTAGGGACATGGATGAAGCTGGAAACCATCATTCTCAGCAAACTATGACAAGGACAAAAAACCAAACACTGCATGTTCTCACTAATAGGTGGGAATTGAACAATGAGAACACATGGACACAGGAAGGGGAACATCACACACCAGGGCCTGTGGTGGGGTGGGGGGATGGGGGATGGATAGCATTAGGAGATATACCTAATGTTAAATGATGAGTTTAATGGGTGCAGCACACAAACATGGCACATGTATACATATGTAACTAACCTGCATGTTGTGCACATGTACCCTAAAACTTAAAGCATAATTTAAAAAAATAAGTTACCCAGTCTCAGGTATGTCTTTATTAGCAGCATGAGAATGGACTAATACACCACACTAAAACCTAATGGTCAACACCAGGTTTATGTAAATAAGTTCCCCGCCTTCACAGAGGTTTTCTTTAAATTAGCTAATCAATGAGCCTCACAGGAAAGCCTTAAGGATAATAATACCCTTGGAGCTCAATAAAGGGATAATTTCACAGGTTTTCTCTCTCTTCCTCTCCCCTCCCTACCCGTTTCCTCTCTCCCCCTCTGTCTTCTCTTTTTTCCCCCACTTATCCCTACTGGTTGAATTCCCTGCTGCCTCCAGACTCCCGCTGTGGGCACCTGTAACCTCTCTGAGACTTGTGAGTAATAAATTTCTTTTGTTTTATTAATTTTTGTTCACTTCCTCATTGTGTCTCATCTGACACCCGAATGTAACTTTCCCCTATCAGAGCTCACCTACAGAGTGCCTATCTTGGCTTGCGGTCATGCTCAAGAAATAGAGTCCACAAGACCAAATTAAAAAGAAATCATAACAATAAAAATCACAACAGCACAACTGCTGAAAACACTACTCTAGAGCTATTAGCAAACTTTTTCTGCAAAGGTCTAGATAGTAAATATTTCCAGCTTTGCAGACCATATGGTCTGTTTCACAATCTCTCAGGCTGTTGTACCATGAAAGTAGTCACAGGTAATAAGTATAAAAATGGGCATGGCTGTGATCCAATAAGATTTATTTACAAAAGCAGGCAGTGCACTGGGGGTTTGGCTTGTGGGCTGTAGTTTGTCAACCCCTCGTCTATAGGAGATAGGGTGAGCTTTATCATCTATAGACTTGGGTGAGTCAGTTATTCTCTCTCATCTCCCATGTCCTTACCTGTAGAGGAGAGCTAATAAAACCTACCTCACTGAGTGTTGAGAAGATTAACTAAGATAGGATATAAAAATACCTAGCGTTGTCATAGTTTTCTTTCTTGATTTTTTTCTCCAATAGCCAATGTTGCAATTCATTCTTTCCTTTTTTATTACCCTGATTGGAACAGTTACATTTTGGTACAACTACTTTACCTAGTAATTGTTATAATTTAATACTCACAAAAAAAGATTACTAACATTTAATGCTCCCAGAGGAATTTGCATTAGAAACAAGAATTGACTAGCCTAACTGATAGAAGATACATTCAAAGTGTAAACTAGACCAGTGGATTTTAATGTAACAGAGCATAATGAATTACTTGATATGGTTTCAGAGTCCACATTGCAGCCAACATTTAAGTTATCACTAATTGAGTTTCAATGTAATATCAAAGAAGAATACCTGTAATTATCTGAAAAGGCTATTAAAACATTTCTCCATTTTTTTTCACTGCTTATCCTCACACAGCTGTTTGAGGCTAGGTTTTCTTTATGTTTGGACCAAAACAACATATCATAACAGATTGAACGCAAACAGATATGACAATCCAGCTCATTCGACCAAGCTAGACATTAAAAAGGACCTTCCAAAATAGAAAACAATGTATTTCTTCTCATAATCTTTTGTTTTTGAAAATAATAATTTTTCCTAAAAATATTTGTTGCCTTTAACATGAAATGTGTTTATATTTTAACATTTTCTCAGTTTTAATTTTAATATAGTGAATATAGATATAACACACATAAACAGAAGCTTTTTGGGTACTTAATAATTTTGAAGAGTATAAAGGGATCCTGAGACCAAATATTCAAGAACTGCTACCGTAGTATAAGAAGTAAAGGAGCTCAAGAATGATAAGTAACAGCTAATGCTTGGCTTGGCTTCACTGTCAGGGAGCGATGGGGTTTGTGGCAGCCTGTGAAATGCATGCTTTGTGTAAGCAGCACAGCTATCCTTCAGTGCATGCTGATTTTTGCTGTGGGGTAAGGCATGTACAGAAGTTCTAGTTTTTAAAGAAAAGCTAACATTCCAGACCTTAATGTGAAATATCTCGATTTTAATATTGGCTGTACATTCAGGAAAGTATTAGCATCATGTGTAGGCCAAAAGAAATCCACCCAGGGACAGGATGCTGCCTGTGAGACATCAGGTGTAGCTTCTGGTCCAGGTTTGTGGGTTGACAAATCTCTTTATTGTAGGAGAATAGTATATGTCTATGGTGATAATATTTATCAGTAAGGGTTTCAAGAATGGGTAAGGATTTCAGAATTTTGTGCAGAGGCTAAAATATTCTTTTTAAAAAAATCACCAAAATCACAAATAGCTTGACTATTGTGTTCAGCCCATTGGGGAGCCTGGAAGAAGAGGGGGCTTTTCTTTTTTTCCCTCTGAATCCTTTTTCTGAAAATGAGTGCTTTTTGTCTCTACCCCTCACTGTAAAGAAAACCTACTCCACATAACATAATAGCTCTTTGTTTTATTAGTGTGGTTGTGTTCTTCTGTTCTCAACTGTTTGTCACCTTATACACTGGCAAAAAAAAAAAAAAAAAGCAAAAACAAAAACAAAAAATCACTGCTGGACTCCTTAATGTTCTGCAGCTTATAGCTCCGTATTTAACAAAAATAAAAAACAACTCAGAAGTAGCACAATTGGAAAATTTGTTGGGATTGTCTGAATAAAAATGCTTTTGTCTTTAATCTAACAGACTAATTTTAAGAGAAAACCAATCCATAGAAAATGTGCTTTTATGTTTCTAAATTAAATAGCTCTAGATTTGTAAATGGTTTGAAGTAACAAGTATTGCATACACTCAAATTTTCTTTAACATTTTTTGATATTCTGTTTATTTACAAAACAAATAAGCCCTTCTACAGCCCAACCATCAATTATTATTTTCCTCATAGCAATTATGTCAACATTTTTTTTAGCCCTGACATAATCCATCTTTTTCATTTGTGTGATATGAGAACAAAATCAATTTTTGAGGTCTTTGGTATAATGGAAGCAGGGAGGGTGGAGTCAGATGGCTGTACGTGGATAAGAATTTTCCCTCTTTAATTCATATTAGCTATGTGATATAATTTTGAACAAATGGTGAAACTCTTTGAAACCTACTTCTTCTTTTGCAACATGGAAAAGATAAAGCTGATTATGCTGGCACTGAACACAGGGCCTGGCAGGTGGGAATAACTATAACAATAATAAGAGTTAATCTTGAGTGGGAGTTTATCACCACATACTAGATATTGATTTGAATCCTCTACACAAATTAACTCATTTAATACAAAGGCCTCTTGATGGAGGTACTATGATCATTCCCAGAGATTAAGTAATTCACGCAAAATTACATAGCTAGAAAATTGAAGAGTCAGGATTTGAACCCCAATAGTAGAGCTTAATAAATCTTTCTTTCCTCCTTTTCTACTCCCTCTCTGCTTTAGACACTTTCATTGTGAGGCTACTGGGTCTGTGATGCATTTGAGTAAAAGGAAAGAAAGGAGATTTGGTGGGTGAAGCACATCTGTGATACACACAGCAGAGCGTGCCCCTGCCAAGAGCATCAAGCATTGGGTGGAGCCGAGAGCTACGTTCAGACTCAAACCCCGTTGTGATGATCACTGTAAGTTTAATATACCTTCGGGAATCAAATTTCATGGATGCATTTGAAGAAAAAGAATACAAAATTTGTCCAAAGGTGAACAGTTACTTAGAATGATAAAGGAAGCAATCTATTTTTAACAAGCCGATCAATATCACAACCACCACAAAATCTAGAAACAAAGGTGTGTTTTCATATGTCAAGGATTTTATAATATTGTTTTCCATAACAAGAACATAAAGATAATTCAGTTTGTTGGAACTTTAAAAAAATTATAAATAATTGAGTAAAGTTCCTTGGAACTTCATAATTTGTTCTTGGTAATGTCATTTACATTCAGGTTGGCTGTTGGATTTGAGAAAACCGCTAGCAAGTTTCATTTGTAATTGAGCTGTTATAGACGATGTACTTAGTTTGTGGTGCTGCTATGGGTTTTTTCCAGTAGATCCAATAATTCTGATAAATTTATTTCACATGTTTCCCATGAAAAAGAAAAAAATCAATGGCGCATTTATAATTATATATGCTACATTATTGAGTGTATTTCCTCAGTAAGAGAGAACCTCTGTTCTTATTAGGCAATAAGAACCAAATCTTCTACTTACATTTGTAAATCTCTGATGATTGTAAGAATTTTTCACAGACTGGCTTCTGGTTCCATACATTTCAAATTACATTTCTTCTCTAATACCCACATACTTCCCTCCCGGGTGCCGTAAGATCTCTGAGTATTTTGATATGGCCTTTGGCCCTGGTCCTAGTGCCAGATAAGTGGGCACAGTGGGTGGTAGGGGTGTTCCTACACCAGGACAGTCATCAGTAACTTCACTATGCACAGAAGTGACTGTGAACTACCAAAATACACCCACTGAACTCAGACGAAATGTGCCCCAACTCAACTTCCTTTTAGCTTGATTTCTAAAATGGCTATGGCCACTCTAACACCTGGCATGACGGAAAAGCTGGGTAGATAGTAAATGTGAACAGAAAGCCTTACTAATTTTAACACATGGCAGCTAAAATATCTTACTTTTGCACATTTTAAAAAGCAATTGACCATATGCACCATTGCTACGAATCCTCAACTGAACTTTGCGACAAACTCACCAAGTAATTGCAAAAAGATCATGTCACTGACTGGGAGAGAACGGTTTGAAAAAGACACATTATCTTGAAATGATTTCGATGAATGCTAGTTGATCACCTAACTCAGAGGTTAAAAAAGAAGGAGGCAAAAAATTTAGTGCAATTTATTAATTAATCCTGAGGTGATGGCCTCATAACTACAAGCATTGGATGCCATTATCAACCAGCCTTTTAAAGACCACTTGAAAAAGCAATAGATATTACGTTATAGGAATTTTGATGAACGACAACACATCCTGTTCTACAGTTAGGAGACTGGGTACTTGTGCATTGGGATAAAATATCCAGTGCAACACTTAACAGTTCAATTTCATACACAACCTAGATGGGAGTGAAGATGGTCTGCTCTGGAAAACTATAATATAAACACACTGCTATCTGAATTGTTTGTGAAGATTTTAATACAATTGTTTGATGAATTGTGAGAATTGAAAAGGCAGTGTTGTATGATTTTTTATAAATCTTAAAGTATATATGTATAACTAAATAAAATATTATAACTAGATCTAATTATTCCAACCATATCTCCACCATATTTAACCATATTCCAACCATAACAAGCAGCTGCAAAACCTCAGTAGTATAAGCAACAGGCATGCATTTATCACTCTTGTGTGTGTGTGCAGGCCTCCTGGGGTTGCCCTGGGCTAGCCTAGGCTCTCTGGGCCAGGCTCCAGGCTGTGGGCTCTGTTCAAGTTGGCGTCAGGTGCTCTTATTCTTCTGAAACAAGCAGGCTGCCCAGGCATTTTCTTCTCTGGCAATGGCAGAAACATGTAAGATGAAGTCCAACTATGTAAGATGCATGTACGATAAAGCCCAACTATGCAAGCACAGCTCAAGCCTCTGCCTGTGTCCTATCCACTAACATGCCATTGGCCAGCAAGTGATGGGGCTGAGTCCAAAGTGAAGGGGCAGAGACACAGTTTCCATTTGCCTTGAGATGACAGTTGGTCTCACGGCCAAGTTCTGCATCAGTGGGCAGGGTCAGACTTATTCTGAAGTCTGCTATAACAAATTACCAAAACCTTGATGGCTTAAAACAATAGAAATTTATTATCTCCAAGTTCTGGAGGCCAGAAGTTCAAAATCACTGTGGCTGGACTGAAGCCAAGATGCTGGCAGAGCTGCGCTCTCTCCAGAAGCTCTAGAGAAGAAGACATTCCTTGCGTCTTCAGTTTTTGGTGGCTGCCAGCCTTCCTTGGCTTGTGGTTACATCATTCCAATCTTTAAGGCAAGCATCTTCAAGTCTCTCTCTCTCCTTCTTCTTCACATCGCCTTCTCCATGTGTGCCAAATCTCTGTCTGCCTCCCTTTTCTGAAGACACTTGTGATGGCACTTAGGTCTCACTTGGACAATTTGGAAAACCACACGGATCTCATGATCATTGACTTAATCACATCTGTGAAGTCTTTGCCATGTAAGGCAACATTTACAGTTTTCAGGGATTAGGACCTGATATTTTTGGTAGCCACTGTTCTGCCTATGAATACCACAATTCTTAAAAATGTATAGGTCAGAATAAAAATCTTGTATTTGGAAATGATGAATCGTTGCATATTTAGAATGGCATTATATTTGGTAATTTAATTGGTTCTGTGGAATTAGAAAGATTGGGAATTAGGGCAAACACTTGCATTCAGGTGTTCAAGCCTTAAATCCAAAGCCTTTAACAGCTCAGCTGCACAGCCCTACTAAACTTCCCTGCCAGCTGCCTTTAAGTCTCTGACCCCTTGACCTTTGACCATTCCCTTTATGATAAGATATAGAAAAATGGTCAAAGAGAGACTGATTTCAGTGGTTTCGTGGGGCCACTAGATACAGACAAGAGGTAATAAAATCTGTATTTTATTGATATTCAGGCCAGAATCCTGCTAGGACATCTCTGCCTGTGGAAGGAGGGCTGGATGGCATACTGGGAATGGCTTTCTAGGATGACTTCCTGTTGCTACAGACTACACGCAGCATTTCTGGCCTTGATGTTGTCTGAATGAAGAAGGCCTAGGAGTTTCACCAAAGGTAAGAGGCTCTTGTGACCAATTTCTTTTTTTTGTTTTTCTTCAGACGGAGTCTCGCTCTGTGGCCCAGGCTGGAGTGCAGTGGTGTGATCTTGGCTCACTGCAACCTCCGCCTCCCAGGTTCAAGTGGTTCTCCTGTCTCAGCCTCCTGAGTAGCTGGGATTACAGGCACCCGCCACTGCGTCTGGCTAATTTTTGTATTTTTAGTAGAGATGGGGTTTCACCATATTGGTCAAGCTGGTTTCGAACTCCTGACCTCAGGTGATCCACCTGCCTCAGCCTCCCAAAGTACTGGGATTACAGGCATGAGCCACCGCGCCCAGCCTCTTGTGACCAATTTCTTAAAGACTTTGGAGATTTGCTTTGGAGGTGAGGAAACTGTGTAGCTTAGAGTTTTCAAGTGCATGGCAGCTTAAGGAGATACCTCCTAAGAATATAAAGCTCATGTTTTTGTTAAATATAATGGAATCTTAGAGGTGGAAATAATAGGGTAAGTTTAGTCCAGTTGCCTAATTTTACAAATGGAGTAACTGACACCCTGATTGATTAAGCTTTGCCAAAGTTACAGTATTTGCTCCAGGGCATGGACTAGAACCCAGGTGTTTGGAGGCCAGGCTCAGTGTTTTCCCACTGAGATGATGCAATAGATGCCATTTGTTTGGGCTGCCTGGCTTGCAAGGACTTCTCTTTCTCTGGGAAGAGACACAGGACGATTTTTACCAGCATATTGATTACATTCATTGAATGGCATGAAGGCGTCTTGTAGAATTACACAGAAATATCCTGAGCTTGCTTTTAGATATTGCTGCTTTTATTCTGTAGAGTTGATTGAACCTGCTGCTATATATCTAATTTATGCAAAGCTTGTGACACAGGGGGATTGATCCCATAGGCCATGGTTGTACGGTATGGCCCTGCCTCCCTGTTGAGGGGAGGGTCTCCTGCCCACTCCTGCCCACGAATCTGAAATCTGAAGCGGTGACACCTGGAGAATGGCAGCGGATGCCGCCGTCACTTTGTAGTTGTGCTCTGAAAAGAAGGCAGCATGGAGTCTGTGCTCTAAAAAGAAGGTCGCTTGGAGTCTTGACTCCCAACAGTCATCAGCTCTGTAACTTGGAGCAAGTTACTGATTTCCCTTTCCTCAGTTTTCTCATCTGTCAAATGGAGATAGTGATACCTACCTCGTGACATTGATTCAAGGACTAAATGAGAAAACATCTTTAAAATGTGTACAGCAGTGCCAGTTACACAGTAAATACTGAGCATTTCTGAGTTACTTATCTCCTGCTGGGGGCCAGGAGAGCCCTCTGAGGGGCCTGTGCTTTCTGAGTCCTGCTTAATCAATTCTCATTTGATTCTGGCTAATAACCTGAGATCCTTCCAATAAACATCTTTCCCACCTTTCCTTAAACAGGCCAGAATCAGCTTCTGTTTCTTGAAACAGAAATAACTTTAAAAAATTACCGATGGTCATGCATAAGAGCACCTACATTTTAGGGAGATTATATAGAACGTGATGGCTTTCACCCCGATGTGTGAGTGCGTATGTGTGTGTATCCTGGTAGCAAAAAAAGAGAGCACACATTCTATTTGAGAAAAAAATTAAAAATCAATATTTGAGGGGAGGCGTACTAAAAAGTAATGTGTACTGATGATACTTTACATCTGTGAATGGAAGTTGAGCCAGTTAAATCTATATAAAGAGGGGACAGACAAATTGATCCAGATAATGATGTGTAGTGAAATGGATCATCATTAATATATTCAAGAGCTTATTATCAATGCTTAAATTACCAAAATATTGACTTAAGTAACTTTATCTGTCAATGCTAGTAGAGAAAATTGCTGCATCTCACCATATTTATCACCTCACATAGATCTATATAGATATAATATACAACTATAAATAAAGTTCAGCTATTCCATTTAGGGGAGAAAGATCATTTTGTTAGCCTATATTTCATAACATTAGAGGGACTGATTCCTAATATTATGCACCAAATACACTATTGTTTAGCAACTTGCTGTCTTTGTGTTTTGCATAAATTAGATATATAGCAGCAGGTTGAATTAACCCTACAGAATAAAAATAGCAATTTCTAAAAGCAACTTCAGGATATTTCTGTGTAATTCGACAAGATGCCTTCGTGCCATTCAATGAATGTAATAAATATGCTGGTAAAAATAGCATTTGCATTGAATCTGGAGTGGAAAATAGAATCAGTGGGGGATAATAATAAATACTGAATCTCCAAATGAATCTCCAAATCCATTAAGAATTTTAATGTTGTATTTGAAGCTCATAACTCCAGGCAATTCCCTGTCTAACTTAGCTTTGGCAAATGTTTATTTTGAGAAATGCTCAGTCGTCTGTTTTACAAGCTGGTTCTCTTTCACCTAAAACTTTCCATAAGAAAGTTGTTGGCATAAAAATTAACTCCATTTTTGGAAGTCTTGGGCTCACCTGCTTTAGGGTTGAGGACATACATGAAAGGAATAATGACCGTCTGAACAAGGAAGAATCTGAGAGGATATCATATCCAGCCTTGTATTCATAGATTGGAAATTGAGGCTGAGAATGATGAGGTACCTGTGCAAGATCACACAGGAATATGGTAGGGCCAGGATCATGCTCAGTCCCAATCCAAAACTCGTTTCACCACATCCATGTTAACTGTCACTTTACACACAAAGAGACTGTACCCTGGAGAGGTTAAGTGACTTACTAAGAAGGTCAGATGGCTAGTTAATGGCTGATGGTGACTAGCAGGCCTCTTAAGGTTTGTCTTCTGGTTTTGATCTAATTCTGATAAAGAACTGAGCCAATGGGCCCTGCAAACTGTCCTGTGATCTAAAGATGACTTCTATATCTTCCCAAATATATATCTTCCTAGGTTTTGCTTTAATGAGGGAGATACCCCTTTTGTTAATTTTCAGCCCAATGTCTAATTATGAAAACTACCCTTGGGAAAAATATTGGCTCAAATTTGTCCTAAAGCACTCTGGATTTACCCAGACCTCACCAGCTAGTGAGTACAAACAAGATCCCAGTAACATTAGGACCAATGTTTTTCTGGCTCATGGCCTCCGCTGGCATAGACAAAAGTAGATTGGGCTTCTAGCTTAGGCTTTTCTGGGATATCTGGCCACATAGGGGTATCAATGACAAGTAGGGATGAGAAGCAGAGGTGCTAGTATCAAACTTCGCCTATCATGCCATTGTCCCTTTAGACAGTTCCGCATATACCCAGAGAAGCTTCAACAACCTGGCAGTTGCTTTCTATAGCCCTGTTGCTCGTGTCAATGACTAATTTTTCTTTGTCTATTAAACTTGTGACTTCTCTTCCTCAATTCATTCACTCGACAGATTCGTATGGAGCTCCCATCTATTAGGTTCCAGGAACTAGGGATACCATGATGAATGGCCAGATGTGGTCCCTAGCCTGATGGAGCTTATATTCTGGAAGGAGACACAGACAATAAATACATAAGCAAACAACATACCAAAGATTTCAGATTACGATCAGTGCAAAGTAGGAACTATACAAAGTGTTATAATAAAGAATAATGGTGGGTGTGAGAGCAAACCAACTTTGTGTAGTGGGGTCAAGAAAGGCCTCTGAGAGGATGACACTTAGGCTGAGGCCTGACAGATGAGGAAGGGCCAGACATATGGGGACCCACGGAAGGAGGAATTCCAGGTAGAGCATCAACAAGAGTGTTGACACGAGGCTAATATGGCTGAGGGGTGTTGAGCAAGGAGGAGAGAGCCAGGAGATACATTTCTAAAAGAAACCTAGATGAATAATTGATCCTCATTGTTATGAAGAGGGAAGGCTATTGCTACAAACAGAGGGTGAGGAAGAAAATATTTGACTCCTATGTTTTTACTCCTCCTGGATATATGCGGTATCCATGTGTTGTGGATACTGTAGTGCTGTGTGCAGATCTCTACTCCAGGGTTGATAGTGCTGTGTGCAGATCTCTACTCCAGGGTTGATGTACCCATCCTAATCCTGGCAATATGACTGTTCACAGCTGTACCTATTACTGGGAATTCCCCCTTCCCCTACAGAAGGCAACTACCCAAAGTTATGTCCATCACCCCTCTCCTGAGAGGAGCCCATGATCAATGACTTCTTGATGTGGAGATCCAAAAGTCTGGGATTCTTGACTCAATTTGGGGTGACTTTCAAGGACCATTCGAGCTCCCCAAAGCATTGTGAGGTCTCTTCCCAATCTCACATTCTTTGTTTATTCTTTATAGGCTTATCTCTTGTAAAATATCCACAACCCAATAAACATTCAGCATGCAATTCTCCATATTAGAGATTATTTCCGGGCAACTCAATCTAGTATAGTTAGTCCTAGGTGTGGCCCTAGAATGCTGACTCCAAAATGGAATTTTGGATATGAGTCACCATTTATTCACCATTTATAGCCAGTGATGGCTGGCAATATCTAGCCCTGGTGGGATAGTCCCTAGCAGACTGAGGCATTGCAATTGTTAACACTTTCAATAACAGTGAGCTGAAATGGGATACTAGTGGAAGGGGGGCTGGTGCAATATTATTGGCTATTGAGGGCTGTGAGGAAAGTGGTAACTTTAAGGACTATGGCATTGGGTGACTGTTGCTGAGTGCCATTAATTCCTTGAAGAGCAGCAATAGCAGGCTCAGGGTGGTTAATCAACCATTTCAAAATGTGAAAGCCAGAGGTCTCCTTGGCAGCATTTAAGAAAACCCTAATCTACAGTTAGAGGGAAGACAGAGTAGAGAACTGATTCTTCAGAGTAGTGGAGCTTCAGAGAGGGTTGAATTCTTAAGCCTTGGCAGGTCTCCTATGCTAAAGTTGAGGACCTTACAGAGAAGGAAAAGGAGCTACCTCGTGTGATGGGAATATGTGAGTGGATGCACTTTAGAATTTTGAGCTCTCAGGTTCTTCGAAACTTGCTGGGCCTGCAGAAGTGGCACATCCCCCTTGTTAGAAAATAGTGGTTCCCCTTTGTTTGCTTGAGGTTCATGAGGAGGGCTCAAGTGAAGCAGATGACTTATAAGATAATGCCTTGCTCTCTCAGCATCTACCTCTCCATGTCCCCTCTTTTTCTTTTCTTTTCTTTTTTTTTTCCATTCAACAAATAATGAGGGTTGAGTTATGATATAACCAGGCTTGGGAGGAGCTGGACCTGCTGAGGGAGGAGCGGGACCATACAGTAAAGTAGCCACAGGTCCTGGCCAACATGTACCAGCAGGAACTGGGAGACTATACATGGGACTGGAGCCTAAAGAATAAGTGGGGCATAAATTTGGATGGGGATAGTTTACCAATATGGAATTCTATAATATATAATTTAATACACTAGCAAGGATTCCAAGAGATGGTACAAGGATTCCAATATGCTTCTAAAATGGCTCCTAGAAACTTGGAGAAAGTGAAGGTCCACCTACACTAAGTGAAGTAGAGGATATGACAAATGACAGAGGGAGGAATAAAAAGACTCAAAAAAGTGGGCATGCTAGAGTAGATACACTGCGTTAAGACCAGAAAACCCACTGGTTGACTGAGTTATACAGGGAATCCTAGAGGGACACCATCATTGATAAGAATATCAATAGGGATTGGCTCCTGTAGGCCAGGAATGATGGCAGGAGATGTAATAGAACGGGACTCCCTGATTATAGGGATGCTAGGCTACTGAAGGGAGAGAGGCAGGTGGCTGCATCAAGGAGTGGGGTGAATGATTACAACGAGCAGTCAAAGCCAGAAGAACAGCCATGAGGCGCCAGCCTATAGAAAGATAAGGGGCTTGTTAGCAGATCATGGAACATGGTATTCCTAGAAGGAAGTTGGAAGGACAGCCAACAAGGATATTGCTTAGTTTATACAAATCAAAAGAAATCAAGAATTAAGAGGCTCATGGTTGTCACCTCAATAAAAACTTGTGATATCTTGTCAAGTTTCTAGGCCTGAACTATTTCTCAGTTCCATACCCATTGTTGGAATCTGGGCTGGGCCCTATGAAGAAGGACTCTAGTGTGGCAAGTGTAGTCAGTAGTAATTCCCTAGATTTTTTTCACAAAGGACCCATTTACTCCGATAATTATGCATTGGGGAAAGAGAAATAAGCTATTTTGATGATTGTTAGAGAGTCTGGACTGATAGTAATATCAGGAACCCCAAGTGCCAGCCTAGCCCTACTTTTAAAGTGAAGGTTATCAGGGCCAGGTAGTAAAGAAATCCTGGGGCAGACCTAGATTACGGTGGTTCCTCTGGCTCTAGACCTACTTGCTGGTCATTTTCCTAGTCCCTGAATATGAAACTGGAATGGACTTACTTGGGAGTTGGCAAAATCCCCTTGACCTGAAGGGTAAGAGCTTTCTTAGTGGAAGAAGCCAAGTGGAAGTCTCTGCTAGTGCCTCCTCCCTCTCTGAGCTAAGAATGAATCAGAAACAACACTGCATCTCTGACATCAAAGAACTAAAGAAGGCAGGACTGGTCATCTCCCTATTTTACTCTCCAGTATAGATCCCAGAAACCAGTTTGATCATGGCAGATGATAGTGGCTACTCTAAACTTGACCAAGTAGCTTCCACAATTGAAGTCCCAAGCTGGAGGTAAGGGTTTTTTTTTTTTTTTTTTTTTTTTTCCCCTGGAGCAGATTAACACAGCCTTGGGCTAGGTATGTGGTCATTAATCTGACAAATTGACAAATGTGTCTTCTTCCATTTTTATTAGAAAATACAGTTTATATTTAGTATAACACATAAGAATAGTCATTTATAATTTTGTTCCAGGGCTATGTTAACTTTTCTCCCTTGTCCTGTATAATCTGAAGGGACAGGAACCATCTAAATATTCCTTAGAATATCACAATAGTCTACTATATTGATCATGTTATGTTAATCAGATTAGATGAACAGAAAGTGGCAGGCACATTGGAGATCCTGATAAGTTGTATGTCCTCCAGAGTATGGGAAATAAACTGTGAAGATTCAGGGGCCTGTCTCATTAATGAAGCTTTTAGAGTTCAATGGTGGGTGCCATGCTGGGACATATTCTTCAAGTAAAGGAAAATTTATTGCAACTTGCATTTCTCACTCACAAAAAAGAAGCACAGTGCTTCACATTCTGGGGGCAGCATATTTTGTACCATTCTTACCCATTGACATGAGGTCATAGAAGTCTGTCTGGTTGAAGTGGGGCCCAGAGAAAGAAAGAGCTCTGCAGTAGGCCTAGGCTATGAAGGAAGCAGCTCTGTTGCTTGGGCCACATATCCTGGCCACGTCTATGGAACTAGATCTACTGGTGGTAGTAAAAGAAAAAAAAGACAACAACTGCGGGGTATTTATGGGAATCACCAATAGGAAAATATCAATATGGATTCCTAGGACTTTGAAGCTAGGCCATTTCATCATCAGCAGAGAAGTACTGTATACACCACTCAGCAAGCAATGCCTGGCACACTGCTGGACCTTGGTAGAGATTGCATATCTGACTGTGGGACATCAAATGATTTGTCCATTATGAGCAGTTGGTGTCTAACCCCCCAAGTCATAAGGCAAGGTGAGCCCATCAGCATTCCATTTTTAAGATGGGAGTGGGACACCCAATGGCCATTGTATGGTGTTTTTCAATAGGTAGAATGCATAGGTCTGGAAACCATGGGAGAAGTAGTAATGGTCCCTCACCATCACCGTTGATGACTCACTTGGGGAATTGCTCCTTTCCTTTCCCACCACTGTAGGCTCTGTGGGTCTGGATGTCCTGGTTCTCAGAGGAAGGATGCTTCTGCCACTGGCTGTGGCCCTTTGACCTTTAAACTGTGGCTGCTACCTAGTCACTTTGGGCTCCTTATGCCAAGAGACCAGCAGCCAAGGAAAGAAATTCCATTCTGTTACGAGTAATTGATCCTCATTTTTAGGAAAAGGGAAGGCTATTGCTATAAACAGAGGGTGAGGAAGAAAATATTTGACTCCTATGTGATTTGCTGGGATAACTTACTTGGCTTTAATTAAAAAAAAAAAATAACAAAAGTGAAGCCACTACTGCCTGAGAATGACATGAGAATCAGGAGCTAGGAACCCCCAGAAAGAAAGGTCTGGGTCATCCCACCAGATACACCATTTGGACTAACAGAAGTTCTAGCCAAGAGTGAAAGGAATCTAGAATAAATGTGGTGGAAGAGAATGATAAGTATCGGTTGCAGCCTTGAGACCAACTGTAACAGCAAGAATTTTCTTTTGTAAGTCTTTGTCTTATAAGTTTTTTTTTTTTTTTTTTTTTTCTGAAAACAAGATCAACCAGAATATTGGAAAAACTGTTCCTATGATGGGGGCAGTCTGTGCTATAAAAAGCAAGTGGATCTGAATTTGTAAGGGGTAGGCTGCAACTGATACTGTTCTGCTCCATTCAGATCCCTCTTTAGAATAGATGGATCCATTCCTAGCTCCTGGGAATATTTGCTGATAATGGCTCACGGCTCTGTCCCTCAGTGGAAATTGCTTTGCAGTTCCAGAGAGCTGCCTCATCCAAGGTGTGCACCCCTTCCTACAAGACAGCTGATGGCCAATAGCTGGCTAATGTGGGTATAAAAGGCCTGGCCTCTTATCTTAATTTGGGACAACTCTCAGGGGCCATCCCAGCATCAGAGTCTCCCACTGGATAGTCTGAAATCTGTGTTGCAACCATATTGTGGGTCAGTTTTTTCCTCTGCATGATCCTCCCTTCCTCACTTCCCTACATCCTGACAGCACTCCCCAGTAAACCTTCAGAAGACAACTTTCCATCTCAGGGCCTATTTCCAAGAACCCCAGTTTAAGACACAATAGAAGTGGAAACATAAACCAATTCTTTGGTGCTTGTCCTTGAAGCCAAGGCCTAGAACCTTGATTGGATGGAAAGTATCTGTCCTCCTGGGAAAAGGGTATAAACAAGTTTGAACTATGTTGCTCTGAGCTGTTTGCATCTGGAGCCCAGGCCTTTGTTGGGGGTTTAAATTCATGAATGATTGTTATTCTGTGCCTCGGGGAAAATGTGTGGGTTTTGTGAACAGGGGAGGTAGAGTTGGGGGTTGTGGAGAGGACTTGGACTGGTGTTCTTGTAAAGGGAAGTACATTTTGTAACAGGGGCCATGTGATGAGGAATTCAGAGTAAAAGAGGGAAACAGAGGAAGGAGGTAACTCTTTCAAAGACATCCTGGGCTGCCTGTATTGGAGGTTTTGTTCGAGAAATACATTTGGGAGCAAGGGACCCCTTCCAGCCTCTCAGAAATCACACATTCCTTTCCTTTTGAACTATAAGTTGTGGCTGCCCTGTTTTCTGCCAGCAATGATGGGAAGGTAACCTTCATCACCTCATTCACCAGCCTCTCCTGACTGCCATCAACTTGAATAAACAAAGCCTCCGGGGGACGGGAAGTGCAGGGCAGTATTCAGGGTGACCTTGTTTAGCTTACCCGCGTGCTCTTGGTAGGGGAAGGGGGCTTGCATATGTGGTGAGATCTTGGTATTGGCTCCATTTCTTGCTGGGCCGTGGGTGGCCAGGTGCCATGGCTGGGGGCTGGAACTGTAGCTGGATACTCTAGCATGCTTCATTCCCACCTTCCTGGGTGGTACTGTGTCCCTAAGGCCACGGGGACTGGTCCAGCTTGTGCAAAAATGGGTTCCCTGCTCAGGTCTATAGATGAATTGCCAGGCAGAAAAATGAGATCTGCAGTAGGCTCTGCCAGCTGCAGCCTGTGGGCTGGAAGGTAGAGTGGGGGAAGGATGCTGAATAGGCAGGGGGTTGTCATTTTTAGACCATGACTAATAAGAAATCTGGATTTTCTCAGTTGTAAAAACTCTTCCCACTCTTTCCTTTCCCTCTCCACAATGTAATTGCAAAAGTCTAAAGCTCTGGAGTTATTTTATGTTCTCTTTTGATGGCCTAAAGTGAATTAGAAGCTGGAAAACATTGTACATGGGAAACACTATATGTGTATTGTGTATTACATCTTAAGCTAAATGTTACATGAAAACAAATGGTTTAAGGGAGCTTGTGTGCACAAAAGAGGTTGGCAATCATTTTGAGTCCAACATTTGGCCCACATTAGCAATTTTCAAATATTCATGTTTACATTTGAATACAAAGATTTCTTATTTTCAAACCAACTGCTGCTGATCAGTAGCATAACTTCAAATTTGTTACAGCCTACAGGAATGAGGAAGCAGGAAGGGCCAGAGTGAAGTGGAAACTTTGAACTTGAAGTTGGAAGACATTGGTACTCATCTCTTCTATTTGCTAGCTGTATGATCTTGGGCAACTTATTTAATTTATCTTCCTCCAGTTTACTCATTGATTAAATGAAGGTAACAATTTTATCTCATAGGGATATGGGGATGATCAAGAGAGATAATAAAAGTGAAAGTGTTTTGAAAAGCATAAATTCTACATAAATGTTAATTATTATTATTAGACGCACACGTGAAAGTGGTGCCAGAGCTGAAGAGGATTCAGGTAAATTTCTAGTAAAATTCAGATCCTACTCCTAATTTTAAAATCCTGGCCGGGCGCAGTGGCTCATGCCTGTAATCCCAGCACTTTGGTAGGCTGAGGTGGGTGGATCATGAGGTCAGGAGATCGAGACCATCCTGGCTAACACGATGAAACCCCGTCTCTATTAAAAATACAAAAAATTAGCCGGGTGTGGTGGCGGGTGCCTGTAGTCCCAGCTACTTGGGAGGCTGAGACAGGAGAATGGCGTGAACCCGGGAGGCAGAGCTTGCGGTGAGCAGAGATCGCACCACTGCACTCCAGCCTGGGCGACAGAGCAAGACTCCATCTTGGAAAAAAAAAAAAAAACTGAATCCTAAGGAAAAATTCAGGCCCTGAAAAAGGGCCAGATGTGAGTCACAAACAGGAATATATAAAGCCCTAGGAAACATGGCTGTCACTGAACCCAATTCCTGGTTCCACCGTGTGTTTTTCCATGAGTCCTATATCCTCACAAAATAACATTCTTTTTCTCTCCACATTTTATGATTTTATGTAGTTATTCATCACTAACCTTCTAGTCCTGAACAAGAGATACTTCTGTTCCATGGTCTACTTCCCTTGGAAATCATTACTGTTGCTTCCAGGTTTATCTCTTAGGACTTTTTCAGCCACTGGGACTTCAAACTCCGCTGATTTTGCCTTAAAAAAAAGATTCATTCCAATTCTACAACATACCAGTTTCACAGAATAGTTCACTAAAGCCGTCAAACATTTAATATAATTGCAACATTAAGAGTTTAGTGCAAACTAAGCACTTCTACCCATACATCTTCTCATCACATTACAGACACTTCTGACAGCAATCAGACTGTGTGTTAGGACAAGGAGAGAGATACGCAACGAAGTTAAATCTGTGTTCTAAAGCCTTTGCTAAACTTTTCTGTTTGCTATAGGGCCTTGTAGCTATTAGGGCGTTTTTGGCTGCAAGTAAGAGAAAAATCTCCATTCGGTCTGGACTAAACATAGAAAAATGTATTATCTCACCTAAGAAGACCCTAGAGATTGGGTATGGGCTACAGGTTCAGTTCATCAGGGCCTAGGCTTCACTTCTCTTTTTGTGGCCCTGTTCTCTTCTGTATGTTGATTTCATCCTCATACTATTAGTCTAGTAGTTCTAGGTATGAAAATGGGATGTAGAAGTTCTCCCAAAGAAGAAGAGGGCACACCTCTTCCAGTGTTTCCTTTTTAGAAGTGAGAAGCTTTTCCTTGAAGCTCAAAGTAGATTTCCTTTCATGTCTCATTGGTCAGAATTTTGGGACATATGCTCATTTATAGACCAACATTTGGCAAAGGAGAATATGATTACCATGCTTGCATAAGAACAAATCAGGATCTACCCCCTGGAGCTTTGGGTGAAGTTGCCTTTCTCTGAGTCATGTAGACACTTGAACAAATTTGAGTTCTGAAAGGATGGAAAGAGAGGGAGAAATTGGTGGGGTAGGCAACTCAATGTATCCACTTCTTATCTTTCAGAACAGACTCCTTACTGTGCACCTTAAAAAGTTGAAAATTGCTAACCCTTGCTGAGAGTACTATTGTATACAAAATGCCTTAAATAAGAGCCCAGACAGAAAAAAAAAAAAACCAAAATGGGTGATGATGGAGCAATGGTAAAAGTGAGATGACATGGGAAAGTGGTCTTCCATTCCTTCAAAAAAAAAAAAAAAAATCACACAAACTGGAAAACACCCTTTAGACAGAAAAATCCCAACAAAGCTTTGTAGAGAATTCTGGCATAACTTTTTTTGTTTCCTTTTTATTTAAAGTATACAGAAGGAAAGTAGAACTCTGTGGCTGAAAGTTGTGATAAGTTATTTCAGAATTAAGCTGTAGAAGAGGAAAATCACAATTTCCTAGACTGAAACAACCACAGCTGGCAGTTGGGAAAAGCAATATAGGTTTTTGATTCTAAGTTGGCTTAAGGTCCAAAGCAATCCCAAGGAGGTTTCGACTCTGAAGTAATTATAATTCTGGATGATTTGGAAAGAATTCTAAACAAATCCCAAGAATAAGGCTAAATTAAAAAGCTACCACTGAAAATAGGTATTATTTACTTGTTTTACACACACTTAAATGTGCTTTCTATAAAAGCTGCTCCATAAGAATCATCAGCTGTATTGCTTACTATTGTTCAGGTGGAGGATTCTTGTTATACTCCTGGGAAGCAGTTTGGTAGAAGAATCCTGAATGCAATAGCATCCAAGAGGGAAAGTACCCATCTGTCTGATGCAGCTGCTATAGTTCTAGAGTTGGTAAGTGAGGCAGGCATCAGAGGGGTGTGGCAACACCCAGCTTTTGTAGGTGTTCCTGCCCCTTGATTTGGGTCTGTGATACCTCTGCAGCATAGGTAGTCTGCTTCTACTCAAGAAGGGTCACGTCTTCACCTATACTCCTTGTCCTCTGCCTTGATTTCTGTCTGCTCTTTGCTACGTCTGCCTCATTGGAGATGATATTAATGGAAGTTTGAAGCATCTCCTCCTCATTTCCAAGCCCAGCCACTCCATCCCTCAACCTTGCATATGTCTTTCTAGGCAGGGATGTTTTCCCACTTAGCCCTGTTTTGTTTCTTTTTGTAAGATAAATCTTCCAGGACTGTTGTTGGTGAGCTAGTCTTGTCACATGCTGTCATCAGGCTCTGTTGATGAAACATCTCAAGAAGACAGACGGGACAGTCTGATCCAGCCATGGGCTGTCAGAGGAGGTGGCCATTCATAGAGCAGATTCTTGGGGTCCCCGAAGGACTTAGTGGCCCTATAAGTTTCAGGAGACTCTCAGATTTTAATACTGCAAGGATAACTGCAGATAAACTCTAGCAGTTGCTCAGCAGGGTCCTATGGAAAATTTTAGATGAGCATATTTGTATTATAAGACACAGAGTCCTATTCCTAACCAGTTGTTGACTGACATAAAGTCTGCTGGCAGGGTTAGACTATGGAGTGGGGAGTGCTATGGAGAGGATCAAACTGAGCACCAGTCTGGGATCCATGGCCAAGGCTGGGCCAGTCAGATGGAGATACCATACCAGAAGGAGTGGAAGAGGCAGTTGAGTTGTAACAGGGTGTTACTAAAGAGGAAACTGGGCAAATTTAAGTCCTACTAGTAATGACCAGCAGGGCTATGTCTGTGAATATTTGACTTGTAGATCTTTAGACAGTCATGCTCATGGGGGCTGCACATTTGTTGCCCATTTCCTAAGGATGATACAGGAATTTGTGGATAAGTTGATTTCTTTCTTTCTCTCTGAGATCTGTATTGGGAAGATGTGAGAGGCAGCTCTGTGCTCTGGAAAGGTGAGCAAATAGATCAGTTTAATATGAGGTTTCCTTATGGAAGTTGTTTATATCACTACCAAGCTCTTGGATAAATCCTAAATATGATTACATTCTTAGATGAGTATGTTTTTACTTTGTTTTTATTTTGCCTTTGATAATAATAATAATAATAATAATAATAATAGTATCATTTATTGATTTTCTTCTATTTTGTGCTGTTTTATATATCTATATCTATCTAATTACATCTTTTTACCCCTCACAAAAACCCTACAAGTTATTATTACTCCCATTTTATGAGTAAAGAAATTGAGGCTCCGAGACTTGACTAACAGCACATAGTAAATGGTAGAGGTGGGAAATAAATCCAGATCTGTGATTCTCCAAAGCCCCAGTCT
Source organism: Pan troglodytes (assembly GCF_028858775.2). Taxonomy (NCBI): domain Eukaryota; kingdom Metazoa; phylum Chordata; class Mammalia; order Primates; family Hominidae; genus Pan; species Pan troglodytes. The sequence goes on from NC_072411.2 coordinate 122,293,136, forward strand.
ACCCAGTATACCATGCTACCCCACTGAGCCAGGACGGAAAGTGAGCATATCATTCTTTGCACTTCTCCTCCAAGGTGACTTAAAGGTTAGTGGACAATGGTTATGCAAATTGGTCTTTCATAATTTAAGGATTCCTACATAACCCCACAGGTAGCACGTAATCTGATTTATTTTCACAGAGGACTATAATGATCCTACCACTTTAAGACGTCAGCATTTCTGTATGAGAAATATTGTTTCTCTCCAAGCTTTGTGGCTGAGAGGAAGTCAAATCAACATATCCTAAATTCTATTTTAAAGTAGTGATTAGATCCCACCCTGTACAGAACATAAGAAAGTGAATTTAGAGTTAGAATTGATGGGTACCAGATGGCCTGAAAAGGAAGAAAAAAACAAGTAACGTTCAGCAGGAAAAGGTTAAGCTTGAGTGTTATTCAAAGTTTATACAAACCAAAATTTTAGCCTTGACCACCGCTGTAATGCATTTTTCTATTTTCCTCCTACCTTGTAATTAATTAGGACTGGGGCTAAGAGAATGAGGGGAGAAATATCAATGGAGTAGAACAGATGAACAGTTGAGTGGAGGCCTTGTTGCGGTTTGAGTAAAAAATTGGCTTGAAGTTTCCTTACCTTATTTGTGTTTTGTTTCAGACTTCACAGTACTGGAGTTAAAAATATGTATGTGTGTGGTGTTAATGTGTTTAACAGCATTATTGATTTAACAGATACTTGGAGAGACTGACCAGGAGTCCACTCTCTCAATGGCAGAACATCAAGCTTGAGCACCTTTCATTTTGAGTAGCCAGCCTGTAAGACAGCAACTTCCCTGGGCTTATTCCTGCCCTCCTTGGACTTGCTGATGAGCTGAGCATGATGCTTGGCAATGATGCCATTATGAGAGAGGGTGGCTAGGGAAATGGCAGCACCACTGCACTTATTGCTTTTAAATCGAAGCATTGGATATATAAATAAAAGATTGTCATGGTTTTCTTGGTTTTGGAAGAAAAAAGCCTCTCAACAGCAATGTTATTCAATTCAGCTCCTGCTTTCTTTGCCAGCAGCTCATTGAGGAGAATGGGGCTTGAAAGGGGGTGGGGTGGAAGTGGGGCAGCCAGTTGAGCCTCATTAGTCAACAACTGGAATCATCTGGGGTCAGTATGTGGTGACCTCCTGCTATGGCTCCATTGCAACAAAAACCCTTGAGGCCTCCCAAACACATATCAACCCTCAGATATATCTGGAGGAGTGACTTGAAAAAGCAATTTTTAACACACAGAAGATTTTCTGTCCTTGATTGCAAAGGTGATGCTTCTTTGACTCAGGAGGGTCTACTGTTATAGCTTCCCACTTCAGGAGCAACATAATCAGGATCATTCAGCGGAATCTCCTGAAATCCAGAGTATATTTCTTTAGGCAGAGGCTGGGGAGAATCAATCCTGAAACCTGTAGTGTGCCCAACCTTCACTTGGCTTCTGTTCTGGGCTGCTCTAGAATGTCCTGGGCAGTGCGGAGCTGGGCTGTGACAGTGTTTGGTGTTGTATGTTGCAGGAGGGTTACTGGTTCCCAGTGGCCTGACCCTGTCTCTGTGTTACCACTGCCGGAGAACCTGGGCTCATCATCTGTGCTATTGGCAGAGCCGCACTTACTAGTAAATCTTGGCGTGTGAAAGCTGGAAAGCACTTTGGATATTCTTTTTAGGTAATCCTTTTTGTTTTATTGCTGAGAAAGCAAGCCCAGGGAGGATAAGTGACCCGTCAAAGACCACAGAGCCCTTGGTACAGAACAAGGGCTGTACCAACCTCTCCTCTTTTCTCCTAGCCTCAGTTTCTCAGCTTGGTCCATTGCCTTGCTCCTTCTGGGTCTCCTGTGGGGCTTTTCCTGGGTTGGGTCGCTGGGATTTGCCAAATCCTGGTCCTGCCACAGCAGAGACTTGGCTGAGGTCCTTAGAATGTCCTTGGGAAGCTGCTGCCTTAGAAGGTCCCCCTTTGAGCAGCAGACAAGCTTGTTTAGCACCTTCTAGGAGGTAAAAGAGAGTGGAGCCAATTCTGTGTCCTGAATACTGGAACCTTCTTTTCCAGACCCGATTCTCTGGTCTCCCACGGTGTATGAGTTTCTTGTTAAATTAATGTTTGCCTGTCTGGAGTGCCAGAGGGATATAGACATTATAGGCCAATTAGAGATAAAAATCAAACCAACCAGAGTTGTCCTTTTAAAAATTAAAAGTCCTTTTTATGTGCTGTGGAGGTGTTGGCATTATCATAAAGACTAATTAGGACATTTTACAACATCCTGGTAACAGGAGGAAACAATATTGTTGGTAACTTTAAAGATTATTAAGCATCTTTAGCACTTCAGGTCAGATATTTAAGATGCTTTCTGTGCTCACCTGCTGTTGCTGCAGGAAGTATTTTATTGTCTCATAAGAAGAAATGAGCATTTTGAAGGCATAAATGCCCGGCTGTAATGGACGGTCCTTCACTTTGCAAAGCCCTAAAACAGGGTCTCCAGGAATAGTTGACTGTGACTCCACATGAGATTTGTAACACAGTGTTTATCAGTCTGTGTGTGAAGGCAGTTTCCATCTCGACCACCTGGAGAAAAGCAATCGCCTCAAAGGCAGACATTACTTGTGAGGAGGAGGCTTCGCTCTGGCATTGGCGGCAGGAACAAGGAAACCAGACTGTGCATGTTTCTGTGAAAAATGCTGCCTTCACTTGTAGGCAGATGATTCTCCCACATTCTAGCAGACAGGTTCGAAAGCACTGAAGCACAAAAGAGTGGGGGTGGGAATGAGGGTCCACGGAGAATTTCTCGAGGGAGATCTTGTTTATGATTTGCCAATTCCTCCTAGAAAGCACTGTGAACTCAAGCAGATTCTTCCGAAATTGATCGAAGACAAAAGGCTTGTGGCAGATGTGGGTTGGATGCTGAAATTGCATGCTATTGTCATTTAAAGAATTGCATGTTGTCTTGAAATTCAAATGTCCTTTAACAAATAGGGAAATTATGTGAAGGTCAGACAAAGCAGAAGGGTAAATTTTAGTGTCATGAAAATACCTAAAACCGAAGATCTATGTGCAGAGATTTCCAGGAAGCTAAGGAAATCTTAAATAGTTCCCAGTCCCAATCTGAAGCACTTTAAAGGCTGTGCATTTATAGTGTTATTTATCTGTGAGACTGTTAGAGAGACTTCCACAATTTCAGCAATTTTAATTGAGACTAAAACCACACAATTAGGCTTTACTTAGTTATCAGTGAGAACAGTAGCTATTTACTTTATAGTCCTAATGATATAACAAATGAAAAGAAAGCGCGGGACAGAGTTGATACTTATTTCTCAGCTTTGTACTCTGGGATTTTGCCACATGAACTATTCACTTTAATCAGGGTTTTTATAGTGAGATTTCAGAATATGGCTTCGAAACATTACCATTTCCTGCAGGCTAGTCTGTTACACTCTGATTCTCACACAACGATTTCTTTTTCTAAAAGTGTATTTTAAAAATTGTAACTATAATGTGGTCTTATTAAACAGAATCTGAAAAAAAAACTTACCAACATACACTACCCACACATAGTTAATATCTTTGTGTATTTCTTTTCACCTTTCCCCCTTATGAATAGATTTATTTAAGTTTTATTTAATTGTAACCACAGTATTTACATAATTTTATATCCTACTCCTTTCACCTAATATATTATAACCTTTGCCCATGTTATTTTATGGTATTTGTAAACATAATATTTAAGGGCCTCATAATCTGTTATTAAGTGACTATATTATAGTTCCCATAACCAATCCTCTCTTTTAGACCTATAGGTTGCTTCCAGTTTTTTTGGACAGGTTACAGAGTTAGAGTTAGATTTGAAATCCTTATCTAAATCTATTTTTCCTCCCTTTCCAGACTGCGAATATACAATACGCTGGCTACTCCCTAGCCAGCATGGGTCTTTTTTTCTATCTGAAAACCGTTTGCTAACTTGATAGATCACAAAATGGTATTTGGGATTAACTCGTATTACTTTGATTATTATTCAGATTCTTTCCCCCCATGTTTTGTCAATGAGTTGTACTTCCTTCACCATGCAAATTTATTTCTCAATTAACCTCTTTATTTTAGTTATTTTATCTTATTATGTTCAGAGATTTGCACTTTTTATGCAGTTAAATCCATGTAGCTTTCTTTGTGGCTTTTTCTAATCTCTTAAACTTAGAAATTTCTCTTTACTCTAGAGGTTTGACAAATATTCTATTCAGTTACCTTTTAGGTGCTTTTGATGACTTAATTCTTTTACCTTTTACTCTTTGGTGCCACCTGGTATTTATTTTGGTGTATGGTGTGAGATATAGGTATACATCAGTTTTGTTTCCAAATTACAAAACTATTTTGCTGACTGAGTTCCTTTTGGCCTTGTGATGACTTCTTTATCAGACATTAAGTGTATGTGTGTGTGTGTGTGCATGCAAGCTTTAGGCATTTTTCATAAGAAATATATCAAAAGCCATTGGAATCAGTCACTTTCATTTACATATAAAAATATTTACATATTTGCATTGTGGTAGGCTCCTTTGACTAGGCAATTATGTGGCCTACTTTGGAGTAAAAAAAAATGAGGTGACTGTGAACAGTAGACTATTGTGTGAAAATCCCTGAGAACGTCAAGCAAGAGCAGAATCTTGAGCACCCTGTCAGAATTAAGGGTGCTCATCAGATTTATTTATGGAAACCAAGAAACATACACATACAACCTTGGGCTCTATCAGGAGCAATTTTCACTTAGTAGGTCTTAATTGGGGCCTGAGCATTTCCGTTTTATAAAAGCTACATAAATGGCCCTAATTTGTACCCCCAGTTGAGAACAGTCTGGAGCAGGGGTCTGTAAACTATGAACCACATACCACATTCCAGCCTGCTGCCTGCTTTTGTATGACTCATGAGTTAAAAATGTTTTTTTATATTTTTAAATGGTTAAAAAAATTTAAAGAATAGTGTTTCATGACATGTAAAAAAATATATGAAATCCAATTCCAGCATTCAAAAATAAAGTTTTATTGAAACACACCTATGCGCATGTGTTTATGTTTTGTTTATGGCTGATTTGCACTATCGTGGTGGAGTTGAGTCATTGTGACAGAGACCATATGGCCTAAAAGCAAAAGATATTTACTATCTGCCACTTTATGGAAAAAGTTAGTGATCTCTGGTCTAGAGCACTGAAGTGAGAATTAGAGTTCCTTGGTTCTGGGGTGTTATGGAAGCACAGTGCTAGAATGTTTTGTTGTTGTTCATTTCGGCAGCAAGATGACTATAGTTATGTCAAGGTTCTAAGGGCAAGAAACAGTGCTGAAAAAGATTATAAATTGCAGGTCTTCTGGTTTTTGCAATAATGTGAATTTGACATCTTGAAATCCTGCTAAAAAACAGCCTCATGAAATAGAAATAAACCACTCTTTAAATGCATGGCTGAACTGGAAAAAATTAAGGGTAATTTTCAGAGGCATCAAACAAGGTAGAAACACAAGCCCAGATGGCTGAGTGTGCACCAAAGTTGGCAGTTGGCTTAAGGGAATCTTCTGATCCCTGGTGATCACTTGGGGAAACAGGAGACAGTGCCCTGGGCTAATGCACAGCAGGGAGTTGGATTGTCAGTCCCTCACAGTAACACCAGGACAACATCCTGAAGGACAACATCGTTACTGAAAGGCTGACCTAGAAAATAAAGGCACACAAGGGGAGATAAGAAAGAAACTTGCTATCTTGGCCTTTGGTTCAGAATAAGGAAAAAATTCTCCCCTGAGAATTCATAACACAAACTAGCCCTTATGCAGATTTGGGGCCTGGATGCACACGAAGTATAAGGGTGATCCAAGAATTTAGTTTAAAGTAGTTTCAAGTTGATAGTGCCCCTAGGTACCTGGCAGTAGCAAATACCTATCCTCTCTGGAGGAATAAACCACCCAACATGTGGCTTATATAATTCCCACACATAAAGTTCCAATAGGCATGAACTCACACATGGATATACACACAAATAACAAAACACATGAGGAACTAAGAAACCATGAGTGAGAGTCAGAACAGATAACAAACAGCAGAAGTGGTCTTACACAGGGTTCAGACAAAGGAACTATCGGATATAGAATATAAAATAGCCACGTTTTATAAATTTAAAGAAATAAAAGAGTAAGTCAAAAGTATGAGTAAAAACAGGAGACCATTCAAAATGACCAACAGATTTGGAAAAGGATAAAATAGAACTTCTAGAAACACTCACACAAAATAATTAAAATAGTGCAATGTCAATTTAATCCACTGTCCGACCTTTCAGGAGAACAAGTGACTACCCTAGATGGGTGGTATAGGTGGATACAAGATAGTTTAACAATGACCTGTAGAGAGCTCTGAAGGACAGGCTGAGGAGTTTGGAACTTATTCTGTATGCCCTGAGGAACCTCTGACATCTCTTGATCAGGATTGGTCACAGGAAGATTCAGGTCCCATCATGTTTAACCCCAAGCCTAGCATCTTTCAGAGAACGCAGATATGTACTTCCTTAACAGAGTCAGGGGCGGGCACAGTAGCTCTCACTTGTAATCCCAGAACTTTAGGAGGCTGAGGCAGGTGGGTCGCTTGAGCCTAAGAGTTCAAGACCAGCCTGGGCAACATGGTGAAACCCTGTCTCTACAAAAAATACAAAAATTAGCTGGGTGTGGTGGTGTGCACCTGTTGTCCCAGCTACTCAGGAGGCTGAGGCAGGAGGATCACTTAAGGCCAGGAGGTGGAGGTTGCAGTGAGCCAAGTTTGGGCTACTGCATTCCAGCCTAGGCAACAGAGTGAGATCCTGTCTCACAAAAAAAAAAAGAAAAAAAAAGAAGAAAAAAGACAGAGAGAGAAGAGAGAGAGAGAGTCTCAAGAACCTGAAATGTTGCAACTCAGTTGCAGGGTGAAAATAAGGGGCATGGTGTTCAAATAGCAAGTTCAATCCTATCATCAAATGGACAAACTGACACATTAATGTATGTGTTATTGATGTAAGCATGACCACCAGTAGGCAGGAAAATGAAACGCAAAAGAAGTCCAAAAGAAAGATGGTGGGCTGAGATAGAGAAATTTTGCAGGCAAATGGGAGCTGTGGCAGGGTGAGTAGGCAGGTAAGTTAACAATGAGTAGAAATAAAGATGGGAAGGAAAACAGTCAAGAATGAAAACACAAAAAGGTAAGTGGTTGCTGATTTAACCTCAGCACATATAGTATCAGCATGTTATGCTCTGAATGTTGGTATCCCCCTGCAAATTCATGTGCTGGAACTTAATCTCCAATGAAATAGAACTAAAAGATGGAGCCTTTAGGAGGTGATTAGATGAGAAGCATGGAGCGCTTGTGAATAGGATGCCTGCACTTGTAAAAGAGGCTTGAGGGAGCCCACTTTCTTCTTCCACCAAGCGAGGACGCAGCAAGGAAGAGCCATCTTGGAAGCAGAGTGCAGCCCCCAGCAGACACTGAATCTGCTGCTACCTTGACTTTGGATTTCCCATTCTCCAGAACTGTGAGCAGTAAATTTCTATTGTTTGTAAATTACCCAGTCTAAGGCATTTTGTTATAGCAGCTGAAGAGATTAAGACACAGCACCAGGGCGTTATCAGTAAACCAATCAATGTGGATCCCAGGACATATGTAGCTGAGAGGGAGGGAATTTTCTATCATTCTGAAGACCAAGGCCTTTATTTTGTAATCATTCCTAAAATTCTTTGTTAGTATTATTTCCCTAAGACACTCATCTTTCAAAATTACACAATAACCCTGCTTTGTACACTTATTGCTTTGTTTGATATTGTTACTCTTTTGACACTGCAGCACCCCCTGCCCTCTCAACACTCTGCCTCTACTTTCTGAAGCCTAACTTTTTCAAAAATTTCCCAGACAGCTCTGAGGAGAGTCTCTGATTCTGCTTACATTCTGTTTTCTGCCTGATCTTCATAGGTTAATCTCACTGTGAGATGGCATGCAATTAATGAGACTTATTATGTTAATGAACACACCAGTTATTATTTAATAATTATGTTAGCGATAAAAACAGTTATGGGTTAATTGTTACAATTACTATTAAAATAACAAACTGAAGGTTTAATTTATGTCTACAGTTCAATTAAAAAGAAATTTAAACAGAATTGTGAGCAAATGACTGATATATAGGAGACAAAGAATGCATTTATACGTGTAAAAGTTAACAGCTTTCAACCTCAACCAACAGACGTGACACAAGAAAGATGTGGATGCTGAGAGACTTGGTGAAGAGTAATCTTAGGTATTTCCTAAGAAAAGCAAAACTGCTAGAAAAACATCTCAGTTTGGAAGAACATCAGTGGATAAGATATTGGGACTTATGACTGATTATAGTGTCAAAGTCAAGAAGGTATCAACACAGGACACAAGCCATAACCAGGTCAGGTGAGCTGTCTTCTTGGTCACCAAATAGCCATTGACTTTTGGAAGTTCATCTTACTCTCTTGAATAAGAAATGAGTATTTGTAGAGGCGTTGCTTCCCGGACATCAAAGTAACCTTTACTAGAGTCGGCCTCTGTATCAATGAATTGTGTGTGTGTGGGTACATGTGTACATGCAAGTACATAGGCACAGGCAGGCAGACTTCTATGATTAGTCCATTTGCAATGAGGATTCTTTGCCCATAAATCATTTATCTTAAAATCTCCTTCTTGAGATAATGCATTGCAAAAACTACTTGTTAATGGCCAATCAGGCTATGAGGACATATATGGATTTGTGGAGAGAATGTCATGATCATAAGCCATATCTGCCTTTCTGCATCTTCTTTATTATTATTTTAAAATGTAATCTTTTTAAAAATATGTCGCTTGAACTTAATTAGTTTTCTTCTTTTTCTTTGGCTTGGATTCATAGACTATTCTTCTGGGAGGGAACCTAGAGCTCAGCTAGTCCAATCCACTCGTTTTCCAGATGAGAAAACCCAGGACCTGAAAGAGAGAGTTATTGGCCCAAAGTTATCAGGTCAATTTGTGGCAGATTTGGAACTAAAATTCCAGCCTTTCTATTTCTCAGACACTATCTCTACTCTATGCTTTCCAGGACTCATCATCAATTATGTCATAAATAATGATATCATTTTATAGTTGTAAAAAATTGTACAGTTTTTAAAACACTTTCATATATATCATCTCACTGGACCCTCGTAACACCCAGTGAGATAAACTCAGACATTTTTATCTGTATTTTAAATAGATGAGAATCCTGAAATGTCTGAGGTCACATGCTAAGTCAATGTTAGAAGTGTTACCGAAAGCCAGTCTTGCCAGTTCTGGCTTATGCTCTTGTATTGCTCCAAGAAACAGGAAAACAAGGGCTGAGATAATAGGGATTTATTAAAAAAAAAAAAAAAAACAACAACTCGGAAACTACTTTAAGTTTCCTTTGTAAATATTTTTTCAAAATATCAACCCATCACATCTGAAGAATTTCCCCCTTGGCATGTTCTGCACGAATCCTACAGAGTCTGTGTGGCAGTGGGGAGAGCCAGACAGACATTTGAGCTGTGAAGAGCACGAATCTATATGAACTTTTCATGTACTGTTTAGGGTCAGCAATCCCAGTCCAGTGATGCTAAGCAGTGCCACTCATGAAGCCCAAAGCCCTACCGCCTCTATAGGTATTAAAGAAAGAATGCTAAAAAGGTAAGAATTTAGAAGAATAAGAATGGAAGAAATGACCTAGGAGACAGGGGTAAAAGGAGAAGACGGAACAGTGGTGATGGGTATTATACCAGCTGCCATTGCTTGAAAGTCTACTGGAGTGTTGGGGGTGGGAGATAACCCCTGACAGGAGGAGAGAGGAGGAGAAGGACTATGGTAATGAGGACTAATCAGACGAAAGGGGTGTTTGATATTGGGATAAAGCTGGGGGTTTTATATTAATAATCGTAGTAATAAAGTTAATGGCCCCTAAAATAGAAGAAACACCTGCCAAGTGGAGTGAGAAGATGGTTAGATCCACAGAGGCTCCTGCATGTATTAGGTTCCCTGCTAAAGAGGGATAAACTGTTCAGCTGGTCCCAGCACCAGCTTCTACTATTGAGGATGCAAGTAGGAGTAGGAAAATGGTGGGGAGGAGTCAGAAGCTCATATTATTTATCTGGGGAAATGCCATATTGCGTGCACCAATTATCAGAGGGACTAGCCAGTTACCAAATCCTCCAATTATGATTGGTGTCACCATAGAGAAAATAATGATGAATGCTTGGGTGGTAACAATAACATTGTAAATCTGATCAGTGTCAGAGGCTCTGAGTTGGCATTTAGAATCACCCCTTTCTCCAGCTCTTAATTGACCTATGTCCTTGCTCCATTTGGGATGGCCTAAGGTAGTAGCCAACATGAGTGAACCTTTCACTTAGGTTTTTTCAGGTCCCGTAGACATGGCCAAAATTAATGAAAACAGCTGATAGCTATTAAGAGGAGCTTATAACAACAAAGCTAACATTTATTGAGAGTCTTCTATGTGCCAGGCTCTGTTCTAAGACTTGTATGCATTTGAGCTCTTTGAATTCTCACAGCTCTATAAAGTAATTTCCTTTTGTGGATGAGAAAAATTGATGCACAAAGAAGTGAATTATCTTGTTCAAGATCACACAACTAATAAGTGGCACAGTTGAGATTCAAACCAGGGCCCTTGGGATTAGTCATTATGCTGTATAGATAAACCCTGAGTAAATATTAAATGATTCCAGCAAGGACTGAGTCCTCAGCCTCTCTAGTGCCATCGAGGCTTCTAGGCATGCTGCTGTGTTCCTTGCTCAAGGTGCAAACTGCATGCAAATAAGTGAAACAGGGCAGAATAAGCCCTCCGTGGTCTGACTTTGTAGACTGGTGATTCCATACCCAATATGTTAGTCTCCTAAAAGCCTGTAAAAACCAGTTAGCTGAAGGTTAGGCAAACCACAAGCTCACAAAGGGGCACTTCTTCTGTGATTTAGAATATGCCAGTCTCAATGGACTTGAGCTCAAGAGTGTGGATGTGGCATTTCCAAGCCCTCCTTCACCAGTGAGTTCCGGGGATATATAGTATTCAGCCTTTCAATGAAGGTAGAGGGAGAATCAGTCCTGAGAGGTGTTAGAGTCAGGCCAGGGTTACTGGCAGCTTTCTGTGAAGGAGGAAAAATAAATTAGGAACAAAAGTAATTCTCTGTCTTCATTGATTTCAGAAGCTGTTTATTTACAAGTGTCATGCAATTTTTCTTCTCCTTTGCAACAAATTTATCACTGGTGGAGGGAAAAGATTTGCTCAATGGTGGCTCCAAGAGTCTTGAGGAGCTTAGAGCTGCCAAGATCAGGAAATGAAACACATACTTTTTGCTAAGGCAGTTTTTTTCCCCCTCATCAGATCAGTGGTCATGCAGAGAAAAGGAACATTTGACAGGTACACAGGCAAATTTAGTGGCAAGAAAATAGCCATAGCCTCAAATGTATTGTAGCTTCTGATCAGAGCCACTTGAAATAGTCTGTTCAGTTAAAACAGGCCAACCTTCGAGTGTTGGCTTCTGAGTTCCTGGCTTGAGAAAGATTGAGTAGAATCTAGGTCATTGCTTCTGTGTAGCTATTATAAGGCATTATAGAACTCATGAATCCAATTAGAGTAGAGCAATAGGATTTAAAACAAGTAGGAATAATCTACCTTCAGGGTTAGAGCATGCAACATTTCCTTTGTTCTCCCAAGATGATTTGGCATTTTGTAGATTACAGGTCTGTGATGATGCTGAATATCATTTGAACTTATCTAGTTATCCAACACTTTTAGAAGACATGGGGAGGAGATAGCGTTTTACTCACCCCTGTGAAGCATTCCCAGTACTCATGCAGCCATTCTGTTTTTCACTTTCAGTATTGTATTCAATAAATTACATGAGGTATTCAACATTTTGTCATAAAATAGGTTTTGTGTTGGATGATTTTGCCTAACTGTGGGCTAATGTAAGCATTCTGAGCATACTTAAGGTGGGCTAGGCTAAGCTATAATGTTCATTAGGTGAAGTGTATTACATGCATTTTTAGCTTATGATATTTTCAACTTATGTTGGGTTTAATGGGATGTAAGTTGAGAAGCATCTGTGTGTGTTTTTCAAATCCAAAGGGAGAAGATGTGAATGCTATCTGGCAAGTGCAGGCCATGATTACTAGCTGTACATATTAAAAACATTGAATAAGTTCCCGTTTCTTTTGAGTACAGCAAGCCATAAAGAGGGAGAAGGGCCCCCCTCTGCTTCCCCAACAGGGTTTCTCCCTACGGTTTTGTTTTTGAGTAACTTCAGCAAAAGAGAAGCTCCTTGCTGCAAAGCCTGGTGAGCTCCTGGGGAGGACGTTTGCTCCCTGCTTTCAAGTTGGCATGACATAACCAGCTGAATGGTGGCAGAGTGTCCACTCACCCCTGGACCTGGGCTCTGCCCTTGAAGTGTCCCGTTTGGGAGGTGCTACTAAGAGCTATTCAACCACTGGGGTGAAGGTGGGCGCTTGGAAAAATATGTCACAATCTAAGCATCGAAGGAGGAGCTTGGTGCTTAAAACAAAATTGAAGTATAACCAATCAGCAGTTGTTGTTGACTGTCAGGACCCTGGAGTTAGATGTGTATTTTTGTCTCATGCTAAAAGTAGATATCACCATTAGGGGAAGGCGAAGAGTCTGTAGGCAGTCTGCTTGTGATAGATCAAAGCAAGGAGCATCTCTCCATCAGAAAAAAGCTTTATGGAGCAGACGTTTTTAGGGTTCTTACTCTTTGAAGATTGTGTGGGAAGACTGACTTTCTGCAATACTGCAGGCTGGAGGTGGAGGTATCACACAGGGACATCTGGGCATCAGAACAGCTTTGTCTGCTCTGACAAGGATAAAGCCTTGGCTGATACCAAATTTGGTTTAAGAACTGGGAGGACCTGAGGTTCCTATGCATCCCCGAAATGGAAGTGCACAGATTGCTACTGTCATGGCAATGTGAGCCTGAGCATAAATGGACAAGAATTCTGCTTTTTCCCCAAATCTGGCAGAAGGAGAAGCTGGGGTAGAGTGTCTGCCCTTGCTTCTGGTCCAGGAATTCTCCTTGTTGCCTCCTCTGGATTCCTGCCTACTTTAGCTGTGCCTGTGTGGCCTTCCTCTCACAATTTGTAATGCTGCAAATCATTTCTCCATTATAACCCTCTTCATTGTAAGATGGTGGGTGGGAGGGTAAGTTAGACCAAATATGGCAACTAAGTCTACTCAATTTTCTGAAATTTGAGTTCAACCAAGGTGTTATATAATGGCTAAACTGTAAATGAACCACCTTAAAAAAGATCTAATGAGTTAATTTGAGTCAGAATTAAGGTAGTACTGTTTTTAACTTTTTATTTTGACATACTTTCAGACTGAAGAGCAAAGTTGCAAGAATAGTACAAAGTTTTTTCAGATGCCTTTAATCCAGAGTCCCCCAGTGTTAACATTTTACCACTTTTGTTTTCTCTCTCTTGCTTTTTCTGTCTATATTTTTTGACAAATTAAGAAAAAGTTGCAGGCAGATGGTTCTTTACTTGTGAATTCCTCAGGATGTATTTCCTAAAAATAAGAACATTCTCTTACACAACCACAGTACAATCAAAGTTATAAAATTAATATTAATGCAATACAATCAGTTGATCTGTAAACCTTACTCAGATTTTGCCAGTTGTTCTAATAATGTCCTTTAGAGTGTGTGTTGCATTCAGTTTTCATATCCCTTTAGCCCTCTCTGCTCTGGAACAGTTTACTAGTCTTTCTTCAAAGTAATACCTATTTACAAGCATCTAGAGTAAAGGAAAGAATCCAAATATTACTGAGGCCACCAGCTTTCCCTTAATTTTTGTAATAGAATTACACACGAACAGAATTTTTACTTGTGTACATGGTCACCCTCTTAAAGACTTCATTTGCAAGATGTGTCCATCACATTTCTCTGGATATGACCATGGGGCTAAAATCCTGGGCAGTAAGAAGTGAGTAGAAGTAATGTGTACAACTTCTAGATCAAGTCCTTATAGGCAAAGAATGTGTTTTTCCTTTCTCCTATTTTTCATGTTTGCAGTATGTTATAGGATGTGCTGGTGGAAGCAGGAGTGCTCCTTGGAAAGGAGAATGATCAACAAGATATCTCTGATAATTGTGAAGGAATCCTGGCAGCCCTTGGCAGTCTTACCTAATCACCCCCACTCCTCTCAGTCTTCTCTAAAATTTAAGGACTTAAAACAAAACAAAACATAACTACCATGCCATTATCCCATTTAAGAAAATAAAGTTATTATTTAATATTATCAAATATTCATACCTTGTTTTCTTATTATTTACTTTTAAAAAGTTATATTTAATTTATTTAATTTTATTTCTGAGAAGACAGAGTCTCGCTCTGCCACCTAGGCTGGAGTGCAATGGGGCATGATCATGGCTCACTGCTGCCTCAACCTCCTGGGCTCAAGCAATCCTCCCACCTCAGCCTCCCAAGTAGCTGGGACTGCAGGTGCGTGCCACCACGCCTGGCTAATTATTGTATTTATTGTAAAGATGGGAACTAGTCTCCAACTCCTGTGCTCAAACGATCCGCCTGCCTTGGCCTCCCAAAGTGTTGGGGTTCCAGTGTGAGCCACCATGCCTGGCTCTTTGTTTTTTTAAATGAGGAAAAAAAAATTCTATCTTATATGCGTCATTATGATTTTGGGTTTCTTTCTCACAGCAGCTGTACCAGTAACCTGACCAATGCAATTGTGTAAGCCACCATTTAAGAAGTTGTTCAAATCTCTGGAAGTATTTTTACAAAAGGAGAAAGAGAACACCAAATTTTACAGTATAATAATATAACAATGAGGTGAAGTCATGTAAAAATTTTATATTGCTAATTTTATCAAGACTGAAAAATTTTGCCTCCTTTAGGCTTTTAATTAGCTTTTAAAAATCATTACATTTTTCTCATTTGCATTAATGTCAAAGTGTATTTTTTGTGAAATTACAAGGCAGTTTTTGTTATGCAAATTTAAAGTCTCCTTAGAGGAATTTTTGCTTTAAAGATCTGCCCCTGCAATTTTAGTATATTGGCATCAGGGGGCAGTGGAGTTGCGTATGTTCTGAGCAGTCTAGCCTGCAGTTCCACTGATGACATTAGTGTGAGTCCCTAAGCTAAACATTGGACAAAAATATGATATGCTTACTTAAAAAAAATGTGATACAAACTGAAGAAAATTGGCCTTACAGAAAATACAAACAAATCATATAATTTTCATGTGTTCTTTAGCATAATGAAGCTAAAACATGATCTTAATGTTAAACTAGCAAAAAGACTTTATTTCCCACTTTCTGATTCTCCTAGAACCATTCTCATTAACATCCCTTTTTCTTAATTGCATTTTTCAAGTAAGGGAGTTCTCTCTCTCTTGTAATCTAGACACGGTTAGTCTTCCTGGTTATCTAAAATGTCCTGAATTTAAACTTTTCTCTTTAGCTTCTTGCAAAAATTATTCTCTTATTCCTAAAATATTGAAGGAAAAGATTGTAAATGGTAGCTCTTTATTAAGATCTGTGTTTATCACTGGTTATACTACATATAGTATTTTGCCACTCAGAATTCTTTCAAAATTTTCCCCTCATATAAGTTAACAGAGTTTGGAAACCTATTGGACCTAATCTGCATACAATCGTTTTTTACTTTATTAACAGTCTTGTTTAGCATCTGGGTTACCAAAGGTAACACCACAAAGAAGACAGAAAATGGAAGTAAAGGGAACAATATTTGAATTAGTTTTTGTTACTTTCATAAAGATAAATCATCTCATGTGATTTGCTTTTTACCACCAATGGGGGCTACAGGAGAGAATGAGAAGGGAATTTTCTACATTTCCCAGTGAAGCTACAAAGAAGCCAGGAACACTTTGTTTTTAAAGCCGGGTGGGGGATAAGTCTGGTGAAACTATGTTGCTTGATCTCTTTCCTGTGACTATGTCGCTGTATATGGCATTTAGGGGCATTTCCTCCTTGATGCATTTTATTTGGAATTACCAGTGTCATTTGAACTAGAAATAACCATTATAAATGTTAGGTACACAATTTATGATTTGGTGTTTTGAAATCATTGCATAAATTAGAAAATAAAATCTGTAGCTCTTTGTCCTACCCAGGGGCAAATTTGTCCCTGGAAAGTTGCTTCCTGTTACAGGTAGATTTGGACCTAGAGTCCTGTCTAGCTCAGCGTGACCTGGATGTGAGACATAGAGTCAAAGGAGATCATTTTGGAGCTTTAAAATTTGACTTCTCCACTGGATTTTGGACTTGCATGGGCCCTGTAACCACTTTGTTTTGGCCACTTTCTCCCATTTGGAATGGCTGTATTTGCCCAATATCTGTACCCCCATTGTATCTAGGAAGTAACTAGCTTGCTTTTGATTTTACAGGCTCATAGGTGGAAGGGACTTGCCTTGTCTCAGATGAGACTTTGGACTGTGGACTTTTAGGTTAATGCTGAAATGAGTTAAGACTCTGGGGGACTGTTGGGAAGGCATGATTGCTTTTGAAATGTGAGGACATGAGATTTGGAGGGGCCAGGGGTAGAATGATATGGTTTGGTTCTGTGTCCTCACCCAAATTTCTTCTTGAATTATATTCCCATAATTCCCACATGTTGTGGGAGGGACCCGGTGGGAGATAATTTGAATCATGGGGGCGGTTCCCCCATACTGTTCTCGTGGTAGTGAATAAGTCTCATGAGATATGATGAGTTTATCAGGGGTTTCCGCTTTTGCATCTTCCTCATTTTCTCTTGCCACCACCATGTAAGAAGTGCCTTTCGCCCCCTGCCATGATTCTGAGGCTTCCCCAGCCATGTGGAACTGTAAGTCTAATTAAACCTCTTTTTCTTCCCAGTTTTGGGTATGTCTTTATCAGCAGTGGACTAATACACACACACATGTATATATGTATTAATGTAATTTGTAGGTTTATTTATATCAAGGAAATACATAAAAAATGTGACCCAAAATAAAATGAGCTATTTATTCATGAAATATTTATTGAGCACTTACTATACATCTGATGCTGTATTAAGTGATATGACATCAAAGATTTTAAAAATAAGATTTCTACTTCCATGGGGCTCACGGTCTCTTCCATGTAACACATACTTAAAAGGGTATAGAGTAGATTAATGAGAGACTTGAAATATTATTGAGGCTGTCAGTTTTCATTTAATTCTCATTTTTTAAAGGTATGAACCACTGAGCTATATAACACATGCTTAGTCTTTGTTAGAGCTTCTCTTTAATAAAAAGAAGAATTAAGGGAAAACTTCTTAAGTTTGGGACTGAGATTCAGCTACAATGTGACTCAGACCCTAAAATGGGCAACTTTCTGGAAATAGCAAATCCACTTATAATAGGAAGCAGTTTTCCAGTGACATTTTTTGCCCCTGGGGAGGACAAATTTTGCAAGATTTCCCTACTTTGTTCCCCCCTCCCCACCCAAATTATTTTCCATATATTAAAACATTCGGACCTCACAACAATGTGAGGCAGTAATGTTTCTATCCTCATTTTGTATATGAGAAAACTGGCATACAGTATGTATTAATAACTTATCCCAAGGTCACGTAGCCAGTAAGTGCTAGCCAGGATCTAGACACAGACAGCTGGACTCCAGGACCTGTGCTTTTAACTACTTCTCTATATATTGATGGTCTTGAGTAAGGGGAGAGGGATGGGTTATCTATGACAAAAAACATATCCCTCGTTTTGGAATTTCACTGCAATGCATCTAACATGAATTGAGAAATCAACATGACCCGGCAGTGGTTTAGGCACCAGGAACTCAGAGTCCTCAAGAACTTACCATGGAGTAGGGGAGATAGACATATCTACAAATAGCTATAGTGAAAGGCAGAAAGCAATCAGTGCCCTAAGAAGCTGATGCCTGGTCAGCACAAAGGAGGAAGGAAAGATATTTCTTCATGATTTTAGTGATTAGAAAATCTCACCTAGAGATAATTGCTGGTTTGGGTTCTGCTTGTTTTGGATAGAACTTTTGTTGCCCTTTTTATTCGAAATGGGCAATTCTTGGTTTTATTCCTGTTGGATGAGTTTTTTTTTTTTTCCCGCCTATTATTTGGTAGTACTACCTATCAACAATCAGGAAATTTATAGATTTGTGCTTAGGCTGACACTTCTGTCTTCAGTCTGATGGTAACTTTATTCAGCAATCTTCTTTCAGCTCAGAGAGTTTCAGGGCACTCACCTAATTGTTGGGTGATTGTAAACTGGTTGATATTATCCATTGCTTAGCTCTTTTTGGGTGGAGGGAGCACCTTTCAGCTGGAGGCCCCAGACCTACCCCGGGACCAGGCACTCACATAATAGGCACTCAGAAGTAAATGTTCATGGAATGAATGAAATGCAAACAATTCACCCTGAGAATGAGGACCCCTCCCTATCTATTTATCATATTGCCTAGTCCAATACACTTTTGACATCCTACCCTTTTAATGAGGACAGAAGCGGTTCATTAAAGAAATTAACCATTAAGTTGAGAACATGAATGTCAATATAGACACAGGCTGTTAATTTGCTGATCACTGATGCATCCAGTGCCCAAAGGACCTGAGACCTTGCACATATTGAAACAGCAGGGGATTGGCACATGGCTGAGACAGACTGGGCCAATATGGAGCTCACGCAATTCCACAGAATCATCCAAAATGAAATTCTCTTCCCCCTTGAAAAATGGATGCTCCTTGGCATCAGACTTTGAAAATATCTGTGATTAGGCCCTTCCGTTCCCCTTTGACTGTTTTATTTCCATTTTAAAATAGATTGTACTATTTCTTACTTGTAATTTGGCCTAATGTTGCCTTGAAATAAGAGGGCAATAAAGAAAAGGAGAAGAAATCTTTGATCATCTGTCATACTGTGGAAAATCTGACAGTGACTTCAATTAACAGATGAGACCCCAGAGAATTTCCTAGCCTGAATCTTCCCCCAGTCCTCTGTCTAATTGAGTGGAGGAAAACAGCCTTCACTGGGACCTTGGATGGCTGCCGAATGAAGCCATCGCGTTTCAGTGAGGCTCAAATCTCTGCCATGCTCCGGGCTTTTTTTGCATGCTGCTCTTGCCGGCTGCTGAAGCATAGCAGTCCAAGGATGATGGCATTAGTGAGGTGCGGTGAAAAAAGCACTGGAATGGAACACGGGAGAGTTGAGTTCCTGCCGGCTCTGCTGCAACCATCCTTGGGAGCTTGCAGGTGCTCGTTGCTCTTTCTGGCCCTCAGTTTCCATATTCGTACATGCTTGGATCAGAGTCTCCAGGGTCTCTTTCAATCCTGACATTTGGTGAGTCTTTCTTGCCATGGAGAAAATAGAAAGGAGCTTAAACAGGATAGGTTTGAAAGATCCTTGCTTGGCACATATAAAGTTGGTATCCTAGAAATGGAATTTTTAGAGTGTCTTTGGTAAATGTGAAGACAGTTGAGGCCAGAGGGCAGGATAGACTATGAGGATGGTTTTGGAAATGCATCTGCAAAACCTTCATTCTTCCCTCCCCCTCCCATGCCTGCCCATTCCCTACAAAACTACTAAAGGGATCATATCTGCTAAAATATGAATTCAGTTGCATATTTTTTCTTCTGAAATGTAAGTGCAACAAGGGCAGGGACCACATCTATCTTGTCCACTGAGGTATCCCTAGTGCTATGCCAGTATAAGGTCTTGCTCAGGGGGATGCTCCATTAATATTTGTTGAATGAGTGAATGCACGCATGCTTACAGCTTTTCAATGGTTAACCATAGATTTTAATTTCCAAGTTGAAACTCAATAGTTTTATCCATAAATACCTTTGTGATTTCGCCCTAGTGACCTCTTTATATCCTCATTTTCTACAAGCCTCCTGAATGTATTCTTCCCTCCAACTATCCTGCATTATCTGCAATTCTCCTAGCTTGTCACGATGTTTTGCACTCTGTGTCGTTGTGCGTGTTGCATTTTCCAGGAATATTTTTCTTCTAGTTTTCCTTCTGGTTCACTAGTTCATCAAAACTCACAACTCTCCACTACTCCTGAAAGCCTTTTTTTTTTTTTTTTTTTTTTTGTAGAGACAGAGTCTTGCTCTGTTGCCCAGGCTGCAGTGCAATGGCATGATCTCTGCTCACTGCAACCTCTGGCTCCTGGGTTTGAGCAATTTTCCTGCCTCAGCCTCCTCAGCACCTGTAGCTGGGGCTACAGGTGCACACCGCCACACCCAGCTAATTTCTTTTGTATTTTAGTAGAGATGGGGTTTCACTGTGTTGCCCAGGCTGGTCTCGAATTCCTGAGCTCAGGCAATCCGCTTGCCTCGGCCTCCCAAAGTGCTAGGATTACAGGTGTGAGCCACTGCACCTGGCCTTGAAAGGCTTTTTTGACTCCTCCTTCTTGATTACAATGTAATTGTCTCTTCACTAGTCTCCCGTGGCATCTGATGCACACCTCCACCTGAATAACATTCTGCTCTGCAGCTCTCACAGTGTCTGGCACACTAAATAGAATAGATACTCAGTTAATGTTTGTTCAATGAATGCTTCAAGGAATTAAGCTCTCAGCCCCTATTTCAGACTTAAAGCGCTTCCACGTTTTCTCCTCTTCCATGTGGAAGGTCCCAGAGTCTGTCTGCTTCCTTCTCTTGGGATTCTTCTACCCCTAGAACCTTGGCTACAGAGAAGAAGTCCATTTTTTTCTGTTCAGTCCTGGTTGTTGTCCTAGTGAAAGTTCACAGGCTCTTTTTGTTTATATGTTGATTACTTCATGGAAATAGGAGATAATAAAAATAACGAGCTGGTCCTGGTAGTTACAGAGTTATCACAGTGGCTATTTCTCACTGCCCTCTCTACCCAATTCTGATCATCTTTCCCTTAGTTTGATCCTACTTTTAGATATCTTATAAAACTCTTCCTTCATAATCCATCTCTCTTAGGCCTGAGGATGTGGTTGAGGCAGAATATTAATTATCTATTGTTACATAACAACTCATCCGTTTAAAATAGCAAACGTCTATTATTTCACACAGTGTCTGAGGGACATTAATCCAAAAGTGATGCAGTTGGGTAGGTTTTGACTCAGGGTGTCTTGTGAGCTGCCATGTTGTTGGCTGGGCCTGTAGTCTCATCTAAAGGCTCAACTGAGGGAGGATCCTCTTCTAGTTAATTCCCATGGTTGTTGGCAGGCCTCAGTTTTTGCAGGCTCCTGGCTGTTGGCTGGGGGCCTCCCATCAGCCCCTCAGCATGTGGGCCTTTCCATAGGTCAGTTTACAACATGGAAACTCAGAAGTCTCATATCACTACTTTTGCCATATGCTATTGGTCACATAGACTCAGCCCTGGAGCAGTGTGGGAGGGACTACACAAAAGTGTGACTATCAGGAGGGTGGAGCACGCTTCTTGAAGGCTGATGATCGCAGGCAGAATTAGGGCCTTTCATCTCAAGCAGAAAATAACATTTTAAGAGATTCCCACCTAGATGATGCCCAGTTTGGGTGGTCTCTGGTGTATTTGGGGATAATTTTCTCTTTTTCTTCTTTCGTTATGGTCTATAGATTTGTGTCCCCCCCAAATTCATATGTTGACACCTACTCCAGTGCAATAGTATTAAGAAATGGGGCGTGTAGAAGGTGATTAGGTCATGAGTGCAGAACCCTCATGAATGGGCTGAGTGCCCTTATAAAGGAGGCTCCAGAGACCTTGTTTGCCCCTTCCACCATGTAAGCACAAAGTGAGAATATTCCTTCTATGAGAAATAGGCTTTCACTAGACACCAAATAGGGGAGAAACTTGGTTTTGAAGTCTGGCATTAAAGATCATAGCAAATGTTTATGATAGAGCATAGGTTTTTATTTCAATTTCTGCTAGGAAGTTCCCTGAATGTCTCATTTTTCTAAGATGATACTGGTGCCTTGATCTTGGGCTTCCCAGCCTTTAGAACTATAAAAAGAACAAATTTTTGATGTTTATAAATTACCAAATCTAAGGTAGTTTGTTATAGCAGCCTAAATGGAATGACACATTTCCTTATCAATGTTATGGAGTTTTAATCCAAACACTTTTTACAATTCAGGTACATTATTTCAGCTGATGCTGCTTTTGACTATTTGGAACAAAGATTAGCATCCCATGTAGTTAGGAGTGTAGAATGCAATCTTGGCCTTAAGCCATCCTATTTCCTAGAGTCCAAATGGCAAATTAGAATCAACATTTCTAATTTTTGCGTTATAAGCATAGCATTATTTTCAGCACACTGAAGGTAGGTGTCAGGAGGGCAGAAAAGTGCCTAAGGCAGGCTAAAATGATAGATTTTAAAAAATCACCTGCTTTGTGGTTACTTCTATTGCTTTATAAATTATACTTATGCGTTATTCGCATAAGTGATTTTCTAATTAGTTAGTATAGAAGTCCTCAAGGCAAGACAGCCAATGCTGTTGCTCCTCAGAACCTAGTCGATAAATTGACTTGACAGAAACATTTCCAAGGGAATATATTTTAGGGCCCAAGGGTCAGAACGTGGTGTCATGAAGTGGATCAGCACACCACCGCGTGAATTCTCCTGATACACACTGTTCTGCGCCTTCACAGCTCGGTTGCTGGACAGTGGTCTTCAAAGTAACACTCGCAGGGTCCTAGGAACGGGGTACAATGGGGAGGGGCAGAGATGGTTACGGGTGGCCATGAACAAGGAAGGTTCCAGCCCTTCCTGTCTACCCTTTCTGCAAGTAGAGAAACTCTATAATTTTTTTTGTTTTTAATATTGAACTTCACATAACCACAATTGCATTTTGAGAAGAGATTTAGCAGCTTCAAAAAGAAAGCTAAGAACCTGTAGCCTGGGAGACAGTGTAACTGAACATCTCAGGAAGGCATCCCTGAGCACATGCAGCTCTCTTGGTAACCAACTGAGTGAGCAGAGAGATCAAATGAGTTGCTCCTCTTCAACATTTTCCTTTGGGGAAACCAATTTTTTTTTCCTAATGATGTTGCTTTTGTTCAATATGTTGTTAACTGATGAAATCCTATCAAAAGAGTCAAGAAATTCTTCCTAATAACATCTCAATCTTCAGAGGGAGGATCTCACTGTCCTGAAGTCAATTGCAGCTGAGTCTGGTGTAGGGTTTCTCAATCGTGGTACTACTGACATTTTTGGCTGGATCATTCTTCATTGTGGAGGACTGTCCTGTGCACAGCAGCATCCTTGGCCTCTACCGCCAGATGCCAGTAGCACCTCACTTCCTAGTTGCGACAATCAAATATGTCTCCAGACACTGACTAATGTCCTCTGGTGGGGGCAAAATCACCCTCCCCCGACCTCTGCAGAGAAGCACTGGTCTGTTGAGTACAAAGAACTGCCAACACAACAATGCCATTTTTGGCCC
Organism: Pan troglodytes; assembly: GCF_028858775.2. Classification (NCBI taxonomy): domain Eukaryota; kingdom Metazoa; phylum Chordata; class Mammalia; order Primates; family Hominidae; genus Pan; species Pan troglodytes. Next base: position 122,316,582 of record NC_072411.2, read on the forward strand.
TAAATCTGAGGTTGAGTATGATGCACTGCTCCAGCTTTTCATGTGGTTGGTTCAGAAACAGACTTTGAAGGAATTCTCCCAAGAGAAATGCCAAGAACTTTTGAATAAAGTCCTGGCATTGCTGGAGTAAGTGTTAAGTGTTTGGTCTCCTAAGATAACTTCTTGGAAGCTGGCAGGCTCGTTTGTTGTACCAGTCTAGTAGGTTTGTCGTAAACCAGGCCTGGTACGTTACAGGTTTGTTTTGTTTCTCACCAAAGTGTCTTCCTTACCCAAGGAAAAACTAAAGAGGAGAAAAAAGCACAGTGCAATTAATCTTGTTGTTTTAGTAAAATTTTGGCGGGAAAAATAAGAGAGAAACTTGGTTTTGAAGTCTGGCATTAAAGATCACAGCAAATGTTTATGATAGAGTACAGGTTTCTACTCCAGTTTCCTTCTGGAAGTTTACTGGATATCTCATTCTTCTGAGCTATAAATGCAATCTCTTATTGTTATTTAATCACAAAAGATACTTTGTTTCCCTACCTGGCACTTGAATAAGTTTCCATTTTTCCCCTCTGCATGACTTCGGGTTAAGAACAACAAAAACAACAACAAAAGAAAAGCCTTATTTGAAGAGAATCTGTCTCTAATCAATCGCAGCTGTAACTTACGACACCACCAATTAAAAAGCCTGGGCTTCGGCTCTGCTCAAATGCAAAGGCCACGTGCTGACCTAGTGATCAGTCACCTTGGGGGCAGCAAGGGTCGAGGGGCATCTGTTTGTCATTTCCTGTCACAACAGTGCCATTTGCAGGAATGTCCAGGGAGCACACAAGGATGGTATGGGCATCCTTCATCAGACATCTCCTCTGATCGGTTTTTGGAGAGAGGCCCCAGGAAAGAAAGTGATTGCTTGGTGCTGAGCTGTGGGGCTCTGTTGCAGGAACAGCATGTGATCCAGGGGCTAGGCTATCCTTGGAGAAGGCCGTGTGTTTCCTCAGTGAAGATCAAAAGCAAGAACAGAGTCTACAGAAAAATACAGTTCAAGAGACCTATGGAGCCACCAGTTGCCATGGTGTGAGGAATAGATGAACAGAAATCTAGAATTTGTGTAGGTTAGATGCTTTCAGCAGAAAGAGCTATGTAAATATCTGGAGGAATAAATGAATTTATTTCCAGGTTACTTTTTTGTTATGGGCTAAGGTCTTCAAAGGATGGGGTTGATAATGAGATCTGCCTGATGTAGGAAACAGACTGAGATAATTGCTGTAAGCCACCAGAGCTTGGCACCTAATAAATGATAGATAAAATTATAAAAATAATGACCATCATTAGTATTAATAGCTCAGAGGCTATTACATATCCCTGTACATATCCAAAGTAAAGAGGAGAACAAGGTAAATATGGAGATGACTTAGATCTTCAAGCTAATTGTGTCTCAGTCACCTATTTTAGGCAAACTGTGAATGATCCAGATAATTCTCTCTGCCCTTGTATTAGTTTCTTGTGGCTGCTGTGACACGTTACCACAAAGTAGGTGGCTTAAAACAATGGAAATTTATTCTCTCACAGTTTTGGAGGCGTGAGGTCTGAAATCAAGGTGTCAGTGGGGTTGCGTGCCCTCCATTCATCCCCAGAACAAATCCTGTCTCGGTGGCCTGTGTCCTCACTGGCAGAATAGAAGGCTGGGACCAGGGTGGTGATATCGGCAGGATGTCCTGACAACGGCATTCCCCTGTGTTTGTTTATACTTAAAACAACTCTTCTCTGTGGTCCAGGAAGGGTGAATGGAGAGGCTCTGAGTGGAGATGACAGGGCTTGGTCACAGATTGCATGTAGGGTTGGAGGCCGAGAGTGGCCGATGATGACGGATTTCTTGCTTCGGAGACTGGTAGTGTTACTGACAGATGTGAGGAAGCCGGGAAGGTGACCCATGCTGAGTGGGCAGCTGGTGCATTTGCTTTTAAAGAGTAGATTCTGGCCTCATTAAAGCGTAGACAGCTCCTTCCTTCTCCATAGAGTCACCGCAACTTGATGTCACCAAGCCCAGTTCTACATTTCAGCTTTTCTCTTGCCTTGTCTATGTGTGTGTGTTTTGGGGGAAGGGCAGGTAACATGTCAGCTTCACATCCCAGGATGTCAGTAGTCGGAAAATAAAAGCTCCCTGAGGCCTCTTTTTTTGATAGGTCTGCAGAACAATTTTTACCAACTATTTGTAAACGATGTGTGTCACTTCACATGATTTATTATTTTCAAAGGTAGGAAAATATGCAACTTCTTATGCTTAGTCAATAATTAGTTAATAATAAATTCCACCAAAGAACTTCTGTAATTTTCCAAGTACCAGATGTTTTGCTTCTCAAATATCTGTTTTTCCCAGTCGTTGACTGCCATTCGACCATTTAACTGGTTAATATGAGCACCAAGATAAATAAATGGAGACCTTTTAACCCACAGAGTTTGAGTGACAGTTTGGACTAAACCACCAGTCTCCTGCTATAAGAAAACACAAAGGCAACCCTTAACAAAGTTAGACACAGACGTGTTTTGAAGGTCAGGTAATTTATTTTTTTTGAGAGAGAGGAAGGGTAAAGAATTAAATTTTATTAATTATATGTATATTTTTAGTCTCAGGAAGAAATATCCATTTAGTTTTGCAATACCAAGGAACTACACAGAATGACTCAAAGTATTATATATTACAGAACAGGTCTAGACATTGTAGGTTTTCTAAATTAAAGTTGTTTTTCTCTACCTCCTGGGTCTTTGTGTTCTGTCACAAAAATGTTTTTCACTACAATGATTTTGTACCATTTCAGTACTTCTGATCAGATGTAAACACCTGAAAAAAATGTATAATGTTTTTGTTCCTTCAATATGATTTAGCCTTGAATTGGAAACACTGTCACATGAATTTATGGTTTGTACAATCCAGGAAAATGAAATACTAAAATATCTTGTGGTTTTGCAAACTGCAATTCGAACATGCACACATGCCCAGGCACACACATGTATGCACACACATATATATACATAATATATATATATATATATATATAATCACACACGTATGCACATACACAATATCTGAGAAGAAACTGTCCAGTCGGAAGACTGAAGAGTAGAAGTAGAATCAAAACAGCAGGCAACCTGGAGAAAGCTCCCAGAGACAGGTTGCCTCATCAGTAAAACACTTTCTTGTCACTTCCTCAGCTCAATATTGAATTGCACCAGCATTCTCATGAGATTGTATATTAATTTAATAGACATTTCTGTTGGAAATATTTCTCCCCCAGTCATGCAGATTTTATTTCTCTTTGCCTTATCATTCCTCCTTTCCCAAAGTGAGTCATTAGAAACGTAGGATGTGATCCCACACTTGGTTGCGTTGAAGTGTAAGTCATTACTAGATATTAAAGGTTCTTAGTCCTGAAAGGAGATCCTCTTTCCAGGTGGGGAAGAGGAGGGATGGGTCAGAATCTGGGGGTGTGTCTGCTTTGTCTGTTTACACCCTGGCACTCCCTCAACAGGGAAAATCACGCAGGAGCCCAATTAAGGGGCAGGTCTGCTGGGCAATTGCTCAGAAGTGTTAAGACGTCACTGGAAAATTGGAAACAGCCTGTCAATTAATTCAGGTTATTACACTTAACCAGAGAAGTAGGCAGTACCTCCAAATGGAACTTCAAAAATGAAACACTCCTTTCCAATGCCTTCTCTACCCCACTAAATAAATACTGGATTTAAAGAATATCAATCTGAAGTGACCCCCACAATTGTTGGGCTGCCTGGTGCACCCAAATGCCTAGAGACCACTCTGTGGCCAGGGCCACTCGGTGCGGTCACTCACTTTTCTGACCACTGCCTGTCACAAGTGATGGGCAGCCCAGGAGTGCCCAGAGTAGGAGACATGGCAGCACAGCACTTCCTGGTCGTGTCCATAATGAACTCTTGGCCCTAATTCCTGCCTCCCACAAATGTTAGTCCAGTCCATCTGCAATTATTTCCCCATTAAATAACAATGACTAATATTATTATTTCTTGCAAATGGCTTTCCTTGTTTCTGCCTGAAATAAGTGACTTGCAAAGTCATAGTCTGTGTTCACAACATTGGCCTTGCTCCTGGCTTCTCTCTTCCCGCCTCTATTAATCCCATCCTCCCATCCTCCAGCCCCACCCTCCCAATTTCTCCCTGTGCCCACCTCACTCCACTACCTGGTGCCAGCCTCCACAGATGCCCTGCCAGTGGGTAGGATGAGCTTGGGTGTGGAATGGAGCATGGCTGGCTGACTTTAGTCAGGATTAGTTTTTAAAAGAACTATATCCAGACCTTAATAAGAAGGTGTTAGAGTGAAAAAAAATTTCCATTGTAAAAGAAGCTTAGAAAACAAACAGTTTCAAATTAGCCACAATAAAAGGATGCATTATACATGATTATAGAATGTCTGGTAAGTTACAGACAAGTTTGACCTGCTCCGGAAAACTTGAAAGGGTCTGCTGTGCAGAGAGTGAGGTGGGAGTCCTTGTGTTAGAACCTCTACCTCTCTCAGCTTCAAGTCAAGTTTCAAGCATCATATCCCAGATCACAGAGAGATTTGAGAATGTCAATGGTCGCAACTCTCCTAAAAATGTTGTCTGATGATAAACTTAAAAGAGTTACCTCTAATTTGTACATTTATATATTCCTAGGAAACTCTTGCTCCAAAGCAAAAATTCCCACATTATTTTATTGGTGTATTTTCAGGTGGGTAGCAGACTTATGAATAGAAGGGAATAAACCATTATTGAGCTATTATGACTCAGGACTCAGGAGGATATTGAGCTATGATGATAGCTCAAATTTATGTATATTTATAAATATATAAACTCCTGAGTTATAACAGTTCAATATCATAGATATGTATCTTTATTTTTTATCAAAATATCAAAAGTTTTTATGGACAAATATTAGGATTAGCGTTAAACTGCTATTACAAATAAACCCCTGAATTTCAGTAGCTTAACACAATAATTTTCCTTTACAACATAGCTCATTTTGGTTTCAGGACAATGATATCAAGGATGGGGTGAGTGGCAGAGGTGGGGCCTCTGTTCCACATGGAGGTTCAGGGACCCAGGCTGATGGAAGACTTCTACAACATACAGCTTCCAAGTATACCTTTGATGTCAACATCCAGAGGGAGGGAGTGAAAAGAGCAGGGAGAAGTGAGTTTGGGAAGTTTTATAATTCTGGCTTAGAAGTTACATGTGATCATTTCTGTATCCATTTCATTGGCTAGAACTGAGTCTCAGAGACACCCAGGACTTCAGGGTTGACTGGTAAATGTAGCCTAGCTGAAAGTCAGGAAGAAAAGGAATGGAATGTCTGATGGATAGCTTGTGGTCTTTGTCACAGACACCAGACTATAGAAAGTATGATTCCCATTTAACAGGTAAGGAAGCTATAACTTGTCCAAGATAACTCAGCTAGGAAGAGAAAGGATTTGGGGGTACAGGGAGCCCTGGAACCTCCAAAAATTAATGATTAAGGCGCTGCAGTAATTATAGTTGCTATTTATTGAGGATTGTGCTTTTTTTTTTTTTTTTTTTTTTTTTTGTGAGACAGGGTTTCATTCTGTTGCCCAGGTTGAAGTGCAGTGGCCGGATCCCCGCTCACTGCAGCCTTGACCTCCCAGGCTCAAATGATCCTCCCACCTCAGCCTCCCAAGTAGCTGGGACCACGAGGTTCTTGACACTGTGCCTGGCTAATTTTCGTATTTTCAGTGGAGACAGGGTTTTGCCATGTTGCCCAAGCTGGTCTTGAACTCTGGACTCAAGTGATCCGTCTGCCTCAGTCTCCCAAAGTGCTGGGATTACAGGCGTGAGCCACTACACCCAGCCAGAGCATTGTGCCTTTACTTCACAATAATAGTAAAATGTATATTTTATTATCCTGGAAGAGCTAGGCAAGAAAACTGAGGCTCAGCGTTGTTCTGTGTGTCCAACAAGAACAAGGTTGGACGAGGATGCAAACTAATTTCTTTCAGACTCAGTAACCTATCTTTGGCCAAACTTCTATAATGCTTCTTACCTTGTCTCCTTAGATTCAGCCCTGAATTTGTAATAACAACTGGATGGAGGTTTGGGGAGGATTAGGTCAACTAGGTTAGCTATAAGTACGTTTTGAGTACAGTTTGTCATTAATTAAGTACAACTTTCTTCCTTCCACTGTTTTAAGGAACAATCCTCCCATTGATTCATGCAACTTTGATTGGAAGTCTCAGTGGCAAAACGTGCATTTAAATTGTGTAAATATTACGGTACTACTTTCCCCCACATATTTGCAGTCGTTATCCTGCAAAAAATGGGGGATGGGTGTTATCATCATAAACAAATGTTTATTGAGCACCTTATTCCAGAGGAGCTCATGATGCTGGGAAATGGGAAAGCATACCATAGGATCCCTGTTCTCCCCAGACTTACAGATGGACTGGGGAGATGGAGCATGGATATATAAAAAGATAAATGATAACACAGGGTGGAGTTTGCTAGGAGCCAAAGGACCAGTGCCAATAATAAGTGCTATAGGATGGCTGGGAGGTGGTTTTTGAGCAGCTGCTAATGTGCTGGCCTCAGTCCTGGGTGATTTCATGTTATCACATGAATCCTCCAGGAACTCAGTGGTGGGAGTAATCGCTGTGGATTGGGATGGCCAGAACGTCTTCAGAGGGGAGGTAAGACTTGAGCTAAGTTGAATTATATGGTGATATTTCTCAACAGTAATGAAAGCTGGCTGAGCAAAAACCCAGAGCATAATTTCTCACTGGCTGGCTGCTCCAGATAGTAATAGCTTCAGTGCCCTTCAGAGTGGAATTTTCCTGAGCCTGTGAAGATGTGTGAGGTGTACCCGGCAGGTAAGCATTCTTCCATTTGCCTTCCACCCGTTGCTTTAATTAAATGCACATTGCTTCTCCTGGTTAGTTCCTCCAAGCCTCCAGAAGTTCTGGAATGTCACTGCAGCAGCTGAAATGGCAGTTTACTGAGTGGAAATGATGCAGAGAGGGAAAGGGATCTTTTAAGTCTTTTTTTTTTTTTTCACATTGGTGATGGGGGTGGAGGCAAGGAGAAGGTGGGGTTGGGCTATCGGACCAAGGGAAAGAATGATTCTGGGGAAGATTTCCTCTAATTTCTGAGTCCTTTTCTGATGTTATGGCTGCTTCTTTTATATATATATATATATAGAATTCAGTTAGATTTGTGGCAGGAGGCTCCCAGATTTACACTCTTCCTCCAGGAATTAGGGAATCACAGAAAAAATAGCTACAGTTATGGAGGGCTTTCTATAAGTTTAAACCCTCCATATGGATTATTTTATTTAATCCTTACAATATGCAGGTAGATTTTACTGATGAGGAAATAGAAGCCTAGAGAGGTTAAACAAGTTGCTGGAGATTATATTGCTACTAAGAGGTTTAAAGAGGAATTGGAATTTTCAATTTTCTTTAAACTTTAAAAAAGGTAACAACTTTGGGGCCCAGGCATGGTGGCTCATGTCTGTAATTCCAGCACTTTGGGAGGCTGAGGTGGATGGATCACGAGGTCAAGAGATTGAGACCATCCTGCCCAACATGGTGAAACCCCATCTCTACTAAAAAAAAATATATATATAAATATATAAAAATATATAAATATATATAAAATATATAAATATATAACTATATATAACTATATATAAAAATATAAATAAATAAATAAATAAATAAATAAATATATATATATATATAAATTAGCTGGGTGTTGTGGTGCGTGCCTGTAGTCCCAGCTACTCGGGAGGCTGAGGCAGGAGAATTGCTTGAACTGGGGAGGCAGAGGTTGCAGTGAGCCGAGATAGTGCCACTGCACTCCAGCCTGGGCAAGAAAAGCAAAACTCTATCTCAAAAAAAAAAAAAAAGTAACAACGTTATTAAGACATAACTCATATACATTACAATTCACCCCTTTAAAGGATATAATTCAATGGTTTTTAGTATATTCAGTTGTGCAGCTGTTACCACAATTTTTAGAAAATTCTCATCTCCCCAAAAAGAAACCCTCTACCCATGCAGCCACTCCCTAGTTCTCCCCAACCCCTTGCTCCCCTTCAGCCCTAGACAACCACTAATAAACTTTCTGCCGCTGTAAGTTTGCCTATTTCATATGAATGGAATAATATAACAGGCAGCCCTTTGTCACTGGCTTCTTTCACTTAGCGTAATGCTTTCAAAGTTCATCCATATTACAGCATGTGTCTGTACTTCATTTCTTGCTATGGCTGAATATTCTGTTGTATGGCTATACCACATGTTACTTAACCATTCATCAGTTGATGGAAATTTATGTTGTTTTCATTTTTTTGCTATTATGAATAATGCTGCTATGAATATTTATGTATTTTTTTTTCTGTAGGCATATGTTTTTATTTCTCCTGGGTTATACCTAGGAATGGACTTACTGGATCATAGGGTAACTCTATGTTTAACCTTTTGAAGAACTGACAGATTATTTTTCAAAGTGACTGCACCATTATAGATTTCTACCAGCATAGAATCTTCCATGTAAACCACTCACAAGGTCATTTATATCTTGATCACTTTTTCTTTCTCTTTTTTTTTGAGACAGAGTCTCGCTCTGTCGCCCAGGCTGGAGTGCAGTGGCGCGATCTCGGCTCACTGCAACCTCCGCTTCCCAGATTCAAATGATTCTCCTGGCTTAGCCTTCCGAGTAGCTGGGACTACAGGTGCCCACCACCACGCCCGGCTCATTTTTTGTATTTTTAAAAATAGAGACGGGGTTTCACCGTGTTAGCCAGGATGGTCTCAATCTCCTGACCTCGTGATCTGCCTGCCTCGGCCTCCCAAAGTGCTGAGATTACAGGCGTGGTTGGTCACTTTTTATGCACACAAAATATCCATCAGCTTACTATGGCTCTAATAAAAACCATTGAGAAACTGGAGAATTTTCTTGATGAGGAAACTTAAAGTCGAACTCCAGGTTTGGAAGCTTCAGTGCTTTTTGATTTGAAGATGGTAATTGAGCTAAGTGCTGATGAAGTAAATGATGAGAACTGCCATATTTGTATGTCCCTTCATTTCCTGAGGCATTAGGGAGATTTTCTGCATATTTCTAGAACTGAGTGGTTTTTGGCAGTACATGTGCAGGTGTGGCAATAGCTCAGGATTGTCTATTATTCTGAAAAGCCATTGACATTTGCTGAATGACAACACACAAAAGATGCATAATATCTATGCATATGTCATGCTGATCTCTTGAAATGTTAGGTACTCTGGGCATCAAATTTACTGGGCATCAAATTTACATCAAATTTACATAAACCCAAGGCCATTCTTTTAAGAGGAAATAGGAGAAAGGAAACCTGGAAAGTAATTCTTTTTTGCTCTTTGCAACAGATATGTGAAAGGGGCCTAAAAGGTGATTTTCAACAAGGTATACTTGAATGAGTCTTGAGCCTTTCTGTCTGGGAATGGAGGAGCATTTGCTGAGTGTTTATTCTGAGTGCACTGGGCGGATGTGAGAAGAGAATAAGCCATGGTCTCTTGCCTCTGGCAGTTTCTAGCCTGTGTTACCACAGAATAACTCAATGCTAAGCTGTGATTGTAAGTGCTACAGGGATCGAGGGAAGGGAGAGGTGGAGTGTGCAGTAGTGGCAGCTAAGAAAGCTTACACAGGAAATGGGACCAACCTTACAGAAAGCCAAGCCTAGAACCGAGTTAGGCTGGAAGGAATGGTGAGACTATTCCAGGTGGGGTCAGTGGTACCAACATGACAGAAGCCACAATGTATTTAGGGGTCAATGGACAGATGGGCCTGGCTGGAGCAGAAGATATATGGGAAAGTTGGAGTGAGGAAAGGTTAGAAAGCAGAATAGCATCATGGAAGGAGCATGGGACAGGGAATCTGGACATATGGATTCTGCTTTTAGTTTTGCTACTAACTAGTTTTCGATGCAGGCTCTGTGATTTAGTATGGGGCTTCTGATTCTTAATCTATAGACTATGGGAGCTGAACTAGTCCTAGTTCTCAAATCTGATCTTATATGACAATTCCCCGAGTGTTTATTTAAAATACAGACTCCTGGGTCCATCCTGTGAATGTCATGTTTCCGTAGATATGAAGTGTGATCCCAGGGTCATGGTTCTCTTGCTGCACAGTGGAATTATTTGACTTGTTTTTAAAACTAGGGATGCCTCAGTTCCAACTCCAGAGATTCTGATTCGATGGGTCTTGGGAGCAGTGTAGGCTTTGGGAGTTTGCGAGGCTCACCAAGTGATTCCCAGGGGCAGCTAGGCTGAGAAGCACTTATCTCTGGTGGATTTGGTGCCCCTGGTTGATTCCAAAGTACTGGAGGCCAGGCTGGAGACTCCATGGGAATGGAAGGTCTCCAGATCTAATCGTAACTCTGAAGGACTTTGATTCTGTAAAAAAGCATGCTGAAATCAGGCAGTGAAGGGCCTTAAATGTTAGACTGATTTATATCACATCTGGTTTTATAGGGAGCAGGAAACAAGTAAGATGTTTGAGCTGAAGAGTAGTTTAAGATGTCCACCTTTGTACATTTCATTGTTTTAGGGCATGAGAGCCACCACCAGGGGAAGAAAAGAGAAAACTGCCTCTTCATTTATGCGTTTATCTGGAAAGGGTGACCACTGCCAATTCCGTCGTGTGACAGGATCTAGTGTCTCTGCACAGCATAAACAGAAACAGTCAAGGGGGAGAGGTGGAATACAACCCGAGGCCGCGGGGTGGTATGGTGTGGTTGTCACCGAAGTGCAGGCATCCTTAACCAAAGGACAGGCCACACTGGTGGGCTGGAGAGGACTGCAGGCAGGGTGGATTTAAAATTATGTTTTAAATTACATCCTCTTTTCAATTCTTTTAATCCTCAGATGAATCAAGGCAAGCCTCAGTTAATCAGTAGCATGGTTCATGGTTTTAATGGTTCTCTGGTATTTGCCAATCTTCCTTTTTTTTTTTTTTTTTTTTTTTGAGATGGAGTCTTGCTCTGTCACCCAGGCTGGAGTGCAGTGGTGCAATATCGGCTCACTGCAACCTCAGCCTCCAAGGTTCAAACGATTCTCCTGCCTCATCCTCCAGAGTATCTGGGACTACAGGTGCATGCCACCATGCCTGGCTAATTTTTGTATTTTTAGTAGAGATGGGGGTTTCACCATGTTGGCCAGGCTGGTCTTGAACTCCTGACCTCAGGTGATCCACCCGCCTCGGCCTCCCAACAATCTTCCCTTTTGACAAAGAAGAAGCAGGATCCCCAGGCTTAGAGCCCCAGGTGGCTAACATTATCTAGTTAGAATTTAGTAATATGACATCCCCTGCCTTGTCTAAATCCGTCTGGCCCTTCCCCTCTGGGGGGTTCAGATAGGGAGGATTGGGACCTTCTATAAATTTGCTTCTTGAATAAGCTTGACTAAAAACGTTAGTTTTAAGAGAAGGTTAATAATAGCACAGATGGAAAGGGGAGGCAGAAGGAAAATGGATCTGTGACAGGCTGTACATATAAATGACCCTCAGGAAACACTGGTGGGGTCTCTCTAGAATCTGGACTAGAAGTCGGAAACCCCGGTCAAGGTTCCCAGTGCTGGTGGGCTCCTCCTCTCTCTAGACTATCACAATAACTGTTGGGGTCTCCACCTAACAATCTTTAAATTTCTTTTCAGGTCTGAAATACTACATTTCCATGACAATATTTCTAAAATACAACCCCTTCCCGGAAGACTGATCATATCTGGTTATTGACAAGGGGTCATGCTGCCACCCTCTCTGCTGCCACTGGCTGCTGGGAGCTTGTGGGCAGCTCCCAGGGACTAACCCTGGCATTATTTCTGTGGGACCACCAGCTCCAGATTTCCTCAGAAATTGCAGGGCAAAAACATTTTAAGGAATGTGGGCCCTGCAGGCTAAAACATCAAAATATTTCAAGAGCAAAACAAAACAAAACGAAATGAAACAAAACAAAGCTAGTGAAAACCAAAACAAACCAAATAGCCTTGTAGTTAACTGAATTTTCTCCACTTTTTCAATTTTTTTTTTTTTTTTTTTTTTTTTGGTGGGGAAATGTTTTTCTTTCCTGAAAATGTTTTGTCAGGGAACAGATGAGGTATTCTATGAAAATGCATTTGCTGCCACTATAGGGATGCTTCATAGATCAACATGAGAAATTCCTCCCCAAACTCCTCCCCCCACCAAAAAAAAGTGTCAACAAGTATCGTTCCATAGATGATTTGGGGGAAGTTTTGTGGTTCTCTAATCTGTGATTCTCAAATGGTGGTGTGTATAAGAATCACCTGGAAAGCTTGCTAAACACGAAGATCCTTGTCTCAGCCTCAGTAATCTGATTGCGCAGGTGTGGGACAGGGTCCGGGAGCGTGGGTCTTTTATGAGGTTCCCAGGTGGTTTTGATACTGATGGTTTAAGACCACCATCCAGGATCCTGCGCTGAGGGAAGGTAGGTGATGCAGTCTCTATCCAGGCCCATCCTGAGGGTGGTGGCATGAACCTCCACCCCTGCCCAATTTTCACTCAGGTTTCAGATTAATATCAAGGGCAACCCTGATGTGATCAGTATCTCAACAACAGAGGGTAGGATACAATTTAAGGGCATAGTTGGAGAAGTTCAAAAATCTATCTTTAAATCCCTGTTTGCTAGCTTTGTGACTTTGGGCAGTAATATGGTTAGGCTTTGTGTCCCCACCCAAATTTCATCTTGAATTGCAATCCTCATAATTCCCACAATCCCCATGTGCCAAGGGAGAGACCTGGTGGAAGTAATTGAATCATGGGGGCAGTTTCCCCCGTGCTGTTCTCGTGTTAGTGAGTTCTTATGAGATCTGATGGTTTTATAAGGGGCTCTTCCCCGGCTTCACTTGGCACTTCTTCCTGCTGCCTTGTGAAGAAGGTGCTTTGCTTCCCCTTCTCGTTCCACCGTGATTATAAGTTCCCTGCGGCCTGCCCATCCATGCTGAACTGTGAGTCAGTTAAAGCTCTTTCCTTTGTAACAGCATGAAAACGGACTAATATAGGCAGGTTGCTTGTATTAGGTAACCTTCCTGTCTCGACCTCCTCGTTGTTAAAATAATCCATAGAAAGCCCCTGGGTTGAGGTAAGCATTCAACAAAAGTTAGCTCTTATTATGGTGGTAGGAGTTAGGATATGGGAGGCATGGTGAAAGTGAAGTTTGTACACAGAAAGTAACAAGTGTAGGTGAGTATGTCAAAATATTGGAAGCTTTGTGCACAACCCTTGTTTGTGGGAGTGTAAAACGGTGTAGCTGCTGTGGAGAACAGAAAAACAAGTGGAGCTTGGATCCCAAGGGTTGCAGATGACAGGGGTGAAAGGTATCCCATCCTGTCCCAGGCCAACTTCTGTGGCTCCCTGGTGCCCTGAGTGGCAGTAAAAGTCAAATGTCCATGGGGGTGGGGTCCAAAGCTTGGAGCCTGAGCAGGAGAGAAAAGTGGTTCTCAGCTTGGCATGCACACGATGGAGGTGACTCAATGTCAAGTTTCTGAGCATTTGAGGGCACCTGGTGACATAATGGAACTCATAGCCAGGTGTCCCATCTCCAAGTCCACCTTAACTATATCCTGGGCTGTTCTCAACACACCAGCCCCTGGGCAGCCCCCAGCACTTGGGGTGTTGGCTAATGCCTCCTAGAAATGGCTTTCTGGGAGTGACTCAGCAAACAAGGGGTTGTTGCTTCCAGAGGGCCAGCAGGGCTTTGTTAGTAGATTGCTCTGGAGCCAACACATATGCTCTAGTTTTTTCCAGGTGCCTATCAAAATTTGTGCACAAACAGTGCAGGCATGAGGTATGTGGAATAAATTCCATATCGTTTTCCTGTATGCAAAAGCCCTGTACCTTGACTTTGACAGAGACAGCAAACCCTTCTCCCCAGGGATGTGTCTGAGTTTCAGAGCATGAATTGAGCCTTTTTGAGCTCTTACAATGTTTTGTTTCAGTCAGTGGTAAAGTCTGCTGACAAGGAAATATGAATAAATTTGAAGAGTAAAATAAGGGGGAATTTTCCTGTATGGAAGACAGAAAAATCAAGGTAGTCAGTCTAGCTGCTGATACTTCCCGACACTGATGATGGAGAGGAGCAGAAAGTCGGCTCTGTAAACTTACCGATCCGTTTTCCCTTTCCCTGCATCCTTTTTTTCTTTTCTCCAACCGCTTACTTCCACTAGACGATAAGGAGGAAGGGAACAAACACAAGAGCAGAGCAAGGAATTGTCTTTTTGGGGATAAATCTCTGATTTTAATCATATTTTGAATTTCTAAAGTTACCTTTCAGTCTTGGGATCCAACTTTATAAATATCTCCCAAGTAGCAGAAAAACAATTACTTTGACCTTCAAGGTGGGCTGTTAATTTAAACACCAATAATGATAGCTTTTATTATATTTAAGGCACAAGTTGTTACAGTGTTCAAACAAACCGGGAAGTTTGTTTGTACAACCCTCCTCCCTTTGACGCTGTTCTCTGGCCACCAGGATACGCTCTTTCTCTGCCTCCTCTCATCTTGAGCCGTTCTTTTCTGCCCACTGTCAGCCCGACATGAATCCAATAAGGGGCCTCCCTCTGTGTCACCAAACAAACTCCTGATGCAGGGGAAAGATGCAGAGCTCTGACTCCAGCCAATAATAACAATGTTGTAACATGTTCTAGATTTGCCTCTTAGGCACTCCGTTTGCTTTCCCCACCTGCCTTTAATTTTTGCCCTTACCACAAACCGATGGAGATAGGCATCAGACTTATCAGATGAGTGCGTCCAATAGAACTGAAACGTTCAGTCTGTCTAATTTAGCAAATTCTAAATAGCTACCTTCAACTAAATTCAAAGAATATTATTGTTCCCATGTTCCTTCTTTAAAAAACAAAAACAATTCCTTCGGTTAACTGAATCAAGATAGCCACTAAGAGAATGTCGCAACATATTTTTAAAAAATGGAAATGCAAGAAAATGGAAAGTTAACAGAATATTTTCAAGTGGCAATTTTAGTTTTCACAAAGGCTTAGGTCGGTCGTATTCTGTTGTCATTGAAATATCCCTGGTTTAAACGTAAGTGCTTTAATAACTAGTTAAGGAAAGAAAAACTTTCTTTCCCAGGCAAGCAGCAAAAGAAATCTTTCTGTTAAATTCCTTTGATTACAATAGTTCTTTGTTAACAGATTGTAACTTTGCCCAGGATGGGAGATAAGCTCCTAAAAGCAAGACGACTTGTCCCTCCTGGGAAGAGAAGCTGTTGACCCTGAAGATGGATTGAAAGGAAAATACTTAATGCCTAGCACCTAAACTTTGTTCTTATTTGTCTTTACTGTCTCTGCCTGAGAAGTCTGACAAAATCAACATTAGTGTGGAAATAACGTAAAGCCAAAACGTTCTCCAGCAGGGGTGGATTTTACACCCAGATGGAAAACATGATTCACTCTTGTTGCTTGGAAACCCTTCCCAAATGGGAAAATATCGTCATCATGAGGTACGTCCCTGCCACTCAAAGCAGAAGTTTGGCAATGATGGGATTCCTTTGATTAAGTAGGATATCAAGGGGAAAAAAATGTCCACCTTGGAAGACCCAAATCGTCTAGCCTGATTTAATAGCGATCAAGTTAAACAAGTCACCAAATCAGCAATTACCATGGGGGAGGGTCATTGATGGTATTTGGGTCTCAGGTAGGAATAATTTCATCAGAATGGACCAATTATTTTATGATAATGTTTTAGGTCATAGTTCACATAATGGAATTCTAGGGTGCAGAATTGAGGAGGAACTTGAAAGATAATTTCATATCCTCCCATTTTACGGTCAAAGAAACAGAGGCTTAAGCTGTTTTACCCAGTTGGTCAGGATTAGAATCCAGAGCTACATATTTCCAGGCCAGAGGGGCTTTCTGTCTCCTGCCACTGCCTTGTTATTTTATTAGTGGAGATTTACAAATGAGTACAGATGTACCCCAACCCCATCTTGTGAATGCAATTCCCCCTCGTCTGGGTACCCTCCTATCTGTGTCTCCTTTCAGTTCATCGATTGTCATGGTCAAGGGAAAAGGAGCATTGCTTTAAGAAGACAGAGGTAGAAAATGAAGGATTAAGAAAGGTTTAGAGGAAGAAGTAAGAGAAGGAGCCTGGGGAAATGGCTGGGCCGGCTGGGGCGGGTTTCACTGCACCCAAAACAGGGAGGAAGAGCTCTGCTGCCCTTCCCTTTACCCACCCTGACGCCAGCACTGCTTGCTAAGCATCTCTTCCACACTCCATCTCCATTTCCCCCTACAGTGGATGAATGTTTTCATTCCTGTTATGCCTGAGAAAGTTCCAAAAATACACAGAGAAAGTCTGGTTATCTGATATTTAGAGTTGGCCCCAGAGCAGAAACTACTTTGGAAAGGAGTTTGTTTTCAGTGTCTGTTTGCCAGGACTCAGCATCTTTGGGGAGATTTGGAGTTTGAAATAAGCACTTGAATATTTATGTTTTGTTCCAGCCCATCTCAAGCATTTGAGTTTTTTTCATTGGCTAGGCCCAATTGATTTAATGATAATACCGCAGGTAAGAATCCTGGCTGGACTGCTACTTAACCATGGGCAAATTTCTTAATCACGATAGGCTCTGATGTTCTCACTGACAATAGGAATAATAATGATAATAATAATATACATCTCCTGGGGTTAATGAGGGGTAAATAAGATCATGTTACTCAGGGGGTTACCACAGTGTGTGGCATGCAGTTAGAGGGCAGTAAGCGGTGATTGGCATTGTCATCCAGTTGTAGTCATGCACCAGGTCTTGACATACATCTGTGCTTAACACAATGTTAACCTGAATTAGGGGCTTTCATAGAGTAATCTAGAATTTTTTTTTCCATTTGTTTGAGGATATAGCTATAAGTTTAATTTTCTCTAGCTACTTTGGAAGGATCTCGGCCGAAGCAGAGTCTGGGCATACCAGGCTGTACCTGCTGGTGATGAACTGGCTTCAAGCTGAACACATCATCGGAGAGGCAGGGTGGTAGGCATGGGGAGGGAGGGGTCAGTCATTTGGTTCACAGTGAGGACCTGTGACAGGGACCACTTGAGGTGCAAAACTACTTCTGCCCGGGGATCTTTGTCTCCAAAGTATATCACCTGGGACAGGGGCCACTCCTAGTGCAAAACTACTTCTCCCTGGGGATCTTGCATGGCAGGATTATAAAGTTCATGAGACTCTTTCATGCTGAGAATTCTCAACTCCAGTATGATGTACACAGAGAATGTAACTTCCCAATTGTAGCATCAGGAATTTCTAGGAATCCCTGAATCCCACTTTATCATGCCTATAATAAGACTTGGAATTACACCAATTTTAAATTCATATCCTGGTGCCACCACAGACTAGTTTTGGGACTTTGGCAAGTTACTCAATATCCTTGAGCTTCACTGAGAATGCTTTGGTGGAAACTGATTTGTCACGTGACTTGCCCATATGAGGGTTGGATGAAGAGGTGGGAAAGGGAACACAATGAAACACTTTGATAAATATTGATGGTGTTGGCATTGACCTTGGGTAGTAGGAGAGGGGCACAGTCAGGACAGTTGGCATAGCCAGAGTTTCTGGAATTTCTTGAGATCTCTAATTTTGCAAGAAAGCTAGAGCCAGGCAGGTGTCCTAGTAGTTTTTCAAAAAAGTGACAGGTGGATCCCAGATACGAGTTGGACTTATGTGTTTGGGTTTGAGAGTCATCATGACATAGGAAAAATTCCTCGACTTCTCTGATCCTTAGTTTTCTTGTGTTTAAAAGGGGATAATGACTACTTCTCTGCTCATTCTGCAGTGTGTCGGGAGACTCAAGGTCATTTGTATGAAAGTGTTTTGTAAAGTTGCTTATGTAAGTGAAACAAATTCATAATATTTTCTTACTAAAGGAGATGACAGAGTAATCCATAGCTGACTTCCTTCTATCCTTTTTAATACTACCCTTTCATTCTCCTTATTACCACTTACTTGAGGAAGGGGGCATTGTGCTATTTAGTGCAATATAAGAAAACCAGTTGAAGTGATGAGATATTTAGAAGACTTATCACCATGCAAGAGAAAAAAGGTTCCCATCTTAATTATATTAGACAAAAGGTAAATAAATGATGAATTTGTGTTTGACATTTGCGGTCAGAAGTGGGCTTTGCTTTTTCCTAATAATGCAAAAACAAAATGACTTAAAAAAAAATTAGCTGATTTGATGGGTTATAGCACAGATTCGGGGTTAGGGAGGGGGATGGTGATGGAGGCTTGCAATTGAAAAATCAGCCAGAGAGATTAAAGTCTGGAAAATGCCTATAGAACCTATTGAATTCTGCCAAGGAAATTTCCATATCAGAACAGACCACTTGACCATATGCATTATAGCTTTGCCTGCCCCTGGTTTGAACTTTTATTAGGTTATTCCATCTGGCTCCTGGTCACAATTAGAAAGTATTCAATGTGAGAAATCTCTGCAGTCTGAGGTTTTAGTTCACAGAGAATTTTGATAATTCCATTTATCTTTATTGGGCTGCTCGTAAAGAGATTGAAGCTCTTTAACCAAACACTGTCTCTAAACCCATATGGAAAGAAGATGATGGGTAAGCGATTAAGATGTTAAAATGGAGGAAATGCAGGATCTGTTAATGGTCAGAAGGAAGATGTCAGGTGGTGTACTGAGGTATTTGGCTGCTTGTCTGGGATACTTAATGAGTGGGGTGTGTGTGTGTGTGTGTGTGTGTGTGTGTGTGTTTATGCACATGCATGCATCATAGCCAGTTTAGGTAAAATTGTGATTGAGGCTATTTCTAATCATTCCTTCCTCTTCATTTTTGTATTTTCACTGCTTCTCCCTCCTAGCAGGAGACTCGGATACTTGATTGCTCTTCTCCCTCTCTCCTCTAACCTTTCTCTTCAAGTCTGCCTTAGGCACTCTCCTGCATACCAAGGGTAATTGATCATTAACAGCTCAGGGTGGTATTAGTGGGGGAAAGGGAGATCTTTGCTATTTTAAGTTTATGCTTCAAAGAAACTCTTCAGCTGCAAGGGGTGGAAATGTTGACTAGGATTTCATGGCAGAGGTCTAGTGCTTGGAAAAGTCACTTTGCCCAACCACCGGAGGATGTTTTACCTGGAGAAGTGTTTGCGAAAGGGAAAAATGAGAGCTGCCTTTAAAGACAGTAACAGATATGAGGGAGATGACTTTGGTGTTGGTGCACTGCACCAAGTGGAGGGAGCTGGGGATGTAAACTCTAAGGGGAGAGATTTCGTCTGAGCTCATGAGGGGGAAGGGTCCCCCACAAGGTGAGGCAGTGAGCTCCGAGACCCTGGCATGGCTGTGGAGGGCATTCTTGCAGTGAGTGGGGAGGCAGGGCGGGACACATTAAGGCCTCTGGAACTCTAAGTACTTCTCGGACCAGTTGTCGGGGGAGGTCATCCTATAATGTGGAGTCAAAGTCAACCTATATTTTTAACAGAAAATGCAGTTTTCCTTTACTCTTTTGTGTTGTGAAAGCAATATCAGGTTTTTAAGAAAGTTTCGGCTGTGCCCCTTTTCCTGCCAAACGCTATTTTTTGCTTCTTCCTCAGTGCTTTGTTCTACATTTTTCAAGTGGTGCTTGGATAGCTCAAATTTGCTAATTTAGACTTTCACAATTTCCTGGAGACCGAATAAATTCCTGCCTTGCAGTTCTCAAGTGCAAGGTCGTTCAGATGACATGAGATACAGCAGAAAAATGGCATCGTTCTCATTTTCAATAAACATCTCCGATTAGTATTCATTTGAGATATTAAGAGTGCCGAGAGTAAACATCAGGGTTTTATCCTCTCATCTAAATGGGCATTAGCTCAAGGTATGTCCCTTCTGTTTTGTCATGATTCATAAATCACCTGCCTGTAAAAATCAAAGGCTGACAATATTTGGTTACCTGTGGCAATGATGGCCTTTCTATCAATGACATTTGCCTTCCTGCCCTGGGTTCTTTGTAAGTACTGGAGCCTTTCTCCCTTCACCTTTGACCTGGTCTTCCTGTCCCAGCATAAACGTCTCCTCTTTTTAATTCTGACAGACGCCTATAGAAGAGCAGTGAAACACTACAAGACTTGGGTTTGTTTGTGTTTGTTTGGTTCTGTCTGCAAAGTGGTCTGGCTGAATATAATCAATGTTATTCCTCTGCTTTGTTGAATGAGCTTCGAGTAATGATGTGCAGATGCCAAATGTGACATGTCTGGGGACAAGGTAGTTTAATTCTAGTCTCATTTGCAGAGATGACTTGCTATCATTAGGGGCTTTGTCTCCAAGAAGCCAGCTGACAGAAAGAGAAAGCCAGCCACTGCTCGGCAATGAGGCAAATGCATGCTATAAAAATGCTGGAGCATTCACTTAGCTATAGACTCCAAGTAGGAGCATTTAAGAACTGAGTTAAATCATTGTGGTCTTTCTTTAGTTTTTTCTTAAATGACAGTTATGAGTCTGTCTCTCAGTTTGCACCATTTGATGTAGGGGGTTTGGAAGGCTGTGTCAGTAAAGCAGACCATATCAAAGGGTCTTGAGCCTGGGAGTTTGGACCGAAGCTCAGCCTATAAATACCTTGTTAGCATTCTGATTGTGGAGTCTGATGAATGGAAGGTCTATGTGTTGATCCCTCGGTGACCTCCTGGCATTAAGGGCCATTAGTTAGGAATGAAGAGTCTTTCCTTGTCTTCAGATGCCAGCACTGGAAATAAATCCTGATGAAATTATTTGTATTAATCATTTTTTTATTGTGATGAAATATGCTTAACATAAGTTACCACTTCAACCATTAAAAATGTGCAGTTCAGTGGCATTAAGTACATACACATTGTTCCTGCAACTATTGCCACCATCCATCTCTATATCTTTTTCATCATCCCAAACAGAAGCTCTATGCTTATGAAACGGTAACTCCCATTCTCTCTTCCCTGCAGCTCAAGGTAGCCACTATACTACTTGCTGTCTCTATGAATTTGTTCCAGGTATTTCATATATCTGGGAGATCATGGATATCCCCCTTTTATCCCCATTTAATCACTGCTTCTCTCCTTGAGATGTCCACTGCCAGTAGTGTGGCATCGCCTTCTAGCTTCCTTTCATGCATTTACATCCTTGTATCCCTCCTTATACACATTTCTTAAAAAAAAAAAATCAATGGGCACTCAGTATTCTAACTGCTCTGCAATTTGCTGTTTTTATGTAATATGTCTTGGAAATCATTTAAGTTCAAAATTCCCTCTTTTACTGGTTTCATAGTATTCCATAATACCACAATTTATTTAAATTGCTCTCAATTGATGGCCATTTGAATTGTCTCCAGCTTTGTACTGTATTGTACTATATGATAAATAGCTATAAACAACTTTTAACATCCTCCTCTGTGCACATGAGCAAGTACTTTTTAGCGCATGATTCCTGAAAGTGGATTGCTCAGCCAAAAGATGTACACTTAAAATTTTCATAGATGCTGCCAAATTGTTCTTCAAAAAGGCATCACTAAGTTACACATTCCCTAAATGAATGATAGTGTTGCATTTCCTGGCATCCATTTCAGCATTTGATATTATTAGTCTTTTAAACTTCTGCCAATCTGACAAGAAAACCTTAAAACTTGGGATTCACATTAATCTACTATTGTAAAAGAAGAATCTAAAGAGGGAATAGGAAAGAGCAGAGGGGTGGAAAGGGAAGGGAAGGATAAAAGAATTGTTCTGGAGGTATTGGTACCTTCTGGGGAATGAGAGGCAAGATTAAGGCCAGTAAGAGCAGGTATTCCTGAAAGCATTTGCCAGCTCACCTCACTTCTGCTGCATTCACAAGCCATGTGGCCTCTTGCTGTGTGGTTGAGGAGTGATCCAAGGTATCTGTGTCCCCATGAGTTGTCCACAGTTGCCTCTGTCCATAGCAGAGGCCAACACGTGCTTGCTCTCACAAGAACAATGCTTTTTGCTGTCCTGAGGCTTAGCTTGAATCTGCTTTTCCTTCCTCACTGAAGGTTTCGTACACTTCTCTGCGATTAGGTGTTCATGATCCCTGTTGATGAATAATGTTAGAAGTGGAGACTGACGCATGCTCAGAATGGACCCCAAGTAGTCTGCAGTCCCTTTGCCCAAGACAACTCCTTTCACCATGGAAAACTGATCCTTGTTTCTGGAAACACAAATCCAGGCTGGTCTTGAATATAGTTGTCCTTGTAGTCTGCAGAAGTGAGCGAACTAGAGTCCCACAGCACAGTCCCTCCCCTGGGACCGCAGGGCCACTCTGGTCACTCCATGTGATTTGGATGGGGCTGTTCACAAAGAAGAAATGGGAGGAGATACAACAGGGCCCTTTCTCTATGTGCCTGTCCTGCTGATTCCACTTCCAAAATAATTCCCAATTGTGCCCACTCTTCACTCCTGCTACCACCACCCCACTCCTGGCCACCACCATCCCTCTCTTGGATGATTACAGTGGCTTTTGAGCCCATCTTCCTTGTCCCTAAGAGTCCTTCTTTCCAGCTAACCCAGTCTCTCCGGAGCAGTAGGAGTAATGTTAGGTTGAAAAATCAGATCATATCCCTCTGTGCTCACAACCCTAGAGCTTTCTATTTCTTGCAGGATAAAGTTCAGAATCTTTAATATGACCTTCTAAGCCCTGATTGCACATGACCTTGTCTTGCCTTCACCTTCTTCTCACCCTCAGCCATTCTCTTCCCAACTCCTACTGGTTTTCTCACCATTGCTGGGATGCTCAGCTTCAGTCTCAAGGCTTTACACACAATGGTCTCTCTGCCTGGGGCTCTCTTCCCTCAACTCTTCATGTGCCCAGCTGCTCACCTTCAACTTAATTTGAAGGCCACTTCCCCAGAAAGACCTTTCCGAAGTCCCACTGGTCCAGTTCTTTTTCTTCAAAGCACTTGTAACAATGTGGCTAAATGTTTGTCTGCTGATTGTCACTGACTGTTCATAATTGTCAATAATATCCATCTCTCCTTCTACAGTGCAAGCTCAATGAAAGCAGGAAATGGCTACATGATAGTCATTGTTGCATCTTGGCTGTCACATAGTAGGAACTCAATAGATATTTATTGGATAAATCAAGGAAAGCCAGGCATTTCCAATTTACAGCATTATTACTTTCATTTTAGAAAGGAGATAACTAAGGTCTAAGGAGGTTAAAACACTCATGTACATTGAGTGATCACTGCCTACCAGGCACGGTTTTCAGCACTCTGCTTAGTGTGCAGAACAGTGTCTGCTGCTTGCTTGATTCATTTCACCTTGAAGCAACCCTATGAGGTGGTTATTATCTTTATCCCCATTTTACAGAAGGGAACATCAAAATACAGAACTACTGGTAGCAAAATGAGGAAGATCTATTTGCATCATAGCTAGGGTTGGTCCCTGACAACTTTGTAAGAAAAGGAAAGCCAATTACACACTGAATTTGTCTTCCTCTAAGGACTGACAGGCAATTGGCTAACTGCTCTCAAACCAAATGAGCTAAGGAATTAATGACTTAAGTATTCTACTAGGGTCCTGTGCATTTTAAAAGGATTCCTGGTGGATACTGCTTAACTAAAAGGATAGCTCTCCTTGTGGAAATACCAGGGTCTGTAGCAGGCGGGGGGAAAGATTCACAGGGTGACCTCACCCTTCCTGATGTCACATCAGAGAAGATCAGTCCCTAACTCTCCTAGGTGAAGACGTTTGGCCTTGCTTGAGGCTATGCTTGTATCACTCTCTGCCTAGGTGAAAATAACTCTTACAGGGGAAATTGTCTGAATTGCTTCATGGAGAAGGACGAATGGCTTTAGGACTTTTGCTTTCTCCTGGGCTCCAGGACGCATTTAGGAATCACATTCCCAGTCTCAAAATAGAGACAAAAACCTACTTTAATTCATTTAATTTACTTATTTATATCTCAGATTTTCCACAAAGGGAGTCAGCCAGAACCTATTCTTAATAGCTTTGAGGCAGCCTGGGATTGTGCAGAGAACGTCTGAGGTCAGACTGGCTGGAGTTTGACTTGTCTTGAATATAGTTGTCCTTGAACCCCAGCTCTACTTCTTTTTGTGTTTTAAGCTTTCTGATCCAAAATTTTCCCTTCTGTAAAATGGAGGTGAGGATTGCTAGTCTATATGTCGGACCGGGAGGATTAGAATAATATGTGTAAAGTGTCCAACTGAGAGTCTGGCAGATCTCAGATAAACATCAAAACAGTAGCTACAATTTTCAATTTAAAGGAATTTGCAAAGTCAAGTTTTTTGTTTTGCAATCTCAGTTCATTGCAGTCTCTGCCTCCCAGGTTCAAGCAATTCTCCTGCCTAACAGCCTCTGGAGTAGCTGGGATTACAGGCACCCGCCACCACACTCGGCTAATTTTTATATTTTTAGTAGAGACAGGGTTTCACCATGTTGGCCAGGCTGGTCTCGAACTCTTGAGCTTAAGTGATCTGCCCACCTTGGCCTCCCAAAGTACTGGGATTACAGGCCTGAGCCACCACACCCAGCCTGAAGTCAAGTTTTGGGGCCAGTAAATTCTCCTAAACTCTGCCCTTATTAAATTTATTAGGTTTTGCAAGGCTTTTAGAAGCACTGGTGTGTATTTGATATATGTGTTTTGTTTTCGCTTCCTCCTAATTCATTTCATTTTATAATATTATGAAAAAAATGTGACCCATCTAATAGTCACATTAATCCTGGAGAATGCTTTTTAAAATTAGTATGTATCTTTCAATTATTTTTATATTTAAAAATCTTTACTTGTATTATATTTTCTCTCTTTAGCTACCCATAAAACCATAAAGATTTTATTTTATTGACAGCCATTTTCCTGGGACTGCAATTAGGACACATCTCTGAAAATATGATAATTGCCTTTGAAACTTTGAATGATGTGGAATAATTTTTATTTCTAACATTAGGGTTTTCAAATAATATATGTAATAAAACAGCAAAGCTAAATAAGTATTACATAATTAAAAAAGGGCTCAGCATTTTGATATTTTGTTTATACCTAGTCAAAAGTAGATTGAAGATTGAATATAAAGGGAAAAGGAAATATTGTACAATAAGATAATAATCTGCAGAGGGGTTGCATTGATACCTACCTGTCTTATTTATCCTTGTGTTCTCTGGTCCTAGCACACAGTAGGTGCTGAATAAATGTTGATTGCCTGAATAAGTGACTAGGTAGGAAAATTTTTATATCTTCATGTTGACCTGCATGGTTACAATACATCTTAAGCCCTTTGTTAAACTTTTCATTTGTTCCACAAACTATTATCAAGGGCCCATATGCCAAGTACTGAACCTGGGGATAAATTGATGAGCAAAACCAGGTATAATTCTTCTTTGCTCTCTTGGAGATTTCATTCTTATGAGGGCAAGCCATCACCTGGATAAGAATAAAATCACAATTGTTAAGTCACTGGTGCAATTTAAGAAAGGGACAAACTAGAGTAGTGGAGGGTAGAGGGTAAGTGTTAATGGCATGTGAGGGTTCTGGAGAGGTGGTCCGAGTACAGGCCCAACAAGGCCATTGTATGGACTGAATTATGTCCCCCTCAAATTCATATCTTGAAGCCCTGTCAGTGTGGCTGTATATGAAGACAGGGTCTTTATGGAGATAACTAAGATTAGATGAGGTCATCAGGTCATTAATTCAACAGGACTGGTGTCCTTATAAGAAGAGAGAGAGACATCTGGATGCACGCACGCACACACACACACACACACTCACACAGGAATTTATGTGAGGACACAGAAGTTGGTCATCTGCCAGCCAAGAAAAGAACCCTCACCAGACACCAACCCTGCTGCCCCTTTATCTTGGACTTCCAGCCTCCAGAACTGTGAGAAAATAAATTTACGTGGTTTAAGCCATCCAGTGTGTGGTATTTGTTATGGCACAAGGGGCAGACAAATATAGCCACGTAGGCATCTTAAGGAATCTGGTTGCTACTCCAAGAGTAATTGGAAAATTCTGGAAGGTTTATATATATATATATATATATATATATATATATATATATATTTATTATACTTTAAGTTCTAGGGTACATGTGCACAATGTGCAAGTTTGTTACATATGTATACATGTGCCACGTTGGTGTGCTGCACCCATTAACTCATCATTTACATTAGGTATATCTCCTAATGCTATCCCTCCCCCCTCCCCCCACCCCACAACAGGCCCGGGTGTGTGATGTTCCCCTTCCTCTTGCTCAGGCTGAGTACAGTGGCGCGATCTCAGCTCACTGCAAGCTCCGCCTCCCGGGTTCACGCCATTCTCCTGCCTCAGCCTCCAGAGTAGCTGGGACTACAGGCGCCCGCTACCACGCCTGGCTATTTTTTTTGTATTTTTTAGTAGAGAGGGGGTTTCACCCTGTAAGCAAGGATAGTTTCGATCTCCTGACCTCGTGATCTGCCCACCTCGGCCTCCCAAAGTGCTGGGGTTACAGGCATGAGTCTGGATGGTTTTTAAACAGAGGTAGCGTGATCAGTTTTGTATTTTGGAAAGATTACTCTGGCAAGAGTATGAAAAAGCAATTGGGAGGAAATCAGAGAAAACGTGGGTCCTTATGGGGTGAAAAAAAATCTCAGAAAAACCAATTTAGAGTCTAATTCTCTTTCCATTATGCTGTTCAGAGTTGGGTCTCAAACATTTCTTCCAGGGTGGATTCCAGGACGAATGATCAAAAATGACCGTAAAGCCCCATGGTGTGGTCACCAATAATGGCTCCTATAGTTTATGGAAATCTCTTCCTTGGCTTCTCTCATATCAGACCAGGCAGAAAACATCTCACAGGAAGACAGGGGATGTTGGTGAAAATGTGCTTCATCTGCAGTGCTCCTGGTAGGCCTGGCTCCTTTCTCTCTGCCTCCGAGGTTATTTTTGGTTGAATTCACAGGCCAGTAAGAGAAGGGGAGAAAAGTAAATGGACTTCAAAGCAGAATTGCTGCAAGATACCTTCCTTGTCCAGCCGTCCCACCTTCTTTCCAGCTATCTCAGTGTTTGTAATGGTTAATACTGAGTATCATCTTGATTGGATTGAAGGATACAAAGTATTAATCCTGGGTATGTCTGCGTGGGTGTTGCCGAAAGAGATTAAAATTGGAGTCAGTGGGCTGGGGAAAGTAGATCCACCCTTGATCTGGTGGGCACAATCTAATCTGCATCCAGCGAATATAAAGCAGGCAGAAAAACATGAAAAGGAAAGATGGGCATAGCCTCCCAGCCTACGTCTTTCTCCCGAGCTGGATGCTTCCTGCCCTCAACCCTGGACTCCAAGTTCTTCAGTTTTGGGACTCAGCCTGGCTCTCCTGGCTCCTCAGCTTGCAGACAGCCTATTGTGGGACCTTGTGATCACGTAAGTTCATACTTAATAAACTCCCCTTTATATATATATATATACACACACATATATATATACACACATATATATATACACACACACACACGTATATATATATCTCCTATTAATTCTGTCCCTTTAAGAGAACCCTGAGCAATACGGTGTTTCATCCCCAACCAACATTTCCGATACCCTAAAAGCAACTTTGATGAAAAAATTACCTATAAAATTGGTGAAACTGCTATCTATTGTAATCACTAGGTAAAATAAGCAGAAAATTGATTAGAAAGTTTGATGGGTAGTTTTAAAGAGCGCACTTTTTTCTTTCCTTTTTAAGCTTAAGATTCTGTAGATTGACAATTTTGGCTGGGTTCAGCTAGATGGCTCTGCTATATGTGGACACGGGGCTGGCTAGTCTTGTCTGGGGCAAAAGTCTGTGTCTGGAGTCTGCAGCTGGGTCAGCTTAGGGGCTGCTGATCATTAGCTCGTTGTCTCAATTCTGCTTCATGTCATCTCTCATCTTTCAGCAGGGCAGCCTGAGAGAGAAGGCAAGCTCAATGAGCAAGCATTTTTCGAGCTTCCCCTTAGGGCACACTTGCTAATCTGGCCAAAGCAAACCATGAGGGCAGCCAGAATTAAGGGGTAGGGAAACAGACTCCACCTCTTGATGGGAATTGCTGCAAGGGAACATTGTAAAGGGATGAGGAAACAGGGAGGGGATCATTTATGGCTGGTTTTACGGTTAAGCTCACCCTCCAGCTTCTGTCATTCTCAGTGCAATGTTGACAAATTTTGCCATGTTCACATACCATCCCTATTTAGTTTTAAAAGCATCAACTGTAACTTAAAAACAAAAGCCATTCTAGCCTCATACTAAACAATATTATCTGTGAAATCACAGACTTAATGGGCTAGTTATTGTTAATTAGTTGAATGGTGTCCCTCCAAAATTTGTATGTTGAAGTCCTAACCTCCACTACCTCCAAATTTGACTTTATTTGGAAATAGGGTCATTGTAGATGTAATTAGTTAAGATGGGGTCAGACTGAAGTAGGATGGGTCCCCGATCCAATGTGACTGGTGCCCTTATAAGAAGACAGAGAATGCCATGTGATGACAAAGACAGAGATTAGAGTTATGCATCTGTGAGCCAATTAATGCCAAAGATTGCAGGCAGATGCCAAAGCCTGGAAAAGACAAGGAAAGATACCCCTTCAGGTTTCAGAGGAAGCATGGCCTGCTGCCACCTTGATTTCAAATTCTTAGCATCCAGACCTGTGAACCAATAGATTTTTGTTTATTTGAGCTGCCTAATTTGTGGTACGTTGTCATAGCAGTCCTAGAAAGTGAATACAGTTATTTTTAAAGATAAAATATTAAGCAAAACCATATGAAGTTGCCACTTTTAAAAAAATGTTTGAACAACAGCAGTGTCACAGTAAAATAAATAACTACTTGGTTATTAAGAAAGTTTATGGACTACCTAAATTTATCTTGTATACAATCACTGATATATCACTATACTTTTGAAGATGTTGATTTAAAATGTTCTATTCAAAGATAAAGCATTTAAATTTCCTGGGAAGGTCAGGCTGTAGTTAACATTTCTCCCATACAATACTGTCTTTCCTTGTTTTACGCACTTGGGGAAGGATTAGAATAAAAATCTTTAGAATTCATTTGCAAATGCCCTAAACCTGGCTAATTTTTTTTTTTAGTACCAAAGTTAATTTTTTTAAAACACATAAATTGGCCTCTGACCTTGAGATATTAGAAAATCAAGGAGTAAATTTTCTAAAATAGACAAAATGTGCCATTTGGCTGCGAAATAAAATATGTGAATTGAATCAAGCTCCCTTCATTGAGGCAGTCCAAATTAACTTGTAACTACTTTAGTAGAATTAGATCCCAGTTACTTTTGCATGGAAATAATAAAAAAAAATGAAATCTAAAATTTCTGAATCTTGCAAATACTAGCTAATTAGGAGACTTTATCTGTCATGATTATTTTGAGCAACTGATCATTTCCATCAATCAACCAAGCAACCCTGATAAGCCAATCATTTTTTAATCGATGTTGAGCCACTGAAAAGTTGCCATAGATACCAAATTCTACAGCCATCACAACAGAAAGTAAGGTTAGAATTGGAAGTGACAGGTGTATTCATCACACAGTTAACAAGCCTTTGAAGGGAAAGAGAGAGTTTGTCAGAGTCCTTAGGCTGGGTATAAAAGATTGCAAAGAACACTCAAACAATTCCCAAAGAGCACTTCAAAAGAAGGAAGAAGAATCCGGTTTTCATTAGAAATGCAGGAAGATGTTTGCCTGAAATTCAAGCTGTAAGTAACAAGTTCCTTGAAGTCTTGCTTGGCTGTCATTTATCCGGGGTCACCAGCAAGTTATCTTAAGAGTGGAGAGTTTCCTTTTTGTTTCCTTTCCTTTCTACATCAAAAGTAATAAGGATGGTTGAGAGCGTGGGGCGGTAATAACTATAGAATGCAGTCCTGATTGCACTGTATATAAATGTGGAAATTTGAAAGTATATGCATTTATATAGATATAGATGCCCATATGTGTGTAGACATATATATGTATATTTACTTGTTAATACTTTTAGAATCAAAAAGTAGAACCAAGAAATATATTTTGAGAGTCACTGTACATAAGCCAGTATATATTACTAGTAAAAATATTGCATGTCTAGAACATTGGCAAATAGATAAAAAAGGAAAGGACTCACTTCAGGTGAAAAAAACTTAATGTATTTCAAAAGTATAGCACACAACTTCCTCTGGGGCGGGCGAGGCAAACTGGCTTCTCATCCTCGTTACGCGCATCAGCAGTGGGACTGTGTGGAAACACAGGGTTATCCTCAGGCTCCAGGAATGAGCACTGGAGAGAAGCAGTCAGGAGAACAGAGTTCCCACCCTGGCTTTGCCATTTACTCAGTGTAAATGCAAGTTTCTCTAAGACTGTGCAAACCAGGAGGGGAGGGGGGTCTGCCTAGATTGCTAAAGACTTCATCTTGCTCTAACATTCTTTGAGTCTGGGGTTATTTGTATCTATGCTACACAGCCAGCTGTGGCTTACAGGGACCCCTGTGTGGTTTGCACATCCTGTCTAATCATCGGCTCCCATCCGCTTCCTAACACTGTGTCCCGGGGATCCCTGCACACCATTTTGGTTTCATGTTCCTAAAATGCTCCCTAACATTTGGGCACCATAAAAAGAAATCAGTTGAAACAGTTTGATAAATAAAGGAACGTAGGTCTGAATAAGTTCCTGAAGGGCACGCAGTGATCTGGGTGTGGAACCAAAGCAGGACGAGGCGCTGTTCCTCCCCTAGGAGGGTGATTTCTCTGGGTTGCTCTCTCTGGGGAGCAGAATCTTGACTTTCATGCCCACTTGTTCAAGCATTTTGTTTTTCTCTCCTCTATGGTACCTGGAGGAAGAATTTTATTTGGAACTTAGTTATAACTACCAAAATGTCAAGGGAGGAGAAGCAAATCCATATCATGGCATAAACAGTTTACCAAGTAGTCTGTCTGTCTGTCTGTCTACCTACCTACCTACCTACCTACCTACCTACCTACCTATTTCTCTCTCTCTCTCTCTATTGTCTGTTTGTCTAGCTAATCTATCTTTTCATCTATTTATCTTTCTATTTATTATCTATACCATCCAATATCTGTCATCTATTTATCTAAACTTATATATAAATTAGTAACCCAGTGTGAGTCTGATATTAAGTACCTCTAATATTCCCTCTTCTTTTTTTCTATATCTCAGGTCATGGCTATGATCAAAATCAATCCATGATGAGTAGTGGCTTCTTTCTTGCTTGTATGTGTGTCACTTAAAAAATTCCTACGTTTCAGTCCTCTCCTGTCCTCAACACAGTCAATGGTTTAACGCCTTGCAAATGTATTAATGCCTTACATACCAGCATTTCTAATCTACATAAATGGATTTTTTTATAGATCTCATTCTGTTTCTTGCTTTTTTTTTTTTTTTTTTTTTTTTTTTTTTTCAGATTGAGTCTCTTTCTGTCACCCAGGCTGGAGTGCAGTGGTGTGATCTTGGCTCACTGTAACCTTCACCTCCTGGGTTCAAGCGATTCTCATGCCTCAGCTTCCCTAGTAGCTGGACTACAGTCGTGCACCATTACTCCTGGCTAATTTTTGTATTTTTAGTAGAGACAGGGTTTTGCCATGTTACCCAGGGTAGTCTCAAACTCCTGGCCTCGAGTGATCTGCCCACCTTGGCCTCCCGAAGTGCTGGAAGTACAGTGTGAGCCATGATGCCCAGCCTGTTCCTCGTATTTTTATTCACCAAGCACTATACAGATCCATCCTTATTGCTGTGTGTCTTCATCTTTTTGATTTGATATTCATTCAGTAAAATATTCATTGAGAATATACTATGTGCCAGGAACTGTTCTTAACTGGAAGATACAGTGATGAACTCTGAAAATAAGATCTTTACTCTCTTGGAACCTACATTTTACCGGGAAGAAACAGACAATAAACAAGTTAACACACAAACAGTATAATTTTGGGGAGTGATCAGAATAATCACTGTGAACAGAATAAAAGATGGGGAGATGATGATGCCTGCAGGTCTACTGTAGATGTGGGGATGGGTCCAGGTTGCTCTAAGGAGGTCATATTTGAGTTGTGACCTGGGGGAAGATCATTCCAGGCAGAGGGTAAAGCAGTGTGGTGTTTACAAAAGACTTATATGTTCAGAAGCAGAACTTTGTAACCCATTGAGTGAGTGGTGAACCCCTTAGGCAGGAGTGGTTAAATACACTCTGATGTACTTTGAGCTGCTTTGGTCCTTTGTGTCCTTTCCTGGGCTTGATGTGAGGTGTGGGTATGAGTGGACAACAGGCAGCAGCCACGGGACAGTCATTGAGTTGCCAAACATTCTTCCTTGATCACAATGAATGGTTCTTCTTTTTCTGTCCTTCCCTCCTTCCCTTTCTTCCTCCCTTCCTCCCTTTCTTCCTCCCTCCCTTTCTTCCTCCCTCCCTTTCTTCCTCCCTTCCTTTCTTCCTCCCTCCCTCCCTTTCTTCCTCCCTCCCTTTCTTCCTCCCTCCCTTTCTTTCTCTCTCCCTTTCTTCCTCCCTCCCTCCCTTTCTTCCTCCCTCCCTCCCTTTCTTCCTCCCTCCCTCCCTTTCTTCCTCCCTCCCTCCCTTTCTTCCTCCCTCCCTTTCTTCCTCCCTCCCTTTCTTCCTCCCTCCCTTTCTTCCTCCCTCCCTGCCTATATTTAATATTTTTGATGTGCTGGGCACATTGCTAAGGGAGCACACTGGTCAGCATAGTCCTTACCCCCACACAGCTTAGACTCCAAACATTTCTTCTTTTGCATTACATCTGAGGATGTCCTATTTTCTCCCTATCCTTCAAAAGCTGAAAGATAATGGGAGGAATAACATACTCCCTTCTTCTCCATGTTTCCCAACAGGGAAACCCCTCTTCATCGCCACCTTCTCTTGTCCTGGTCATTGCTCAAGGTTTGCAATCTGTCAAAGGCTATTCAGAAGGATTTTATTTAGTTTTTTGCTAGAGCTGTTCACAAACAAATACAAAAAATTACATTTACTAAAAAATAAAATGAAAAATCCAGCTGAGTTTCACAACATTAAGAGATACTAGTCATGAGTCCAGTAAACAAAAATGTATGTTGGAAGAAAGATCTTGTGTTCTGTCAGCACAGAGGACAGTAGCTGATGAATACAAACAGCGACCTCTCTAAGGATGCGCTGGGACTAAATGGTCATTTGTAAGAGAGTTGTTAAGGAGGCTGGGTATGTCCTGTGAACACGGGTCCTGTGGCGTTGTATCTTGACCCTAACCACAAACCACTGGTTAACTCAGAGAATACTTAATAAGTTGTCCAGTTTGCCCAGTTGCACTCTGAAACCTAGCCAATGCCTAACAGTGTCCAAAGGCATTCCCCATCAAGATCATTCCCTCAGCCATTGTTCTGGTTCACGATCTCCTCTCTCTTACCTGCATCCCCCCAATAACGTCCTCACTGGTCTTTTTTGCCTCTGTCCTAGGTACCTCATCTGTATCACAGCCACCTAGAATGAGATTTCTAAAATGCAAATCTGATTACCGCCCCACACCCCTCACTCCCCCAAACTCAGCAGTGGTTCCTTGTTGCCTGCAGAGTGAGAGTAGACTCCTAATCGGGATTCAGGGTCTGCATGGTTGCTCTGTCACTCACCTTTTGAGTCTACTTCGCCTTGCTCTTTCTTCTGTGGCTCCCTGCGTCTGCTGTGCTCCTTCGGGCCTTGGGTTCGTGCCTTTGCTCATGTTGCTCCTCTTCTCGGAACACCCATCCTTCCCTCGGCTGTTTGGAGGTTGCTTCTTTTCAGAATTTCAATCAGGAGTTCTCTCTTTCTCAGTTAATCTTCCCACTCCTGGGAGTCATCTGTTTCTCTTCTGTAAGCATCATCCCAGTGTCTTGCACTTATTTGATTGTATGTTTCTCTCCCCAGTTGGATGTGGAGCTCCTCGAAGCCAGGAACTATTCTTACTCATTTGAATCTTGAGGTCTCGATGCAGCAAAGGTGGTCAACAAGTATTTACATAGATGAATGTGTTCCTACTCATGATGCTGGGACCCGAAATAAGGGCTAGGAATGAGATTCCACATACTCCAGGGGCAAAGATTTGAAGTGGGCTCTGGGATGAGGAGCACAGTGATGGCTTAGGACAGGCTGGGCTTGACTCTGAGTGGTCAGTGTGTATGCAGGTGTGCGTGTGCGTGTGTGTGTGTGTGAGAGAGAAAGCGAGAGAGAGTTCTTATGGTCTGAACCCTAGGGTTTGTGCACAAGAGTTAAGAGAAATAAGCCTGGAAAGTTAGGTTGAGGTCTCAAACGCCAGACTAAGGCATTTTTACTACTCTCTCTGCAATGAGGAATGCCAAATGTTATTTGAACCTGGAAATGACATAATCCCAAAGGCACTCACTTGGGATTGACACACTGCAAAAAGCACTTTGGGACACTAATTAGCCCTATGCGGCTGGTTTGATGTTGGGGAGAGTGCAAGCAGGAGACTAGTTTGAGGATGACTGGGATAGACTAGGGATGACCTGATAGGAATCTAAAGTGCAGAAGTGTCAGTAGGAATGGAAGACAAGGCCTTATAGAGTTTGTCCTGATCATCAGGCTGTATCTAATATGGACTCTGTGAAATGTTTGACATGCCTTGAAATATTTTATCAGTGGCCCATGTCTTTCGGCTGCTTTAGAGCTCTTCCAGGGTGAGCTTATGACTGCTGGCTCTCCAAAGCAAAGCAGAGTCAGGAGTGAGGAGGATAGAGCTGAAGTTTGCATCTGAGGAGAGGGTGACCCACCTGAGGATGGGTGACCTTTCCTCCTAATTCGAGATGGAGATACATTGTTTTATATTGAGGCTAACAAGAATTTTGTGATCAGCAGGACTTCTTCACTCAAATTCACATCTCACTGGGCATGAAGACAACATCCACAATTAGGCTTGATGTATAGGCTTCAACTGCTCAAATGTGGATGGTGTAAGCTAATGCCATCCTCACGTGAGATGAGCTCTACCTCTCAACTTTGGTGACTGCAGAACCCTGATAATATCTTTACATTAACTCTATACCTAAAAGCAGAGTAGGGGCACTTAATGTCAGAGACTCTTAGAGGTCTTCTTTAGCTGCTAATTACATCCAAGTCCTAAATGCTGATGGATAAATTGACATGAATGATCAACAAAAAAGCAAAAATGTTTGGAAGAAGTAACATATTGGCTTACATTTCCATTGAGGTGTGAAGGCTAGGACACCCCTCATGCCTGGCCCCATTCCTCCTTGCCCACCATATACTGCTGTGGCACAGCTTCATGGAGGTGTACCCTGAGAGAACCTTGCCCAGATACCCTGTGCATTTCTCATTTGCTTCTCTGGAGCTTCTCTGATGATGAGGTTTAGGACACTCTAGGAGCCCACTCAACATTTAGGCATGTATTGCCTGGAAGCGTGAGTGAGTTATTGTCTGATGGGGAGATCCTTGCCAATGGGGGTCAGGCGCTGCTGTTAAGTACTGTCTTTTGTCCCTCAGGTGGACAGTTCTGAGGGACATTCTTCACAGAGTAAGCCCTAGTTTCTGTAGTTGTGCCCAGCTCAAGGATATAATGTATTGACCTGCCTTTCTTCCCAGTTTCATTCTTCAATCCCTTTCTCCTATTCCTTGGGATCACCTCTAAAAATAAACCACTGGCATGTGAGCTTGTGTCTCAGGCTCTTCTTTGTGATGGGCAGGGAATCAAGTCAATCCCAGGACGAAGGGGTTACCCCTTCCTGCAAGTGGGTTTATTAGAAGTGGTGGCTGGAAGGACAACGTCAGGACTTAGTCTATTTAGACCTCCACGCCATGTCATAGGCTTAACCGTGTTGTGAACATGTCTTCACCATGTTTGCAGAAGGAACTGGGCAAGAAAATGTGTGTTCCATGTCTTTTTGGACAAAGCAATTCAATCAAGCTGAAATATCTGCCACCACAGGCCTTGCTGGAGAATAATCATGTCAGCATGCTTAACTTGTGACCAGAGTCAATGATGACGGTGAGAGATAGAGATACCATTGGGCTTTGGCTTGTTGCTCAAAGGGCTTTTTAAAAGGCTAATTGATGTTTTTGGTGTTTGTTCTCACCATGCAATTGTCTTCTTACACTGTAGCAAATTTTCCCTCAATAATGAATGCATCTAAATATAAAAGGACCATTTGGATTTTCTGGTATATATTTTATTTTCATAATTCTCTTTCTTCCATTTCTGCTCCTTTTTTTCTCTTGTTTCTCTTTCTCTTTCTCATCCTTCCTGTGGCTAGGAGCTCAGTGCCCTGGGTATCTCTGACCCTCTAGAGGGTCAATGCTTGATCTCATATCATGGAGCCATGATACCTGCTACATCCCCGATCACCTTCCACCATGTTTCCAGTGCATGTGCTCTGTCACTCCCTCCTGGCTTCTGTCCTGAGTGCCCTCCACACCCACTACCTCCAATCTCCACTGAAATAAGACAGATGTAAAAACCTTTGGGCCCTCTATTACCATCCAAAATATTTGTTTGCTTCTCACATCCCCATGTGGGTTTCTGACAGCCAATTGAGTATCCTTTCTCAGGAGGAAAAGTCCCAAGCAGTTCCAAGCAGAGAGTGAAAAGGAATATGAAGCCACTTTTATGGCCAAGTCTCAGAAAAAGCCCAGCTCTTAGCTTAGCTAGGCTAGACTGGCACATTTAACAGCCCCCAGCCCCCTACCTGGAGGATCAGAACCTGGGAGTGGCTATCCTCATTGCCTCACATAAGGACTCTAGTTTTGGCCTCCCATCCTCTGCTATGAACCCCAGATCACTTCTGCCAACTTGTGCCTGGCATTCCCTGTTCAGCCCATCCTCTTTGGATGGTGACTTATTCAGATAATGAGGGTGACACTCCCACTGGCAGAGACCCTTACCCTCCACGTGACTGCTGCCCTTCCCTGGGCTGGGACGTTGAACAGATGAAGAAGCACATGGAGAAGAAGAGTTGACGTCTTAGCCCTGCAGTCCTTATGGCTATCTCCAGGACTACTCTTAAGGTGCTATTGAAACCAAAGGCTTTCCCAACTTACCATTGAACTTGCTCTGACCTAGATTAATGTTGAATCTTTGCTTAGCAGGGACAGGTGTTCAGTCCCCTGCATGAGGAATCAACATGCAGATGGGGGTGAGCATGGACCTCAAGTGACTGGGAAAAAGTCACAGGCCCAACAGCAGGACTATGTTTTTATGAGCACAGAGGTTAACCTAGGCCATGGAAGAAGACAAGGTTAGCCATCATTCATGGTTAAGCAGATGAAGGTTCCAAAAGGAAGAGGTCCTGGGCCTCCAGCCAAACAAGGCTTCTTCACCCACTGATCAAGGGCTGTGCTTCTGGCATTTGGGTTTCTTCTCATGCTATCTTCTATTTTACCTCTTTAGAATTGCATTGTGTGATGTTCATGAGGAGTGATCTTCTCAGGAGAGTGAAACTCTTTCCTTTGGTTCATGTAAAAGTGGATAAAGCAGACAGTGATTTTCTGTTGTTCTCTAGTTACACCTAGGTCCTGAATCTTGATAGGTTGCCCATAGCAATAGGGCTGGCTTGGCCACAGATGAGTGGTTTGGGAGAAGATCAAGGATAGAGAAGATGATGAATTGCATTGTGTGAGCAGAACTCCCATCACTCTGAGTGAAGTTGATAGATTAGGACACCACTTCTTAAAGTGTGGGCCCCAGACCCTCAGATGCACCTCACCTGGGACCATGTTAGAAATGCAGTTTGGGGGCATTGCACCATAGCTACTTAATCAGAAACTCTGGGGGTGAGATCTATCTAGCAATCTTTTTTTTTTTTTTTTTTTTTTTTAGATAAGGTCTCACTCTGTTACCCAGGCTGGAGGGCAGTGATGTGATCTTGGCTCACTGCAACCTCTACCTTCCAGGTTCAAGTGATTCTTGTGCCTCAGCCACCCGAGTAGTTGGGATTACGGTATACACCACCACGCCTGGCTAATTTTTGTATTTTTAGTACAGACTGGGTTTTGCCATGTTGGCCAGGCTGGTCTCGAATTCCTGGCTTCACATGATCTGCCTGCCTTAACCTCCCAAAGTGCTGGGATTATAGGCATAAGCCACCGCACCGGGCCATAGCAATGATCATCTAATGAGTCCTCCAGGTGATTCTGATGCCTGGCAAAGTTTGAGAACCACTGAATTCAAGGGACTTGACCAGGGACTCTCAAAGTTGGCTGCCTGATTAAATTACTGAGTTATCTGGGAAAGTGGTTAGAAATCTCAATTCTCCAGGTGGCACCCCAGAATAATTAAATTGAAATCTCTGAGGATGGAACCCAGTCGTCAGTATTTTTTTTCTTTTTTCTTTTTTAATTATACTTTAAGTTCTAGGGTACATGTGCACAATGTACAGGTTTGATACACAGGTATACATGTGCCATGTTGGTTTGCTGCACCCATCAGTATTTTTTAAAAGCTCCCCATGTGATACCAATGAGCAGCCAAAGTTGAGAATCACTGGCCTAGGTCCTAGGGAAAGGGAACGTTAATGAGCTGAAAGCGTTTCTACCTGACCACATCTTTTGCTTCTCCATCTCTCCAAACTCAGGGAGAAGAAAGAGCTTTAAAAATGCCCTCACATTGGATAATGTATTTCTTGTATATCAATTTTATCACAGTCTAAGTATGCATATGCTAATCACTTGTCATAATTTCCTTTCTTCCTGAAGTGTGTGTCCCTCGCTAGGCTATAGGCTGGCTCAAGCACTTTTTTCCCTAATACTAGCCTGGCTCTTGGAGCTAAACATGTACTATAGAGGCCCTTGGATTAGGTGCCTCCATCTTGCAAACTAAGGAATTCCCAAAATTCTCTTTTCTGTTTTGAAAATACCTTTGGACTTCATTTGAGATAGTCCTGAGAATTTATAAAATTGAGTTCTGCTCAGAAGAGCATCACTGCAATATTTGGCCCTCTTTGGGGCCCCTCTTAATTTTGTAACTGAGTTTGTAGACAGAAAAAGGGAGAATTTAGAAAGGTTTTTGTCTTTAAATTTGAAAATGACTAGGTCATGAGCATATAGTTTAAAGGGGTCTTCCTCTGGGTAGCTTTCAAAATCATAGCCTGTCAGCGCATGAAGCGGCCTTGAGAACATCCTTTCTCAAGGAGTTCTAAAATGAGAACTCCCTCATTTTAGAGATCTGGCAACCAAGGCCCAAGGAGGGTTCATATTCGCCCCAAATCACACAGCAAATTAGCGGCAGAATCAATCCCAGAAAACAGATCTCTCAACTCCCAGTTGGGTGCTGCTACCCTGGTACATCATGCTGCCTCGTATATTTAAAATTTTTTTTTTTTTGGTAACGTGGGCTTTATCCTCTCTTCCTCGCTAAGGATTTTTATTAAGGATGCCTGTTTTATTTTTAAGTGGCTGATAGAACTCATCAATTAGGTAATTGAGATGCTTCTGAGGATACATTAAGTCATTTTTATATATGCTGGAAAATGAGTCTGTAAAAGTATAATGCAGGGTAATGAGATGTCAAAAGTCATGGAAATGAGAGGATCTGAGTATAATCGTGGAGACTCTGAAATAGGCTTTGGAATTTTCCAGGATTTTTGGAGCACTTTTATTGTTTATATTTTCTCAGTTGTATAGTAATTGACATGAAAAGCCCAAATAGCCATATTTTTCCATTTGAGCCCATGGTTCAGAACACCGAGGATCTTTTTAGAGGATTTTAACTATTTACCACACTTTTAATGAGAAAAAAAGGTTCAAAAATTCCTTTATTTACTTTTTCACATGTTTTATATTTTCTGGATTTCTTAGTGGCAGCTGTAAAAAGGGATTTTCATGTGATCATTTCATTCAGTAATTTGTCTAAACCGAGGCCTTTTCCTTTTTTTTTTTTTTTTTAATGCATGCCCAGCTGTCACTGTTGCCTGCTAAAGTGATTTTTCTCTATTATGTTGTCACTTTACACTCCCATAGGGTCCAATCCTGCAAGCCGTACATGCATGGAACTTGCATTAAAGTCATGGGAAGCTTTAACATGTGAGAATGTGTGTTCGGGGCCCAGAGGAAGGGCCTGGCTATTGTGAAACCTCAGCTCTGGAGTCCCAACCCGCACTGCAGTCAGCATGCTGGGGTTCAGGCTTATCTCTTATCTCCCTAGGGACCTTGTGACGCTGATACAGCCAATGGCCAGGAGATTTGAGGGGCAGATTCTGCATCTATCCAAAGGGTAAGCTTTCTAGAGTTTCATATTCCAAAGTGTATCCTCTCTGTCCTGATTCACTATTTGAAGTTGATATCCAAAGCAGAAAAGTGAAGGACCACAAGGGAGGTGAGGAAATATTATATTAGATTCAGTATTTTCTTTTGTGTTTTCTGAGAGGAGTGGGGTTGTGTAGTCAGAAAATGCATTGAGCAAATATAAGAGGAAATGGAATTGTGCTCCCCTGGCAGCGGGAGGAAAGCTGGTCAATATGGAGAGGGCCTTGGTTTTCCAACAGTGAATGTTATTTTTTTTCTTCTGATGGCTTGCTTCTGCCTGCTCACATATGGTTTCAAGGTGTATGTTCAATTGATCTCCTGTGAACAAATCAGGATCAAGTGGTTCTTGGGCCTGAAATGTTCTATTTTACCTTTTTGTCCGGGTCTTTCCTTTAAGAATTGAAAGTACTGCTACCTCCACCAGGAAGCCCTCCAGGAATACTCCAGCCTCCCTAATGGCAGCTTTCTCAGACCTCTCAGAGTGTGCATGACAGGAAGGGGTAGCTTCAGCTTGAACCGTTGCTGCTTGCGGATCTGACATGAATTATTATTGGGATGGGTGGGTGTTG
Organism: Pan troglodytes; assembly: GCF_028858775.2. Lineage (NCBI taxonomy): Eukaryota > Metazoa > Chordata > Mammalia > Primates > Hominidae > Pan > Pan troglodytes. Next base: position 122,357,374 of record NC_072411.2, read on the forward strand.
GGTTGGAAGGAGAAGTAGGACTTTTACCATGGAGAGGGAATTCTCTGAGATAAGAAGACTGGCTATCTCTCTACACAACCTGAATGGAGGGCCTGACAAACTGGTCTCTGCTGACTTGTGAGATCCTGGGCATACACACAGGGGAATTTAGGGCCCAGAGATACAGAAATGGGGACAGGACTCTTTTCTCCAAACTCCTCACAGATCTCCATGTAGTTCTGGTACTGGGAGTTCCCATGTGGGTTGCCCCAGTGAGCCCTATAGAACGAGCCCTGCAGAATCTCAGTGAAGTTACTAGCCACACAGATGGAGGCGCAGCCCCTGCCCAGGAGGCCAGAGGAAAGAAACTCCACAGACTTATTCAGGAGCACGGGAACATCCCCAGGGCCTCCCGAAAATAACCAAGGGAGGTTTGGAGGAAAGACTGCAGTGCTGTGAGAACAGATATGGGTTACAAATTTGGATATTAATACTAAGGCGGACGTCATTGGTGCTTAAACTCTTTTTGAGAGAGCTGTAGGAATGTGACTTATTTAGAATGAAGGACAAGCCTGGATGAGGCCAGAGGGAAGACCCAGGTATGGGTGAGGGGCCCAGATGAAGACCCCTCCACCTCCTCTCACCCTCCACTTCCCAGATCAGTCCTGGGATGAGGTTGGGCTCCTATCGGCACATTCTTGCACACTCTAAGCACTCTCAAAGCTAAGCACCTTCCCAGACGGAAAAATTCCTCTGTTGGTTTAAATATTTATCCATGTTTCCAGAGCTATTGACCCTGAACTTCCTGCTCCTGAGGGATCTATACCAATCTGGGGTTTGTTTACATGCTGTTTTATTGTAGACATTTTGTTGCCGATTGTCCAATAACACCATGGGGCAAGTGGCACCAATGCACTTAGGTGTGCATGCCACAGGATAATTTTTTGAGACATCTTAATATGTCTTGGGCTAATATATGAAAAAATGGAAAAAAATGAAGTAGGGGAAAGATACTTGGTCTTGAATCAGAAAAGCCAACTTGAATGGCTCTGCCATTTCTAGCTTTATGTCTTGGGGCAAGTCAGTCGAATGGTGAATCTCAATTTCATCCATCTACCTCCCAGAGTTTGAGCGAGGGTCAAATATTTTATGTATATCTTACCTATGCAAAGAGGTATAATATTCATGCCTGTAATATATAATTGACACACATATATACATGGTATTATCTGTGTATATTTATATATTATATACATGTAGATAGTATATATGTAAGCATACCAAAATCTTATTATACATATACATTTTGGAAAACTGAAGCACTGAACTGCGTGTATATTTGGGATTTTTATTTTTGAGATAATGTGGTTCTCACAATCCTTGTTTTGTGTTAGTTCTGCTGAAACATGTTTCCAATGACGTTCGAATTTTAAACAAGAATCACTGTGATATAAGAGCTCAGTTTTAAAAGGACTGTCCCTTCTCCTCTTGGGGAAAATGAAAGTAGGAACAGAAAATCGTCTAATATGTGCCTCTGTTTCCAACTTCAATTTACTGTATAGGCACAGGAACCAAGAGAATGTAAGTCGATCAGCTGTGAATGGAATGGTGATCTTCATTCATTTTTACTCTCTCTCTCTCTTTTTGTGACTGAGAAACAATAATAAAAAATTGTCTCTTCCCTTGCCTATTTCAAGACAGAGATTTTAAGTGTGTTTTATGACTTGAGCTTCTCTTAGGCCAATCTGCTTCCCTAGTAATGATGAACTAACCCTCGACGTCCATTAGCGTAAGTGAATGTTATTTTGTTAACTCTGATGGGGTCCTAATCAGCGCTGATTCTCCCACTGGCACTGCATTTTGGAGGGTGCACCCAGGTGCTCTCCCAGATGTGAAAGGGAGAGTGCTGCCTGGCTCCTTCCCTGCCACCATCCCAGAACCTTCAGCTGCAGACGGTTCATGCCTGACTGAGAACCACTCAAGTGTTGCGTGAGCCATGCACTCTGCTGCATCTAATAAAATCTTTCTCCCCCAGTCCTGCTCTAGGAAAACAGACACTAATGTGAGTGATGAGAGCCTGCCCATGGCCCAGGATGGCTGGCAGCCATGTGCAGAAGAGGCTGGCAATCACATTCCTTGGCATCTCTGCCAAGAGACAGCAGATCCTGCAGCCCAGGATCCATCACCATTGACAAAGCCACGGGCACAAACGTTCAGTGGTTTAATCTTCTCCTCCTTTCCCTACAGGGGGGGTCCTTGCACTGTGTAGCTTACCTCCTTCCTGGCAGTGTGTGGGCTAGCGAATGAGTATGTTTGCAGGCATGCCTGCGTATGCTGGGTTTGTGAGAGGAAGGAGGGGAAATAAAGCCTCGAGATGCCAAACCATGAAGAGATAAAAAGTTTCCTGCATTTGCACTTAGCTCTGCAGGGCACAAAGTAGGTGGAAAAATGGCATTCAGGAATTAGAAGATCTGAGATTCAACACAAACTCAAGCATCTCCTGGAAATTAATCTTTCCGTGTCTCAGAGTCTTGATCTGTAGAATAGAAAACAATACTTGTCCTACATTTCCAGAATAGCCTGAACTTCTAATGACAGCTATTCTTTGTATTGTCCAGTTTATAAAATAAACTTAAAAGTAACAAGGTGAGCTGTAGTATCTCTTGGAGTGTGAGCTGACTGTCCCCTGGGAGTAATTCTGTGATCAGAATTAGCCACACAGCTCCTCTGGAGGCCCCTCTAAAGGACCCCCAAGCTTGGGCACATGACCCAAGGTCAGCCAGCAAGATGCCCTGTCACGGAAATTTACATCTGTTGATGAGCCACATGAGAACAGGGAAGCTTGCAGTGAGAGCACAGCCATTTTCCTGGAACTGCCCCACAAGGCTGTCTCTGAGCCCCTTTTGCTGGGTCCCCAGAGCTGCTGTGGCTCCCATTCTTCCTGAGGTCTGAGATTCCATCTTCCTTCAGTTCTGTAGGTCTCTCGGGTATTCTTCTAATATATTCCCTTGTTTGGCTTAAGTTAGCCCCAAGTCCTAAATGATAGCACTTCTAAGCTTTCTCAACTAGAAACTCTCCATGGAGGACACTGAGTTGGCCTGAGTGGGAGAAGTTTTCCCTGTCACATTGGGTTTGGTCTCGCTTTGGGCTTCATAGGAACAATGCCTTCCACTTTGAGCAAAAGAGAAGAGACACAGTGGAGGTCTCCGGGGAAGTCCTTGCTATCAGGGTATAACTCTTCTGGGATGTTTGGAAAGTAGTCATGTTATGAGGCAATACCACGGTGGAGCTTCTTGATGGGCAAAACAAAGAGGTGGTTGAGATCACAGGTTCTTGAACCAGTTTACCTGGCTTCATATCCTGGCTCTCCTGCTTACCAGCCATGTGACCTCCCAGGCTACTGTGTTTTAGTTTCTTCCTCTGTAAAATGGGGACAATGATAATATGACTTCACAGGCTATTGTAATAATTAAATGACTTAAAACACATATCATGCCGAGAATGGTCCTTGGTATGCAGTAAATGCTCAATAAATGTTAGCTGTTAGTATTATCCTGATACTGGACACTCTTCTGTTATTACCATGAGAGTAAACATATAGAAGAAAATCTCAAGTTGGGTTAATAGGAAAATAAAAGCATTTTTAAAAATAAAAAAAATGGAAACAATGAATTGCTTTTTGCTGGTGCCTAGAGAGGCATGCTAATGGCAGAGTTCTCCTGCCTGGAGGAAAAACTTCTTCATACTCTTGACTCCAGACTGGACTGTTCATCCAATAAAGGAGAGGTTTCTAGCCCAGCTTTCTCTCAGCAGTTAGGCTAGCAGCTACAAGGGAGCTAATATGGCCAAGTGCAGAGATCATATCACATTTTAAAAAATAGACTTTGATTTTAGATACATTTTAGGTTCACAGCAAAATTGAGCATAAGATACAGCGATTTCCCATGTACCTCTTCATCCCCAAATGCAGCCTCCCCCATTTCCAATATCCCTCTCCAGAGTGGTGCATTTGTTACAATGGATGAACCCATGCTGACACATCATTATCAGCCAAAGTCCACAGTTTACATTAGAGTTCACTTTTTGGATTTGCAGAAATTTATAATGCATTCTATGGATTTGCAGAAATTTATAATATGTGCCTATTATACCATTATAATAGCATACAGAGGAGTTTGCCTTAGAATCATGAGATTTTTGCTCACCTGGGGTCTGTTGAGCAGACTTTGAGCACATGAGGGCTCTCCTGTTGGTGAGAGAAATGGACTAGTGTTATGGGCTTCAGGACACCTTGGAGGGCACAGGGACTGACGACAAATGTATGTGTGCACCACAACACCCATGTAAAACAAGTCTACTTGCCCCGTGATGAAAACACTATTCACCTTGACAAAACAGGCATGATATTCATTTGGAAGCTTGCTTCTAAGAAAGATAAATCCTGCTGTCACTGCACAAAGAGATAAGAAAGACCGGATGACAGTTTTTCATTGATAAAAGATTCTGTCTGTATTTTAAAAGAGTTTACTTTCTCCCCTCTACTGATACCCACATGAGTTAAGGCAGAGATACACTATCTTTCATGTTTTTGTCAGAATGTGTTATTACTGTGGGTGGCGGTGACTCAATTGCCTCATTTAGTGATCTGACTGAAGTAGAATGTTGCCTGTACATGAGCTACAGGGCCCAAATAAAGTACAACCTCCAGAATTAAGAAGCAAGACCCAGAAGCATTCTTGGCTGGAAGGGAAACTAACATGAGTTCATGAAAAATGGGGGAGGTTCGCTGTGTGCAGAACTCTTCCTGGAAATTAATCTTTGCTAATAGAAGTTAAAAAAATTTGCTTATGTCCAGGGTGTTTCTAAAAACCTTACCGGGGAGACAATATTGTACGATAATTAATATAAGATGAGCAGTCATCCAATTTTCACATGAAGTAAGGTGGCAATAAGGTTGAAAGAAAAGAATTAGAGTAGCCATTCTGTCTACAGAGTATGGAGCAGAAATGAAAATTCTGTTCCTCTTGGTAGGTCCAAATCTGAGTGAGCATGTTCTCACTTATAAGTGGGAGCTGGGTGATGAGAACAATGGACACATGTGAGGAGAACAGCACACACTGGAACCTGTTGGAGGAAGTGGGGCAGTGGGGGAGAGAGCATCAGGAAGAATAGCTGATGGATGCTGGGCTTAATAACTAGGTGATAGGATGATCTGTGCAACAAACTATGCCACATGTTTACCTATGTAACAAATGTGCACATCCTACACATGTACCCCTGAACTTAAAAGTTGAAAAAAAAATAACAATAGATACACTTAGAGACTTATCTATGGAGATACTCATCAATGTTATTTATAGTAAAGAAATGGAAAACCTTCAATATCTAACAAGAGAGGACGGGGGCCGGGCACAGTGGCTCACGCCTGTAATCCCAGCACTTTGGCAGGCTGAGGCAGGTAGATCACCCGAGGTCAGGAGCTTGAGACCAAACTGGCCAACATGGCGAAACCTGTCTCTACTAAAAGTACAAAAATTAGCCGGCCATGGTGTTTGCACCTGTAATCCCAGCTACTGGCGTTTGCCTATAATCTCAGCTACTTGGGAGGCTGAAGCAGGAGAATCACTTAAACCCAGGAGGTGGAGGTTGCAGTGAGCTGAGATTGCGCCACTGCACTCCAGTTTGGGTGATAGAATAAGACTCCATCTCAAAAAAAAAAAAAAAAAAAAAAAAAAAAGAGAGAGAGGACTGGTTAAATAAATGCTAGTTCACCCATTCTAATGTAGCCATTGCAAATGATAAGGTTAGAAACTTAAGGCATGGAAAATAGTCATAATTGTATAAAATGTACAAAGTAGTTTATAAAATAAAATGTATTGTGTGAAAAAGAACTTAAGAGTATAAGGCAAATTTGTGGAAGACTTATTATCTTTGTTTTACACTTTAGTAAATTCAGGCTAAACCAACATCAAATTAACCAGAATGAAGATTAGGGCTCAAGTCTTCTGACTTCTGGTCTAGACTGTTATGTGTTTTGTTTGTTTGTTTGTTTGTTTGTTTTTTGTTTTTCTCCCACACGCTATGTATACTTTCTTAAATCTAATACTTTCTGAAACTGGAAGTTTTGCTTCTGAGGATTTATAATACAGCATTTCACATACTGAGATTGGATATAGCAAAAGAATCTCAGTAAAATTCATTTTAGAAATAGGTGAAATTTAATGATGAATGTATGTGAAAAAAAAATCTGGGTGAGCAGGCATAGTCCTTCCAGATCATACTAAGCAAAGAAACTTCTGATCCTCATTTGGTTTCCCAGGTAGATTTTCCATTGGGAATAGAATGCAATGGCAATTGATATGAATATTCCAGCCTGCTTATCACTGTTACTTATTAACAGTAGGTTAATCCTCACAGAAACCCAAAGAAATAGGAACTCTTATTAACCTAATTTTAAAGAGTAGGAAACTAAAGCCCCCGATATGTTAACTTATGTTTAAAGGGTTTTGGCATAGAAGATGTTATTGTTTCCATTTGACAGATAAAAACACTGCAGCTCAACACACAGTGGATAAGAACCTGGCTCTGGAGTCAAAGTCTTGTATCCCAAGCTCCATCACTCACTGCCTGGCGGCCTTAGGAAGATACCTGTGGCAGAGTGTCTTGCCCGACAATAGCCACAGCAACATTTCTGCTCCCACGTGCTCTTCTAGAATCTAGCCTTTCAAGGGGTAGAGTCTGTTTTCCCTCCTCTTGAACCTAGGCAAGACTTTATAACTACTTCCATGAATACAACGAGGTGGAAGTGATGCTGCCTGGCTTCTGAGAGTAGACTGTAAAGATGATGCGGTTTCCACCAGGTTCTCCTTCTCTGGGGGCCTTTTCCCTTGGAACCTGCCACCATGCTGGGAGGAAACCCTCACAGAGAGACCCCTGTGGAGAGGAACTGAAGCTCCCAGCATCGAACTCCAGACATGTGAGTGAATACGACTTGAGATGATTCCCGCCCCCTGCCTTTGAGTCTCCCAGTTGAGGCCCCGGACATGGTGGAGCTGAGATGAACCATCCTTGCTATGTTCTATCCATACTTCTGGGCCCCAGAATCCATACGCTAATAAATGACTTCTTTAGAGCACAAGTTTGGGGTAATTTTCTGCACAGATATAGTAACTGGAACAGTACTTAAGATACTTTTTGGCATCTTAGTGTCCTTGTCTGCAAAATGGGAGTAACAGCAGTATCTGTCTCATGGTGGTTGTGAGAATTTGATGTGCACAAATTGCTCAGTGTACTTCCTGGAAAATAATAATCCAGTGTTTACATAGCACTTACTATGGGCCAGGTATTGCCCTAAGAACTTTACGTATATTAACTTTAAATCTTTAAAACAATCTTATGATGTAGGTACTACTTAAATTTTATTTTGTTGAGATGAAATGGACATAGTATACAATTAACCTTTTTGAAGTGAGCAATTCGGTGGCATTTAATACATTCACCATGTTGTACAATGACCACCTCTCCCTGGTGCCAAAACATTTTTATCACCCCAAAAGCAAACAAGGGTACTACTTTTAAACCCAGTTCACAGAGGAGGAAACTCAGGCAAAGAGAGGGTCATGTAACTTGCCCACGGTTAGACAGATAGTAATGACAGAGCTGGGATTAGAACACACTTGACTCCAGAGTCTGTGATCTTTGCTATCACGCTGGGCTGCCTAGTGCACAAGGGAAGTGACTTGCCCAAACCACACAACTGCCACATCCACTGGCAAAGCCCAGATTGCTCTGCTCCTAAAGCGTGTGTATTTTCTGCTGAGAGAAAGCTTACATTGACCATATCAGTCAAGTTTCTGAGCACCTGAGTCAACATTCAGGGTCTGATCATTCCATAAACTCACCATGCTGAGGGTCAGACCCTGAGCCTTCCTAAACAACACCCACCCTCCGCCACAAGGTGCGGTCACCCACTGAGGTTACACTTGAAATGGTCAGCTCTGCTGAACATCTTAATTGCCACATTGATCTCTCTGGAGTGGAAAATGTATACTACCACTCTGCAGTAAAATGGCTATTTGGCGGAGAAAAACATCTCTGGTCCAAAATGAATAATTCTTTTACTCTGTGGCCTACCAAAATATTTGGGTAATTGCTTTAGCTGGAGCTGTCCAATCTTAGGCTTCCTCACCCATGGTGGTTCTTCTGTAGCTGCGTAGACTCTGCATGCATATAAAGAGATTTACAGCTCTTGGCCCTGGAAACAGAAATGTGTGCTGCCCTCATAAGAATCGAGTTTTATGTCCTACGGACTCAGTGTAGGTTGGATTGATTGCTTTTCCTTTCTTTCACAGTGTCAACACTCTCAAAATACAGAAATCTACACATGATTTGAGGCTCGAGTCTTAAGCAGGTCCAAGGAGCTGTGAATGCTATGGGCGTAGTGGTCAGGGTCTGGTTAGGAGACAGAAAGCCTATCTGTTATTGAACAGAGATTAAAATCAGTTCTGGCTGGTATGGGTGGGGTGGGGTGGAGGTTGCTTTTGTGGGCCTGGGAGCCCACCTAGAGGTGAAATGCCAAGAATTGAGGGAACACGCAACTAGAACCTGACTGTTAAGCATCATGCTGGCAGAAGACAAGGGATGTTTCTGACATCTGGGCTTGATGGGGCAGTGGAGTGGAAGCTTTGCCTCTTGTTACTTGGGCCTTGTACATGGACCATATTTACCACACGTGGCAGGCAAAAGGATGTCTGGGGTCCTAAGGGCAGGCGCTCAGTGTGCTAAGAATAACCATGCTACATGTTCTGCAGGAAGATGCCACTATTAATCCATCACCAGCAAAGCATGTGCTTTGAGTGGTTTTGCTTTTTCCAGCAGTCATGGGTCTGCACTGTACCATCCGTGACAGTTTGACAAAGAGAAAGGAACAGAGATTTTGGATTCAGTCAGATCGTGGTTTGAGCTCTGATCATGTCATTTATTAGTTGTGCCACTATGTCACAGTCTTCCTGGGTCTCAATTTCCCTCATGTGTATCATGGGACTAATAACATCCATGATGGCTTATTTTTGAAAATGAATGCATGGAATGCTGTAACGTGCACTGCATGCAGTAGGTGCACAATGTAGGTCAGCATGGCATGCATATGCAAGAGAGTGGGGACTTTCTGACCATAAATGGAGCCAGTTAATTAGGCCACACATTGAACTTTAATCTTGGCCTTCACAGCATCCTACTCTAACCAACTGAGCCAGGCATATACTTACTTACAGTGTTGAGTTTATAGAAACTTCAGCTTCAGTGATTTGAATCAATATCAATGTTTTATTCTGGAGGCAATTAGCAACTCCTCAGTCACTTTGTAAATCCACTTTGCAGTTGCCATTTTGAGACAGAGCTGGCATTACGGGGCTTAATTCTGGCAGGTAACCGTTGCAGTTGCCCAGCGGAGCTGCAATCTAGTAATGGAAAAGTGTTTCATTTTAACTATGAAATTTAACACAAAGAATACAGCTGCTCAACCGGGCAGTGACAGTGTATGTTAATTTGATTTATATACATGCAATGTACCATGCCTAATGTTGAATGTTGGAAGACTCCAGCAAGCCTGATACCAGCCACATAAATGAGACACTACCATTACGAACTGACTTCACATGTATAAGCTCACCTGCTTGGAGCAAATAAAGCTGTGGGAGTCAGTCTGTGCAAGGGAAACAAGAAGGAGTGTTCTCCTGCATTGCACACGTGAGGGCTGGGGCTTCCCAAACCAAGGACGTGGCTTTTCTAGAAGTAGTCGTCAGGATTCCCACTATATGCCCAGTCCATCGGCAAGTCCGGGACACTGTGCTCAAGTAAATAAAGAATCTGTGGAGTGGCAAGTGGCTTAGGGCTCCCTGTTGTCTCACGGCATGCCCTACTTGGATAGGAAACTTCTGGCTAACCAGAATCCCTGAGAGCAAAATTCTTACAGGAACTGACAGCCACGTGGAATGCACTTGGCAAAAAAAGCACATGAATATGCCCCTGTGAGGTATGTTGGGGGTGTATGTGGTATGTGTGTGTTGTATGTATGATGTGTGTTGTGTGTATTGGGTCTGTGGTGCATGTGGTATGTGTGTGTTGTGTGTCTGTGTGTATTGCATGTATGGTGTGTGTTGTGTGTATGGCATGTATATGTGTGTTGCATGTGGCATATATGTTATATGTGTGTTGTGTGATTAGGTATGTGTGGTGTGTGTGGTACGTGTGTTTGTGTTGTGTGTATTTGTTCATGCTGGGTGCTTGTGTGGCACCTGGCACTCACATTCACTTTGGACCAACACTGTATAGAGATCTAGGTTCATCCTGGGTACCCCAGTGCGTGGCCAGATCACTTTCTGTCTTCATTTTCCCACATTATAGTAATGACAGTCTATTGACATATGGAAAACATTGAAAGTAGAGGAAAAAAATCACCCCTAATCCTACAGTCCCCTGGGTCTGGCTGCTGCCATTTTGAGAACTTCTCTTGTGATATTTATCCACATGAGTGTGAGAGTGTATTTGTACTCGTCAGTGGATGCTACATCTTATGATAACTTTCCATGTTAAATTGCTACTTAGTCTTCATAACTCTCATCCTTAATAGCTGTATAATATTCCATCAGCGCTGTATCATTACTTCTAGTTAGGTGGCTTTTGAGCATTCTGTATGATAAATAGCACCACTCCGAGTATTCTCCATTCCATCAGGCCCGGTCCCCTTTGTCTTCTTTAACTCCGAGTTTAGCGCAAATAATTGTGGCTGTGGCTGTGGCTGGAATGGCTCATCTCTTGGCATCGACAGGTCTCTGTAGAGATGAAGGCATGGTTGGCTAATTCATCTCCCTCCCGTTTCACCCTTCATCAAGGCCTTGCATGGGCCCTGAGGTGGACAGCAACAGGACAGGCCGCCACTCCAGTTAAAATGCCATGAGCCAGCTCTTTCACGTCACCTCCCTGAGTGTGCTGCCATGCCCACAGCACCCCAGTGCAGTGGTACCCTGTTGCTGGCACTTCAAAGCCCTTGATGCTGTGTTTACACTTTTGCTTTCCCTCTTTGTCCCATAATAAATTCCCAGGGGGCATGTTTCCTCTTTATCTTGAAACGGGCAGGACTTTTTAGAGTGGAGTAGAACCCTGTGAAGCAATTTATTCTGTGGGCCTCCTGGAAAGGGTAGACTGCTTAAGTGATTTTCTTAGGATTTCCATGGTTCTCAGGAATTTGTACAGTGTTCCTTGCTGTCCCTGGCCCCGAACACACAATCTTTTGTTGGCTCTGCAAGGGGGAGGTGGTGCATTTTTCCTTGGCACTCTTCCCTGTGTTGTCCCCTGTGCTTCCTCATGAAGCCTCTCGTCCATGTCGCTAGTTTCCTTGATGATCCCACAACCTACCCTGCTCTGCCCTGTCCCTGAGCTGGCACCTTATCATCCATTAGCCCCTGTGCTTCTTCCCCAGCTCTTTATTCCAAGGCTGTCAGTCTTGGCCTCTGGAATTATCTAATTGTGTGGGGATCACATTATTTTCCAGTATGTAAATCACCTGCCATGGGGTAGGCGCCATGTGTCCTGGAGCAATAGGATAACTAGGAGGAGGGAGTTGGCAGAAATGACTCAGTTTTCTGCCATGCTCTTAAAACAAGAATCAGCAGTTGCCACACCAATTGGGAAAGTCAACCTTCCACTTGCTCAGGTCATCTCCCTCATTCCTCTTGGAGCTCATCTAACTTTGTCTCCTTTTCACTGGCCCAGGAAGTAGAAGACTCTTGGACTTATGCCCTCAGTGTCCTCTTTCTCTACCTTCTCTTCTTTCTCTAGCTGGTTTTTGCAACACCCAATGCCCTTTCCCCCAGGAAAAGCTGCTCTCAGAAAGGAGTACTGCAGAAGCGATCTACACCTCCCCGTGGAGTTGGGGCTTCATTACCTTTTTCCAGGGAGGCAGTGCGGTGGTAAAAGATTGTTTGCTCAGGCAGAGCTGACTTCAAATCCATACTCTGCAACTCATTAGTTCTTTGGCTTCATCTTTCTGAACCTCAGTTTTCTCCTTTGTGAAATGGAAATAGCACCTACCTTGGTTGACGTAAGGCATGTAAAATACTTAGCAAAGTTCCCACACGTAACTACTACTTATTGACATGGATTATTTTTATTTGAACCTTAGGTCTATTTGTGGGATGAAAATATTTGAAAAAAGTTTAAGCTGCAGCAGCAGATTCTGGCGCGTGCTTGTATGTGTTTGTCTGTGTGCATGCATATCCATGGATGCATGCATGAGCAGTGATTTGGGGGAAGCTGGGAAATCTCTGAAATCACACAAAGAAAGCAGTCCTGTCCTCCTACTATTAACTTCATTCTACCCATTTCACGTGGATGCCAGTTATCTTTGGTTTTCTTCTTTTAGTCTTTAACCAGCCAGTTGTATAGTTCTTCTAAGCATGATGCTTTTCACGATCATACCTCTTGCTTTCCAAATGTCCACAACCTTGCCTTGAAGTGTCCACTGCCCTCTGCCCTTCAAGCAGAGCACTGTCAAGCCATGGATCTCCAGGGAAACCAGAGTGAAGAGCCCTTTTTAGTGAACAAGGGCAAAATTGTTGGCATGGCAAGAACATTTTGGAAAATGCAGTCTTTTGGAAAGCAATTTGGTAATATCTATAGACATTAAAACTATATATAACTGATTATTCCACCACTAGGAATCAACCCTAACCCTAAAGAAGATTTGCATAATATCCATAAAGAAGTATATCTAAAAAGTTCATTGCAGTGTTATTTGTTGTTGTAGAAAATTGGATACAACTTAGCTGTTTATCAATATGGGGATGGTTAAATGAATCTTACATATAATGGGATATTATATAGCCATAAAAATGAGGTTAATTTATGTGTCTTGCCACAGAAATCTCACCAAGGTGTTGTTAAGTTTAAAACACACACACACACACACACACACACACTCTCTCTCTCTCTCTCTCAAAATCTGATCACATCTAAAGAAAAATGACAGAGAAATATCTGGGTATATACCTCTGTATTGAAAATGAGGTGACAGGATGCACACCAAACTGCCGATAGCTGTATCAGTCAGAGTCAATCAGGGAAGCAGAAATATGAAGTATTATGGAATAAGGATTTTATTGTAGAAATTGGTCCTTGCACATTATGGGAAGAGCTGAGCAGGAAAGGGTCCAAAAAGGGAAGTTGAAGGATCAGAGAACAGTTACTCCCCTGCTCTGGTACAGCAAATGGGTAAGAGTATACAGGGAAATCTAGAAGCTAGCGTGTCCAGCTGCTGCAGCAGGAAGCAAAGGGGGTTTGGGTAAGATTGTCAACTGTTCACGGCTTCCAGCTCTGTATGTTTACAATGAAGCATCTAGAGGTTGTCTAGAGTCACTATTGGTCAAGAGCTTGACAGTTGGAAAGGAAAGCTGTAAATGGAAAGGGGAAGACAGTGATAAACTGGACTTGGCTGGCGTCTCTGCTCTGTCTTTCATCACCTTTGACCAATGACAACCTTTAGAATGTAATGACTGCTGCTTCACTTTTGTCTCCCAAATCTCAAGAAACTTCACTTTTGGCCAACTCTAGCCCATAAAAGGAAGGCGATTCTGGGAAATATTGTTCCCAAAGTAACCAAGTTGACAGTGGAATAATTCAGCGCAATAGGGTTTTTACCTCTGAGGAAGGGAGTGAGAGCTAGGAGGTCAAGGCTTACTTGTCCACTATGCTTCACACTTTCCTGAATCCTTCACGACAAAAATGCTCACATGGACTGCTTGTGTGTGGAAACCAAGACAAAAAGGAAATCAGAGTCTCTTGACTTTTTTTTTTTTGCAAACTCTTAGTAGGCTTTCTTCTATCCTTCCATATAATTATCTCCTGTTGCCTTGTTTGTATTATTCTTTTCCTCCATGAGATTGCTAATGATTTCACTTGTTAAACAAAAACTGAAAAGGTACATATGTGTACAAGTGTGTGTGTATGCACATATGTGAGTGTGTATATGTGCATGTGTGTTGCATGTGTGAGAATGCCCTGTCTGGTTTACTCTTGGCCCCTTTCCCTTTAGTAATGGTCCTGTGACCTATGCCAAAGACACCCAGGGGACAGGAGAACCCAGGAGGAGGATTGGTGGGAGAACGATGGAAATGTAAACTCCCTGGGAGATAAAACTCATGTAGCACACAGGGGGGTTTTGTTCCATTAGTTTTTACTGGGAGAGGCACATCCCTTGCTGCTATAGACTGCCTCTCCCTCGGGCACAAAGCCAACTGTGTGTTCTAATGCAGCTGCCTCTTTGCAAATAACTTAGGAAAGAAGATACAGGGTTGAGATAGTTGCATCCAGCATGGAAGCTACAGTTCAAGGCCCTTGGCTTCCTCCTGCGGGGCATAGGAGACTGGGGAAAAATGGTGTGAGCCACAGGTGAGCTTCTGGCTCCCCATCAGTGCACAGCACAGGCCCCTTCAGATGTTGCTTGGGAGTAGAAGTGTCAGTGGACCAACATCATAAAGGTGAACTTGGTGTCAGGGCTTCCTGTTCTCCTTGAGCCAGAGCCTTTGTCTTTTGCCTTCTGTCAGACTGAACATCTGCCAAGGAGCAGGGGAAGTCACTTGAGACGAATATTCCCCTTTCTGAGTTGGCCACCAAGTATCCCATGTATAAGACATGTCACCATTTTGTGAGGGTAGTGGTGGAGCAGTGTGTGGCACAGACAGCATCTGAGATGCCCCTGTGATCTCTAGTTGAACAAAGAACTATGACACAGACATTAACCCCTTCATTCCTTATAAAGAACTCCTCTATAAGGCCAGCATCCAAGAATTCAGCTGGGCTTGCTCAGAGCCCCTTTGTTCCTCCCCTCTGGTAACACCTTCCTCTGGTGGTTAGCGAGCTCCCTGCAGCAGGAACACAGTTGCTGGATTTGCATCCTCAGTGCCTAGTACAATGGCTGGGTTAAAGCTGAGCTCCCTCTGTATTTGTCCACTGCCTCAGCTACTCCCTCCGATTCATCTGACCCTATTTTCTACTCCTTGTTTCCTTCCTCACTCTGAATCTGTCATGATGATCTCCTTCTTGTAGGCATTTGAATGCACCAAGCGTACTCCAGTTTGAGGGACTTTCCATTGACTGTTCCCTATGCGCAGAATGCTCTTCCCCAGAGACCCCATGGCTAATTCCTCACCTCTGCCCAGATCTCACTTCCCAACCATGCTACCTCATTTAAAACTGCAACCTGCCTCCCACTCCTCACTCACACGTTGATACTACATCTTTTACTTTACTTGCCTTTCCTTCCTGAGTATTTATCATCTTCTAACATACTATGTAACTCACTTATTTATTACATGTTTTTGTTTGTTTATTGTTTATATCCCCCAATGTAAAAAGTAAGCCTTTTGAGGGCAGGAATCCTAGTCTGTTTTGTTCACTGATGTATCCTAAGAGCATATAGAGCCTTTACATGAATATTTGTTGACATTTTTTGGAATTCATGGACAATCTTTCATGAAGAAATTGCCTGGAGATATTTCATGTTTTGGGACATTAAGCTGAGAGGACTTCTAGTCAAGTTAGCACTAAAATGAAAGAAGACTGGTATTTCAGAGATTCCTCAAGTTCCTGCAGCGTTAACACAGACTCGGGATGCTGTAATGACAACAAAATAATCATAAATAACAAGGAATTGATTCCTAACTATTGTATAGTGTTCTACAGACGTTGCATGCCTTATATTCGAGCTTCACGATTTGAGAAAGGCAAGGCAGATAGCATTACTCTCATTTTGCAGATGTGTAAACAGCTTCAGAAAACTTAGGTGGTATGCTGGAGGTCACACAGCTAGGAAATGATGTAGATGGATCCTCAGCTTAGGCATTCTGATTGTTAGTTTGTTCTTCTCTGTCACAAGGACTTCCTTTCATATACAGGCTGTTCTTGAGAGCCACATCAAGGAAGTTCAAGACAGAATGGCAGGGATGAGGCACAGAGGCTAGAAACATAAGAGTGGAGGTTCCCCTTGTGCTGTGGGATTCCCTAAAGGCAAGCTATAAGCTGGAGCTTTCAACATCAAGATGTAGATTTTCAGAACAGAGCAGGATGGAGCTGTCTGCAGAAGTTTTGTTATTTATTTATTCTTAATTGCATAAAAAACATAAAGTTATGGATATATAAAATATATATATATATATATAATGTATATAATATGTATTTTTTTTTTTTGAGACAGAGTCTTGCTCTGTCACCCAGGCTGTAGTGCAGTGGTGCTATCTCAGCTCACTGCAATCTCCACCTCCTGGGTTCAAGTGATTCTCCTGCCTCAGCCTCCTGAGAAGCTGGGATTACAGGCATGTGCCACTACACCTGGCTAATTTTTGTATTTTTAGTAGAGGCAGGGTTTCACCATGTTGGCCAGGCTGGTCTCGAACTCTTGACCTCAGGTGATCTGCCTGCCTTGGCCCCCCAAAGTGCTAGGATTACAGGTGTGAACTACCGTGCCTGGCCATATGCAGAGAAATTTGATTGAAGTTTCACTTCGAAGAGTGGGTAATATTGCCTTTAGCCAGCCTGGCTCATCTAGGACCTTTTGAGGGTGACATTCTTTAGAGTTGTGTTTCTCAACGGGACAAATCTGGGGGACATTTGGCAATGTCTGGAAACATTTTTGTTGTCACAGCTGGAGACAGGGGTGCTACTGACATTGTAGGTAAAGGTCAGGGATGCTGCTACACATCCTACAATGCATAGGACAGCCCATAATAAAAAATTATTCAACCTAAAATATCAATGATGCTGAGATTGAGAAACCTTGCTTTAGAGTACGCTGGGAATGACTGTTCCTGGTCCCCATCTTGTTCTGTTTTTTCTGGATCTCTAGTTCTTTTCCTTCATAAGGAGTAGAGAGTGGGCTGAAAATCTCTCTTTAAAATGATTCCTTCTTGGGAATTAATTGGCAAAGGGAAAAAGGAGTTGCAAACTTCCACAGCCATCAGCTTGCCACCTGCTGTAGCATCAGTCACGTTCCTGCGTATGCCAAGCCTGGAGGTGGAGAGCCACCGTGTTGTGCTGCTGCTGAGGGTCTGCAGACTTCAAATGCCCTCCCTAAACCAGGGATGAGCTGGTGAACATGGAGGTAGGAGGGCCAGCACTCTATGTTGTCAGTTGCCTAGATGCCCAGGGCATTGTGTAACCCAAATGAACTCCTGAGTCTAATCTCCGTCTTCACAGTTCTCTGGTACTGCTAGAATGCCCAGGGATATTTGTTCTAACTCATCCAATTGGTATTGAAATACTTTCCAAATGAAGGATAAGGCTGTCAGCGACTACTCTGAACAGTAGCATATGCCTGCCAGTGTTTGCTTCCCTTACCAATACAGTCAAATCACAATTTCTCTCCGGTACACAGTGCCTTCCAGTTCTCAGAGAATAATATTGGGTTACAAATGGACCCACACACATCTTCACATACATAATTTTTAATAGAATGTTCAAATTTTTAGTAGAATGAGAAAGCAACTCTTTAAAGATTATTTCTTCCTTCACTATTACTTAGCAGATGAGGAAACAGATCCTGAAATGATTTAAATTATATTCTAAGACTCCAGAGTTAATAGAAGACCAGGACTAGTACTGTGGTCTAGAGGACTCCTAGCTGTGAGCTAGCTCCGCTATCCAAGGGTTAAATAAACTATCAGTTACTAGGATAAAGTTATCCCTTGTTTAGATGAAACGCATTTTACAAAATGTTCAGTTTACAGATTTGAACATCAATATGGACATCAATCCTTATTACAGAGACATGAGTCCTGGCCACCTCATGCTTTGGTATGCCGTGCCTTTGACTTAAAACACTTTTTACTGTCTGGTTTTCCTCTTAGCTCTAGGAAACCTGCTTTCTAGTCTCCTTGGCAGGCAGGCCCTTCTTTCTCTGGCAGTCCTTAACTTTTGGGGTTCCTTAGGATGCTTGGGAAGCTCTTTTCTTTTGCACTTGACATATTCTCCTGGGATAACCTCAGCTCTCCCTTGTCATTAGTTGCTGCCCAGCTTATGTCTCTTTGATGACGTGTGCCCAATCTGTCCTCACCCCAGGGTATGGGTGGGGTGAGTCCAGCCTCTGTGGGGAAGGGCAGGGATGTAGCTAGGAGGCTAACAACAGGCTTTGTGGGATGTACATCTCATTGGGTGAGAGTCTAATCTCTCACCAGATCCTGAGCTCCACCAGGCTCTGCATTTCTTTTCTTCTTTTCTTTTCTTTTCTTTTCTTTTCTTTCTTTCTTTCTCTTTCTTTCTTTCTCCTTCCTTCCTTCTTTCTTTCTTTCTTTCTCTTTCTTTCTTTCTTTCTTTCTTTCTTTCTTTCTTTCTTTCTTTCTCTCTCTCTCTCTCTCTCTCTCTCTTTCTTTTCTTTCTTTCTTTCTGTCTTTTTTTTGAGACGGAGTCTTGCTCTGTTGCCCAGGCTGGAGTGCAGTGGTGCAATCTTGGCTCACTGCAAGCTCCGCCTCCCAGGTTCTCACCATTCTCCTGCCTCAGCCTCCCAGGTAGCTGGGACTACAGGCACCCACCACCACGCCTGGCTAATTTTTTGTATTTTTAGTGGAGATGGGGTTTCACCGTGTTAGCCAGGATGGTCTCGATCTCATGACCTCGTGATCTGCCTGCCTCGGCCTCCCAAAGCGCTGGGATTACAGGCGTGAGCCACCGCGCCCAGCCCAGGCTCTGCATTTCTTCAGGGCCTAGCAAAAAGCCCAGCATCTTGATATATAATCAACAAATGGATGAATGAAGAAGGGGATTTCAGGGTTGCTGCACTGATGTGAAATGCTTCCAGGACTAGGGGGCTGTGGAGTTGCCTACCTTCTTTAGTTATTTACCACCCAGTGAAAGTGTTCTAAGTGTTGGTTGTGCGGCGGAATAATTTAGAGGACTTCTTTACAGCTAAAGATGCCAAGGCCTCACTTCAGACCTCCTGAGTCAGGACATTGGGATGTGAAGACTGGGCATGTGTGGTTGTAGAAAGTTCTGCTGATGATTCCATTGTCTGCCTGAATGAAGAATGAACAACTCACAAATTATCTACTGGTTGATTTGCTTTTCTGTGAAAACACATCTTTGGTATCCAGTAGGAAAATAGGATCCCCTTTGTAGTCATTATTCCTGCGCATACCTGTGGCAGGTGTCTGCTGTACTGCCAAATGTAATCATTGTCTGTACTACCTGAGCCCAAGTAATATATATTCTTGCTACCACTGTAAGTATGTGTTTGAATGTCCTGTTTTTGCTGATCCCTGATCCACTAATGTGTGGGTATCTTAGATAGCCACCTCATTTATTATTTTAAGTAAAATATTAATTTATTTTTTAGGTGTGGCAATCATAGTAATGAACACAAATAGACAAGTATCTTTGCTCTCACAGAACTTACAGTCCTTGAGGGAGACAGTCAATAAACAAGATAATTAAGTAAGATTTATATACCTAGATGGTGATAAGGGCTGTATTAGTTAGCTATTGCCATGTAACAAATTATCTCAAAACTTAGATGCTTGAAACCATAATAATTTATTTCCTCAAAGTTTCTGTGAGTCAGGAATCTGAGAGTAGCTTAGCTGCATGTTTCTGGTTCAGGATCTCTTTGGAGGTTGAAGTCAGGGTTGGGGTATGGGTGAGAGTGAATAGCAGAAGACATAGTCAGGAATGGCTGGATTCGGGACATATTTTGTAGGTAGTGCTTCTAGATTTGCTGATCAATTAGATATGGGATATGAGTGAAATACAAGAATAAAAATAAGGATCATTTGCAAGGGTTTTGTCTTGTGCAACTGAAAGAATGGAGTTGGCATATGTTAAGATGCTAAGAAATTACCATACGTCTAGATAAGCTTGCCGCACAAAGTGAATTCAGGCTTCTTCAGTGAAGGTGACCATTTTTCCTTTAACATTTTTAAGCCAGCACAGAGACCCAAAAGCAAACGATGATTATTGAAATCCCTGGTGTCTGTTTTTCCAATTAATATTTAAAAACTTTAGGAAAAAACATGGGCTTGATTATTTTTACTAACCATCGTTATTGACAACCTAAAAAAATGAAGAGGATGATTATCAGCAGTATCTACAAAGGGTCAAAGTCCCTGACACTAGCAAGTGTAACTTCAAAGATAAACTAGAAGATGCCTTGGACAGAAAAATAATCAATGCAGGTGCAATAAAGAAATTCATACAAGAATGCTCTCTATGCAAAACAACCAAGAAAACTCTTGTTCCTTCAGTTTAACATTCTCATTTAAAATATTTGAAAATTCATTTATCAGTCGTCTACCCTACAAATATTTATTGATAACCATAATATGCATTAGGTGTTGTTCAAAGTTCTTATTTAAGGCAGGAATATTGAATTGAATCACATCAAATTGCTGATATTTGACCATTTGTGGTTTACAACAGTGGCCATTTCATATTGTTCAAGACAATATTTTATGCAAAAAATTTTGAGTACAGGTTGCTCTAATCAACATGTCATTTCGTCACATATGCATATGCTAACATTTGAGATTTTGAGGTCCATTCCTCCTGCACTGTCCTAATTATGTGGCTCCTATTTAATAACTTAGTTGTCCTCATTTCTGTTTTTTTATACCTGTCACACCTGCCTATTGTAATTCAAATGTCATTCCCTCTTTTCCTGTCCCCTGTATAAATGGAACACAGCTGTTTCCTGTCACCTGTGTGTACAGTGTCCCTTCATGTACTTGAACCTATCTGTAAGGTCGTATTATGAGGTATTACTAGGCCTGAGGATGTACTTATAACTAAGTACATCACATCTCAGCTGTTTTTGGTATCAGTTTAGAGTATTAAAGACCAGTCTGAGCCAGTTATAGTCTGACTCTGAGTCCCAGCTGTGTGGATCTTGCACGGATATGCTGTCTTGCATGTAACATTTGTGACAACCTTAAGCTGCTGGTAATGGTGTCCCAGCCTTGAGGGCAGGCTTAGCCAAGGCCAGTTTACAGTTATGATCATCATTTGATAATGCTTTTCAATTTCTTATTTCAGAGCTGAATGTCTGTGAACCAAACCAGAACTGTCTCTAGGTACACAGGCAATTTTATTTAAGATTGCAATAAGAAGTAGTGTGTTTCTCACTTCCCTTGGATTCACCTGCATTTTTTATTCCAATACAACATATGCTCAGCTCTGTACATCTCAGAAACACAACATCTTATCACTCTGTGGGGAAGTTACTCTTTTCCTATTATGTGGCTTCTCTTGTGCTCTACAACTTCATTTTGCTCATCTTGTTCTAGAAAACAACATTCTCAGAGGCTTTCCTGAGTTAAGTAATACAATTACATTGGAATAGCTGCAGGATGTGTCCAGACTGGAACATGATGCTTGTGCTATGTGAAACAGGGTTGCCGTTATTTTTGCCTTCTTGCTTAATTAGTAGACACACAGCATGACTGGGGTCCAATCCCTACCCTGCTTATTGGGTGTAACACCATGAGGTAGAAAGAGCGTCCGTAGAAATTGAGAAAAGAATTTTTTTTTTTGTGGTACATAAACAATTAGATGAACGGAGAGAGAATTATCCAGCACCTGTATTCTCAGAGACTCATCTGATTGCCTTGAAACCCATTATATTGTTTTTCTCCCCCTTCTTTATTGCATTTGGCTACGGGCGCAGTGGCTGTCTCTTACAACATCTACTGTTTGATTGCATCCGTTGCTTTTAAAAATCCAGGTCTGTGAGCCCAGTTCCAACTTCAAATGGAATTGGTGCAAAGGGATGGAGACAGCAGATCCTTGCCAGACGTGGAATGATGACTCCATTCCAATCGCATTTCCCTTTAATGAGGATCCTGATGCAGCTCTCATTCCTCTGCAAGTGCCATGCTGCATCCGGTGTAATGGCTGCACTTGATGGATAATTTATGCAAACAGAACACAAACAAGAAGTCATTAAGCCACCCAACGAGGGTCCTTGACTTTTGCAAAACCAAACAGTTATTCTGATCCTGATGAGTTTAATTTTACTTTTGGTTGAGTACCGATGAATATATTATATTTAAAATAAATATAATATTATCAATATTCATGATCAAACTGAATGTCATTTGGTGTTTAGTGTTTTTTTTAAAGAGTGATACACAGAGCTTGATTTTCATCGTCACCAAGTATTCATATTTAGATCTTTAATCCTATCTTAAGTCTGTTTCTAATGGATTCCAAACATAGCTAGTGAAAAAAAGGAGGAGGAGGGCAATCTATTATTTGGATACATGTAAACACCTTTACTTTTCATTTGAATAGTTCTTGTTTGGTATTTGCAGCTCTAGAATGTGTGTAAATGTGAATTTGAGAATTTGACATAAAGAAACTATAAAACACTGGACCACATAAAGAATATTGATATTGAATATGATTTGGCTACCTAGTGATAAAAAGCCACTTACCAGGAAATTAAAATTTAAAAAAGAACTCTTTAGCATGCATAATGCCTTTGTTGTAACTCAAGGGCCATGTAGGTGTACAATGTTTTGATGTCAGTTTACATAATATGTTGTGTTCTCGGTGCTTTCCAGATGCCCAGCAGTTTATTTTAGTAATTTTAATTTTATTACAACAGCATCCAATGATTCGGTTGCTGTACAGCTTCTCCGGGAGCACTCACGTGAAAATCATTAAAGCCTAAATGGTCCTGGCAGGTAATCTCACCATCTTTTCATCTTCCATTCCCTGGAAGGTGGCCCCTGTCGATTGTTTAAAGGAAAAGAAACACTGTTACATGAGGCACAAATAACAATGCTGCATCCCGATCCCTTTCCTGTAGAGAGGAAAATAGGGCGGTTGTCAGTCTGTGGAGTGGAGGCTTATCTCTGGGGGGACCTTGCCTCCCAGTATCAAGAGCCACATGGCACCAGCCTCTGGGGTTGACTGAGGCCCTTTAACCCCAGTCAACCCCAGAGGGGACAGGACCTCCCCGCTTGTGATGGACAAGCCTCCCAGACCAGCAGCTGGGGCAGTCAGATCTACTACATCCACCTCCTCTGTCACTTTAGGGTGACATGGGAAACGAGCTGGCAGGTTGGGCCCCGCAGCTTCAGGAGAAGAGATCTCTTGGGGAGATCATTGTGAAGCAAAAAAGAGGGAGACTGGAGGAGGACTGCAGGGAAGAAGGGAAGCGAGCTTTCTGAATTGTCAGGCCCCATACTTTTTCCCCAGGGAAGGGGAAAAGGGAAGGAAGGAACTACAAATACACAGTCAAGAGGAGGAATAGATCCCTAGGAATAGGACTGGGCAGTGGGCAGGCCTTCTTGCGGATGATCAAACAGCAATACACCCTTGACAGCTATAGTTGACGTGAATCGATAGCCAGCATCACTGGGTCACCTTGGAAGGAATGCTGGTAGCTACACCCTGAATTCTTGGTTGATGCCAACGATTTCCTACTCCTGGCACCCTTATTCCAAAAATATCTTAGAGCCTCTGCCAAAGATACAATACTCAGGTTCCACGTCTAGATTTACTAGTTCTATGGGTATGGAGTTTAGGTGTTTAACGAGTCTCAAAGTGGTTCTGATCTAGACAGCCAGGATCATGTTTTGACAGTCATTGTCTCTGACTCTGAGGTTGGGGGTATTGCCGCTACAGAACTCCCTTCAATCTATAGCTTTGAAGACATTTTCATTTAACTTATGAGTCTCTGAGGACAGCTAATTTTCTTCGGCCTCCCTCTCTGGTAATTTTCCTCTTCTCTCAATGCCTTAAACCTTCATTCAAGAGTTGGAGTGATCTGAATAGGAGATTGTTTTTAGTTTGGCATCCATGCAAAATTCCATCAAGAGTTCTATAGGTAATGTGCCAGTCTGTGCCCCTTGACTGTGAGGCTAGAGGCAAGAGACTCAAGTACAGAGAAAATATTCTTTCCTGTTCCATTTGAGAGAGGGGAGATGTTTTCGTATATTAATAGGAAAACGTTAATGGATTAGGGAGAAAAAACTGGGCCTATCCTTAGGATATGGATATAGCCTAGCCTTTTTTTGTTTTGCACATGTATACATATGTAAAAAACCTGCACATTGTGCACATGTACCCTAAAACTTAAAGTATAATAATAATAATAAAAAAAGAAACCTCATGGTCTGAAATCATGTCTATATTTATCTATTTATCTAGCAATACATTATTTGGTCTGTTACTGCTGCTGTTACAATCATGTGGCTATATTTCCCAGGCTTTCTTGGTAACTGACATATGAGTGGTTTGGTCAATGGAGACACTTACAGAAAACTAGAGGTAGGGGAGCAGGGAGAAGCCTTCATTTTTTCATCGTGGCTATACCTCTTCTATGATTCTAGCTCCCCACGGTTTCTCCCTCCATAGTTCCAACTTTTACCAGAAAGCTGCTGAACTGGTTTAGGGAACATTACCTTCTCCTTGTGTTCTTTCAGTCTAAGAATGACAGCAAGTTTCTGCTGTTACTAATCCCTGGGTTGCTTCACTGGTTTTGCTTCTTAGCTCTCCAGTTACGTGTTACAAATTCCCTAATTAATTTCCTCTGCTTAAAATACCTAGAGAGGAGAGGTTTCTGCTTCCTGGCTGGGTCTTGATTGATTCACTGATCACAGGTAGGCACTCCCTTGCATAGAGCTTGATAGCATTTAAGGAAGGTGGGGTGGTGTAGTATAATGGCTCTGGACTCAAAATGCTGGAATTCGAGTTTTGACTACAGGCAAGGAATTTCATTTCTTTGGGCCTCTGTGAACCTCCAATGTGTAGACCCATTCTCGATTTCTCTTTGTCCCCACAATAACTCTCTCACAAAGGGAACAGAATTTAGACTTTAATAGGCTGATTGAGAGCAATAGAAATATCGTGTATGATCTGCCTTGTGATATGGCTTATTATAATTACTCATCATAAATGCTCACTATATATAAATACTCGTTATAAGTACTCATTATAAATATAAGCACTCTTTTATGCTGAGCCCAGGCATAGCTTCACTGACGCTTTTCAACATAATGACCCTGGCAAAGGATAGGATTTGGCAAGCAGGTCGAAACCCATTTTCCACCCATGAGTCCAAGTCTTTATTTTTGTTCAGATTCAAAGACTGAAGCCCAGAGTGACTAAATGCTTATCAGATGCAAGGGAAAATACATTTTCATATCAAAATTATGTTGACATGTCAGCATAGTAACTCTTTTCTTATATATGTGTAAATACACATATATGTATACACACATATATGTATGCTTATGTATGCATTTTATATATAGTGTATATGTGATATATGTATACATACATACATGTGTATATACACATACATGTATATATGTATACATATATATTTAAAATTATAGAATTTGTTTCACTTGGGAAGGCAGCTGTGTGTTCATCTAATCCAATACTTTCATTTTATGGGTGTGAAAAATTAACCTCAGTTCCTGAAGATGGGCATGTGTTTAAGTTCTATGGAGAAGTTGAAGGAAAACAATTAAAAAATTTTTTCTTTCATTTTAAGCTATCAGTACATCCTTTTTTTTTGTTGGCAAGTAGCCCACCACCACTAGATGTGCTATAGTTTTTGTACATTTATTTTGACAATTAAAACACTTATCAACTTTATGTTTCATTTTTGGAATTTGGGGAATGGAAAAGTTATTCTGTCCATTGTCACAGAAAATAGAGGGAATGAGAAACCCATACATGACTTTTAATGTCTCTTAAAATTTGCCATATCTCAAGTCTGGTGAAGTCAGCTTGTCTTAGGTCCCACTGAAGTTCTATCCTTTGCAGTCCTATATAGGGGTAAGAGAACAAAAGATGGCAGACAAATATAAAACTTCTGGGATTTCCTTTAGCGGTTCATTTTTGGCAGAGATGATGGGATTGTAGAATATGTGAAACTCTGTTTTACTTTCTGTAATCTGTCTACCTGATGATTTTTTAAAACATAAGTGGTATAACAGTGATTGCTGTGGATTTCCCATTCATTGTAAAAATGCAAGTGTTTGAACTAAAGAGCAGAGGAGCCGATTTGTTTGGTACATTTCACAGGGACAGTCCATTCCCCATGTATTTGCTCCAGATGTTGGAGAGCATTAAGGCAGAGCTTTTCAGAAACCCGAGGTTGAGATTTTTCCTTGCAGGTTTGTCCATCCTGTTATTCGTATGCCATAGGTTCTCTCAAATTCACCCTTCTGCTATATCAATTAAAATCTTTTACTTTCTCTTTTTTTTTGGGGGGGGGTGGCGGTGGGGGGTTGTTGTTGTTAAACTGTGATTGTCTCTGTCTTGAAGCATTTTCACTTAAATGTTTATTGTTCATGATGCACAGCTCCTGAGCCATACCCACCGGAGGGAGGGAGGAGAAACAGGACATCAATCTCACCAGCTGGGTTTACAGCTTCATTGTCTGGGCTGATTTTATGAGAAGAAAGCACATGGTGGTGGAAGAGAGAAATTGCTAGGGGGTAAACGTGTCCTTTGAAATGCCACTCTTGGCTTCCTGACAAGAAAGAAAAAGCCTATGGTGGATTCGTTCAAGCATCGTGATGGAAAAGAAGCCAGGGCTGAGTTTTTGGCAGGGAGTTGAATTTTCCCTTCTCACGTAGAGATTAACTTTCATGGAGGGCACCCTCCCTCCCTGTGTGGGAACAGCATTATCTATCTGGTAGGCTAAATAGAGGGTTGGATTGTCTGAAGAGCCTCGGGGGCCTCAGCAGGATCTCATTGGCCAAGCAGCTTGATTTGTCATTAACTCTGCATCCTAATTATCAACCCTAATTCCAAGAGTCCAGTCGGCCCTCCGTTTATTAGCAGTGATCTCAGTCATCAACCAGCATCTTGGGTTTAGATTGCCTGTGTACAAATGTTATTTTTGCTGTCCACCAGCGATGTGAGTTGAGCAAATTTCTCATTATTTAAAATCTCAGTTTCCCTAGCTATAAAATGGGCACAAAACTACAGTGTATCTCATAGGATTGTGGGGCTTCAGGAAGATCACTTGTGAACAGAAATTTGCACAGTGTCTGACCCATACTAAATGCTTAGTAAATGTTGACTTTTTTTTTTTTTTTTTTTTTTTAAAGAGATGTTGCCATGCATGAAAAACATCCTATATGGGCCAGACATGGTGGCTCATGCCTGTAATCCCAGCACTTCAGAAGGCCTACGTGGGTGGATCACTTGAGCCTAGCAGCTTGAGACCAGCCTGGGTAACATGGCAAAACCATCTATACCAAAAATAATACAAAAATTAGCTGAGTGTGGTGACACGTGCCTGTAGTCCCAGCTACTCCTGAGGTAGAGCAGGAGGAACACTTGAGCCTGGGAGTTGGATGTTGCAGTGAGCCAAGATCATGTCACTGCGCTCCAGACTGGGCAACAGAGCAAGATTTTGTGACATACACACACACGCACGCACGCATGCACGCACGCACCAAAGACATGTTTAGGCAACTCAAGCCATCTCTTAACCTCTAGGCCTGAAGAATGTTACATGGCAAAGGCAGAGGGGGACTCCCTGGTTGAGTGTTGGAAGTTTGCCTTTCTTTGATTTCCTTCTCATTTCTGTAGGAAGTGTGCACTCCCTGCTCACAATGGTGAGATGCAGCCTGGTGTCTTTTGCTTGGGAGGCACCTTTGGCTCTGGAGGACTGAGTAAGCCAAGGGTGCGACCAAAGTATAAGGAAGGACATTTCTGTCTGTTTAGTGCTGACTCTGATGGGATATTGAAGTGTGAGAGGGGTGAAGGAAACCACGAGGTTTCTGTATTGTCCATCTCGGCTGGGTATCACAGAAAAATAGTAGAGCAGGAGCTCTGTCAGGAGTATCATGAATTCAGTGGAACAGCATTTTGGTTTTATATCTTGAAGATAGTATGTAGTTGTAGAATTGTAGATAGGTAACAAGACCACATCTGACCACATGGTGTGGAAAGTTGGTTAATTTCTGATAAATATGGCCTATTAATACCAAACTAGAGAAGTCAGGGCTATTTTCCTACCCACATTTCCACAGTGTTTTTTAAAAAGTACATCTCTTTGAGGGTACACACGTATTTTGCCGAGGGATAAACTGGGGTATGAAGTCTTGCTGGACACATCACATCTTATTCATTCATTTAGTAAGTAGTTATTGTGCATGTGTTATGTGTCGGGAAGTGTAGTAGGCATTGGGGTATGCAGCAGTAAATCAGACAGATGTGGGCCGTGCCCTCACAGAGCTCCCAGCCTCTCACCTCCTCACAGGCAAGTGTGGTGTGGGAGTTTGTCCACAAGATGGCTGCCATCAATCCCTTCCCTCCCTTTACTCAAATGTCACTGCTTTGACCACCAGAACATGGTGGAAGTGATGTTATACCAGTTCAGGGCCTGGCCTTTAAGGGGACTAATAGGTTCTGCTTTCTTTATTTCCATTTCTCTGGATCCGTGGCTAGTCATTTAAGAAGTCTAACTACCCTGCGACTTCCATGCTGTGAGGAAGCCACTTGAAGAGGACATGTCAGGGAAGAACTGAAGAATCTAACAGATAGCCAGAAACTATGCCACACACATATGGTTCTGGCAAGGCTATCCCAGTCTTCTCAAGATGTTTGATCTATTCCTTTGTATTCTCACTAATTTCTTGATTCCCCCAGAACCATGAGCATGTTAAAACAGCGGTTGTTTTGGGCCACACATTTTGGGGTGGCTTGTTAGGCAGCTGTTGATGGTTGGAACACTCAGTGTTTGGTCCATCTTTGATTCCCCAGCCAAGTCCAATGATGAGCACATAGTATGTGCTCAATAAATGTGCTTTGGATTTTAATAAGCTGTGCTTCACTCTTTCCTCACATTTGCACCCTTGCATTTGAGGACCCCCATATTTGTCCTGAAGAAGAGTCAGACCCAAACTTCCCAGAGAAAAAGTGACACAGAGGCAGAAATTAGGGCATAAGCTATAAGGTTTAGGCTGATTCCACAGGATCTGATTTCCCCAGACACTCCAAAGGTAACCTTGGTCTCTATTCACCTTTCTGCCCACTATGCACCCATTTCAGAATTTCAAAATTGGCTCAGCCTTTACATGTGGATTCTTGAAGATGTGGATCTTGAAGATGTACCACATGAGGTTGAGGATGCCTTGCCCCTGTGCTAAGGAAGCTCTGTGTCCTGTGTCAATGTATTAGTCCGTGGGGAGGCATGCTTAGTTCTTCAAACAACCCTCACAGACCTACTTTTGGCCTTGAACTTGGCTGACTCTGAAACTCTCCAACTCTGACTCTCAGCTTGTCTCTGGTGATGATCTTCATGTTGAGCCAATTGGCTGCTCTGCTCCCTCTGGTTTTTCCAAGTCAACCTTCCTTAGTTCCTGAGATGCCCTCATGTTCTGTGCCAAGACCTGGTGCTCCCATGAAGTCCTCTGTAGCTTCCCAAAGGAATTTTTCTGCATTCAGAAGGAATAAATTCAGTGACATTTTGCTTTGTTTTCCCTCTGCTCCTTCCTCTCCCCACAAGTGGGACTTTTCTGCACTCCCTTCCCCATGGTATAAACAATGAGCTTATGATCACGTCAGGTGCAACGAATTATTTTGCTTTGCTTGCAAAATTTCTTCTTTTCTTTCTTTCTTTCTTTTTTTTTTTTTTTTTTTTTGAGACAGAGTTTTGCTCTTGTCACCCAGGCTGGAGTACAATGGCGTGTTGGCTCACTGCAACCTCTGTCTCCCAGGTTCAAGTGATTCTCCTGCCTCAGCCTCCCGAGTAGCTGGGATTACAGGCACATGCCACCATGCCCAGCTAATTTTTATATTTTAGTAGGTTTCACCATGCTAGATCAGAGATGTGGTGGCTCTCCTGAGCTCAGTATTCACATCTCCAGCTGCCTGCTGTACTACCCTCTCGGACCTCCTGTGGACCTCTCAAATCCTACATTAACAAAGAAATGATCTCTCTCCTAGTCAACTAAGATTTATACCTTGGACTGGCCTTTACATATTTTCCTCCCCTTTTTGTCTTTTCACTCTTGTATCTAACCAGCCCTCTGGTCTGCTCATACCTACCTTCTCCATTTCATTGCTACTGCCATTACCTTAGATGGAGGCTTAATCATAAGGTACTTCTCTTGAAATTCCTCTCTCCTCTCCATGCTACCCACTGTGGATTAGCATTAATGGTCAGATTTAGACTCCAAATATGTAGCCACCAATGCCTCTACTGATGGAGACCCTTTGGTGACTCTCCACTCTTCATTAAGACAGACAATTCACCAGGATCTTTGTGTGTTCAGCTTCATGTCTCATTCTGCTCTTTACTACAGCAGAGCTGGGCTACTTTGTTTTCAAGCAAGTGCAAGGCTTTTCTGCAGATAGGACTTGTTTGTGAGGTTTCTTTCTCTAGAATTCCTCTCTTTTCTGAGAGACTATTTACTTTCTTTCTTTCTTTTTCTCTTGAGATAGAGTCTTGCTTTGTTGCCCAGGCTGGAGTGCAGTGGTGCTATCTTGCCTCACTGCAAACTCCGCCTCCCTGGTTCAAATGATTCTCATGCCTCAGCCTCTGGAGCTGGGATTACAGGCACCTGCCACCACACCCTGCTAATTTTTGTATTTTTAATAGAGACAGGGTTTCACCATTTTGCCCAGGCCAGCCTCGAACTCCTGACCTCAAGTGATCCACCTGCCTTGGCCTCCCAAATTGCTGCGATTACAGGCTGAGCCACCGTGCCTGGCCTACAAGCCTATTTACTTTCAAAGACCATCTAAAGTTTACCTCCTCCACCCCACCTCACTTTGTGTAAGACCCCTTCCCCAGTCCATCCACGGTAGCCCTTTCTTTGTCTGAGCTCACAAAGCACTTGGTTGTTTTTGATGGCGGTAAACCCTGGGTTCTGCATTACAGATATTTGAGCACATCACTGAGACCTGCTAGACTCTAACCTCACTGAGCATAGAGGTTATGCACACAGGCATAGCTGTCCCAATATTTGGGAGATTCTGCTTACTTGACCTCAGCTGAGCCCAGACTATCTATTGGCCAAGATGGGTCAAACCTATTACAACAGATCTGTCTCTTCTGTGCTTCTCTCTGTCTCCCTTGGAGCCCAGCACTTCCATGCACACTTTGCCTTCAGAGGCACTATGCCTGGCTCCTGAGCTTTCCTTTCTCTTTTGACACCTCCAAACTTACCTGTCCTGCTCTTTTTCCTTACAGTCTCACTCCTTACAGTAACTAACCTTATAAACTAATGTCAGTGAAGGTGATCATAGTAAAAGAATCAGAAAAGATTTACCATTTGTTTGTGGGTTCCTTGACTGCTAAATGGATCAATGGTTTTGTTTTTCCCTCTGACACATCCTAGTTCAGGATCTTCACCAAGATGGCCTATTTGTGTCACTACAACAGGCCTCAGTCTCTTTTCTCCTGTGATTCACTCTCTCAGCCCTGGAATCTTGTGCCTTGCTTCCTGACTAGTGTCAAAACATGGCTGTCATCATTTTTGCTCATTTGGGACCTCTGTGACCCTCTGCCATCACAGGCTGCATCTCAGACTTCTTGATCTATCTCAAGTCTTCCATATACAGATTCCAGGCTATCCTTGCATTCCTCCTGCTCATAGCTTGCTCCTTGCTTAACTCCTTTGCTTTGGTCAGACTCACTCCCTCATTTATGGTCTCCATCCCTGTGTCTTCCCCTAATAATGCTCAGGGGTTTCTTGTTTTCCTGACTTGGCTTATGTTTCACCTTCACCCTGGGAGGACTCCCCCCGACCCTCTGCTGCCAGCTCCTCTCTGCTCATCTAAAGCCATCCCATTCTTGGTGCAGATTCCCTTTTCTCCTTAAGCAGTCCTGGGTCGTTTCCCCTCAGCTCTCTCTCTGGTCTTTGCATGGCTCTCATCCTCCCCTGCATCACTGTTTGGCAATTAATCATGCACTGGGTTGTGACGCTTCTTGTACAGCATTGAGCTGTTATCTCTTGTATATTCTTTCACTTTTCTTGCATTTATGTCTTACCTCTTTGAGTTCCCTGAGATCACAGAGCATCTCTTTGGCATTCTTTTTTATCCTCCTCAGTGCCTTGCTTGCATGTCATAGCTGTCCTATAAATATTTCTATAATATCAAGATTTAACCTTCCTCAGGTGAGCACTACATTTCTTTCATAACAGTCGTCTCTGAGGCTCTAAGCCAAACGTGACTATTGTGGACTTTTTCCGATGAATGGGGAGGCAGCGGAAGGGTATATTTTGGCATGTAGAGGCCTTCAGATGTCCTTTAAGTTGTGTGTTAATAACTGTGACTCACTCATCCTGTGGGCTACCACGCACCAGGCTGTTTGCTAAACCCTCTAATGTAATACTGTTTTAATCCTTACCATAGTCCTATGGGAGTAATTACTATCATGATTCCAATTTTGCAGATTAGGAAACTGAGGTACAGAGAACTTTCATCATTTTCCTGAGACCCATAGCCCATATATGTGGTGTGCTGAGACTTTAAATCCTGTGATCTGACTCCAGAGTGTGAAATTTTAGCCACTATTCATAGCACACCTTGACCAATATGCAAAATATCAGTCCTTGTCTGCATACTATTATCCCATTTATAAACGACTTTCATACATAGTGTCTTATTTATCTGACTCCACACTCCTATGAAAAATTGGGCACTCTTAATTTATTCTTTATATTCTATATTTTATTATTTATATTCTAGATATCATTCCTTCCTATAATCTCACACATTTTATGCTGTCGTTAAAATATAATGTAAGTAACACTTAAATGCATTCTCATTGTTAAAAAAACAATCCAGAGTGCCAAAAAATGCAGGATAAAAAGAAAATTCCACTCTTAACTCACCCCAACCATACGCCCTTCCCTGGAGAGAATTACTGCTGTTTCCATGTGATACATAACTATCCCTTCACCCCTATGTGTAAGCATGGACAGGTACGTCACATGCACATATGTATACACAGGTTGAGCATCCCTAATCCAACATCTGAAATCTGAAATGTTCCAAAATCCAAAACATTTTGAGTGCGGACATGAAGTCACAAGTGAAAAATCCCACACCTGACCTTGTGTGGTGAGTCATGTGTTTCCTGCACAAAATTATAAAAAAAACCTGCATAAAATCACATTCAATCTCTCTGTATAAGGAATATATGAAACATAAATATACTTTATGTTGAGATTTGGGTTCCATTCCCAAGATATCTCATTATGTATTTGGAAACATTCCAGAATATGAAAAAAATCTGAAATTTGAGACACTTCTGGTCCCAAGCATCTTAGATAAAGGATACTCAACCTGTATATATCTATAAATACATGCACGTATTCATATATATTTTTCCATAAACATATGGAAATTTACAGTTTTCTACATGGAATTTGCTTTTTCTATAAGTGGGAAAATCTTGTCAGTTTTGGCTCTTTGATTTGCTCTTTTTTCCTTTGCAGTTGTCAGTGTGTCTTGGAAATCTTTCCATGCTTGCACTAATAGATCTCCCTCACGTTTTATCCCAGCGCTAGAGTATTCCCTCTATTGGATGTGCTATGGCTTACTTAGTCTTTCCTCTATTTTTGAATATTTAGATTGTCTTACCTGGAACGATAACCTCAGTTTTGAACTAAGAAGGTACAGCTCCATAAGGGAGCAGTGAGCTATGTCATTTGCACAGCTAGTTATTAAGGTGGAGCGCTTCCGAGCCAGGTGTCAGGATTCTCCCACCCTGTCCATTTCCCAAAGCTGCCTTACAGCTGAGGAAGGCCGTGGCTGAAGCCACTCTGTGGGACTCCACAAGGAACTTGAGGTCATCTGCAACAATTCCTCTGGCAAAACTAATTGGAGTCAAGATCACACATCAAAAGACTTCTAACCAAATAGCTGCCAGAGATGTATACATAGTTTTATAAAAAAGTGACGGAAGCTTTTCTTCCTGAAATGATGTATTACAAGCACCCATGATTTCTCTTTTTTTCTTTTCTTTTTTATTTTTGTGGGAGGGAATCACACTCTGTCACCCAGGCTGGAGTCAGTGGCGTGATCTCGGCTCACTGCAACCTCCACCTGCTGGGTTCAAGTGATTCTCCTGCTTCAGCCTCCCGAGTAGCTGGGACTACAGGTGCGCATCACCATGGCTGGCTAATTTTTTTTGTATTTTTAGTAGAGACAGGGTTTCGCCATATTGGCCAGGCTGGTCTCAAACTCCTGACCTCGTGATCCGCCTACCTTGGCCTCCCAAAGTGGTGGGATTACAGGTGTGAGCCACTGCACCCGGCCCGCATCCATGATTTCTTAAAATGAGGTGATTTTGATTTTGTTTGGGAGTTTGTTTCCTAGGCGAAAAGGGGACAACAACACCGAATCCCTTGGGGTTTACACGCTTCTGAAGATCATAGTGGGAATTATCATGCCACGTTAGGATGGTTCCAGAGAATCATCAAAGTCTTTTTCCCCTTGTTTTGGAATGGGAGTATGTTTGCAACAGTGCTTGTTTGAAAGTGTAACACATACATTAACACTAACACAGGTAAAAGGCAATGAGATCACGTAATGATGCATTAAAATCTTCAGAAGATCAAATAAAGGTTCAGCATATCTGTATGATCTGGGGATTGCCAGGAAAGTACCACCTGCTGGAACGTAGTTTGTGGCAGTTCTCGTTGTGTAACTACTTGAATGAATGCAAAAGGTCCATTGCATTGTGCAGAAATGCTTTCTCCTTTCCTTTAGATATGGAGTAAGACTTGGACAGTCAGAGCATAGGTTGTCAACTGTTCCAGATATTAACCAAGGTCAATTGAAGGTGAGTGTTTGATGGTAGTAGAAGATTTTCCTATTGACCTTAGTTGGTGCATTCTAACCAGAAGGAGAAAATTTTGTTGTAGGAAAGGAAAAGCATCATTTTCTCTTGTTTCTTTCAAAGTCAAAGATTATTTACATAGACTAAAGTGTTAATTTTCTCAGAAATCAAAGCCACTGGCAGATCGTTAAGTAAAATTCATGTGTGTATGATTAATATTGGATGACCTCTTGCTCTAGTAGAACCTTGCTTTTCAGAAGACATATGGAACTCATTCATGCTTATATTACACATATCTGTTCATATAGATCTTTGACTCTGTGTTCAGTGAAATGTCATCATTTCTTTTACAACAGATCTGGAAGAGAAAATGCTGCTTAGAGCAGAATGTTATGAATGGGAAAGGAAATGAAAGTGTGTGTGAGTGAATTGAGGATCATGACAGTGACCTGTATTTCTACATTGGATAGAAAACTTTTAATAAAAGCTAGAACCCAAGGGGCAAATTTTAGAAATAGGATTTTGCCTTTGATTATACTTCTCTGTGTTTGGACTGCCAATTTGACGTTCTGTTGATGAATGTTTGCTTTTGCATCAGCCTCTAATAGGTGAGATTTATGTCTGTTTAGGAGCTACCAGCTTTGTTAATTCATTGGCTTAACAATAAATTAAGAGAGTCCTTTTACAGATGTTAAAATGGATAATTTTAGGAAATTAGATAAAAAATACCAAAATTTTCAGAAATTATTTTCATGGTAAGTGCCTGGATTTCAAAAACAAATAAAATTATTCCTACTTTTAGAGAATTCTCTGACTACAAAGAGTATGCAATTACATAATTCAGGCAATGAAGTCTTCTTATTAACTCAATAAAAACATACTGATATTGGAACAATTAAGCAACCACCGGTAATTAAGTGCCCTGGTAGTTCAGATAGTCATGGCTGCACTGAGGTCTGGGCCTTGGCTGGCAACACTGGGCAGATGGGAAACTGGTGCCTGAGACAAGAAAGTGACCTGGGAAGTGATAACAGTTCTTCTCCTTTTCTTCTTCCTTCTTGCTCTCCCGATGTTTCTTTTGCTAAAATCAATGCCTACCTCTTGGTTTTCACTTTTCTGATCACTCTTTCACAATCTCATTTGCTGGTTCCTTTGCAGGTTTCTGACCTCTAAAAACTCGAGGGCCCCATGGTTCATTCCCAATCAGTATGCATTCCCTAGGTGATCTTATCCAGTCACATGGCTTTTATACCATCTGTCTGCTGATGGCTTCCAAATAGATCTTCCAGCTTGAACATCTCCCCTGAACCACAGACCCGTATTTCCAGTTGCCTACTTGGTCATTTCAGATGGTCCAGTAAGCATCTCAAACTTGACATTTCCAAACCTGAGCTTCTGATAATCTTTGCTAAACCCCTCTCAGAAACTTCCTCATCTTGGTTAATGCAATGTCTTTCTTTTAAAATCTTGGCACTGTCCTTTTATTAAAGT
The DNA here is from genome assembly GCF_028858775.2 of Pan troglodytes. Lineage (NCBI taxonomy): Eukaryota > Metazoa > Chordata > Mammalia > Primates > Hominidae > Pan > Pan troglodytes. The sequence goes on from NC_072411.2 coordinate 122,393,654, forward strand.
TTTATTTTTAATGGACAAATAATATTTGTACATATTTATGGAGTACAACATGATGTTATGATACATGTATGCATTGTGGAATGATCAAATCAGGCTAATTAGCATATCTGTCACAAATATTTATTATTTCTTTGTGGTGAGAAGACTTAAAATCCTCTTTTAGTTATTTTGAAATATGCGTTATTATTAATTAATTATAACTAAATTGTTAACTGTTAACAGTCATGTGCTATGCAATAGAAAACCAGAACTTATTCCTCTTATCCAGCTGAAATTTTGTAACCATTGACAAAGATCTTCCCTTTCTGACCCCTCACGTTCATCCCTGGCCTCTGGTAATCACCATTCTACTCTCTACTTCTAGGAGTTCAACATTTGTAGGTTCCACACATAAGTGAGATCATATGGTTTTGGTGTCTCTGTGCCTTTCTTATGTCATTTAATATCTTTAATATCTTCATTTAATATCTTGTTTCATTTAATGTCTTCTAGGTTTACCCATGTTGTCACACATGACAGAATTTTCTGTTTTTCTTTTTTTTTTTTTTTAAGGCTGAATAGAAAATCCATTCATCCAAATGGGCACTTAAGTTGTTTCCATATCTTTGCTATAGTGAATAGTGCTGCAGTGAACATGGGAGTGCAGACATCTCTTTGACAAACTGATTTCAATTCCTTTGGGTAAATAAATACCCAGTAGTGGGATTGTAGAATCATATGCTAACTCTATTTTTAGTTTTTTGAGGAATGTTCATACAGTTTTCCAAAATGGCTATAGTAATTTACAATACCACCAACAGTGTATAAGGAAGGGTTCCCCATTCTTCGCATCCTTGACAACCCCTTTATTTTTTGATAATAGCCAATCTAAGAGATGTGAGGTGGTATCTCATTGTGATTTTAATTTGCATTTCTCTTATGATTAGAAATGTTGAGCATTTAAAAATTTATCTGTTGGCCATTTATATGTCTTCTTTTGACAAATGTCTGTTCAAGTCCTTTGCCCATTTTTTAACTGAGTAATTTGTTTTCTTGTTACTAAATAGTTTGAGTTCCTTGTTTATTGTGGATATTAGAACCAATGTATAATTTGCAAATATTTTCTCAGTCAGTGGGTTGTCTCTTCATTCTATTTATTGTTTCCTTTGCAGTGCAGAAGATTTTTAGTTTGATGCAATCCCATTTGTCTATTTTTGCTTTTATTGCCTGTGCTTTTGGGGTTGTACTCCAGAAATCATTGCCCAGACCAATGTCATAAAACTTTTCCCTTATGTTTTCTTCTAGTAGTTTTATAGTTTCAGGTCTTAATATTTAAGTGTTTATTTTGAGTTGGTTCATGTAAAAAAGGCGAGATAAGAGTTCATTTTTGTTATTCTATATGTCAATATCCAGTTTCCTCAGTACCATTTATTAAAAGACGCAGTCCTTTCCCCATTGTGTGATCTTGGCACCCTTGTCAAATCAATTGTCTAGGGATGTGTTTTATTTTTTTTTTCTGGGCTCTATATCCTGTTCCACTGGTCAGTGTGTCTGTTTTTGTACCATTGCATGTTGTTTTGATTACCATATCTTTGTAATATATTTTGAAATCTGGTAGTGTAATACCTCTAGCTTTGTTTTAGTCCAGGTTGCTTCAGCTATTAGGGGTGTTTTGTGGGTCCATATGAATTTCAGAATTGCTTTTTCTATTTCTTTGAAGAATGACATTGAAATTTTGATAGGGATTGCATTGAATCTGTAGATTGCTTTGGGTCGTATGAACGTTTTAATAATACTAGTTCTTCCAGTTCATGAACACAGATACCTTTCCATTTATTTGTGTCATCTTCAGTTTCTTTCATCAATGTTTTATAGTTTTCGGTATACAGATCTTTCACTTCCTTAGTTAAATTTACTTTTAAATATTTTTTTTTTCTGGTGCTATTATAAATGGGATTGTCTTCTTAATTTTTTTTTTTTTTCTGAGATGGAACCTCACTCTGTCGCCCAGGCTGGAGTGTAGTGGTGCCATCTCAGCTCACTGAAACTTCCACTTTCCGGGTTCAAGCAACTGTCTGCCTCAGCCTCCCGTGTAGCTCAGATTACAGGAACCTGCTACCACGCCCGGCTAATTTTTGTATTTTTAGAAGAGTCAGGGTTTCACTATCTTGGCCAGGCTGGTCTTGAACTCCTGACTTCGTGATCCACCCACCTTGGCCTCCCAAAGTGCTGAGATTACATTGTTAGTGTATAGAAATGCTACTGATTTTTGTTAAATTCATTTTGTATCTTGCAACTTTACTGAATTTGTTTGAGTTTTAACGGTTTTTTGGTGGAGTCTTTAGTATTTTCTATATATAAGATGTTGTCATCAGCAACAGAGACAATTTCACTTTATTCTTTCCTTTTGGATGCCTTTTTATTTATTTCTCTTGCCTAGTTGCTCTGGCTAGGACTTCCAGTAGTATGTTGAACAGAAGTTATGGGAGTAGGTATCCTTGTCTTGTTTCTGTTCTTAAAGGAAAAGCTTTCAACTTTTCATGTTGAGTATGATGTTAGCTGTGGCCTTATTATATATGGCCTTTGTTGTGTTTTGAAACATTCCGTCTATAACCACTTTGTTGAGAGTTTTTATAATGAAAGGATGTTGAATGTTATTAAATGCTTTTTTCTGTATCTATTGAAATAATCATATGTTTTTTCTTCATTCTGGCAATAATTTATTGATTTGTGTATGTTGAACCAACCTTGCCTCCCAGGGATAAATCCCACTTGATTATGATGATACCCTTTTAATGTACTGTTGAGTATGGTTTGATAGTATTTTGTTGAGAATTTTTACTCTATGTTTATTAGAGATGTTGGCCTGTAGTTTCCTTTTCTTGTACTGTCTTTGTTTGGCTTTGGTATCAGGGTAACACTGGCTTTATAAAATGAGTTTAGAAGTATTCCCTCCTCTTTAATTTTTCAGAAGAGTTTCAGAAAGATTGGCATTAGTTCTTTAAATGTTTGGTAGAATTTGGCCATGAAGTCATCCAGTCCTGGGCTTTTCTTTGATGACATACTTTTAGTTACTTATTCAATCTATTTACTCATTATTGCTCTGTTCAGATTTCCAGTTTCTTCATGGGTTAGTCTTGATAGATTACATGTTTCTAGGAATTTATCCATTTCTTCTAGGTTGTCCAATTTGTTGGCATGTAATTGTTCATAGTAGTCTTTTATGATCCTTTGTATTTCTGTGTTATGTTTCGTTTTTCATTTGTGATTTTATTATTTGTCTTCTCTTTTTTTCTTAATTAGTGTAGCTAAGCATTTGTCCATTTTTTTTAGCTTTTCAAAAACAAACTTTTAATTTTGTTTTGTTTTTCTAGTCTCCATTTAATTTATTTCTGCTCTGATCTTTGTTATTCCTTTCCTTCTGCTAACTTTTGGCTTAGTTTGTTCTTTTCTCCTAGTTCCCTCAGGGGTACCATTAGGTTGTTTGTTTGAGATCTTTTTTATCCAGACCATCAACAAACCCTGATGGCTTCTCTTCCTCAACTGCTGCCACCTTGGTCCAAACTACCATCATCTTTTGCCTTCTCACTGGCCCTCTTACCTTTGGCCTTGCCCCTCTGCAGTCTATCCTCACCCAGTAGCCTGTATGATCTTGTTGGAACATGTCATGTGGTTTTTCATCTCTTAAATGATGATAATAAGAGTATTGGGTTAGATCATGGGATTTTCATGTCTGTAGGTCAAAATGGTGGAATGTTGCTGAACTTCTTATGGTTCAATCTAATACCTACCTCATGAAGGGTGATAAGGACCTGATGAAGTAGTGCCAGCGCAATGCATTGTGCAGGGGCTGGCCTATAGTAAACTTGAAAAATAGTCAGCAATTATTATTGCTAAACAAAGTCCCTGGTGAGTCACACAAGGCCTTCTGAAACTTGGTCCCTGTTTCCTGTCTCCCCTCACATTCCTTTGTGCTTTGTACTTTATATACTGTGCTTTGACAATGTAGCACTTACTGCAGTTTCCTAAACCCATCTGACTTTTTTTTTTTTTTTGAGATGGAGTTTCACTCTTGTTGCCCAAGCTGGAGGGCAATGGTGTGATCTCGGCTCACTGCAACCTCCACCTCCCGGGTTCAAGCGAATCTCCTGCCTCAGTCTCCCGAGTAGCTGGGATTACATGCACGTGTCACCACGCCTGGCTATTTTTTGTATTTTTAGTAGAAACGGGGTTTCACCATGTTAGCCTGGCTGGTCTCAAACTCCTGACCTCAGGTGATCTGCTCGCCTTGGCCTCCCAAAGTGCTGGGATTACAGGCCTGAGCCACTGTGCCTGGCCACCCATCTGACTCTTTTATGTCCTTTTGCTTTTGATTATATCACTTCCTCTTTCTGGAACCCTCCTCTCTCTAGTCCTTAAAGTTTAGCACCCCACTTCTCTCCCTGCTCTGTATAGGTATCTTCATTCCTCCCCAGTCTGTCCCACCTTTTTCTGTGTTATTTCTGAATTTTGAACAAACTCATTGTATATATTACAATGATTGATTTACATGTCTGTCTGCTTCTTTACTTGACTCTACTTCCTCAAGTACAAAGGTGGTATTTTATTCATTTTGTCGTCAACATCTTGTACAGTGTGACATAAATAGCTCCCAATAAATATTTGGTGAACGAGTGGGTAAATGAATGAATGGACAAGCTGAGAACATGGACACCCTGTTTTGTGATAGCTCTTATATGCCAATGAGTGAGGGTAAGGTAAAGATTAAGAAAACATGCAAACTGCTGAGGCATAATGAACACATTTTAGAAATCAGGTTAAATAGGATGCAGGACTCTAACAGGGCAGGAAGAGAAAGCAGGACTGGGAGGCAGAGATACTGAAATGAATTGTATATGAGAGGATGACTGCCTGCCTTTTGGCCTCTTGGTGGTTCCTGATGGTGTGGCTGGCTTTGGTCCCATGGATGACTGTAGGAAGATGTGTCCTGCCAGAGGGTGAGCTAGCGGGCTGTGGGCTTCACTCTGTTTCTGAGTGATGTACTACAGAAGCTGTAAGATGGTGAACAGGTTGAAGAGCTGTCTTTTTAGAGGCCCCAGGCTACACTGGCCTTGGAATAGAATCTCAAATAATTTTTAATTCAAATGAAATAATGGAGGAAAATTCCCCTGTACAATGGAACATTCTGGCCTGGCCTCAAGGCTGGTGGTTTAGGGCTGAGGGTGAATCTGGGAAGGTCCTGCAGGCACTTGTTGAAGTGAGCCCTTCCTCTACAGACCGTTGACCTGGATATGAAAAGTGCTGGTTTGGAAAGAAACTTGTTTGTGTGATAGCTGCATTTCCCTACAGTCCCTGGGAATGAAGTGGAGTGATAGTTACAGGAAAGATATAGTTAAATGGTGCTAAGATCCTGCTCAGTTAGATTCTTTATCCTGCTATGATGTTTCCCGACAAGAATACATAGGTTTGGATGATAACAGGCTTTCTGTCTGGTTATCATCCTGCCTTCTAATGCCTAGTACAGTACCTGGCAAATGAACAGTGTTCAGTGAATTGTGCTACTAAGGCTGGATCCTTACAACAGAAAAAATGGCCATGGAGTGAGAAATTTAGCAGGTCCAGTTTGCTGGGATTCATCTTGGATAAGGAAACTGAAAGGACAAGATCTCCTGTAATTTTGTTTCATAGCTTAGCTATAGAAGGTAGGACCACCCCAAATTTTCCAGTCTGGTCTGAGTTCTTGGCCCTTAAAATATGTATTACCGCTAGTGAGGGGAAGAGAGTGATTTCATAGTATGCTTGCAGTTAAGGGAAATGGTTACATGCATGGATTTTAGGATGCAAAATCTCTGCTTACAAATCTTGTCTCTGATACATACTAGCCAAATAATACAGAATTCTTTTGTGTCTCAGCTCCTCATTTGTAGGATGAGAATAACAGTGGCACCTATGCCCTTTGATTAAATAGGTATGTAAGGTGGTTGGCATAGTACCTGACAATGAATTAATGTGAACTAATAACATCAGGCTTGATTTCTACAGAACAAAGAAGATGAATTGGTAGTGTAAAACCATGTCCCCTTTGTGCAGGCAGCTGAGAGGCCTCAAACCCTAAGAAGGTCAAACCCTAAGAAGAAAATCCTAGTCTGGCTCTCTAAGAATGGAGGCTCCTGATGGGGAGGAGTAAACCAAAACTCGGTGGCTTTTTGTCTGAGACTGACCTGCGGAATAACGTATGTTGGGTAGTGGGAAGACGGCAGAGAGAGTAGTTGGACCTTTCCTTCCCTAGGGACTGCCAGGCTTCGTGAAGATTTGCTGGATCTTCTTTGTGTGCTCATAACAAGGATTTCTTTCTGCATATACAGTACTTTACAATTTCTTAACGACCCTGTGTGATGAGCTTCCCAAGTTGCAATGGAGACTTTTAGCTCCCTGTTGCCCAGGGAGGAAGGAGCCTTCTTCTTTCCCAACAGAAAAGGGAGGGCAGGGAGTCCTATAGGGGCCTGGGAGACACCAAGGGGAGATGCCCTTGGGGTTTAAGTCTGGGGTTCAGCTATGGTGTGGAATCTCAAATCCCTGATTACCCCTGGGGTTGTCCACTAGAGGTTCACCCATGCAATGTGCCTGTAGCTAAGATCATTTCCCAGAGGAAAATGAGAGTCTACAAGGAGAAAAAAGTCATGGTCTTCCATATCAGTAATGATATCCAGGCTTTGAGTTCTGAAATAAGTTTTCTGGGACTTTAGTTTGATGTCTGTAAATCCCACTCCCCTTTGGAACTGCATATTAACCACTTTTTCTATCGTGGCCCTGATATGGTTTGGCTCTGTGTCCTCACCCAAATCTCATGTTGAATTATGATCTTCCATGTTGGAGGAGGGGTCTGTAGGGAGGTGGTTGGATCTTGGGGACAGATTTCCTACTTGCTATTCTCATGATAGGGTATGCTCATGAGATCTGGTTGTTTAAAAGTGTGTAGCATCTCCCCCTTTTCTCTCTATCCTCCTCCACCATGATAAGATGTGCTTGCTTCCTCTTCACCTTCCACCATGATTGTAAGTTTCCTGAGCCTGCTCACCTCCCCCAGCCATGCTTCCTAGACAGCCTGCAGAACTGCAAGTCAATTAAACCTCTTTTCTTCATAAATTACCCAGTCTCAGGTAGTTCTTTGTAGCAGTGTGAGAAGGACTAATACAGGCCCACAGGCATAAGGGATACTGAAGAAAGGGGTATGGGAGGATGGTATCTTGTCCAGGCCCACCCAGTCACTGCCCTAAAGGGGCTGGAGTGAGGAGAAGGGCAGCTGAGCCTGCACATGTTGCAGGAACCACAGGAAGTGGACACCTGTCAAAAGTTCAAGCATTGGCAATAGCTGGGAAAGGTCTCACTGCTAACTCTCAATCCCCATGAAAAAGAATCGAGGGTATCAGTAGGCTCAGAAGATATTATTATTTATTGGAGTGACCTTTGTTGCTAAGTAACAGCATGATTTTCAGACTGTATTAAAAAATTATAATTGGCATGAGCTTTAAATAATGTGAGCTGGCATTGGAGACATTAAGCCACATGGCGGGGATGTAAATTAGCCAGAAAGGTTCACAGGGGGGTCAGTGCAATTGTCAGATAATGCTGAACCAAGTCAAATTAATTTCTAATAATTTGTAGAGGGTAGGCAGCAGAGAAACCACCAAGCTCCTGGAAGCTGTAGGGACCGCAAAGCTTGGGTGTCAGGCTAGAAATATGAGGCCTCACCCATGCCAAAAAGCATTAAAACCCGTAGTTGGAATTCAAGGAATGACATTATTGAAGTTCGGACTTAATCTCATTCCAAGTCCTATTTCCTTGATTTTGCTGGGCAGAAAATGAAGTAATGACAGAGAGCCAGAGAGAATCTCCTATGCTTGGGCTGCCTGCTTAAATGCTGTCCCTGAATTTTCTCCTGAGTTAGAACACCTTCAAGTGTCAGCAACAGGTTAAGTGTTGAGCTGATCATTAAGCTAGACCCAATTCCTTCTCAGCAGGCTGAAAATCTAAATAAGCTAGGCAGGCAGAACACCAGGTAAATTAAGATACATCTTATCCTTTCACCCCACTGTGAAATGGAATCTTAATGTACAGAGGTCCTGTGGGGAGAAGAGTAAACTCTGGCTATGGACTTGGAGTGGAGGGGTGAGAGAGGAAGCTGGAGAAGCTGGAACGAGTGATGCTTCCAGTGAGCCTTGCTGCCATTCCCCAGGGTGTAGACATGTGAAGGGCAGAACACATGTCTACTAGTTAATTCTTGTGAGCTCCTGAAACTAGGAAAGACAAAGTTGAGATTCTGTGGCTGCACCTTTTTAAGAGGCTTTAGTGTCTTGCCTAGTACTAGGCTGTGCATGGCACTGGAGGCCAGCCTCTTTGTGGGGCTATTCTGGAATGGTACTGAGAGCAGAGGAAGGGGTTTGAGTGAAGGCTAATTTTAAGTCTCTTGCTGAACCATTTTAGAAACCTCTGCTCCTTCTGTTTCTTAGGGATGAGCTCTGGGATTGAGGACTCAGGGAAGGAGCTACGATTCTGTCTGTTGTAGACACTATGAATGCTCACCAACGTCTATGCCCCTCTCTTCTTCTTGCGGACAAGGGCAGATGACATTTCAGCATTGAGGAGAGGCATCTAATTCACGCTGGGGAAAGGAGCTACACCGTAGAATGATGTCCTTGCAGTAGGATTTTGTATCATGAAAGCCAGTGGGAGACATTATTATTAAGTACTAATAAGTATGGCTGATTTATTATTCTATGACTTTCTCAAATAAGCATGGTCTAGCTCCCCATCTGATTAAGAAGCCCCAAGTGACTGGGTTTTGTGGTTAGACAAATCTGCACTCACATCCCAGTTTGCCACTTACTTAGCTGTTTGATCTTGGGCAAGTTATTATACTTAAATTTTCTGGGACTGGATGTCTTTTTGGATACGACAGAGATAGTAATAGGCTTTCCCCAGAAGGCTGTGAGGATGAAATGAGATGAGTAGAAAAGCATGTTGCTCAGTGCCTGGCACAGAGTCAGTGCTCAATATAGCTTTGGCTGTGTGGCACTGAGAGCAGCAAACTTCTTTATTTTATTTTTGATGCGGAGTTTTGTTCTTGTCGTCCAGGCTGGAGTGTAGTGGCCCGATCTCGGCTCATCAAAACCTCTGCCTCCTGGGTTCAAGCGATTCTCCTGCCTCAGCCTCCTGAGTAGCTGGGATTACAGGCACCCACCACCAAACCTGGTTAAGTTTTGTATTTTTAGTAGAGATGGGGTTTCACCATGTTGGCCAGCCTGGTCTCAACCTCCTGGCCTCAAGCGATCTCCCCGCCTCAGCCTCCCAAAGTGTTGAGATTGCATGCATGAGTCACTGTGCCCGGCCTGATATCACCAGACTTCTTGTTCTGAAGACTTTATGAACAGAACACCAGACAAGACTTGTTCTTGTGTGCTCCATGGAATTTCTAGATCTTAATTGTTAGTTCAGAATGCCCAGGAAGTGTTTGGGAAATGACTGTTGGAGTACAGTTCTTTAGAGTCCTAATTAGTCAAGGAGAGATTGTTTCTGGAGGACAGGGGTGTTCAGGAGATGGCCCAGCCCCTCCTCAGAACAAGTGTTGACTTTGGAATCAGACAATCTGGTTCAAGTCCTAGGTCTGTCACTTTCTAGTAGCATGAACTTGTATAGGTGATACACTTTCTCTAAGCCTTGGTCATATTGTCTGTAAAAGGAGGTGATGATTCCTTTGTCACAGGATTGCCATGAAGATACATTATAAAACAAACAACTGACTTTGAGCTGTCCTGAGATTAACCAACATGTAATTTGATATCAATAGAATAGATGGTTTTTTTGTTTCCTGTTTTTCCTTGTGTTGAGGATTCCAGAGTTACATAGAGCCAAGGATTTTTAACATTTTATTCTGAAGAATTTCTGAAGAATTTAAGATAATCTGCCAAATATATATATTTTCCAGGTTATAATGATAATATATGCTCTTATAGAATATTTGAAAAAATAAACACACAACACAAAAATAATAAAACATAACCATAAACTATAATTCCGCAACCCAGAAATAATACCCAGTGACGTTCACGTTTCTGTGTCTTTCCTTCCAGCCTCTTTCAAGCATATTCAGAATCATACTATGTGTGCAGATTTTTTTTAAAAAACTTAGATTTCCTGAATTTTTATTATATTATGAGCATACTTGTATTATCATTATTCATTAAGAATAGTAATGGTTAGTCATGGCTACACAAATATTCTATTGTTTGTAAGAATGATTGTATATTTAATTGTTCTCCAAATGCTGGGTGTATGGGTTGGTTTTTCATTATAAATAATACTTTGAAGACCTCTGGGTTGGGTGTCTTCCTTTTGCCTCTCTAGATCCATTCCTTACCTTTTTCTATCCCGCTTTCTGCTCCAGGGGGCCCAGAATCTGGTTTTCCTCAATTGTGCTTTTGCCCTCTGACTTACTCTTGGTTTTGGCCCATTTGGGACCCAGGCAATTGGTATATCTATTTTGTCAGCTTGCTGCCTGCTTTGAGAGAAGGTCACAGAACTTCCTAAGATGGCCGCCTTCTTACAGCTCTTTCTCTGTAGATTCTAGCACCTGCTTCCTCTCCATACACTTTCAGACTGTGAATTTAACAGCCACACTGTGAGTTCTGGAGTACCAGTCAATCCCTTGTGTGCTTTTTACACCTGCCCCCGACTTCTGTAAATAATTCCTTATGAAACCTCTTAAAATTATTCCATTTTGAGCTTGCCATCTACTTCCTGCTGGAGCCCTGAATGTGTTTATACATTGTATACACAGTTGTATGTTTGGCAGTCTTTACATATTTGTCTTATCATTCCTTCTATCTAATATTAATACATTTCTACAAGCCAGTTTAAAATAGCTGATCCTTAGTTCTCTCACCTGTAAAGTGACATTAATAATATCTAAACAGTAGCTGGGAGGATAAATGTGATAATGTATGAAAATTCTTTATAACCTGTAAATTGACTTATACATGTAAGACATAGGTTATTACCACCATCTACTTAACCTTGAAGGAGCTGAAAGCCTTTGGTCTGGTTCCAGGATGAAGTTTTGCAATATCAAACCTTGAAATGTTTTCAAAACCCCAAAGTAGCTGTGGCTAACAGGTTTCTTCACCCTGCTACCATAAACTTGACATTCTTGGCTTTACTATTTTTATTTTTTATTTTTTTTTGAGACAAGAGTCTCACTCTGTCACCCAGGCTGGAGTGCAGTGGCACTATATCTCGGCTCACTGAAACCTTCGTCTCCCGGGTTCAAGCAAGTCTCCTGCCTCAGCCTCCCGAGTAGCTGGGAGTACAGGTGTGCACCACCATGGCTATCCAATATTTTTTTGGATTTTTAGTACAGGCAGTGTTTTACCATGCTGGCCAAGTTGGTCTCAAACTCCTGACCTCACGATCTGCCCTTCTTGGCCTCCCAAAGTGCTGGGATTACAGGTGTGAGGCTTTACTTTAAGAAAAGGCGATCTTAGGAAACTCTTGTGTTGTCCACACACCTGGTAAGCCATTGTTTCTGCATGAAATTTAATAAGGATGTATAGACTAAGGATTCTCTTGGGTGGTATATGCCAATATGTGGTTTGAAGTACTGCTGGCCCAGGATAATTCACTTTTCAAACCAAAGTGAGCAGTCTTTTTTGAGCTCCTGGGCTGATCTAGTCCATTGCATTCAGCGTGGATCTGTTTTTAAAAAATCCATTCAAGCTCGTAAGGTAAAATTTGCCTTATTGGCTTTTTGTCTGAAATTTTGGCAGAGCATAGACAGATTTCAGCATTTATTGCTCTTTGAGTGATTTCCAACTTTGTTCCAGGAAAAATACAATTAATCTTGTGGCAGCCATGATATCAATCCTTATGAGGGGCGAGTTGTTTCAGATATCACTGGGATCTCTAACTCCTTTGACTGTGCTCATCTTTTTGGCTGAAGGTGAGTGTAATACACACCAGGGGAAGCCTCTTGCTTCTACTTCTGCAATTGTCTGCAAAGCCCCAAGACTTGCATGGGTGGGGTGGGGGGTCTTGTGCACCCAGCTGTGCTCCATCAGCCCCAGGAACACATCTGGGAAAGTAGGTGTGAGAGGCCCCCATGAGTGGATGGGAAGGGGGTTACAGTAAGTGTCATGAGGGAGCATGAGCAAGATCTGGTTGACTTGCATTTGTCCTGTACACAATGGATGCTGTTTGACCCTGGCTAGCTGAAAGGAGGGGGGTTGTAGTCCTTATATTTGGAGACAGTGCCATTGCCTTCCTTCTTCACACAATCTTTGTTTTCATAGTGGTGTGCTGTAGCATGGAGCTTTATCAGGTCCAGGACAGCTGTGGGCCCTAGGGCCACTGAATATATTTCTTTTCTTTGCAACAGTTTTGCAGAGCCTAGTATTAGCCCCACTCTGAATCTGGCCCCAGTTGGTTTAATTTCTCCACCTTGATTATCACCCATGCTGATCCTGGGGCCCAGAGTGTTCGAGCCCTCACTCTGTAACCCAACCAAACTGTGATCTTAAACAAGTTGCTTAACGTCTCTGGGTCAGAACTTCCTCGTCTGTATTGGATTAGATCACAATTTCTCAAACTTCTTTCTTCAAACTGCAAGGACACCTCTGACTCCTTCCCACAAGTGCCCTGCTCTCCTGCCAAACTGAATACATTGTGATCTTTTTGTTTCCCAATAAAAACTCTAATTCATCCCTTGCTAATTTTATCCATTAAAACTGTCCATTTCCTCCCATATCCACAGCTGTTGCCATGGCCACATTACGTGGGCAGACTCAATAGCCCTAATTGTCTCCTGGTGTCCAAGCTTACTCCCACCCTGGCGTCAGAGTGCTCTTGTCAACTCCTCTCTCTGCATTGCTTACAACCCTTTCATGTTGTTCCCATTGCTCAAGTGATAAAATCCAAAATGTTAAACGATGACCCACTAGGCATTGATCAGCTCTTGTGGTATCACTGCATGTCACTCACTCTTCCCTCATTCTCTGGGAAGGCCACCCTGGCCTCAGTCCAGTAGGACCTTTGTGTAAACTGTTTCTTCTGCCTGGATTATCTTTGCCAGTTAACTGACTTTGCTAATCAATTTCTCCTCATCTTTATAGCTCATGGGTCAGTTTTCCAGATGGGGTCAGATTCCTCTGTGATGGGCTCTGCAGCTGAGTGCCCCTCCCTCACAGCATCATCTCAGGGTGACATCATGTGGGATCTGCCCTACCAGAACGAGGCTGTACCTGCACCAGGCCCAGCATGGTGCCCCCAGCATTTAGCACAGGGCCTGGTACATAGTAGTTACCCCATAGATAAACACTAAAGGAAGAAACGAGGGAAGGAGGAAGGGAGACCCAATAGCTCACTTGCTTTGGATAAATTTCCAGTTTCCACTAGAATCTTTTAATCAATGGCTATAATGTGAAATGCCCCATATTCAGGGTACTAGCACTCAGGTTGGAACCCCAGTTGCAGGCAGAGGGAGAGGGATCTGTCTCTCTCTGCTTCCACTGGTACCTTCCTTTTTATTACTGCCGTGGGTGGAGGGAGGTGATGCTGGTGCCTGTAGCAGTGTGCATTCTGTTCCTCTGATTGGGCACTGGCAGGGGTCAGGCAGAGCAATAATACAGAGTGCAATTTGACATAAGGATTATTAGTGGTGGCGGCACACATGAACAACGGTGGTAACACGGATAATAGGTTTGCTTTTTTCTCCTGCCGCAGAGAAGCTTAGAAATCATCCAGCCCAGGATGTCTGCAATTTCCTTATTCATCAGCATTTCCTGGGAATTTTGCTGAAATACAGATTCCCAGGTCCAATGCACACATTCTGATTCAATGAGTCTATGGAAATTCTAGTTCAGTAGGCCCATGGAAGGACTTAAACCTCTGTTTTATTAAGTAGGTTAGGAACCACTGACCTAGAGCCCAGTCCCGTTATTTTACTGCATCTTTATTACAGCAGTTTTGAATATCATATAAACATGAACCTACCAATACAGGATTTTTTGTTTTGTTTTGTTTACTCTCATTAAGAAGTCCTAGGCCAGGTTCAGTGGCTCGTGCCAGTAATTCCTGCACTTTGGGAGCCGAAGCAGGAGGATCACTTGAGGTCAGGAGTTCAAGACCAGCTTGGGCAACATAGGGAGACCTTGTGTCTACAAATAATTAAAAAAACATAGCCAGGGATGGTGACATGTGCCTGTGGTCCCAGCTACTCAGGAGGCTGAGGTGGGAGGACCACTTGACCCCAGAAGGTTGAGGCTGCAGTGAGCCACGATGGCACCACTGCTGTCCAGCCTAGGTGACAGAGTGTGACCCTATCTCAAAAAAAAAAAAAAAGAAAAAGAAACCTTACATCTTTTTTTTCATATGACATGTAATTTTTTAAAGTGCTCTCACTTCTCTTATCTCATTTGATTCTCATAAAAACCCTTTAAAGTCATCGGGACTACCACCAGCCACCCTCTTGTAGCTTTTGTGGGCGCTGAGAGGGAAGGCGGCCCAGGGGAACAATTGTGGAGGGTACCGCAACATGTCAGTGGCACCTCTGGTTCCACAGCCTTGACACTTGTTTTCTTCTCTAGGAAATGCTTCTATTTAATTCTAGAATGCCACATACCTTATTTCATACTTTATAATATTTAACTTCTGTATTAAACATCTGCAATTAGCCTTAACAAAAATGATTGATGGCCAGAAATTCTCTTGGGCGCCCCCTTCCTCTGCATGAGGAAGCTCTCTCTCTGTCTTCTTTTTTTTGTCTATTAAACCTTCTGTTCCTTAAAAAAAAAGAATGATTGATGGCCTTTCCTCATTTTTAAAAGGAGTGCTTTACAGATACATGAAGGTAAGAAGCTGTTAGAGGAGCTTTTATGGCGGATGGTTCTTGGCAGCAATTGCTTTGCTTTTATGGCAGTCTGGAAATTTTCCTGGGTAATAACTTTCTTTTCTTTTAACAGGCATAAAACAAAGAGGTTCTAGATAGTTGGATCATTATCAAATGATTTTCCGAAGACAACCATAAATTGTCAATAGCATTTAGGCAAAAACAAGAGTTGCCCACATCTGGAAATCCAATGCATAAATTTAAAAATTTTCCTCTTTTGTGGTTTATGATATTCAGCTACCCAAACTGTTATTCCTTAAAGAGCAATTAGAGTGGGGAACTGGGAGAAAGAGATTTGGGGAAAGTTATTCATGCAACTTCCCCAAATGATAATATTTCTCCTGTGAGCAGAGAAATTTACATTTGGTCTTGCTCTCTGCAAAGCTTCAGTTTCGGCTAAGGAGGCAGAAAATTTAAACTGTGAAAATTAGCACAGAGAGAAATTTGATGGGACTGAAAACAAAACATGCTATTCGTGTCCATTAATTCACTTAACCACTATTTTAAACCTCTGTTATATGATTATATACCAGGTTTTGTGCAAAGCACTGCAGATTAAGGTGCTAAAGAAGCAAATGTGGATCACGGCCTGACAGGAGAATGCCATTGGATAGAAGCCTCGTACTGTGCTGCATAAAGAAATCATCATCCAACTCACAAATGCTGATTTATTGAGTGCTTACTTTATGCCAGGAACTGTGCCTTACACATATTAACTCACTTAACCCTTACAACAACCCTGAGCTGTAGACACCTTTATTAATTTCATTTTGTCACTAAGTGAGGCACGCAGAAGTTAAGTAACCTACCCAAGGTCACCCAGATAGTAAGCAGCACCGGGATCGGAATCCGTCAGTCCAGTCTCTCAGACCACGCACTTGTATGGCAGGATTCTCCCTCAACAAATCCTTGCCGCATGAATGAATGGATGAAGTAATTGCAAGTGTGCTGAGACTTTTCAAAGGGGAAGTACAATATGGCAGAGGGGTTTAATCCAGTTAAATCCCTCTCTGAGAAGGTGGCGTTTCTGAGAAGGTGGCGTTTCTGAGAAGGTGGCGTTTCTGAGAAGGTGGCATTTAAGCTGAGTCCCAGGATGGGACCATGGAAGGGAGTGGTAGAGCTTTGCAGAATGTGAAGTTCAGGAAGACAGCAGAGATCTTGAGCCAGCAGGAACCTTAAACCTTAAAGATCATCTAATATGATCTCATTTCATAGGTGAGAAGATAGGGGCACAAATGATGGTGCAGAAACCTGGGATGACTGGCTTTAGGAAAGGCCCTCAAGTGGCTAACTATAGTAAAAATGGAGAGATATATTTTTAAAAGCCCATTTACTCCGTTACACCATTAGGCTACAGCAGGGCTTTCTAACCTTTGTCACATCATGGCACACATAAAAAAAGGCACTATTTGGATGGTAAAAGGAGGTTAAAAGGAGACAGCTGTTTGTGGCTAGTGATGGCCATAAGGACTCTGGGTGCTCTAGGCCCCACTAGACGGATGCTGGGTACATCTGTGACCATTCCCAGTATGGAAAACCCAGCACAGATGCATGTGAATGGCTGCCTGGCACCACCCTTCTCTGCTTCCCTCTCCCACTTTGCTGTCCTCCTGCTCTCATCCGTTGCATCTTCAGTGTGTGGGTCCACACAGGCCCAACTTCACAGACACTGGAAAGCCTGGAATCCACACTTGGAAATCTCTTCTCCTCCCCAGCATAGCCTAGTGCCCCACACTGGCCTTTTTTCCTCCAACCCAACAAATGGCCATTCTGTCACCATTAACCTTTTTCTATTGGACAGAAACAACCCAATCACACTCACATTTACTTGTGAACGATTTGCTCTCTATTCTCCTAAGACAATATAAGGGTTTATTTACCTTGTGAAGGAAGGGTTAGTTAACTAAAGGGAGTGAATATTAGAGCCACAGTGATGTTGCCTGGTAAAGAAGGCCTCCCTCCACTCATCCCACAAGGACACCTGGGAAACAAGTCCCTTTTCTCCAGCAATGTTAGAAGTGTACTGTCTCTCCTTTCAGCTATAAAGTGTGATATATTTCCATAAGCCCAGACTAGGTAAACTTTCTTATGTTTTTGTATCTGGGAGCTTATTAGTGGACACTAGGTTCTCTTAATTGCTGGATGGCTGCATAGGGAATGCTTAATGGTACATGGAGAAAAGACATTGACAAGGTGAAATAGATCTGGCACCTTAGATGTATTTTCATGTAGATGAGAATGTCTGATTGAAGGTGTAGCCTGTTTGTTTTTATTAACAGTTCCAGGATGGGCAGAATCTTAGAGGTTACCTTCTGGTGGGAGGGAGAGAAGAATTGTGTCTAAGAGTCAAGGAAACCTAACTTAAGAACTTCAGAAGCAAGTAGTGAATTCAGTGGTGGACAGGTGGAGATTGCTTGCCTGGCTTATAAATTGTCCTCTGTGTATGTCTGTGTACACTGGTACTGGGCTAGAGGCTCCCACAGCACTCCATCTCCAACCTTTTTGCCTCTCTCAGCTTGATGTGATGGTGCCAATTTCTGACTGATAAAGACATGCCTGACCTTGCCTCTTTCTGTGCTTGGATTCGTCAAGTGGGAGACACACAACTCCTCCTTTTGGAGCGTTCTCTGGTCAATTAAATGTTCGGGTGATGGCTACTTAGCACGAGTACGATTTATCTTAGCAGTGTGGACCTGGCCAACAGTTATCTCATCAGCAATTTGGGCAGTAAGGCCTTAGGTGGTGGTCAGGGCAGGTTAGCAATTAGTTAAGGATTCAGCCCGACTTCACTAACGTAATGTGGAGCATGAGATGTCTGCTGTGCCTGTCACACCTGAGCAAAGGGTACCGCAGCCTCAGTCACTCACCAAACAAGACTGCAATCTGAGGTTGTTAGTCATATTCTGGAGGCGGACCCCTAGTGGGGGTTTCTTAGCTGTTGCCTGGAAGAAAAGAAGAAATTTGGGCTTCACTTAGCAGATGCCACTGTTCTAGTTTCTAGGGAGTACTACCCAACTGGGACATTCAGATATATCTTTAGATATATCTTTAACCTATATATGTATATTTTTTTTTTGAGGCAGACAGGAGTTTTATTATTAGTCAAATCAGTCTCCCTGAGCTTTTTAAGGACAGAGTTTTTAAGGACAACTTGGTGGGTATGGTGCAGGGAAGCCAGTGAGCTGCGAGTGCTGATTGGTCAGGTCAGAGATGAAATCATAGGGAGTTGAAGCAGTCTTATTGTGCTGAGTCAGTTCCTGGGTTGGGGGCACAAGATCGGATGAGCCAGTTTATTGATCTGGGTGTTGCCAGCTGATCCATCAAGTGCACGGTCTACAAAATATCTCAAGGCACTCCTCTTAGGTTTTACTATAATGATTTTATCCCTAGGAGCAATCTGGGGAGGGTCCGAATCAGAATCTTGTAGCTTCCCGCTGCATAACTCCTAAACCATAATTTGAATCTTGTGGCTAATTTGTTAGTCCTACAAAGGCAGTCTAGTTCCCAGGCAAAACAAGGGGTTTGTTTAGGGAAAGGGCTGTTATCATCTTTGTTTCAAACTATGCACTATAAACTAAGTTCCTCCCAAAGTTAGTTTGGTCTATGCCCAGGAAGGAACAAGGACAGCTTGGAGGTTAGAAGCCAGTTGGAGTTGGTTAGGTCAGATCTCTTTCATTGTCTCAGTTATAATTTTGCAATGGCAGTTTCAATCCCTCCCTTGGGGTTTTATAACACCTTAATCCTAAGGTGTTGGTTAATGGAGATGGGAAGAAGGTGAGGACCACCCTTCCTCCTGCTGACCCGTGGCGTAGTTGGGGTAGGTGTTGACCCCAAGGCGAGAGGAGTGGAACTGCTTTGCAACTGAACATATTCACGCAGGCCTGGTTGGGATTCCAAGGCTTGCATGACAAAGGCATTAGTATTGTCATCTATAGTTTTAGTACCGCCTTCAAGAGAACAATGTATTATAAGGTAAATAATGAGTACTAAGATAAGGAGTGCAATTCCCGCTTTTAAAAGTGAAGATTTGAAAGCATTAGTGTGGGGACTTGTAGTCCACAGAGAATTTAGGATTTAGTCCAAACTGCAGAAAAAAACTGAGAAACAACTAATAATAAGTGTACTATAGTTTTTTTGAAGCATATTTTTTTGTCTCTCCAGTCCCCATTTTTATTAAGAATAAATCATGATAGGACTGATTTGTTTGCAAAATGAACTTTATTCTTGTTATACTTGGCCTGTTGTTTGCATAAAGCACAGCAAGACTAATTATTAAATATTTTTACATAGGTTATTTTTAGTATTGGGGTTGCTGAAACTTTGTTTTATAAGGAATCTCAGACTGTACTTTTTAAAAGCCTTGAAACCCAGTCACAAATTTATCTATGCCTGCAAGTACCTGTGAATTTCTCACCTTGAGGTCCCAAGATAACTTGGGGCTCCTGGGCCTGTCAGAAAGTGACATTCTTTACTTACCACAGGTCAGGAATCCTGTAGAGGGACTGGGTAGACAAGGTATGTGGCCACCTTTCTTGAGAGACTTTTATTGGCTCTATAAGTCAACTTTGATTCCTTAAAGAAAGCATGCCATTTTGGTCAAAGCCTTGGTAAAATAACAAGTTTCTCCAATTGCGTCCTGTTACAAAAAACAGATTCTTATTGCACTATGCTGCCGTAAGTCGAGAATACTCACAAATCATTTCTAAATTCTGGAGAAATCACGTAGAGAGAAAGCAATATGCTTCAAATTTTGTTCCCAGGAGTATACTTTACTCACTTTCTAAAAGTTGTAAATAACTCAAAAGAGTTAAGTTTTCTTGACTCTGGAAACAAGAGGATTATCGATGTTTAACACATCAGCTCTCCATGAGAGTCCTGGAAGTTTGTTTTCTTGCTCTATTCCAATAGCACAATTTTTAAAGATATCAGAGACCTGACTTCAAAGGTAGCTGTCAGAGTCCTATATCTGATTACAAACTACCTTTTGAAAGGGATCAAAGCAAGACAAATTGTCTATGGATGACAAAAGTCTTAGGACAGCCACTATTAAAGATAACGTATACCTAGGCACGTCAGAATTATAGGAATCTTACACAATTTTGTAACACATACTAATAACATATTTATATAAATATAAACAGAAGAAAGTTAAACATCATTTTGTATTTAACCTATATGTTCTTATGCGAAGGAATTATCTGTAATGAGACAACATCCCCATCAATCTTAACAAATACCTGTTATCTACCTGGGTGTGTGCATTTAGTCACTACTTTAATGTGTGTCCTTTCAAGTAATACAATGACCTCTAGAGTGGAAGAGTTTTGCTCCCTTCCTTTCTCCCTCCCTCCTTTCCTTCCCTTTCCCTCCTCCCCCTCCTCCTCCTCTTTTTCCTCCCTTTCTCTTTTCCTACCTCCCTTCTTTTTTCCCTTTCTTTTTCTTTTTCTTTCTTTCTTTCACCTTTCAATGTATCATAGCATAATCCTTTGTGTTCCGCTGTGTGAGTTTTCTAGCTTAAGAAACTTAGGGACATTTAATCTTCGTGGTACCTTGGGAAAGTAACAGCTAGTATCAGCTTTTGCATACAAATGGGAGAAGTAAAGCACTGACAAGGAAATGTCTTCTCCATACTTGATATACATTAGGATGAGGTCTTTCATTTGTTGAATTTTAAAACAAATCTAGTATGGTCACATGTCAGTTAATGACTGGGATATGTTCTGAGAAATGTGTCATTGGACAGTGTCGTTGTGTGAACATCTTAGATTGTACTTACACAAACTTAGATGGTATAGCCTGCTACACACCTAGGCTATATGATATAGCCTACTGCTTCTAGGCTGCAAACTTGTATAGCATGTTACTGTATGAAATACTGTAGGCAATTGTTATACAATGGTAAGTATTTGTGCATCTAAACATAGAAAAGGTACAGTAAAAATACAGTATTATAATCTTATGGGACCATCATTGTATAATAATCTTATAATGAGATCACCGTTGTATAATAGTCTTATACAGTATAATAATCTTAAAAGTGATCTGTCCACTTACAAGATCTGTTCAACAACAGATCACTTATAAGATTATTATACTGTATTTTTGCTTGTACCTTTTGCATGCATGGTAGAGATATTGGCTATTTCTGTGTAATAAGACATTCGATAACTCAGGAGCTTAAAACATTTATTATAGTTACAATATAACATAGTAGTTATTATGTTATTATATATTATTATGTTATTGTTATAGCTCTGGAACCTGGGGGTTGGCTGTAGGCCTGCTGATCTTGGCTGGACTTGGCTGGGTGGCTCTGCTGATCTTGGCTGTATCACATGGTCCCACTAGGCTGGGCATGGCCAGATTTGTTCTGCTCTGTGCATCCTTCATCTTCCTCTTGGGCCAGCAGGTTAGCCTGGGCAAGCTCTTTGCAAGGTGGTAGCAGAGACCCAAGAGGACAAGCAACTTGCAAGGCATTTTAAGTCCCTGGCACACCATACCATCACATCGATTCCACTCTATTGGCCAAAGTGAGTCCCATGCTGAATAAAATGAAGAGTGCAAGGATGGGTCAAGAATTGGAACCTAGAATGCAATGCACCACATCTAGTGGATGACAGATTCACATAATAATATATATTTTTTCTTGGTGGGAGTGGTAAGGAATGAATATGGAGAGTGCAGGAATTAGGCAAAACAGATGTGATCCCAAGACCAACTTTACAGCTTGTTTTGTGTGCATGTGCATGCACACACACACAATGTTAAATAACAAAGAAATACAATCATTTTTAAAAACCCGGAAAACAAATACTCCTACTGTTACACTGGAATGTGTTTATCCCCCATTCTTCCACATATTGTCTGTGTTTTTATGCTTTAATTTATGCTTTAATTGTCATCTTAGCTTATTTACTCAATTAAAAAAGAGATTCAACCATGGAAAACTCCATCACTCATCACTCAGTAAGATTTGCTCTGGGAAGGGGTGCATATAATTTTGCAGACTCATTAACTATTCATTTTTTTAATTGCACATTCTGGATGCTGTTGGTTTATGTAAATGTTTCTTTGGCGTTAAAAGTGACCTTGTTTATTACCTCCTAGCCTAAAAGAAACTACTGCTTATTAAAGAATGAGAAGATAGGTCACCTTTTAAGGTTTGCAGAAAAGGTTGTCACCAGATGAACTGGAAAGGTTTGACTCAATCAATACCAACTTGTCCTTTCAAGTCATGGAAGGAACATTTATTATAAAAACTGCAGGAACAGGCCCTTGTCCTAAATAAAATAATGTCAGTATTAGCCTACAGGCAAATTTGGAAAAACAACAACAAAAGTCTACCAAAGGAGAGGATTAAGTGAAATTTCTTAAACAGATTTTTAAAATCGTTGTGAACTCCCTTTGTCTGTCTTGAGTAAGTGTGTTACTGTTTAATGAGATTATTTTGATGTTTCCACCAGGTTTGAGTGCAATGTATAACAAAGCGTTCTTTCTATTCCCCTTTCCTCCCAAGGAAATGTCTTTCTGTTGGGCTAACAGTTGATAGCTGAATTATTATACCCAATTGTTCTGATTTATATATTCCAGGTCTGCCTGTAGGATTTTATATTCTGCCTGCCTTTGGGCTATGCTACACTGGGGAACCAGATCGACTTCGTTTTTTCTTTTGCCATCTCTAGCAAGTTAGTGGCACTGGCTGTGCTGATTCTCTATCTTTGCCCTCTCAAATGCTGCTCTCTGACTCCTGTCACTGAGATGTAGTAAAATGTTCTCTGTGGTATAAAGAAGGTAGTTCTAGGTTTGGCTCCCATGGGAATAGCCTATGATATTGGGAAAAATGCTTTCATCCTCACAGTCTCAGTTTTCTTATTGCAAAACAAGAGAGTTAGATTAAGTAATCTCTTTCCAGCTCTAACATTCTTGGATTTTAAGTGCCCTCCAGTCTCTGCTGTGACTCTTTGATGCTGATTGACAACCTCAGGGAAGTGAGGAGACTTGCAAATACCCAGAGTTGGCTGGAAGCAGCATAGGGTTAGCGTGTGCACTCCAGAGTCCAGGGCAGTGCCCATGCTCTCACTCATATCCCTCTTCACAAACTGTTCCCCTTGCTAGACCTTTAGTATACAAAATGTCTGCACTATGCACTTTGGCACATGTATGTAGAGTACAATTTAGTGGGCTCCTTTCTTAACTTCAATCACCATTTTCTGAAGTGTTCATGAGCTCCTGGCAGATAGGACTATGGCTTTTCTTTCTTATTTTCATCTGACAGTAGTTTATTCAACAGTGAATGCCTACTATGTGCTAAGGTACTGCATTACATGTTGGGGATGGATGCAGTGGTGATTGAGAAAGATAGATGTGAGTTAGGGCAGAAGCTGGAAGTGAGTTTGATTTCCAAGATAGGCAAAACTTTGCCTGGGATCCAGTGTCAGGTTACTTTTGCTCTGGTTTCCTTCTAAGCCAACACATTAGAATAGCAGATATAAAGGAGATGAAGATGCAGGTTGGTGATGAAACTCCCCCAGGTCTCTCATGTAATTATATGGAGATATGTCAGAGGTTTGGTGGTCTTGGCAATCCATGTGGAGGGGGTGCTCTTTGAATTTTATGACTCCTGCTACTTTAACATCTGTAAACTATATATATATACACACACACATATATGTTATATTTGCATGTACATATATATATATATATGTATATATATATCTCAATAATTTTGACACTCATTGAGGCATGTGATCTAGGTCTAATGCCCAATCCCCATATTCTAGGCCTGGAAAAAAATCTTACTGTATCAGCACTAAGACAATCTGTCTTAGCCTAATTTCAAGACCAAAGGTTTTTAAACTTACATCCTCAAAGAACCTTCGTATAATCTCTTTCCATAGTCCTGGAGCTCACATGCTCTGTGATTGTCTAGTGTTGACTCAGAGTGACCTCAAGGAAAACCAGAACTCCCCAGTTAACCATTTGTTGTTTTTTCCCTCTAGGAGTGGACAAATTCAGATAATTTGTGTGTACTACTTAGTGTTAGGCTGTGAAATTTTTCTATGATTCAGCCATACTCCTTTCTTACAGGAAGAGGAGCTTAATTTCCCTCCTATTAAGGCTGATTTTCTCTGTGTGCTTCTACTTCCCATGTTGATTTATGGAACCTCATAAGGTTTGCTCTCTTGTATTTGTAGTTGAGGTCTTAATAAAAAATTAGATAACATCTGTCTTATTTTTTAATCTCTAAAATAAAGATAACCATCCCAATGGCATTAGATTCTTGTAAATATTTAGTGATATGATGCCTGTGAGAGAATTTAGCTCTATGCAAGAGACTTAATATATGCTCAAGTGTTTGTCCTACCTGATTTAGTTATAAAGATATTAAAAGACATACAAAGATGGAGAAGTCTAATAGTCCCATTCCTTATTATTACTTGTATTTTCATGTTAAAGGCTTAAGTGTTAAGGACTTGGAAGACAAAATTCTTGAGTCCTGTTGCTTACTAACTTGGAAAATTTACTTTTGCTGGTTTCCTCATCTGTAAAATGGCATTGGTACTACTACTGATTCCCATAAAGTTGTTGAGAGGGTGCAGTCACTTGTATAAAACACCCAGCACGGCACTAGTGTACAGTGGGCATAAATGTTAGCTACTGTCCTTGTTCCTTTAAAATTTTTGTTCACTTCCATGTGCATGTTTATTTCATTGTGATTTTAATGTCTGTACAATTTTGTATCCTGAGATTTTAATTTAAACAAGTTTGCACAGAAATTTAATTTTAATTAGCTTTAATGGTTTGTAACAATCAATAAAACTGATACACTATCGGCTACTCTTGGATATTTAGATTATTCCTCTATTTTTAGTATATAAATATACCAATAATGAGCAGATTAATACATTTGATTTCATCCCATGTATTGAATGATAGCTTTACAATAAATTCCCAGAAGTGGCTTACTGCATTAAAGGGTATGTATACCTTATAGGTAATTATCTACTGCTATACTGCTTTCCAAATAGCTTGCACCAGTAGACGTGGATGTTTCAAAGATTTGGCAACATGGAGAAAGATTTTGGCAATTCAGCCACTAGGTCTGGTCTTTTAAGCAGTCACTTTGAGGACTTAGCAAAGAAATGAAAAAGTGATGTCTGCTTTGTCCCGCTCCTTACTGGCTGTTCCCCTACTGTATTTGTCTGTTTTCATGCTGCTGATAAAGACATACCCGAGACTGGGTAATTTATAAAGAAAAAGTGGTTTAATGGACTCGCAGTCCCACGTGGCTGGGGAGGCCTCACAATCATGGTGGAAGGTGAAATGCACATCTTATATGGTGGCAGGCAAGAGAGAATGAGAGCCAAGCAAAAGGAGAAACCTCTTATAAAACCATCAGATTTCGTGAGACTTATTCACTTCCAGGAGAACAGTATAGGGGAAACAGCCCCCAGGATTCAATTATCACCTGCCAGATCCCTCCCACAACACCTGGGAATTATGGGAGCTACAATTCAGGGTGAGACTTGGGTGGGGACACAGCCAAACTGTATCACCTACCCAATACCACACTGTGGGAAACAGAGAAGAGGCAGCTGTTGGTGGGCAGCTGCCCTGGCCTGAGGTATTGTCCCATGCTGCCTTCTCCTTGGCTATTCAGTAGTTTCCTCTTACATGCTCACTCTCAACTTATTCCTCAGTATTTTCCCAGGCAGTTCTAAGTTCTTGGAAACCTGTTTTTGGACCCCATGTCCTGGTTTCCTAACCTGACTCTTTATATCACCCTTCCCCTCCTTATCTCCAATCAAATCCTCCCTCACTTGACGCCAGGTGGCTCCTGAAGCCCAGGGTAAACTATCCTCTCGGCTGTGGGGAATTTCCACCAGCCTTCCCGGGGAGTACCTAAGCTCTCGATTTGATGCTGGCATTTTGCACCTGCTCAGCAGGTAATAAAAACAGTCTCCCCTGAGCACAAAGAGCCAACACAAAGAGGGGAACTGAACTGAGAGCTATGAGTGCAGGTCCTAGAATCAGCTTCTTAGATCCCACAGAGTGAAACCTCCATGAAAGAACTGCTATTTCTCTAGAATAGCACCATCTTCTTCAAAAACACCTGCAGAAGAGGAAACCATTTGGAACAATCTATTAAAGTTGAATATACGCATATACTATGACTTAGCAGTTCCATTCCTAGGTGTTAACAGAAAGGAGTTCCTATATCAACTAAAACACATTGTGCTAGAATGTTAATAGCAACACTATTCATAATACCATAAAAATTGGAAAAAGAATATCCATTTAAGGAAAATGGATAAGTAAAGTGGAAAATATTCACAGAAAGGAGTACCATTCAAAAATAAGAATGAACACACCGAAAGTACATGCAACCACATGAATGAACCTTACAACCATAATGATAAATGAAAGAAGCCAATCACACAGGAGCGCACACTGTGTGCATCCATGCAACATCAGCCCAGTGGCTCCTAGTTGGGGGGAATGGATGGGAGAGAGGATGAGAGGGCTGCTGGCATTCTGACAATGTTCTATTTCTTCATCTGGGTGCTGGATGTAAAGATTCATTGAGCTGCACATTTACAATTGGTGTACTTCTCTGCAAATGTAATCGACAAAGAATATTCCAGAACTCAGCCTAAGCGATGTTTTATTTAGAGTTTAGGATTTTTTTTTTTTTTTTTTGGCTCCCTGTGTCAGCGTTGCTTGGCAGTTAAAATGGAAGGAGATGACTAGTAATGGCATCTCTGTCTGTGATTCTTCTGCCTTGGTATTATCTCTTAGTAGGATGCAAGATTGTATCTTACATATCTCTCTGGCTCTGCTGCTTACCTGAGTGCTTGGCACATATAAACTGATCAGTATGTTTAGATAAACTATTTGCTGAAGAGGGCAAAAGGCCTCTCTAGGATTTAGGTAACCAAGGATTCATCCAAATAATTGTAGCAAAAAAATAAAAAATAAAATATCGGAACTTGCTTAGCAACGTGGTGAGTATTGAGTGGTCCCAGGAGAGTTGTTTCTCTGGAAAAGGACCAGCTGTTTTCACAACAGTCCTAATGAGGATGAGTAAATCCGAAGGGTCAAGTCCTTTGGTCAGGTCTGTCAGGCTGCAAGTGGGGAGAAGGCAGAGAGAGGTTTGTGCTAGAGCCCATCAAGCTGCAGTGAAGGGAACTTGGTTTGAAGGTGCTGGGGTGAACCAAGTGGGTGCAGTGCTGGGAGAGCAGGCCACAGCCACCAGTAGGCAGTCTAGATATCAGTTGCTGGGGCCAATCCAAAGTGTGGGAAATAGAAGGTTGAAGCATGGGAGCAGTTGGGGATTGGTGGTTAATGTAAGCAGAGGTCTGCAACCCAGGGAATCAAATAGCAGGAATATGACAATAAGTAAAATTTTGAAACATGTTTGATTGAAGGATCAAGGCTGGTTTATTAAGCATTTTACTATGTGCAGACATTTTTCTAAGTAATTAAAAATACTAATCTCATTTAATACCCACAACAACCTAATAAGGTAAATATTATTGTACCTGTTCACAGATGAGGAGCTGAGGTTCCAGCAAGGTATAATTTATTCAAGATCACGTAGCTTTTCTGTCTCAAAAATGTTGTTTCTTAAACACCAGTTTTTTTTCTTCTTCTTTTTCTTTTTTTTTTTTTTTTGAGACAGCATCTTGTTTGATCATCCAGGCTAAGTGTAGTGGCATGATCATAGTTCATTACAACCTCAAACTCCTGGGCTCAAGTGGTCTTCCCACCTCAGCCTCTCGAGTAGCTGGGACTATAGGTGGCACCGCCATGCCTGGCTAGCTTTATTATTATTATTATTATTATTATTATTATTTAGAGACAGGGTCTCACTATGTTGACCAGGCTGCTCTTAAACTCCTGGGCTTCAGCCATCCTCCTGCCCCAGCCTCTCAAAGTGCTGAGATTAGGCATGAACCTCTGCACCCCATCCAGTTTTATAGCCCAGATTCAAGTGCAGAATTCCAGTTTTTAGATAAAAGTAAGGAGGAAGATCAGGCCTGGGAAGAGGAGCAGGGCCTAGTTTGGTAGGGACTAGAATACTTGCACAGGTATTCAGGGCAGAGGTGGCAATATAGAGAAAGAAGATGGAACCCTGTGCTGGAAATGCATCAAACATAAAGATGAACTAATAATAATTTTCTGAGCTATTCAGCTGCACCTCTCAAAGCCTGAAAAATTAACTTTCAGGTAAAGGATCAAGTGGCCTTAGCCACAGGGGAAGTGCACTTTGGGATGTGGGAAGGACAAAGGCTGGGCCAGGGCTATTCTGCTTGCCCAGCATCCATTGCCTGTTCTTCTAAAAAGAGCGCCTGAGTTTGCTTTGGGGAACTGCTGCTTCTCCTTTTGAGACAATCTTAGTGAGTCTGTCAGTCAAGGTGCCCCACCTTTATGTGGTAAAGGGATGGCTATGTGGCACAACGGAAGCTGACTAAAATCCCAAGTGGTATGACAAAGGCTGAAAAAATAAAGCATTAAACTAGGGAGAAGCAACCTGAAGGGTCCATGCATTTTTCTTACAACCTAGAAACCCAAAAGGGATCTGGCTCCTGTCCTTTCTGAGACTTTGTTCTTTGCCTTGTTCTTGGATTCTATGAGCTCACCCTCATCCTTCTGAAGATTGCTATATTTTAAAGATAGGTAGAGAAGCTTTCTGTTGCTTACAACCTAAAAACCCTGCCTGATTCAAAGGCAATACATATGAGGATTGTAAAAGGCCCAGACGATGAGTTTCTTTCAAGAAGGGACACTTTCTTCTTTGATTTCAGAGGTCCTAGTTCAATGCCTTCTACATGATAAGTGCTCAGTAAGTGTTGGTTTAATGAACAAATAAATAAATGAATACAAAGAAGACCTTACATCATTCAGCCCACTGTAGTCATGTAGGCATGGCTAAGAACTGGTGGTAAGGCAAATCAGTTAGTAAGGCAGCATCTTTAAGCCTTCATGCCAATCATTTTAATTCAGCCAAGAATACTTCCTGTTATGCAAGTAAAACAAAGCACATCTTCATTTTTACTACAGCCGCCATTTCTCCTGAGAGAAATGGGGTTACTGTAATTCTTAGTTGAAATACGTAAGGCTTACTCATCCTGTGCATAAAATTGATAACTTGTACATCTGGGACTGTCTATTTCTTTCCTATTAATCCATTTTAGACTTTATAAGTCAACCGAGCATTCAGCTTTTGAAAAATGATTCTGGAAAATTATTTTGCACAAGTACTAGTAAATACTGGCATGTATTCCTGGCAGGGGATGAAAATATTCCATTTAGACTCTGGTGGCCCCATGAGCAGAAATAGTGGCTGGAGAATTGGCTGGGTTGGACAGCAACAAAGCATGTGCATGCTGGTCAGTTGTACTTTCCGAGTTCCTTTCTATTTAATGAAGATGATTTATTTTAAAATTTCACAAGAGAGGATCAGGCAGATGAGAGACACACACATACATATCAATAATCAGAATGACTAGTAGCGGGAAAATTGTTAGCTTTATTCCTTGGGTTCATGTATGTGGTCAATTGGAAGATTCTAATGATGTCATTAAGTTTATGTCTGTAGACTATAAGCATGGCCAAGCTGTTAATCTTTATATAAATTGTAAGCAACAGGATATTTTGCAGCTTTTAAATGACATGACTCCTGGCAAGTTTAGCCTATTTAATTCTGCTGTTGGCCATCTCTCTGTGCTGAAGGAATGGAAATAGTGGCTTCTTAGAAAATGCTTTTTTGTGGACCCGAGAGATACCAAAATCTTTATAAGCTGACCCAGCACTATTGTTTAGATCAAGGGTGGTGGGTTATTGGATTAGCTGTGGTTGCTACTATAGGCACATCTGACTTTAGAACAGGTCTCTGTCAAAATGGTAAATAGAAGATTAGTAGAATTAATCTGATAATTAGAGCAAAATTTGCAATCTAGTATTTTGTGGCTAAGACTTATTTTAAGATCCAAAACTTGGAAAATTACTGCAGCTTTCCATTTACATTTTTGTTAGTATAAACCTGAACTAATTTAATTACTTCATCTTTGAAGGAATTAATTTATTTTTCATAACTGGCCCCTCCACTAGTCTATTTTAGTTCCTGCCTTGCTGTAATGTAAAGTTAACTAATTTTTTTCTGCTTCTCAAAATTAGTTTGAGAAACTATGGTAACTATATATGGATGCCTAAAGCTGTATGAGAATTGCATGGGGTACAGGTGGAGGGATTATCGTTTTCATCATCACGAATGTGATCCTTATTTGGAATGTATAAAAAGCAAACTTGAAAAATTCACTTTTGGAAAATGAATGCTCTGGTTGGGCTGTGCCAGGCCTGGCAGGTGGTAGAAGACAGTTTTGGATCCAGTGAAGGGAGGTTTCAGGAGGCCTCTAGAGCTGGTGGGCCAGAGAAGGGCTGAATCCAGGGTGGACTTAGAGGCAGTGGCTGTGGCAGAGCCTGGGGCCTGGTGATGTAGACAGATCTGACTTATTCCCTGAAACCAACTGTATTAGCCTCAAAATCTGGGTAGTCAGGCCAATGCCAAAGGATCAATTGATTTTTCAGCTTGGGTCCAGCGAATACAAGTCTGATTTGTCAGCCAAGAAGAACAAAAACACAAAAAAGAGTAACAGGAGGTAAGTCTTGGGAAGGATTTTGGAATTAGCAAGTCAGAAGCCAGGCAGAGAAGCTGGGCCCCAAATGAGGCAAGAGTTTGAGGTCAGAGTCTTGCCATGGGTTGAATTGTGCCCCTCAAAAGACATAGTCCCAAACCCCAGGAACTGTGAATGTGGCCTTATTTGGAAATAGGGTTTTTGTGATGTTATCAAGTTAAGATGAGGACATTAGGGTGTGTCTTAAGCCAAGATGACTAGTGTCCTTATAAGAAGAGGAAAATGTCGCGTGAAGACAAGCAGACAGGGAGAATGCCATGTGAGGACAGAGGCAGAGACTGGGGCGATGCAGCTGCAAGCCAAAGAATGGCCAGGGTTGGCCGGGGGGGTGTGGCTCACGCCTGCAATCCCAGCACTTTGGGAGGCCGAGGCAGGCAGATCACTTGAGGTCAGGAGTCCAAGACCAGCCTGGCTAACGTGGTGAAACCCCGTGTCTACTAAAAATACAAAAACTAGCCAGGCATGATGGGGGCCTGTAATCCCAGGTACTCGGGAGGCTGAGACACGAGAATGGCTTGAACCCAGGAGGCAGAGGTTGCAGTGAGCTGAGATCATGCCACTGTACTCCTGCCTGACAGCAAGACTCTGTCTCAAAAAAAGAAAAAAAAAAAAAAAAGCCCATGGTCTACCTCCCAACCACCAGAGGCTAGGAAGAGGCAAGGAACGATTCAACCCAGAGCCTCAGTGGGAGCACGGCCCCACTGACACCTTGATTTTGGACTTCTGGCCTCCAGAATTGTGAGACAATCAATTTGTTGTTTTAAGCCAACCAGTTTGTAGTACTTTGCTATGCAGCCCTAGGAAACTAAGGCAAGTCTCCTTGTATGTTTCCCACTGTGCTGGCTGAAACCATGGGTAGATCCAATTCCTTGAATGGTGGCCAATTGGGGCCCCCAATAGAAGTGGGAAATGGGAAGAGGAGCAAGGCAGTTCTTGTCTACATTAGCTGATCATAAACCTGAGGGCTGACCGATCTTTCCTCTGCCCATGTCATGAGCATCTTGGGTGGGCAAAGCACTCCTATGCTCAAAGTATGAACAGGAGGAGCACAATGTAAAAAATGGCTGTATACCTCATTCTATTTCTCCATTTTTGCATTCTTACGTTAATCATCTTATGTAATCCATATAGTAGAGCAAAGAGGCAGAGAGGTCCATGTTGGCAGAAGCACGATAGAATTTTCTTAGAAATCAACCCCAAGTCTTCAGGGAGTGCTCATGGTACAGAGAGATGCTGACACTAGTTATCTTGGCTTAAGACCTACTCTAATGTCCTCATCATAACTTAATTACATCACAAAGACTCTGTTTCCAAATAAGGCTACATTCACAGGTACCGACCGGGATTTGGAACTATGACATACCTTTTGAAGGGCACAAGTCAGCCCATAACGAGACCCAAGAATCCATTCTTGGTTGTCTGCATTGAGTTGGTGAATGCAGGGATAGAAGCTGCCTGAGCACCATGCGGTTAGAAGTGGTGGAGATGGTGGTAAACTGGAAAGCAATCTGATATGGCATTTTTCTTCAAATGCCACTGCCCCCTTTCCCTGCTGCCCCCAATACCAGCAGGCTGAATTCTGTCCAAGCACCAGTGTCCCAATGCAGATATGCTAGGAAGATCCGGAACTGGAATCATCTCTTGGTTCCTAAACTGGCATCCGCTGTAGCACCGCAGGAAACTGCGTGCTCTGTCTCCTCGCAGAGGCTTTTACCTTGGGCTGTGCTGATCTGAGCGCCAGAGCCAGCCTTGAACTGACCAGGGGCTGACATACTGCCAGCTAGGCCACCCAAGAGGTCTGTCTTCCATCCTGGGCCACAGTCTCTGGGATGCCTTCTTCCTCCTCAAAGGCCCTGGGATGCCACCTGCTTGCCTCTCCCTACCGCCACTTGCTTTTCCTTCTGGCACTCTCATTTTCCCAGACCGGCTGCAAGGTGGATGAGAACACCAGGCTTCCCAACTTTGTGCTGTTTCTCAAGCTTTTTCTCCACATCTAACCTCCACCCCCAGCTACAGGAAGTTTCTTTTTCTCTCTAATTTTTTTTTCTTGCTAACCATCACCGGGGAAACAGACAAGGTTACAAAGTAAAACTCATGAACAAAGTTACAGAAGCTCACAAAGGCTGCAGGGATAAAAATTATTTCTTTTGGTCTTTTCCCATTTTAATTCTCTGTGACTGCAGTTCCTGACTTTCTAGACAACTCTATAGGATGATTTGTGTCAAGTATTGTCTGTTTATCCTTGAGAGAGGGGCTTACTAATTCGCCCCCCAACTTTGTTTTGAATGAAGGAAAGACTAAATGATAAAATCTTAATTTGTTTGTCAAAATATTGGAGACCCATTAGCACTATTACTACTGAGTATCAATCCAGCATTAAATAATAAAAATAACCTTTTCAAAGTGCCGGGACTCTGTATAACTTCACTGGGGACACAAGAGAATGTCCTTTTTTTTCAAAGGAAGTAAAGGTCAAAGGTATCACGAACATGGTATGACAAAGGGGCAACTATTATATGATTCCACTTATATGAGGTACCAAAATAGTTAGATTCATATAGACAGTAGGACAGTGGTTACCAGGGACTGGAAGGGAAGAAGGAATGGGAGTTTTTTTTTCTTTTGAGATGGAGTTTCACTTTTGTTGTTGCCCAGGCTGGAGTCCAGTGGCATGATCTCTGTTCACTGCAACCTCTGCCTCCTGGGTTCGAGCAATTCTCCTGCCTCAGCCTCCTGAGTAGCTGGAATTACAGGCAGCCACCACCACACCAGGCTAATATTTGTATTTTTAGTAGAGGCGGGGTTTCACCATGTTGGCCAGGCTCATTTCAAACTCCTGACCTCAAATGATCCACCTGCCTCGGCCTCCCAAAGTGCTGGGATTACAGATGTGTGCCACCGCGCCCGGCTGGGAGTTATTGTTTGATGGGTACAGAGATTCTGTTTGGGAAATGAAAAAGTTCTGGAGATGGATGGTGGTGATGGTTGCACAATAATTGTAAATGTACTGAATGCTACAGGACCGTATTCTTAAAAGTGGTTAAAGTGTTAAATTTGATGTTACACATATTTTAACACACACACACACACACACACACACACACACACACACACACACACTGAGAAATGCAGGGCCAAAAGTAAGGGTAAAAAGCAGATGAGTGTAAGGTGCCCGGAGTAGGTGTTGCAAGCCACCACTCGTTTGGTTGTCTTCCTTTCTCACGGAGGTCATCTCAAAAACAGATGACTCTGAGGTAATGTGGCTTGGTGAAAGTGATATTCCACAGACCTTTTAGCAAGAGTTCTGGAGCTGCGAATCTACGCCATGAAATCTGTGGGCTTCTCATATTAAAAGGAAAAAAAGGTAACACAACACCACTCACCAAATAATGTAAAACGAACATTCTTGTTTTCTCTGGCTTCTCACAGCTGGCCAAAAAAAAAAAAAAAAAAAAAAAAAAAAAGATTCTTTATTTGTAATGCAAGTACAAGAAAACAGGGAGTATTTTTGAGTCCCTTTTGAAATTTTCTTTTGAAACCAGCATTTTCTTGGAGAGATTTATTAAATTCTTAGAAACCGCCAAGCAGCTTTTTTCTCATATGATAGAATTTGCCTCAATAAAGATTCTTAAATACATGGGCTTTCAAGAATTATAGGTGATTAAAAAAAAGAATATACTTTCTGCCATTAGCATTGAGGTCCATGTCACGTGAGAGTACTTTCTGAGAATATTAACATTATAATATCATCCTGAAATTTTTCATTAAGAAAAAGTCATTCTTCATATACCTACAGCAATTAATTATTAAACACCACAATAAGCTATTCCAATCTTATTTAAACAAGCACTGAAAATACCAGCCTAATGTTAACCTATTCTGGAAAGAGCTCCCCAGGATTTCAGAGAATGTTCGGCCTCTTTAGAATCACGTTTTAAAGAGGGTTTTAGAGTCAGACAAAATTGGTTTATAACCTTGTCCTATGACTTTTTGGCTTATATGACCTTGGACAAGTCACTTAATTTTCCTGAACCCCAGGTTTCCAATATGTAAAATGGGACTGATGATAGTTCATATCCAGCAGATTGGTAAGATAATTAAATGAGATAATAAGACACTTTGGAGGGGAAGGAAGAGCTGGGGAATCTATTATTGCTCCCTTTGGCCTTTTCATTTGTGTTCATTTTCTGGGTCATATATTGTATTTCCTACTAGGCTTTGCCTGAATACAAAATTGGTTTTATGAAAATCACTGTGAGAATGTATGAAAAATACTTAATATGGTGGTTGGCACACATAAGGGCATCAGTGGTGGTAGATTTGTTCATTCACAACCAATTCATCCATTCATTCATCCATCCATTTAATCATTTATTTAAACAAATATTTATTGAAAACCCCATCTATGGCAGGGGTTCTTCTAGCAGCTATAAATGAGATAGACAAAGGTTTTGTCCTCATCGAGTTCACAGTCTAGTTGTGGAAGAGAGACAATAAAGAGAGAAACATAAACAATTCTGCAAGTTATTCGATGCCAGAAAGCACATAATCTTGGCAGTTGGCTAGAAGGTGATGCAGGTAGAGGCCAGGCTTGCTCTTTGGCAGTTATTCAGTGTGGTTAGGGAATTCTTCCCTGAGAATTTGATATCTGAGTAAACACCAGAGCAAGGAGAAGTTAGGCCTGTGAAGATGTTGGAGAATGGTGTCCAAGTACTTGAAAATCCATTTGGAAATCTAGAATTCAGGGAAGACATTGATGAACTAAAGCTGTGGCAAATTCTGTCCATTTCTTCTTTAGGCTCTGGGGCCCCAGGCCTGACTTCAAAGACTTCACATGCTGGGTGCTGGCTGTGTGCTCACCACCTCCTAAGGACCTGCCAGGTTGCTAGCTCCTGGCTCAGCTCTTGCACCAACAGAAGCAGGCTCTATGCAGCAGCCACTTTCTGGGCCTCAGGCATGCATCTGTGAGTTTTGGGAGGTATGCAGATAAGGCCCTTGAAATAACACAAAATGATACTGTGGTTGACGTGAGCAGAGAGAATCCTGCTTTTTAAAAAATATTTCTGTCTAGGTGTGGTAGCTGCGGTCTATAACCTCAGCACTTTGGGAGGCTGAGGCAGGAGGATCCCATGAGCCCAGGAGTTTGAGACCAGACTAGGCAACATAGTAAGATCTCATCTCTACAAAAAATTTGAAAATTAGCTGAGCATGGTGGCATGCACCTGAGGTCCTAGCTACTAGGGAGGTTGAGGCTACCGTGAGCTATAATCATGCCACTGCACTCCAGCCTGGGTGACAGAGAGAGACCCCATCTCTGAAAAAACAACTCATAATTCTTCCTAGCCACACAGGACATTGGGGCTCTGTTGCACTGGAGACAACACTAAGGGGAGGGACCAAAATCAGTGAATGAGCAGACAACCTTGACAAAACCAAGGGCTAAGGCAGAATGGGAGGATTTGTGCCACAGGTCAGAAATGGAAAAAATAAGCAACAGTGGAGATCCAAAGGTGGGGTGAAGGGAGGTTAAGGGGCTGGATGAATTCTCTGAGACACAGCAGCCACACATCCTCTAAATAGGGTGTCTGCTGCCTTGGTCTTGGGTCTGAAAGTTGCTGGTTCTGTCACTGAATGGAGCTGTTTGTGAGGGAAGCCTTGGGTCTGCAGCAGAATACACTCTGAATCATCACAAGGAAGAGAATAAGGTGAGATTGTTTAGTTGTTGGGTGTGTGAGGGCTCTGGGAGATGGTCCAAGGAAATCAGAGAGTATTCGCTCAATGTGTATGATTTGCTCCAGATTATCTTAGGCATTGTGGGTGACACATTTTCGGGCACTCTGTAGTATTAAACCGCATAATTTCAGATACGTTCAGATATGTGGTCTAAGCAGTGCTTGAAATCCCCCTCTAGAGGGATTCTAGACTATGTTCCACTACTTTATTGTAATGTAAACCATGGAGGTATTACCTGGGCCCTCAGAAATGACTTCTTCCTCTGTAAGTAATGAATAATCCCACTCTGATAATGTGTACGTAGGTGCCTTATAAACCAGTGAAAGCTGTACAAATACAAGACTTGGTTGCAGTGAAAAGAAGAGTGAAAACACCATGGAAATAGTGGATGGTTGTAGATGGTACAGCACGAATGTGGCTACCAGGGCATGAAACCCTTCCAGGGCAGAGTCTCATTGATGGCAGGACCTTGACGAGGCGCAGTCTTCCATATTCAGAAGTTTAAAGTCTTCAGATTTGGAGATACTCAGATTGATTTTTGTCAGTTAGTTCAGAATGATCAATCCCTAGAGGACTGACCCAGGATACTCAAACTCAAAACAGACTGATGTACACCAGATCACCAATGGTTTATTCAAATGCTTTCCAGTATTAACATTCTAAGGTGGTTTATTTTTTTTGGATTTTGTGATAATCTTTATCCTGTGATTTAACGCATTTCACCGGTAGCCTTAGTTTGGATTAAAGCATGTAACTCAACTTTTGTGTCTTTTAGGCTTGGAACTAAAGCTCAACTCCAAAGATTGTGGAGCAAAGAGACAAACATAGGTTAAATAACTCTCACATGTTACATAAGATTTCAGGGAAGTGGAATAGAGAACAGGATGGAGACCTCCCGAGTGCTTGGTTTTACCATTTCTTGGGGGAGACCTGGTATAAGAAACTAATTTTAGACCTCTTTTTACTAGTCATTGTTCTCCCATTAAGTGGCTTCAGAAAATGCCCTTACACAGCCTTGATTCAGACTTTTACAAGGTGTTGGTACATTTTTTCAGAATACAATTGGAGGAATAAATTTGGCTTGCCTGTAATATTATGGGCAAGAGTCTAATACTAATACTAATATTAGACTCTTGGCATACTAATTTGTATAAGCTCCCCCATCTACCCTGGTTGCCATTTGGATGCCTACCTGCCCACCACATTCACATTTCTCCATGGATCAGGCGGGAAAAATAAAATCTAAAATATCTACCAATTACCTCTTTACTGTGGAAAATGTGCATAGGATTCCTCAGAGAAAAAGAAATGAACTACTAAAATGTTAAAAACATGAAACTAGATTTTCTTTAGTTTGCCCCGGGAAACACAAGGGACTCCTTCATGAGGTAATTTAATAATATGCCAGCGGTCTGCATCTATGTGTATATTCAGAGACTCAATACACTTTCAGAGGGAGGCTCCAGCTGAATTGGTTTTTGATAAGACATTTTAAGGGAATATTGGGGGCCAGGCAAGTGACCGTCACCGATCTTTTCAAATCAAGAAGGTCATTCCCATTGATGTTTGAAGGATCAGGTTGGAAATTTCAGTCTACCCTACATTGCTCTGATGACCGGCCAGCGCTGTGTTTCCTCCACACTGTGACCAAAATTCAAATTAATAACAATTATATCGTATAGCACTAGTAATCTGTAATAGTCTACAAAAAATTCCTTGAAGAGTCTGGGAAGTAAAAATGATCGTTACCCTCTGTTCACAGATAGGGAAACTCAGAAAGTTTCAGTCAGAAAAAGAGCTAGACTAAGACCCAGGCTAACTGATTATGGACTTTGTGTGTGTGTGTGTGTGTGTGTGTGTGTGTGTGTACATATATATATATATATATATATATATATATATATATTTGAGACAAAGTCTTGCTCTGTGACCCAGGCTGGAGTGCAGTGGTGTGATCTCAGCTCACTGCAACCTCTGTCTCCCAGATTTCAAGTGATTCTCCTGCCTCAGCCTCCCAAGTAGCTGGGATTATAGGCGCACACCACCATGCCCAGCTAAGTTTTGTATTTTTAGTAGAGACGGGGTTTCACCATGTTGGCCAGGCTGGTCCCAAACTCCTGACCTCAAGTGATACACCAGCCTCAGTCTCCCAAAGTGCTGGGATTATAGGCGTGAGCCACCATGCACGGACTGCACTTTGTATTTTTATTTATTTATTTTTTTGGGACGGAGTCTTGCTCTGTCTCCCAGGCTGGAGTGCAGTGGTATGATCTCAGCTCACTGCAACCTCCGCCTCCCGGGTTCAAGCGATTCTCCTGCCTCAGCCTCCCAAGTAGCTGGGATTACAGGCGCACACCACCAGGCTCAGCTAACTTTTTGTATTTTTTAGTAGAGAAGGGGTTTCACCATGTTGGCCAGGCTGGTCTCGAACTCCTGACCTCAGGTGATCCAACTGCCTCGGCCTCTCAAAGTTCTGGGATTACAGGTGTAAGCCACCATGCCCAGCCCACTTTGTATTCTTAATCGCATTTTATCTGTTGGGGGCCAGATGAAAACACTCTTTAGGTAAATTTACTTAAAGGAAATCTAATCCAAATTCACAGAAAACATATTATTTACTTTACAAAACAATTCACAGCAAAATTCTTTAAATGATTAGGATCTCCAGTGTACTTAAAATGTGGTCTAGTTTACAAGCCACTATTCATATCACTTTAGGAACACA
Source organism: Pan troglodytes (assembly GCF_028858775.2). Taxonomy (NCBI): domain Eukaryota; kingdom Metazoa; phylum Chordata; class Mammalia; order Primates; family Hominidae; genus Pan; species Pan troglodytes. The sequence continues at coordinate 122,432,727 of NC_072411.2, forward strand.
ACTCCAGCATGAAGATTCACTCACACAGGAGGGCTGAAGGTGAGGGAAGGGAGCCATTTTTGTTTGCAATATCAAAACACTAGTAGATCTCAAAATAACTTTTGGGTGGCACCATTTGACCAATACCCTTGTGAGGGTGTGGTCTATGTTCAAGACAAAAAATATTTAATTATCCAAATGCTCAGAACTTAAATACTCCAGGGAGTTGTTTATCTCGTTTTAGGAATGATGGGAAACTTCAGTAGGGATTTCAGCCTTCTTATTGTCATTGTTGCTAAAGCTACCTTTTGAGTGCTGATGAAAGAAAGTATTTCAATTGCTCAAGTTGGATCGGATCAGAGAAGATGTTTAAGAAATCAGGCAAAATCATTCTATCAACAGGATTAGTCCAGAGGTTGATGACTAAAGAAAACAGAAAAACTAAAAGGAAAGGCCAAAAGAACTTTCATTAGAGTAAGCCCATCTTATTAAACACTCAACCCTGTGGTCTTGCTGACACCGTCACATCACTGAAATTGGCCGCTGATAGGTTGTGATTAAAGCTATGTCAATACAACAGCAAAATACTAGGTTGAAAAGTGGAAGATTCAATTAATAAACGGTTTTGTTTTTCTCCCAGAAGATGCTGAACAACTGGTTTTGTGACATTTTCCTCATTCAACTGAGCCAACCAGTTGGTCTGGTATCTCAGGGATATGGTCTATGAAGTCTTTTTGAAGGCTGCTTCTCTTTGCTTTTAAGTGTTCATTTGTAGATTTCTTTTCTTTTATCTTGGATTCTACAACAATGCCTAGGACTTTTGAAACCGTCATACAAAGGTTTCTATGGATTTCAGGGCAGCTTAATTGAATGTACCCCAAGTATCTTGAGTTAACTAACTTTATTCAGTGATTATCACAAATTCTTCATTTCCCAATTTTTGCTTAAATTGATCTCATCTGTGCATTCAAGGATCAATGTGGGTGGGAAATCCAATTACATCAATATTTTATTTTCAGAAAAATAGCAAGCAGGAGGGTCCACTGAGACCCATTACATTTTCAGAGTTCAGCACAATTGAGTGCTATTAAATAAATCATTGGCATATGATCACCTGCCATTTATTTTAGTGTGAAATGATCTGTTACAGTAGATAGAAACTATTCTATACCATCGACAAACAGATAGTTCATAGCCTTAAATTAGTTAGCCTATTTTTGTAACGAATAGAGACTTAATTTGAGTTTTCTCATCCTGGGAACATGAAACAAAATTATATCATACAGTGAGTAACGGTTTGAAAAATTTTAATTTAGTTTGGCACCGTGGGTTCTTCTAATTATTGCTGACTCTTCACACAGCAGAGACAGTGACCCTAAGCCCGGGGGCAAAACAGCTGCTTTTCACCTGCAGACTCATTATCGAACTAATTATTCTTCAAATAATTTTATAATATTCATGCTGAACCTAATTCTGAACCTATAAATACAGGTTTAAGTCGTTTATAGTATGTGCTCCTGCTCATTCCTGTACCCCAACCCCATACTGCATGGTAGAGAAATTGCCTGTTCCAACTACTCAGAGGGACATTTTTTATGTTTTCTATCTTGGATAAGAATTAGTGATCTGCACTCGTGTTTCCAAGGCCAGTGTGGCCCAGCTTTGCTTGTGGCCAAAAGACTGTAGATTAAAATCTTGAATCAGTTGTCAACATTTGGAAATTGGAAATTCTGCACAAGAATCCGGATTCCTGACTTGGCTTGGAAATTGGACTACTGGCAACATGAAAACCCTTTTCCCAGGAGAAAATTAGCTACAGCTAAGTGACAAGCGTCTCCTTCAGAAGGAACATGCACTTGCCACATTTCCAGAGCCAACACGGAAGCTCAGTGTCAGTTGCTGATCGTTAATTTATACCTTTCTCCATTCGTTTTATTTCCTGCTTGCTTCTAAGATTGTTTAAGAATTTCATGGGCTCTAGGCATTCTTACTTTAAAAGGTCCTGCTTCATATCATATGAAATATATTTAATCTACATCCCACATTAAATATGGAATTTCTTTTTTGGTCATAAATGGTTTAGTAAGGATTGTATAATTTTATTTTTGAAAATAATTTCAATTTTTTCATTTTTTTACTATTATGGAATACATATATATATATATATATATATACATACACATATACATATATATTTTTTCAGTTTTCAGGCGATTATCACAGGCCATGGAAAAGCCCAGGCTGGGCACGGTGGCATGTGCTTGTAAACTCAGCTACTTGGGATGCTGAGGGGGGGAAATTGCTTGAGCTCAGGAGTTAGAATTCAGCCTGGGCAATATAGTGAGACCCTGTCTCAAAAAAAAAAGAAAATAAAAGTACATAGGCCTGAGATACTGTGGCTGTAATGCTGTAATGCTTAAGGAATCAAATGATCCCCTGGATCCCCATGGGCATTTGAAGTTCTGACCCCTAGCTAGGTTCAAATTGGCATTTTAGAGAGCTTGTAGGAGACTGGGCAGTGTCCCAAGGAATAAACAAGGCAGAAGTCCACTGACTCACTGACCTGGGGTGGAAGGAAGGGTGTAACTTCCCTGATCTTTTTGAGTTTTTGAGATTTGAGGTTTCTTTAAATGACAGCCTTGGGTCTTACTTGTCTTGCACAGTGCTTCTTCCTAGCTTGGAGTGGGGTAGGGCTGAGGGGTGGTGAAGGGATGGTTTTGGGTATTAGAGACGTTTTAAGACCTTGTTGTTTCTGGGTACATTCCCTTTTTTTTTTGATACAGAGTCTCACTCTGTTGCCCAGGCTGGAGTGCAGCGGGGTGATCTGGCTCACTGCAACCTCTGCCTTCCAGGTTGAAGCGATTCTTGTGCCTCAGCCTCCCGAGCAGTTGGGATTACAGGCATGTGCCGCCACGCCTGGCTAATTTTTGTAAATTTTAGTAGAGACGGGTTTCACCATGTTGGCCAGGCTGATCTTGAATTACTGACCTTAGGTGATCTGCCTGCCTCGGCCTCCCAAAGTGCTGGGATTACAGGTGCGGGCCACTGTGCTTGGCCTACATTCACTTTTGAAATATCATCTACATGTCCAGTCACACACCGCATAATAACATTTCAGTCAATGATGGTGGACCTATAAGATTACATAATACAGTATTTTTACTGTGCTTTTTCTATATTTAGATATGTTTAGATACACAAATACATTGTGTTACAATTGTCTACAAGCAAACTTGTTCAACCCATGGCCCACGGGCCACATGTGGCCCAGAAAGGCTTTGAATCCAGCCCAACACAAATTCTTAAGTGTTCTTAAAACATTATGAGATTTTTTTGTGTGATTTTTTTTTTCAGCTCATTGACTGTCATTAGTGTTAGTGTATTTTATGTGTGGCCCAAGACAATTCTTCTTTTTCCAATGTGGCCCAGGGAAGCCGAATGATTGGACATCCCTGGTCTACAGCATTCAGCACAGTGACATGCTGTGCAGGTTTGTAGCCTAGGTACCATGGCCTATACCCTAGAACGTAGGCGTGCCATTAGTACACTCCATGATGTTCACATGATGATGAAATTGCCTAACAATGCTTTTCTTAGAATGTATTTCTGTCATTAAGCAGCACATGACTGTAATTTAATTTATTTTTAGTTGCAGTTGACTAGTTTACTAAATTTTACAGTGTAGACTTTTAATTGAACCATACATTAATTTTAGATTTCACAGATTTCTTTTTTTTTCTTATTTTTTTTGTGTTTTTTCTTTTGTATTCTGGGGCCAATGCATTTCTTTTATTCAGTGTCCCAACTCTTTAATTTGTCCTCAGCACTGTCTTAGGCGTGAGGCCTGTTCCTTTGCTGACTTACAGGCACAGCACCTCCTCTGTAAACAGGCCTATGGTATCTCAGAGGTCTGTAAGATTTCTGTGTAGACGGACGATGCTTCACTCTGAGTTTATGTGGCTTAGCTTCTCCTCCCCAGGTTTAGCAGAAGATGTATATGCGTAGGGAGAGCTGCTTTTTAATTTAGCTCTTTTGAAAGGTCCTTGAGGCCCAAGTCCATAATGGCATTGTAGGCCCCTTGATGGGACAAAGGGGAAACTCAGTGCAAGGCAAACAACCTCCCGACATGTGACATTCCTTCCATCACTGTTTATCCCAGGGCCTTACACAGCACCGTTTCAGGTGGAACCACCTGGGAGCTGTTACAAAGGCAGATTCCTGGCTCCACTCCATTCTTACCGAAGCCTTAAGCCAGAAAGTATTTCAGGATGCCTTTTAACTTGATGATAAACAACAGCAACAAAAAACAGAAGCCCTTTATTTTCTCTAATCTCTAATTGAAATATTAGCAGTTATGATAATAGGCAACAAGCCACAGTGGTATTAGTAATGCCTGTGACTTGTCACCCATGGAAATCATAGATAGTTTCATATCACATTATGGTGTTTGTGGGTATCTTGAAATGTCTTCGCTGCTCATTATCACCTCAAAGTCATTGATAGTTATTAGACTAACTAGATCTTACTATTTAATGTAGTAATAAAGAAGCTTGTATATTATATCACCTGTTTCTTTAATATTTGGATAACTGCATTCCAATATTGGTTTTCTTTATTAGTCTCTGTGTTTTATTTTAGATGTTTAAGAGCATTATTCTCAGAAGGTGCCCATAGGCTTTCTGAGACTGCCCCCAGGATCGATGCCACTGTAAGGTCAGGAAGCCTGGACTGGAGCTGAGACCGACTGATTAGCAGATTCACTTTCTGCGATCAGGAGAAATAAAAGCCAGCCTAGGGGTTGGAGGTGGCTAGAACAAAAGCCCCTGTGTGAGAAAGTACCTGGGATTTTAAGAATAGAAAGAGGCTGATGAGTTTTGAGAGTAGAGAGTATGGGAAAAGTGAACGTAGATGGGTCAGTGAGTGGACAGAGGCCAGGGCAGGACTGTGAATTGCACTTTGTGTGACTGAAGGCAGTTGGAGGGTTTCAGCAGGGAAGAGATATGATGGTGGCTTATAGAGTAGACAGTAGAGTAGAAAGTGGATTTAAGGGAAGGTATTTTTTGTTTTTTTATTTTGTTTTGTTTTTGAGACAGAGTCTCACTCTGTCACCCAGGCTGGAGTGCGGTGGTGCAACCTCAGCTCACTGCAATCTCTGCCTCCTGGGTTCAAGTGATTTTCCTGCCTCAGCCTCCTGAGTAGCTGAGATTACAGGCACCCACCACCACACTCGGCTAATTTTTGTATTTTTAGTAGAGATGGGGCTTTGCCATTTTGGCCAGGCTGATCTCGAACTCCTGACCACAGGTGACTAGCTTGCCTTGGCCTCCCAAAGTGCTGGGATTACAGGCATGAGCCACTATGCCTGGCCTAGGGGAAGGTTTTTAAGTACAAAAACCTCCTCAAAATTCTAGGCATAAGTGGAAATACAAAAGATAACAATGACATTAGAATATAGTATCAAAATATATTCTTAAATTGTTATATAAAAACATATCTACTTTCTTAACATTGACAAGATCTAAATTTTATATGTGGGTATACACACACACACACACACACACACACACACCAATTTCCATGGTGTAGCAAGAATTGACAAAGATTCTTTGCTTGGCCAAACTTTAGTCAGGCTTCTGAATCTTCTCCCAGGCCCATCTGTGTACTTCCTTGTAAAATCCAGTTTTAGGAAAGAGCCCTGCTAAGTCCGTCTAGCAAAACCTTTCTCATCTTTGATATCTGATCATCCTTAATATCTGATCGGTGTCCTAATCCTCTACCATCCCCAAGGTGATGTTTAATCACCCTGGCCTGTCTTCAGCAAGAATCCTGTTAGACTGGCTTAGTCAGAATCTCTCTTAACCCTAAGGTTTCTTCTTAGAAGGAGTCCACTGACTTCCCATACTACTCCTTGGCTATAAATTTCTGCTTGCCAAAGCCGTATTCAGAGTTGAGCCCAGTCTTTCTCTCCCACTGCAAGATCCATTGCAGTGGTCCTTATACCTATCTCGCTGGTTCTGAATAAAGTCTTCCTTACTGGGCTTCAACAATATTATTAAATAATTTTTTTCCTTGATGGAATAGAAGCAGAAGATAGAAGAATAGAGTTGGAAGACTCACTTCAGAACTTACTACAAAGCTACAGTAGTCAAGACTGTGATACTGGCATAAAGATAGACATACAGATCAATGAATATAATTTATGGTCCAGGAATAAACTCTTTCATTTATCATCAACTGATTTTCAACAATGGTGGCAAAGCAATTCAATGGGGAAGGAATAGTCATCTCAACAAATGGATAACTGGAAGTCTACATATAAGAGAATGAAATTGGACCCCTTCCTAATACCACAACAAACATTAATTTAAAATGGATCACTGACCTAAATAGAAGAGCTAAGACTATAAAACTCTTAGTGTAAAGAATAGGAGTAAGTCTTAATAATCTTGGGTTAGGCAATTATTTCTTAGATATGACACAAAAAGAGCAAGTTAAAAAAGAAAAAATAAATAATACTATCAAAATTAAAAACGTTTATACTTCAAACGTCACTATCAAGAAAGTGAAAAGACAACCTGCAGAATGGGAGAATATTTTCTTTACTTTTTTTTTTTTTTTTTGAGACGGAGTTTCACTCATTTTGCCCAGGCTGGAGTGCAGTGGCGCCATCTCGGCTCACTGCAACCACTGCCTCCCAGGTTTAAGTGATTCTCCTGCCTCAGCTTCCCGAGTAGCTGGAATTACAGGCCCCCACCACCACTCCTGGGTAATTCTGTATTTTTAGTAGAGATGGGGGTTTCACTATCTTGGCCAGGCTGGTCTCGAACTCCTGATCTCAGGTGATCTGCCCACCTCGGCCTCCCAAAGTGCTGGAATTACATGTGTGAGCCACTACACCTGGCAGAGAACATATTTTCAAATGATATCTGATAGGAAATGAGCATCTAGAATATAGAAAAACTCTTACAACTCAAAAATATGAACAACCCAATTATAAAATGGGCAAGGGATTTGAACAGATATTTCTCCAAAGAAGCTATGCAAATGACCAATAAGAACAGGAAAAGATGCTCCACATCATTAAAATTAGGAAAATGCAAATCAAAATCATGATGCAATACTACTTTATACCCACTAGGATGGCTATAATCAAAATACAGATAATAGTAAATATCAGTGAGAATGTGGAGAATTTAGAACTGTTTGTCACACGTTGCTGGTTGGGAATGTAAAATGGTGCAGCCACTTTGCAAAAACATTTGATCAGTTCCTCACAATGTTAAACATAGATGTGCCATATGACCCAGGAATTCCACTCTATGTATCAACCCAAGATAAATGAAAACATATGTCTACACAAAAATTTGTATTACAGAGATGTTCATAGCAGGGTTATTCACAATAGCTCCAAAGTGGAAACAACCTAAATGCCCATCAACTTGTAAATAGATAAACAAGATGTGGCACATCCATACAATAGAATGCCATTGGACAATGAGAAGGGAATAAAGTACTGATGCATGCTGCAAATTGGATGAACCTCAAAAATAGTAGGCTGTCAAAGAGTCCAGTCACAAAAGACCACATATTACATGATTCTATATGTAGGCAAAGATAGGAAGTAGATGAGTGGTTATCTTGGACTTGGCCTTTGGGGGATAGTTATGGAGATGGAGAAAATGAATGGATTTGGGCCACTACATTACTATGTTTAGTTAGTAAAGGTGCTAAGACTTGCTGATAGAGTGGATGGGGGATATGGGTGAAAGAGAGGGCTTAGAGGTGAAGCAAGTCTAGTTCTCCTCACAGTCCCCTCCTGCTCTGCGCATTCATCATGCTGCAGTTGGGTGGCCAATGAATTCATCCAACTGGGTTACCTGGACTCTAGCTAGCTGGCTCTGGCATGAGGAATTTATGAGATCAAACTGCATTTATAGGCATGATGCTTGATGTAGTATTTACCTTGCTAGAAAACAAAGGGAGGTGTCCAGCATTCAGTGAGAATGATGTCTCTGAATTTTCTCTTCAATTCTGGAAAAGTTGGCTATTTGCAGGGCTCTTGAAGAGTAATAACCACTTTAGTCCCAAATGTTCGTATATAGGTCAAAATCATCTTTCTTCCTTATAAGCATTTCCTCTGAGTGTTGAGGGTCTGCTTTCAAGTTTAAAGCAGCTTTTTAGTGGTATCATCTCTTTTAAAACAGGATCAGAAGGTAAATGTTCTGGAGAGACTAAAATCACCTGGGTAACCATTATAAAAGACACACGCACATTTAAAGACCACAGTGCTACTGAGATATGAAACTTTCAGTGTAAATTCAGCCCAAGCTGAGAGGATTTATTTTTTTCCCCTGGTTTTTCTGATGAGAAGTGAGAACAGATATTTGGAGAGGAGGAAATTTCATATCCAAAGGGTTTTGTTTTCATCAGAATCCAGCTTGAACGTGATTAACAAGAAACTTGTGAAATACATAGCCACTGTGAAAGAAGATGCTGGTCTTGCTAAAGGCGACAAATTGCCATCCAGCGTTCTGGTTTTATTTCAGAAAACTTACGGGCACTGTGCATAGCCAAGGGAGCTAGGGACAGAAGAAACTACAGGTTCATACAAGAGAAAGTAAAGCTGCCTGTGCTACTGAAAGGTTTTTTTGTTTGTTTTTTGTTTTTTTGTTTTAACTCTCAAGGTTGTTTTAACTCTCAAGCCACTGACAAAAGCATGAGAATAAAATTCCTTTGAAGATGGACTGTCACCTAGACAGGATACACTATTTAAATCAGTGATCTTCACCTCTTCAGACTCATATGAGGATAGGTCAGAAAGAAGGATAGGCACAATCTCCCTTATAGACCAGGATGCCCAGCTACTTAATCAACTAAAGGTTGTGTAGCTTAATGCTTATGAATACTAGCTCTTTGTCCAGACTGCCTAAGTTCAGATCCCAAATTCTTTAATTGTATATATATCATAAGGCAAATTACATAACTATTTTGCAGTACAGATTGCATATTTTACAGTGCAGATGGTAGTACCTAATTCATAGGGTTGTTTGAGGATCAAATGAACTTATTTGTAAGAAATGCTTAGAACAGTGCCTTGGCACATAGCATGTGCTCAATAAATATTAGTATCATTTACTGAGGTCCTATTATGTGCCAGGGAAGATACTAGATGCTAAGGATACAGTAGTAAGCAAGATAGGAAAGATCCCTGTACTTACAGAGCTTATGGTACACTGGAGTCTTATTCACATGGTTAGCCTCATGACACATGGGGTCCAAAGATAAGAGAGTCTGTTCTAGAACTGTGCCAACCTCCACATCCTCTGTGGTGACAGGGAATTTATTCATGACAAAGATGTGGAGTATGAATGCATGCACATAAAAGTCAAAATGTGATTCTCAAATGTGGGCAGAATTGCGGCTGCCCAAATGAATCACTGTTAGTGATGGGAGTCATTTGGGGCGGAAATAAGCCTGTAAATCACTAGCTCACACCTGAGGAGGTGCTGAGTGTGTCAACATCTTTGTTCCTGGCTTGGGAGTGGCTATCTGAGGAAAAGGAAGAAGTGAGTTGAGAAGCAGGTTTTCCAGAGGGAATTACAGCTGCGATGGCATTGATTTATCTATCTCCTCTTGGTTTCATTGTTTTTCTTTTTTAACCCTAATTGGGATGCATTAGTATTTTGTTATGAAAGGGGATTGGTGTTAGCAAGAGGGAAGTTTAATGATATGGAAAACCAGGAGGACCTAAGTCTGCTCCTCTGAAGAGCTGAGTTAGTATGAATGGTGAAGTATCACCATCACCACCCTCCTGATATGAAGTCTGCAGTGATAGTTTCTAGGATATTGACCAACAAGCCTTCTACTGGAGGGACTTAAAGCCCACTCAGTAGAAAAAATAATTATTTTCTGTTGTTCATTAGGCTCCATGTATATTGTTCATCAAAAACTGGTATGATTACTTTCTTTGGGATAATATTCTATATTTTCATGCCTCTGTTATACATGGGGGAAGAATGGAAAGACTGCAAATCTTAGAATTCTTTTATTGAGATTCTACAGGCTACAACCTGCTATCTTCTGCCAGTCCTCATCATTGAGTGAATTACCTATGATCATTCTTATCTCCTTAAGGAACTAGAATCTGCCTTGAGAGTAGTAATCAAAACAAACAAACAAACAAACAAACAAGCAAACAAAAAAAGCCCCTAAAACGAGTCCATGCCTCGATGGGATATGTGTTCATTCTGAAATAGCTCGATGTGTGTGTATATGGGAGTGTCCATATTCTTTCTTTAGCTACTGAATATTCATCTTTCAGTGACCTCAATTTATCTGATTACATAATAGGAAGAAGAAAATTATCTTATTAAGTTCAGTAGTCAGGAAACTGCAAAGTTTAATTCTTACTCACTAAATGACCTTAGATTATATCACCTTCTGAGACTCAGTGTCCTCATCTGAAAAATAGGGATTCTAATACCTAACTCATAGGGTTTTTATAAGAATCATGAGAAGTGTATAAATTACACAGTAAACTTTGAAGGACCACACAAATGTAGGGGATGATTATCGTATATCCCTCACACGTTCACATTTCTCTTCCTCCCAGCACAGTGAGTTGCTGGCCCTCAGGGGCCAGAGGCTGGTAGGTTGAATTGAATTATTAGTATAATCTGGCTCTGGTAAATTTTTTTTGTTCCTTTCTCTATCTTGTCTCTTGTAGAGCTACCATTTACTACCTTGTGGCCCAAGTGATCCGTCTAAATTACAAATTATAAATGTGACCATGCCATTTTACTGATTTAAAAAGTCAGGAAACAACAGATGCTAGAGAGGATGTGGAGAAATAGGAATGCTTTTACACTGTTGGTGGGAGTGTAAATTAATTCAACCATTGTGGAAGACAGTGTGGCGATTCCTAAAGGATCTAGAACCAGAAATACCATTTGACCCAGCAGTTCCATTATTGGGTATATACCCAAAGGATTATAAATCATTCTACTATAAAGACACATGCACACGTATGTTTATTGCAGCACTGTTCACAATAGCAAAGACTTAGAACAAACCCAAATGCCCATCAGTGATAGACTGGATAAAGAAAATGTGGCACATATACACCATGGAACACTATGCAGCCATAAAAAAGGATGAGTTCATGTCCTTTGCAGGGACATGGATGAAGCTGGAAGCCATCATTCTCAGCAAACTAACACAGGAACAGAAAACCAAACACTGCGTGTTCTCACTCATAAGTGGGAGTTGAACAATGAGATCACATGGACAGAGGGAGGGGAATATCACACACTGGAGCCTGTTGGGGGGTGCAGGGCTAGGGGAGGGACAGCATTAGGGGAAATACCTAATGTAGATGACAGGTTGATGGGTGCAGCAAACCATCATGGCACATGTATACCTATGTAACAAACCTGCACATTCTGTACATGTATCTCAGAACTTAAAGTATAATTTAAAAAAAATCATTATTTACTCCTAATTGCACACTGAAGAGAGTTCAAGCCCATTACCTGCTTATATCCCTGACCCCCTTTTTTCTCCTCTGGCCTCATGCTCTGTGGTCTAGTAGTACTGCCCTGTTTCCTGCCTTTGTCTGCCCCGTCATTCCCCACCTGGACACCAACCCAGGAAACACAAGGCATTCAATTTGATACTTTGGTGCAGTTACTCATGCTGCTTCCTCTATTTGAAAAGCCCTTCCAGTATCCTTTCTTCTGGTTAACTCTCAGCCCAAAAAGTTCAGGTCAACCATAGTCTTCCCTTAGAAGCCTTCCATGACCACCAGATTCAGCTAATGGGCTAGTCTCAGTGTTTATAGAGCCCCTAGCCATGGTCTTTTTGTCATGGTTGCAAGAACTCATCTTGAAATGATCTCTTTATTAGATTCAGACCTCCTCAGAAGTAGATATGATGTCTTATGCATCTCACCAGTGGATAACATGATGCTTGGCATATGGTAAATGCTCAAGAAAAAATAAACTGAATTACTGCAAACCATTCATATCAATTAGTGTACAACCAAAAGAAAAAGCAGAAACCACTCAATATTGAAAATAGAGGAATTTAATACCCAGACTTTAATTGCACAAATAATGGAAGAGATGAGAAGCCAAACATGGAACAATGAGGCAAATCAGGAAGAAGCAACAGCAGGAAATTCAACCAACCTTGGGAGGAGGTAGAGTTGCCAGAGCTACAGGGCTGAGGCTGCTTAGTGGAAGCTGGAACCAAGGAGGGTCTAACTGCAGACAGCTGGAACCTCCACTGTGAAAGATGATGCCCAAGCAAGAGAGATGGATAGAGAAATGCCATGGTTCTCCCTGCTGTCTGCTGTACATTCTCCTGCTCATTGCTCCTATTGCCTGAAACCAGCCTGGAAGTCAGCTAGGCTGACTAATGCAGCCTGTGGCAAGCAGTTCCCTGTGATGTAGAACTGAGCAGTGGAAGGGTGGTGAAGGGTCTGAGGGCAAACAGGTGGACTCATTGGGGTCCCCTCATTCTGAAAATAAGAGAGATAGGAAGGAAAGCTACCTAAAGTAGCATGTGTAATCATTTCTTCCTTCAATCAGTATTTACTTAGTGCAGGTATTCATGACAGTGTTTTTGTCTGTGACATCCAGATAAGATGATGGGGACTTGCAGATCACATCTCCGTGAATATCACGAATGCACCCAGGAATATTAGCCATTACAAGTGCACATATCTTCTCATTCACCACACGAGAAGGACATTGGGATTCACAGGTGTGAGAACTGGCATTGTTGTGGGACAAAGAACAGAGAAATCACCTGTGACAGAGACAAGTTTCATAACCAACCCAACTGTCCAAGTTTACCATCGTCACTTAGAGGCAGAGAACTGCAAGTCATCGTTAGAAGATTCTCCATGTATAAATGGGCCAAGTGATGTCTACAAATTAGGGCAAACCATTGAAGGAAGATTGTAGAGACTTTATGTGAGAAGGACTTATCTCAACTATTTAGGTATTGATAGTGGCAGTACCCTGCCTGGAGCAGCCACTGCAGGGATGCCAACTGCAGTTGGGGAGGCGCAGCCAGGGCTGTGCACTCCATGGAGTTGGCAGGAGCTGGGAACAGGTGGGAGCCCCACCCTCAACCGAGTTGATGGGGTGAGAGCCCCACCCTCAACTGAGTTGATGGGGTGAGAGCCCCATGCTCCCGGGCACAGATGCAGTCACCCAGCAATGGCTCTGGACTTGGGTATCTCTACCCTCTTGGGGGCCCCAGGAAGCCCCTTGCCCCCACAGGCTTGAAAGTGCCTGATCCCACTCCCCGGCCTCTCCCTGCTCCTGGTGCCCTCTCTGGAGAGGAGCAAAGATGTGGCCGAGCCTGGGTGCTATTGCAATCCAGCTGGGTGTGCATGTGCTCAGGGTGGTGCTGACACCTCAGCCCCCTGGTGCCTTGGTACCCTCCGGACTTTGGGCACTGACAAGCACAGGAGGGAGCACAAATGGGGACTGAGAGTGGCTCAGGGCATGTCTGTAGGTACCTGTCGGCAAGAACAGCCTGGATGCTATGGATGGAATGTTGATGGCAGGAGGCAGAGAGTTTCCTGGGTGGAAAGGGGTGAGTCCCTGGTGAAACCCCACCATAAGCCTGGGGGCTGCGCTGCCAGTTCTGGTTGAAGTCTGCGGCTGGAAGTGAAAACTTACGGTGCTATTTTTGGGCACACCCATGGACCAATCAGCAATGCACTTCCTGCCTTCTGAGTCCATAAAAACCCCAGACTTAGCCAGACTGGAACAGACGTGGACAGGAGCTACCCACTTTGGGTCTCCTCGACTCTTTGGGACAACTTGCCTGTGGAAAGGAGCTACCCACTGTGGGTGTCCTCTCTGCTGAGAACTGGACACTCATTGGGATGACCTGCCTGTGGAAAGGAGCTACCCACTTCTGGTCTCCTGAATGCTGTTCTGTTGCTCAATGAAGCTCTTCTCTGCCTTGCTCACCCTCCAGTTGTCTGCATACCTCATTCTTCCTGGATGAGGGATAAGAACTCAGGACCTGCTGAATGGTGGGACTGAAAGAGCTGTAATGCAAACAGGGCTGAAACATGCCCCTTGCTCACCATGTTGCAGGTGATGAGAAGGAGAGAAGAGAGAGGGAAAGAAGAGCTGCAGCCCCAGACCTAGGAGCTCCCTGAGCTGGGGCTATGACACCCTCTTTGGGGATCTATGGCTTCTGGTGTCTCCAGGCTTCTGGGTGCCACCATGTTCCCTGGTGCCTGCAGTGGAAGCCACTTGCAGTACACATGGTCCAACCATAGCCTCACAAGGATCTGGCGCCTGTGCCAGCACCTGGAGCTGACCACCCTGCCACAGCCAGAATGCCTGGCACTAGGTGGCTTCATAAATATTTGTTGGCTGACTCACTGCTTTCCTTTTTGCATTAATTCAGAATGAAATATGAGAAAGATAAAGAAGTGACTGACCTTCCTAGCAAACACTTCCCTGGGAAACTGTTGTCTAGGCCTTCTTCCACTCCACCAAGCTGGGCCAAGCTCGGCCACATCTTTGCTCCTCTCCAGAGAGGGCACCAGGAGCAGGGAGAGGCCAGAGAGTGGGATCAGGCACTTTCAAGCTTGTGGGGGCGGGGGGCTTCCTGGGGCCCCCAAGAGGGTAGAGGTACCCAAGTCCAGACCCTGTACTCACTCACACATCCTTCACTACTCTACCCCTGGCTTGCCCATGGCAGGCATGGGATCTGGGCCGGTAGCAGGAGCTGAGCACAGCCTGCTGGACTGAGTGGGCAGAACAAGCCCAGTGGGCCTGAGCAAAACTCATGCAAAGGCACCACCTGTCACAGAGGTTTTGAGGTGGAAAAGTGACACTCCCAAGTATCCTGTGACAGTATTTCAGCTTAAAAGATTCATTTTTATGGAGTTCTATTATTTGGACAATTGCCTTAAATATGAATTTCAACTTATTTGTATAGACATAACCTACATCATACTGCAAGAGATAAAAAATTTTATAAGGAAAAAATGTTACACAGACCTCACGTTCCATGAATGGTTCAACCTACACAAATGTAGTACATTATTCTTGTGATTCTAATGTGGCTTAGCACAATTTTTTGAACATTATGACTAGCATAGCAAGCTTTTAAAAAATATAAAATAATTTCTTAAGCATTGGGGTATCCATCTATTTTTGTCTAATCTTGGCTATACAAATTCCACAATAATTGTTTTAAAACATTGAAAATTTTTAAAATTGTTGAATCATGAGCAATACACATCTGTATTCAGAATTGCTGCTTATATTTTTAAAGTTTGGTGAAGAGAAAGTATAAAAGTAATAGAATCTTGTTTACATTGATGATTATTTAATCATGGGGATGCTGAGCAGATAAAATATTTCTTATTGTTAAAATCCCTACATGGCATTTAAAAATACATGGATTCAAGGTGCTTTATTTTATCTTCAGCATACCACTTATCAGAACTTAATATTTTTATTTGTATTTTTTTTTACATGTTTATTGCTGATATGGTTTGGCTCTGTGTCCCCACCCAAATCTCTTGTTGAATTGTAATTCCCCATGTTAGGGGCAGGGACCTGGTGGGAGGTGATTGGATCATGGGGGTGGATTTCGTCCTTGCTGTTCTCATGATAGTGAGTGAATTCTCATAAAATCTGATGGTTTAAAAGTGTGTAGCACTCCCCTCTTCACTCTGTCTTTCTCCTGCTGACATGTGAAGACATGCTTGCTTCCCCTTCATCCTTCTGCCATGACTATAAGTTTTCTGAGGCCTTACAGGAATACTTCCTGTAAAGCCTGTGGAACTGTGAGTCGATTAAGCCTCTTTTCTTCATAAATTACCCAGTCTCAGGTAGTTCTTTATAGCAATGTGAGAACGGATTAATATAATTGTCATTCTGCACTCCTGTGGGGGGAGGTGTCCTTCTCTCTTGTTTTCTGCTCTGTCCTTGGTGCCTAGAACAGTCCCAGGCACACAGAGGTGACTTCATAAATATTTGTTGGCTGACTCACTGCTCTCCTTTTTGCATTAATTCAGAATGAAATATGAGAAAGATAAAGAAGTGACTGACCTTCCTAGCAAATACTTCCCTGGGAAACTGTTGTCTAGGCCTTCTTCCACTCCACCAAGCCGGGCCAAGCTCTGAATACCCACTTATGTGTGCAGACACTAAAAGAAGAGAAAGCCTGTTAATTGCAAACTGTTTTTCAGTGTTGCTGAAAGGTCACCACTATCAATTATGACATATTTGAAGAGAAGGAAGTCCTGTCTATATGGCAATATATTCCATGGTGTCTAATTTGTTTGCTGTAATAAGGCCAGGCCCAGTTATTGATGAATCAATCATCCGTGTCTTGTATGCTGATGACACCACCTAAGTCTCTCTCTCAGGATAATGGTGTTGCATACGGAGCTTGGTGCTGGGCTGTATATTATTAAACTCCATAAACATGTTGAACATTAATTGCAACTGCTGTGCGAGAAAACATTTTTTTCCTTTTTGTGGTGGAGAGTTAAGTAATTTATACAGGATAACTAAAGCCTGTCTTTAGGCAGTGGTGAAATGCTGTTAAATCAATCCATATGGCCGGTCTCCGCAAGAGAATCAATTGTATGACCTGCATGGGTGAATGATATAGGGCATCTCAGCCGTGCTGAGTTCTTTCTTGCTGTAAACGGACTAGCCCTTGAGGTGTTATCTCCACATATTTCATGAGGAAAGAAGTAGCAAAAATTACAGGGTCAATTTAAACGAAAAATAAATGCTCATCTCAGTTAATTCAAGTGAATAGGAATTTTCCTTGATTTTCTTTTCTGTGTGCGTTCTGCCTTCAGTATCTAAATAATGATCTTAATGCTTCATTTCACTTTTCTGGCACAAATAGCTTAGTTCAGGGGAATAAACATCTTCTGATAAAGGCAGGAGGTGAGGCCTGAGGCCAGGCCTGGGACAAGGGCCTTGAGCTTTTAGTTCCCTGGAAAAGCAGCATGTAAGTTTGGTGCTACCTTTTGATTACTTTCTTTCTGCATGTTAGGGCTTTGCTTCAACTCTTTTATTTTCATTGTAGTCTTTCAACTGATTTATTGGTTTTAAAAGTGTTTTAAAGGGCAACTTTGAAGAATGCCATCAGAGAAAGCAAACTGCTTTCTCACTCCTCTGTCCTCCTAACCTCCCAGCTTTGCTGCTGGCTTGGTTTGATTTAATGTATTAGGGAATAATAATACTCCCCTAATTATAAGGACTCACCTGCATTTTCTAAGAAAAATATGCTTCTTAATTGGTAAATTCGGAGTTAGTTTTCCCTATGCATCCACAAATGGCATTTACATAGAGTTGTAGACTAAGGAATAATTTAAGTCACATAGATTTATAAAAATTTAGCGACTCTCAGTTTTAAACAGAAGCCTGGTTAGATTGTATCTTGGATTTTCTTTATTGGAGAATGAAGAAAATAAATCTTATAAAATGCAGGGCAGGTCAAGGCGCGTGCATTAGTTTTTTACTCCTTGATTTTCCATTGGGAAGCATGAATTGGAAAGCCAGGATGAACTGTTTTGACTGTGATTTGTAGATTATATATATATATATAGGTTTTCTCTGAATTTCTTCATGCAACCCTTATTCTGATAGTATTACTTCTTCTTTGAATAGGGGTGTGTGGGTGGAGAAGATTCCCTTCCATCAGATATTAGTCCCTTTCCATACTGCAGTGAAGAAATACCAAGATTGTGTAATTTATAAAGAAAAAAAGGTTTAATTGAGTCAGAGTTACACCTGGCTGGGGAGGCCTCACAATCATGGTGGAAGGCGAAGGAGGAGCAAAGGCATGTCTTACATGGTGGCAGGCAAGAGAGCATGTGCAGGGGAGCTGTTCTTTATAAAACCATCAGATATCATGACACTTATCACTATCATGAGAACAGCACAGGAAAAACCCACCCCATGATCCAATTACCTCCCACTGGGTCCCTCCCATGATACATGGGGATTATGGGAGCTATGATTCAAGATGAGATTTGGGTGGGGACACAGCCAAACCATATCACACTATTTTATTGGATTTTGATGGTGTAGACAACTGCATTAAGCATAGCACATAGAAGTGGTCATGTGATGGGGACCAGATTAATCTTAGTGCCCCATCCCCTTGGTTGTAGTGATCAGCCCAGGGATGGATTTGAGACTCACACCAAGTCAATGAGAATTTTTCCATGGAATTTTTTGTATGGACATATGTTTCTTCGTTTGCTACCTGAGATGTTATAAGTCTGGATTGTCTAATAGGGCATTCCCTAGCACCCTCTCAGACTATCCTTACTCATGGAGGGAATGTTGTAAGAGGGAGAGAATGATGGCAACACACCAACAGAAGCAGTAGGCAGGAGAGAAAGAAAGAATGAGAGAGAGATAGCAAGAGTGAGAGCACACACAAGTGAGAGGGAACTATGGAAAGTGTTTAAGTGCCCATATTCCATGCTTTCTTGAAGCCAACTCCTCCGAACTCCCATGTTTAAAGTGCTCATTACATTTTAGAGGTTTTGAGTTAGTTTTCTGTCATGTTCAAGTACAGGTTCAAAGTAATATATATCTCAAGTGTGTGTGTGTGTATATATATATATATATATCTCAAGTGTATATATGTATGTGTGTGTATATATATATATATATATAGCACTAATATTAAGCACTAATCACTGCCTTATTTGCCTAGGAAGTACCAACAAGTCTCAGATTTTTGGGACACCCAGGGTTTCAGAGAAAATATAGAATGGCCTTGGGGTTTAACCTGCCTGAAGAGGAAGTGGCAAGAAGTTGCATTTACACATCAACCTTAGGCACAAGTAATTTTTCATCCTAACCAACACCCTAACATTCTTCTGTAATGCCCTCAAGCTTTTAAGACGTGACTTTTTTTTCCTTCAGTTCCTTTTATGTTTCTAGATGCAGCTGTCAACAGTCACTTCTTTATTTTCTTGCTTCTGTTTCTTAGTTTTGTTTCCCATCTTTTGAGATATACATGCAAGAATGGTAATTACTACCAAGCCATGTTGACTATTACCTTTGAGCAGGGGAAAATATGCCTCCCCTAATTCTCTAGGAATGCAGAGAACTAAGAAGCCATGATCCTTTGATAATTTGGTGATCAGAGTCTTTGCTTTGTTCCCCTGATCTTGGACTTCTACAGATTTATGACTACATGTTGTAAAGATTAGTTGCCTTCTTTGCAGAAGACTCAGGATCTGATGTCAGATTTGTCATGTGGCCTTGAAAATGTGAATCAAGGTTGAGAAGAGTCAAAGGTTGAGGGAAGCTTCTACCCCTAGGAATTGCCTCTTATCTTTCAGATGGTGCAAGATTTTGCTCTGCTGTGTGCTGGTTCATTTTTTAGATATGTGACCATTTTTGATAGCTATTGAAAAGTAATGCAGAAGAGAGAGCCCTTTGAGGAGATTTAAGCCATTTGCCACCCATATTGCCAAGAGTACAGCTTCATTATGACGTTTACTGGGGAGGGAGATGGCAGAGAGTGGAATGAGTATTGGATATCAAGTTGGAGAGCCTGGGATGGGAGTCTCAGCTTTGCTCTAACTAGCTCTGAGGCAGTGGGCATGTTACTTATGTTTTGGAAACCTCAGATCAAGCAACTGTGAAATGAAGGGGATGGTAGTACTTGCTTCATGGACTTGTTGTAAGATACAAAATAAAAATGAGATAATAAATATGAAAGTACTTTGTGTATGGAAGAGAGTGGCTGAAACATAAGGCAGTGTTCTTGTTAAGATGCCATACATTAAATAGGCGTGACACATTCCAGAAGCATAACACAAAATAAAAATCAACTCTGCCTGGTGGAAGTTTGTTTTTTTGGAACAAAATATTTTTATTAGGATCTAGCAGTTTGAGGAGGTAAAAGAGTCTGTGTTCATAATCTTTGTGTAGCTTTAAAATGAAAAACTCTTTGTCTATACTGGGGGACAGGTAAAGTCTGTGAATTGAGCCAGCATGTGCATCCACTGTGAGTGAGGAGATTGTTCTGCTTAAAAACTGCTAATATGTATTTACTGGTTTGGTGCATTCAGAATTGTTTATTCAGATTGTATAATTTCATAAAGCTCAATATTGATGTGTAGACACAGGCAGTTCTGTTGGTTATTTTGGCTGTGCTTTAATGTTTTCCCAAGAGAGAAATTGGGATCCAGGTTTTCCTCGTTGCAGCATGTGCAACTCTACACCATGCACACACATGCGCACACTTCCCACCCACCCACAGAGATTGCCAAATCACTGCAGTATTGAGGCTTCTGTGATATTAATCAGGAGTGTTGTGAATCATCTAAGAATCTGCAAGCCGTGGAGACTGACTTTGCCTGGGCATGAAGACTGCCCCTCCCCTTGGTCATTAGGTCAGATGGTATAGGCGCTGTATCTTGCCATCCCCAAACCTCCAGGGACCATGAAGCCAGGAAAGGGATGCAATGTTCAAATTCAAAACTTTACAAGGGGATGCTGTCTCTCATAGCCCTCCTGGTCCGTCACAGAACAGCTTGATTGCATGGGCACATGATGAAAGGCTCACTGTGATACACTAGGGTTCTCTGCCTCTTTTCATGGATGATTTTGAAAAATAGCTCCAGAACAGCTAATTACAAAATAAATAAAAAGAAGTCTCTCTGCCCAGAAGAGTTCTGAAAACAAAAATTATGTCCTTTTTTTTTTTTTTTTTTTTTTTTACACAGCATCCTTTCCACATAAGCCCAAGGCCAAGAAATAACTCCCTGAGAGCAGGTTAGAAGGGGAAATCTGTGGACATTTTAGAAATAGAGTTTGCCAATTTATTCACATGTATAAAAGATGATTCTATCAATACAGGGAGGCCTGGACTTTCATTAAGAAGAAGAGAATGCAGAAGGGTTTTAACTAGCCAGTTACTGAGAAATCTGTAGAATTATTTGGCAAAAATAAACACGTAAATAGCAGGGTAGGCAACAGTGAGTAATTAAATGTGCACTGTAATACAAGACTTCTTTAAGAACTTCCTGGATAAAGGAAAACAGCAAACCAAATGTATAATCCACTAGCTAGGTCCGGTTAAGAAGGAATCAGCAAGAGAATCCCATGGAAGGCAGATGCTAGTGTTGCAAATTATTTTGTTTTCTAAGCATCTATTCCCCATTAACACCACCCAGACTTAAAACACAGGCTTGGCCAGGCACGGTGGGTCACACGTGTAATCCCAGTACTTTAGGAGGCAGAGGCAGGTGGATCACGAGGTTAGGAGTTCGAGACCAGCCTGAACAGCATGGTGAAACCCCATCTCTACTAAAAAAAAAATACAAAAATTACCTGGCTGTGGTGGTGCGTGCCTGTAATTTCAGCTACTTGGGAGGCTGAGGCAGGAGAATTGCTTGAACCTGGGAGGCGGAGGTTGCTGTGAGCCGAGATCACGCCACTGCACTCCAGCCTGGGCAACAGAGTGAGACTCCATCTCAGAACAAACAAAAAACACAGGCTTATCAGCTCCTTGCGGGGGGAAAAGGGAAGAAAGGAGAAGCTACAGGGAGAAGAGCTGTAGAGAGTGGCAGTAAAAAAAGAGGATGAAAGAAGAAAAGGGAAATCCTGGGGAGAAGGTTGGAGAGGGAGTGACAGAGAGAAATGCAGGAGCCTAAGGGAGCAAGATGGGGCACTATGAGGGGAATTGCCCCAGGGAAAGCCTGTGTCTCAGCCCAAGATGTGAGTAAGACTTTCCCTTTGGGGGCTGCAATTGGTTGTGAATTTGATGTCTAAGTAGGTTTAGCATGCTTTCTTCCAGAGCGTGTCTTCCTCTGAAGTTTCCTACCAGAGCCCCAGTCTCAGGCAGAAACATGTGAACTTCCCTCCAATATCTGTCTTGTGCTCCTGCAGGATGCTTTTGCTGTGGGAGAATCTCCATTCTGATGGTTGGAGATGGGGAGGCTCCAATGGGCAGAGCTTCCTGTGGCTTTCGGTCTGTCCTGGGTGAGTTTCTTCTGATCGTTTTCTATGCACAATGAAAGTGAGAACTCTAGATGACAGGTCTGAGACCAGCAGAAACCTGGAGTAGAAGCAGATACACAATTTTAATCATGAAGATCTTGCTATATTAAAGCACACTGGAGACAGGGCACCTCAAGTGCAGGTTGTAGTCTGTTTCCTCATCTATCTCACAGAATAAAGTAGACTAGGTGAGATAAATGTTCTCAAAAGTGCTTTAAAAGGGTGGGATACTTAAGAAAGACAAGTGACTATTATTGCTATTTTGTATCAGAAAATGTGCTTCTATTTTCACCTGGTTTAAACCAGGGCATGCTTCTTCTGCTGTGATTATCTGACATTTGGGCCCAATAAACAGGTTTCTATAAACCATTCACAGAAAATATGGAAACTCCTCTTCTTCTTGCTCTCCACTTTGTTAACATGGGATACTAGGACTCAGAAATGGACATCTGTGTTCGTGTGGTCCTAATGGAAGAAACTGGGTTTCAAGTGCAGGAGCTGAGGGCCCGAGAGGTTAGGTGATTTGCCAAGTCAAGCCTTTTCCCTGCCAAGCGCCCGCTATAGGATACCACTGTGCTGCTCCAGAGTGGTGCTCAGGTGCATAAGACTCTGTGCTTTGCAGGTTCACTCCCTGCACCCCATCTCTGCTCTGGCCTGGTGTCCTGGATGGGACACAAATGAGCTGACCATTATGAACCACTTAGCACTGAGAGGAAAAGCTGCAAAACACAGGCATGTAAGGGATTTGGGAAAATGAGTTAAGCCAAATTCTACATGAATCCAAGGAATGAAAGTCTGGCTAAAAGGCTGGTTTTGAGGTCATTGACAGTCTTCACAAGCAGGTGACTGGGTCAGTCCAGTGTGATGACAGTGCTGGGTGGCCAGTTTTGTGTGTGTGGGAGTGGGAAAGTTCCTAAATGACATGGAACCAGGAATCTGGAGGAATGTTCCCTGAGAAGGTGGAAAACCTGGAAAGAAGTCTAACCAACAGCCAATCAAGCCTGGACCTCTTTGCACCAGTGGTGGCAGTCTCGAGCCCCAACAGCATTCAAAATTCCAGGTATAGAGTGCAAGGAAGGCGCTTGCGGAAACCAACGACTTTTGGAGTTTTCTCCTTCTGTAGGTTCTCCAGCACCTTCCCCACATGCATAAGCTTCTGGCCACATGGTGGCCAGCTAGATTAGCAACAAACAACTCCTCTTTACCTGGCCTAACCAGCATTCTCTGTTGCAGATGTAGCTTTTCTCCAGGCAGAACCACAGTTTTAGGTGAGTGAGAAAGAACATTTCTCACCACTCTCATTTAAAGAGTCTTGTGAAATTAGAGATAAGAAAAGAGGTTACTTTACAGAAACCATCACAGTGTTTTCTTGGCAGATTGCATACTGAGACAGGAATTCCCACACAATCACAATCTTTTGAGTATCACTGTAGATCACTCACTGTCACCAACATGGGAAAAGGAGGTTTTCTTATTCACCTGCTGCATCCTGTGTGCTACATTCCCCTTTCTCTTCTCCTGTCAAGCTATGTAGAGGAATCTATACTTGCTACCAGCCTTCTTGGTCTATGGAACACTGGCCAGCAACCAAATATGATCAGTTCCATTTCTGTGGGCCATGAAATCTGGACCCCTGGCATCTCCTCTGGCCTCAGGTCCACAGACTGGCCTTTACCAGTGCTCTATTCAGGTGCTTCCCCCAGTGATGGAGTCTGTGTTGCTTCCTTCTCAGCATGTTCTTAAAGACCATGCTCCTCATGGTTCATCTGTGAGCACTTCTGCCATTCCCCTATATACTCAGCTTCCTTCTTGTTGAAGAGCAAATTAAAGTTAGTTATTGTCCCCAGAAACAAAAGAAAGCCCTCTTGCTTCTTTGGTGGTTCCCCCATCCCAGGGTGTGTTTATATGCAGCCAGACTTATAGAACATGAGAAAGGTCTGTCCTAACAATCCCATAACTACTCATGGCCAGGCTGATTGCTGGAGAGGGAAGTCTAGGACCCATGCTCTTCTGTGTGCAGTCTCACCCTGGGTGTATGCATTCTTCTCCCTTTCATTTTGAGTGGGTATTTTGCCCAGAACTCTGTCTTGGGGGTTTCTTGTCCTCACTTCTTCATAATTAAGTAAGGCCCTTCCTTATTCATCCCTTTTGATATGGTTTGGCTGTGTCCCCACTCAAATCTCATCTTGAAATGTAGCTCCTATAATTCCCACGTGTTGTGGGAGGGACCCAGAGGGAGGGACCCAGTGGGAGGTAAATGAATCATGGGGGCAGGTCTTTCCCATGCTGTTCTCATGATAGTGAATAAGTCTCATGGGATCTGATGGTTTTATAAAGGGGTGTTTCCCTGCACAAGTTCTCTCTTGCCTGCCGCCATCTAAGACGTCCCTTTGCTCTACCTTCATCTTCTGCCATGATTGTGAGGCCTTCCCAGCCAGGTGGAACCGTGAGCCAATGAAACCTCTTTCCTTTGTAAATTACCTGGTCTGTGACATATCTTTACCAGCAGCATGAAAACAGACTAATACACCTTTTGATGAAATAAGAGCAAATCTGGCCAGGTGCAGTGGTTCACGCCTGTAATCCCAGCACTGTGGGAGGCCGAGGTGGGTGGGTCATCTGAGGTCAGGAGTTTGAGACCAGCCTGGCCAACATGGTGAAACCCTGTCTCTACTAAAAATACAAAAATTAGCTGGTCATAGTGGTGCATGCCTGTAATCCCATCTACTCAGGAGGCTGAGGCAGGAGAGTTGCTTGAATCTGGGAGGTGGAGGTTGCAGTGAGCCGAGATTGCACCAATGTACTCCAGCCTGGGTGACAGAGCGAGACTCCATCTCAAAAAAAAAAAAAAAAAAAAAAGTAAAAATCTCTGAAACGTGAGGTTGGCTCCTTAGGTGGCCCAGACACATTCTAAGACCTAATTCCTTTTCAAGTTTACTGTCCTTTACAGACTGGGGAGTTTGAGGTAAAGAAAGATCAGGAGGACAGAAGACTATTTAATTAATGCATTACGTGGAAACCACTGCAGGTATTTTAAGTAAAAGGACATTTAATAGAAGGAATAAGGTGGTTATAAAATCCACTGGGCAGGTACCACTAGGCTACATTTTCTGGAATGATTTCCAGAAAAATATGGAGGTGACCCTCCAGAGGACCACCTCTGTAGCTACCACTGTTCATATATTCAAGAGTACATCCCATCAAGAAGCTGCCATCACCGCTACTGCTGTGTAACTGCCCAGGAAGCTGGAGGAGGGACCCTGCACACTTGCAGAAAAGTCTCATGTTTCCCAGACTGTGCTGGTTGGGGACAGCAGCCAAGAGGAGCAGGCAGGTGGTCACTGCCTCACTCCTGCCTTTGAAATCTTACAGGAATGCATCCAGGCTTCAGGTAGAGCCCCCAACTTCAGGAGAGTCTGGGAAGCATAGCTTTTGGTTCTCAACTTCTCTAACTGAAAGGATGGTAGCACAGAGGTTTAAGGACCTAATTCACAGCATCCACCTCAACTGTTGTTGGCTTTTATGCATCTGCTGCATTAATTTTCAGAGTTACAATATCATTATAGGAAAATATATTGTAGAAAGAGACCTTGGAAATTACATATGTGGTATCTCATTTTACAGGTGTACAAACTGAGGTGCAGAGAAGTGAAGTGACTCCTCTAAAAGCCACAATGCTCATTGTCGGTAGAGACGGCAATAATGCTGGCCTCTTGGCTCTAGATTATTTCCAATTCAGCACTTTTCACTTAGGAGTCCCTGGGCTTGCAGGAAGGCACACAGGGTTGTGTTAAGAGTACAAGGAATCAGGCCGGGTGTGGTGGCTCATGCCTATAATCCCAGCACTTTGGGAGGCCTAGGCAGGCAGACCATTTGAGGCTAGGAGTTCGAGACCAGCCTGGCCAACATGGCGAAATCCTGTCTCTACTAAAAATACAAAAATCTGCTAGGCGTGGTGGTGCATGCCTGTAGTCCCAGCTACTTGGGAGGCTGAAGCATGAGAATTACTTGAACCTGGGAGGTGGAGTTTACAGTGAGCTGAGATTGTACTGCTGCACTTCAGCCTGGGCGATAGAGCAAGACTCTGTCTCAAAAAAGAAAAAAAAAAAAGAAAAGAAAAGGAATCAGAGCAAACTAAGATTAATACAGAATTAATTTTACTTGTAATTTTAATTCTGGGGGAAATGGTGTTGTTTGCTTTAAACCAAAGCGCTATGTTAGTGTGCACACATTTGTGCTATAAACATGGCATTTCCTGCAAGGGTGAGACAGGCCAGGTTTCAGGACCTGCTTCCAGGGCCTACTCACTCCCTTGTGTTGTTGGGGACCATTCTGGGAAAGAGCTTGAGAAGCTTGGCGGCACCCCATGCTGCTTTCTTGTTTCAGATATTGTCACAATATACTTTTGTTGAGTGCCATGTAAAAGTTTCATTTTCACTCAAATGCCACTTGTTCTGTGAAGTCTTCTCTTATGCTCCCATTGTAATTAATTGCTCCTTTCTGTGCACTTCCAACGCCCCATATTTATTGCTGGATTATAGGACAAATTATGGTGTGCCTTGTTTTATGGTAAACTCCACATGTTCCTATCTCTTTTATAATGATGTGAGGGCATCATGGTCAGGGACTGGGTGTAATTTATTCTGAATCCCAGCACCTAGCACAGCACCTTTTCTTTTCTTTTCTTTTTTTGAGATGGAGTCTCGCTCTGTTGCCCAGGCTGGAGTACAGTGGTGCCATCTCAGCTCATGGCAAGCTCCGCCTCCTGGGTTCACGCCATTCTCCTGCCTCAGCCTCCCGAGTAGTAGCTGGGACTACAGGAGCCCGCCACCACGCCCGGCTAATTTTTTGTATTTTTAGTAGAGACGGGGTTTCACCGTGTTAGCCAGGATGGTCTCGATCTCCTGACCTCGTGATCTGCCCGCCTCAGCCTCCCAAAGTGCTGGGATTACAGGCATGAGCCACCGCACCCAGCCAGCACCTTTTCATTCGGAATGAAGTGGTGGTGGGTATGGGAATGTTTCCTCTCATTCTTTCCTCCTCTTTGGGTAGCATAGGATGGGACTTCCCTGTTCCTTGTGGCAGGGCCATGTGCTTTGGTCTAGCTGATGAAATGGGGTTGACATGGGTCACTTCTAGGCTGAAGCAGTGAAAAGATCTTGTATGACCCTCCAGCGTTTTCTCCTCTGCTTTGATGACTGTGGAGGTCTTATATTGAGATGACAAAGCCACGAGAAGAAAATAGGGTGGCTTCTCTGGAGAGTTACTCCAACCAGGAGAGGAGTTTGCCTAAGGGGAAATAAACATTTTCTGTTTTCAGCCATAGAGCCTCTAGGGTTTGTTTTCCCAGCCTGGGCTAGCCTTTCTTGACTCAGACAAGTGGCCTATAGTTCATGGAATTGCATAAACAGCCCAGATACCTATAGATGTATTTCCTACAATGATACAATTTATTTGCAACTT
Source organism: Pan troglodytes (assembly GCF_028858775.2). Lineage (NCBI taxonomy): Eukaryota > Metazoa > Chordata > Mammalia > Primates > Hominidae > Pan > Pan troglodytes. The sequence continues at coordinate 122,460,209 of NC_072411.2, forward strand.
TCCTCTTCCTCCTTGATATAACCTCTCTTAGACTTTGGGAATTCTGAATGAGAAAGGATAACATGTTGTTAAACTCTACAGGGGCCATGGAAATAACTGGGCAGAAGTTGTCACCCAATTCAATTATGCCATTACCCAGCCTAGGAAGGACTGAGGCCATTTGGAAAGCAATGAATGTCCCCAGCAGATGGGAAGGTACCATATCTCACCCAGGAGTTACTGTACCTTTGACATGTGAGGGAAATTTACAACCCCAGTGGCTCACCTTCTCCACCTTGGCACCTGCTAATTTTACTTAGTTGTCTGTAGGGAACACAGGAAGACATGGGTTGACTCAATGGCTTTTCACTCTCTGTGCACAAATTTTACTTTGTTTATGTGTGATTGGTAGCTTTCTGCATTTATTATAGATGTGCATTTATTTTTTATACACACATTGTCATCACATATATGCAACATTTGGAGATTATTTCTGGGAACTTCAGAAAAAAATTCAGAAGACAATAGGTGTTTCAAACTGGTCTTATGTTTTGCTGGTTTAGTCTCAGAATATTTTGCCATTATTGACAGAAAATTTTATTCCGGCTCCACCTCAGGCAAGATAGTTCTCCTCTCTGCACAATCCATTTCCCTCTCTGAAAAGTGAGGCTAAAACTTACTCTTCAGGTTGTGTGGATATTGGAGAAAATGTTTGTAAAGGATCCAGCTCATTACTTGGCAGTTTGTAGGTATTTTATAACAATAATTGGGTAATACGTATGTGTTATATTCAGATAGAACATCGCTGTTTGAAAATTATTTATTTTTGAATTTCAGTTGACCCTCACCATGGCTCTTTGAGGTAGGTTTTATTACCTTTATTATGTAGCAGAAGAAAGTGAGGCTTAGAGAGGGCACAGTGAGTTGTGCAAGGTCACAGACTAAAAAGTGGGAGGCCTACAATCGAATCTGACTTGTGCTGGTGCTGTAGCTGGGAGGTGCCTTGAAGCAGTGATTAACAGCAGAGCAGAGAAGAAAACAGCCTGGGGTCGTTAGTACAGTGCCTGGAAGAAAGTGGGGCTTCAACAAATGGTTATGATTATTGTGTGATAAGGTACTGGTAACCATGAACTATGTCACCTAGTTCATCTATTTCAAAGTAATTCATCATCAGGGACCCTTTGGCCTCATCCAAGTAGCTTCTACAAATAAAGCTAATATGTTATTCAGACCATGCTATGTAAACCACTGTGAATAATCAAAGCATTTGAACAAAAGAGGAACAAATTATTAAAAATTATTGGGTGGTCCAAAAGTAACCACGGTTTTTGCCTTTGAAAGTAGTGGCAAAAACTGCAATTACTTTTGCACCAACCTAATAGTTGGTATATAGTCATCCACTGGTCAGAAAGCCATTCTCTGTAAATTAAAATGTTAGAAATAAAATATGGCCCTTCTCTGGGGTACAATAAAAGAACCAGAGGTTTGTACCTTAAAGAAGTTACCATGTATCACATCTCACATGCCTCTGTTCCTCCCAGATGCCAGAAAGCCAAGATGCTGGCTTAGTTCAGGATGGAGAATAATTGTGCATGTCAATATTTATCCTATCCCAACACTCAAATTAGCTCCTCTATAATCAAGCTGGAAAACACACCTCCCCCCTTGTAACCTGCTCTTCTACATGCAGCATTCTTCTGATACAGTTACTCATTTCAATTAATCTGAAAACAGAGGGGGTTGAGCTGCCCATCCATTTGGCAAGGGATTTGGGAATAGGATCAAAGTTGGTTTTATTTCAATAGCGTCCCTGGTGAGCTGTTAATTACTTGGGTTTCAAATCTGATGGCATTTGAAATAGAATATTGAATTACACCTGTGTTTGGGGGTCACTTTATCTTCTGATATGAAGGTGGATTTGTGGCAGGAAGGAACAAGAGGAAATGAAGTTAGTTTTCTTCCTGTGTTTGATGGGGGAAGGTCTTTGTTGCTGCAATATTCCTCAGGGCTTTGCATACTGGGTTAAACCAATAGGGAAAATTATGTTTCAGAAACTCTGAGCAAGAGCAGACCTCCAATTATCCCTCAAACCGATTAAAAAATGTAATCTTAGATTTGTTAATATGAAATATCACTTGCATACTTACATAATTTTAATTTTTTTTTGGTTTTGAGTACTTAAGGTGAATTGAAAACCAGTTTGGTGGAAAACTGAAAGTGGAATTAATGTTTCTGACTTTAGTGTTCTAATATTTGTGTAGAACATTTAGATTCTAAATTTACTGAAAAATAAACATTTTGTCTGTTTGCAAATTTACACTTGTCAGAGAAGATATCTTATATTGGAATATTTCTCTTGTTCACTAATCTCCAAACATGCTCACCTCTTTTCTGTTCCTCAGACTCCCCAAGCTCTTCCCTGCCTTGAGGTGCTTGCTCTGTGCCCCATCTGTCATTTCCTAGCTCTGTGTTTTATTGTTTAGGCTTTAACTCCAATTTCACTTCCTCCCAGAGGCTTTCTTTCCCACTGACTGTCTCATCACTCTATGTATTCCTTCAAAGCACTGATCACAATTTGCATGTATTTAATTCATTTATTTGTCACAATATGTGGTGTGTCTTGCCCATGCGAGCAGGCAGGGGCTTAGGCTGTCTCCCATACTCCTGTATCTTCAGTACTTAGCCTGGTCCCTGGTATGTTGTAAGCATGTGGTATTTCTTTGGTGAATGAACAAACACATGGAATGAACACAAACCATGGACAAACCTTGTCTTTTCATAGTGCACTGACCAAACCATTTGGATAGTATGATATTCAGGTTCAGTCCTTATGATTTAAAATATAATTTTATAAAGCTGGACAGTAACTGAAAACCTGTTGCAAACCTGAAACCATTTTGGCTAGAGAAAACTTTGACAACACTGTGTATTTGGGAGTGGAGCTATTTATACAGCAAGGACTGCTGTAGCTTCTCTCTTGGTTTCCCTTTAGACTCTATCATTGTTTCTCCATCTGTGGGTCTTTCCTCTTGTCTCCCCCTCTCCCCCCTTTTTTTTACATTCTGCTTTTTGACTCTATTTCTACCTTACAAAAACTGCTGACGATTTTCTCGTGGGTTAGCTAAGAACTAAATACAAGCTATCTTTCTTTTTATCAAATTCATAATAGCTATTACTGGTAGAACTGATGGCAACAAAATAAAACTGACAATGACTAAAACAACTCATGGTAGAATTTGTTATTAGCTAAAAGATGGCAAAATTCAATCTTCTTGACAAAATTTAGACGTGCAAAATTTGATTTAGGAAAATTGAACTTTCTCAAAGTAAAGAAAACTCAAAATGGCAGAAGCTGTCACTTAAAATTTGATCTGGCTAAAAAAAACCCTGATTTTCAAAATACTTTTATAAAATTTCTAAGGAAAAGGTTTGATGCTGACCAAATAATATCAAAGAAATGAAAATGACGACAAGATAAAAGCATTTACCTTATTTAATCAAGAGAAGGTGAGGCTGGAGGAAACTCAGTGAATAAATCTGAAAGTACGGGAACGGCTATTGTGCTGAAGAATGGATCGTGTTCTCCTTTTCCACTGACAAAAAGGAAGGTCTGGGAACACAGAAGGGAGCTTAGGAAGAACTTCTCATCACAGGGAGCTGGGAGGCCCTGAGATACATTAAGACAATTTGGGGAGTGAGGGATTGAAAAAGTGTGTATGTGGTGGGGGGAGCCCTCTCTGAAGTTTCTGAAAGAAAATGTAGTAGGAAGCTATCATTCTGAGGTGGTTTAAGTGCATTCCTTTCTGACTGAAGATACAAAGATGAATGAGGAGTTTTCACCCTCTCAAGGACTCTTTTAGGCTCATATTTCTATGACTCTATGACATTTTAAAATTCTGTTTTGCTCTTTGGTAAGAAAGTGAAATTGTGCTGTTTGGAAAAGGGAATGACAAAGCTTTGTTGAGAAGTTGCTTTATATTTTAGTATTAAAACTTTAGTGTTGTTTAAATGGTTTAAAGATTGTTGTGTTCCTTCAACTTAGGTTTCATAAGTCTAATATTTTTTAGGAATTAGTTTTGTATGTGTGCAATTCTGTGAATAAAATGGTCACTGTGATGACTCCTAAGGATGATGGGTTTAAATTTGGAATAACAGAAATATTCACTCCAAAGGAGGAAACATCTCAAGGTTGAGGAGGTAAAAAATGATCCTTTGTGATAGCAAAAATGTAATTTCAATCTTTTGGAGAAATAATATGCAGATTGTATAAATGAAGAATCTTTGATGATAGCTTCATATACGTACATATGAAAAATGCAGGCAATCATATAACTGATTGTGATTTCTAGGTCTACAAGTCTGTAATAAAGGGTTGCACCAAACAGGTGGGATGGGAGACTGAATGAAAAGATAGGTCCCCTGGATCATCCCAGAGGACAGGAAGTGACTCTGATCAAAACAGGAAAAGGTTACCATGAATAGAACCAAGATGGCAACCATCAGTAACAGGCAGAGAAAGCTCTCCCTCTGATGACTGGGAGAGTAACTCTGCTTTCTCTGCTCCTCTAGCATGTGGGCATCATGGGGGAGGCAGTAATTGTGAAGAAGAGACCATAGTATTCAGGAAGAAAGAAGCAAAGATATCTAGTATGCAGAAGGAGACTGAACTAAAGAGGAACTGAAAGAAAATTCTAGGCTGTTTCCCAGTAATTACGTTCAATGAAATCCTGGGAAATGCTAAGAGACCAAATATAGCAGTGAGTGCACCCTAAGCTAACTTCTCAGAAAAGTAGTAATAAACCATCAGTGGTTGTGGATGAGGTTAATGCATTTTGCAGACCCAAGTGCCAGGAATTCAAAGGTACTGTTGGCCATCTCTTCAGCCTAACGTTAGGTACAGATCATATAGCATATTTTGTTAATATAACTTTGTGGTAAGAATATTTGTCTTGTATTTCAAATACTCCAGGAGTGCAGGAGAATGGAATATATGCCATCTGCCAACATAACACGAAACAAAATACCTGGACGAAATCATGAAGTCTTGCACATGTATGTTATGACACCAGGAAGGCAATGCATATTTTTCTCTTTTCTTAGCTTAGAAAATAGTCACATATCCAGTTTTTAAAAATATCAACTTTCATGGGGATGATGCCAGCAGATAAGGAGATCTACAAGGGCTGGATTAAGTTATCAATGCCTTTTGCTAAGGATTAGAAATTACTAAAAGAACCATGTGAATACACACAGATACACACATAAATATGCACACACACATGCATATACTTGTTTTTTTCCATGTGCTCCTATTGAATTTCCTATGGTGATTAGTAATAAAGTTGAGTGTTTATTTTTGTTTTTTAAAATAAAGTGTGTTTATTATTTATTATTAAAGTGTATGTAATTAAAATTATTATTTTATTTTTTAAAGGCATATCTGAGTATTTTATACTTTTTATTTAACAATCTTGTGATTTAGATCTCAAGGCTACATCCATAACTCTCATCTATCTAGTGAAGGATACCCTTATTTTAGGCAAAGTACCGAGGAGGGACAGTCTTATAAGCCCAGATTTCTAAATTGATGGTTTATGACAGGGCATCTCTTTTCCATAGTACTCTGAATAATTAGTGTTTGATATAGAAGAAAAACACAGAGAATTGACCTAAAACAAGATGCTTTAGTTCTGTATATTTTTATATGAATTATGGGCCTAACAGAAGCCTGGATCTTCAAGCCAGTTTTGAACGTTAGGAATGTGCGCTGTTAAAAGGTTAGTTTATTACAGACAGACATGAATTTCTAAGCGATTTGCATTGGTCAGATGAAGTTGTTGTATCTGCACTTCTTGCTAAATAGACTTAAAAAGTCTTCTTATGTAAATTGTTTAAAGATAGGTTTTTTTGCATGTGAAAAAGTGTTGACAAGTAAATCTAATATCGACAGGATTATAGCTTATGAATATTTATGACAACTAAGTACCCTTATATGGATTTCCTGTTGTCTCCTGCAACACTCTCCTCCAAGAAATTTCAGCATGGAGAGAAAGAAAGTTTTACTGCCAATTTGTGCCTGAAACACAAGATGAACAGACGTCTTCGGCATTAAAAAAGGACATAGGCATGCATTAAATCCCTTATGTCTTACTTTTTAATGATGCAATTGTGAATTATGTTCTTGTTGCATTTGTAATTAGAGGCTGCAGCAGATGGTGAAGACTTATTTTAAAGTGATGTGTCTATTAAAATAAGCCACACTGCCAAATGATTGTTCACTGTAACAGCATCTTTACACCCCTGAAACACTCTGATTCTTTGTTGATGTGGGGTTGATTACCACAGCTGATTACGTATGTGCACATATTTGCTCAAAAATGTATCAGGGATATTTGATATGTGCAATACTTTATTTTAAAGTGTGTGTTATCACAATTATAGATAATGAAGCTTTCAATGAATTATTCAGTTACACCATCTACAAAGGGAATGCAGTGATTTCCCTTTTCAATAAAATTAGGCATGAATCTTTCTAAACTATTGAGGCCGATCCTCCCCACACAGTGGGAGAAGCATTGAACGGAGAATAGGGAATTTCTGAGTATTGAAAGATTCTCTTATCTAAAATCTTGTAAAGAGCAGGTTTTGTAGGGTGAATTCAGTCTATGAATAGTGATGGTTTCTCCAGCTAAATGTGGGGATGGAGGGAGATAGGCATTGAGAAAGGGCCAGGTAAAAATACAGTAGAGTAAGTAGTGAAATTGATGGCAGGTATTGGACTAGGTTAATCTGTGATAACACACAATACCTAAATCTCAGTGGCTTATAAAGATCTACTTCTCTCTCTGACTACATGTCTACCATGGTTTATAAAAGGGACTCTGCATCATAGTCCATAAGGGACCAGGCTGATGGAGACTACATCTCCACACAGCCTTCTGCAATCCCTTTGCCAACAGGAAAAGGATGTGGTAGCTTATATACTAGCTTTTAAACTTCTTTCTGGAAGAGTCACATGACATGTGATGAAACCTAACATTAAGAAGGCAGAGAAGGCCGGGTGCAATGGCTCACGCCTGTAATCCCAGCACTTTGGGAGGCCGAAGTGGGCAGATCACGAGGTTAGGAGATCGAGACCATCCTGGCTAACACAGTGAAACCCCATCTCTACTGAAAATCCAAAAAAATTAGCCAGGCATGGTGGTGAGTGCCTGTAGTCCCAGCTACTCAGGAGGCTGAGCAAGGAGAAAGGCGTGAACCCGGGAGGCAGAGCTTGCAGTAAGCATTGACTGCGTCCCTGCACTACAACCTGGGGGACAGAGCGAGACTGTCTCAAAAAAAAAAAAAAAAAAAAAAAAAAAAAGGCAGAGAAGTATAACACTACTCTATGCTTGGACAAATTTAGTGAACAACTGTTATGACTAATTCATAGTGTGATTTGCTGCCAGGCTGTGTGCTCTTTTTCTACCATCTACTCTGACTGTTCCATTTCTAACGTTGTGTCTTGAAATAACACCAGATTGACTCTTTTATGTTTAGCAAAGTATGTAAAGACTTTTAGAAAAAGGTGCAAGTTACCTGGAGGGGCAGAGAAGTCCTCAGTTTAACATTTCCCAAACTGTGTTATTTTAAGAGGTGTTAATGCAGAACAAAGAATTCCATGGTCAACTGCACCTGGGAATCTTCAGGTAAGCAAAGTTATACAAATGTCTTTACTTCTTGGGGCCTTTAATATGTTAATGTCGATATTCATAAGGCCACTGTGTGCAGGATTTCTCAATTCCACAGCATCCCTTTTTCAGGGAGTTTCTTATGGGACCCTATTCTGTGGGAACATGCTTTGGCAATGCTGCTCAGGTCTCTCGAATTGGTGCCTGATGGTAGGTTTGGACATCATTTTGGCTTCTGGGTTGGTGAACACATTGAGGTGCTGGGAGGATGTTGCATCTGGAGAGAGTCTGGAAGTTCCCTGCCACCACCCATCATACCTTGCCTTACACATCTCCACCCAGGTAGATAGTGTCAGAATTGGACTGAATTATTGGATACTCAATTGGTGTCTGTAGAATCTGAGAATTAGTTATTAATTTTGGAAAATGCTGCAGAATTGGTTTTGTTTATCATCTGGAAGGTATAGAGAGCTTCCATTGCTATACCCTCTTCCCCAACCCTTACCCTCTCCCTCTCTTGGAAAGGTAGGAACGTGATTTTGATGGAGAAGGGGCAGAGAAGTTTTACGATAGGTAAATGCATATGTTCTTTGAAGACTGGGCAAGGCTGACAGTTCTAGGTTTGGGAATGCTCTGTGCCATGATTCCATTCCCAAGAGACTGTTAAAATACTTATCTGATATTAAATAATTTGTATGTATAAAACACTTAGAACCAGGCACATGGTAAGCACTATGTGTTTGTTATTAATATTATTACTGGGCTACTAAACTGATAGCAATAATAAAAATAGCCAGTGGTTTTGAATACATTATAGGTTCTAAACACTGTGCTAGGTTTATGGATGATCTCATTTGGTCCTTAAAACACCCCATAAGAAGTAGCTACTCTTATTATGCTCATTTTATAGATAAGGATGCTTAGATTAAGATAAGTTAACATATTTGTCCAAGGTCACATAGCTAACAAGAAGCAAAGGTAAGATTAGATGAACCCAGGCAAGTTGACTACATTCTTAACCATTCTGCCACTTTAACAATTATTCCTTACACTTGCTAGTGTTTTATGGCCCTTAAAGCACATTTGTGTAGGTTGTGCCACTGGTTCTCCACAGCAACACTCAAATGACATGTTCATTTTTAGGGATAAAAAATGAGTCTGAAATAATTTGTTGAATCCTCTATTAAGAACAGGAATTTTAGCACTTTTCTATATATCTTTTTCTGTGATATATCTTATTCCTTTTCATTTTATTTTTCTCTAGCTCTTTTCCATTTTATTTGATTTTCTTCTCACTTATTCCTCCATCCTGTAATTTGAATTTGCAGCCTGTGAAGAACCAAAAAACAGTTTCTTAGGATAGTCATAAAAATGTCGAGAGAAGTATTAATATAAACTGTAAATAATGTATCTGATGACTTGAGCCCAAAATATGTTAATGAAAATGCCACTGGATTTTATTGAATTTAATGAAATCTTCACTCAATGTGGTCTGTGTGGCAGGTCTTTGGGGAAGTCAAAGTATGTCCAAAACAGATACACAAACACACCCCCCCCAGTGCTGACAGAAGATTGAAAGATCCGGGCTACACAAACCCTCTGAGATGAGTATGGTGGCAGGCTTGAACAGCCATAGTCTCTGTGCTTTGGTCTCCTCTGTTCTCCTTTAAAACTTCCCCTTCATCACACTTTATTCGAAAAATAAAAACAGAGGGGAAGATGGGGCTATAGGGACAAGGAACTGGAAAAGGGGAACCAGGAAAGCTCTGGAAAAGTGTGAAAAGAAAGGGTGATTAACCTGCATGAACATGGTTCACTGAGTGGAATTTTAACTGTCTTTCAGCTACACAGGCCAAGTGCTAGGCATGCTGGGGGAACCGCAGGAAGCCATGTGGGAATGACACTACCACACTCTCCACGTAGATGAAGGGTATCTTGAGTGTAATGGTGAGCAGCTGTCTCTTTACTCAAATGACAACATGAAAGGGAGAGGCCTGGAATTTCAGCATTTGCCACCAACGTTTAATGCAAGGTTAAGTGGCAGCTGTTCCTAGTCCTGGGTCAGGAAATGTGTGTGAGGGGCAGGGCAGCACCAGTGAGCATAGCAAAGCTGGGACCTTCAGGAAATCCAAGAACCCAAATGCCTGAAGGTTCTGGGTCTTCAGAGTTCTGTCCTTTTACTGAAATAATAAAGTGTTTTCTTTTTTTTTTTTTTGTAATAGACGGAATGACCTAAATGTTGAAAAATTATTTAAGAAATGTTGTATAAAGGATCACAGCAGTCAGATGATTTTAATGAAGTGTTTTATTCGAGTTGATCAGTGTTTGTAAAAAATGGATTTTCAATGCCTAAGTTAGCATGCATGCATTCTCCAGGTAGTTTCCTAGTCCAGGAGACGCTTGGTGGAAGTGGCCGGCTCTCCAGAAATTTGTGAGGGCTCCCGGAGGGGTCCACAGGTGGGTTCGCTTATAATGTCAGTGTTTAGAATAACAATAAATCTGTCTGTGTTCTTCGCAGAAATGAGTAACTTCAGATATGAAAATAAACTCAGGCCTTTGTAAATAGAAGTAGCCAAACCATTAATCTAATGAGAATATCAGGGAAGTGGCTGAGGTAGCCTTTAAACAGCCTTTGTGCTGTCAGTCAGGGGCCGTTGTATTTTCCCGAGAGATGATGAGCCAAGATGGCTTCTCAGCTAATAAGAAGGCAACAGGATATAGCTGAATATATATGTGGAGTCCGGGACCTTTATTTCAATTCTGGCTTTGCCAATAGCACCGTGTCACCTTGTGAAAATTGCTGATTATCTCTGATTTTGGTAACTCATCTGGAAAATGTGGAAGTTGGTGGGATGATCTCCAAGGTCCTGCCTAGCTTTAAAATTCTATGATGCTAGGAATATGGTTTGCCCATCAGTGAAAAGTCACTGAGCCGACCTTGGAAATTGCTTCATGCCAATTAATCTCTTTCCTCCCTTTAGTGGCAAATGATCAGAAAACGGTTTCATCTTATAAATCATGAGTGTTTCCTTAGAACTCCTCCTCCACTGCCGTATAAAAACCAGTGGCCAAAATCTGCTTGTGTCTGAGATAAATGTTAATAAACAGACATTACGAGTACTTCCATGAAGTTAACTCTTGAGATTGAGCTTGCTCAGGAGCACAAAAAGGAGGTGGTTCTGAGAAAATTTTTACTTTTGTGGTGCTTTTTAAAGCAGTCCTGCTGGGAAATCACTTTGATCAGCACACATACACACAGAAAAGATCATTTTTGGCTATTCTTACATTGTAAAGCCCCCAGTGGTGCTCTGGCATTTGTGAGAATGAGAGTTGTTAGCTGGGCACAGCCTGTGTCTGAATTACCTTTGCTGTCTTTGTCCCTTCAGTCCCTCCCTCTTGCTTACTTCCCATTCACTGAAGCTCTGAACTTGATTCTGGTTGTCCCCTCGGCATGCTCTGCTCCACTGTCTGACTGGTCCCAAACCTCGTTTTGGGTTTGTTTTGATGGGGTGCCAGGGATTTATTCCAAAAGATGCACACACTTTCATATTTTTCTTCTGCAGCAAAGAGTTCACGTCAGAGACATAGAATAAACAGATCTACAAATGCATCTCTCAGTAATCTCAGACTCTTATTTATCATTTGACCAGGCTTATTTTCTAGATGACCGTAGAAAAATTATAGGAACTAAAAAATTTCTTTGCTCTACTAGTGATCAGATGTTCTTGGTTTTTCCAAGTTCTCAATATAATTTATTCTTATCTAAAAAGATGATAATTTGATAGTGTAAAAATAAAGAGTACTTAATTTTATATCATTGAGATACTTTTCTAACGATTCCTTTTATGTCAGTTTACACATAGGAAAAATTCCTTCATCAGACTGTGCCACTGAATTCTGGTTTCAGAAATTGGAGTCCCAGTGACTATAGACCTACGTCCAATAGCACAGAAAGAATATTCAAGCTGAGTTAAAAAAAAATCAAGAAGTATTGTGGTATAACAACATGGTTTATGTATCTTCATCAGAACCAAACCAAGAACAACAACAAAACCTCGTTAACTTAGGTTCTCTCCTCACTTTGGATAAGTGGCTGAAATTAGATGATGAGCTTGGTTGTTTGTTGGGCTTGATACTAATTGGATTAGCTTGTTTCTGTGTGTCCTTGATCTACCCATTTAGGCCCAGACACACAGCCAGGGCATTCATGGGTTTCCAGTGAACTAACAGGCAGAGCTCAGTGCTGAAGACTGAAGACGATTAGATGACAGCGAAGAGATGGGATTTTCCTTGGAGGGGTGTGTGTGGGGTACCCCATCATGAGGCATACAATAATCACTAAGGAAGACACAGTAAAACAACAGAGCCCTGCCCAGAGTCAGACAAATGAGCAGCTGCTCAGGAGAGTTGGTTAGAGTTACTTTAGCAGTGTGATAGAGATTTCTGGAAAGGCTTCTTCCATCTTCCACTCAAGCAGCCTTTAGAGGAAGAAAGGCTATAAGCAGAGCCATAGAGATAGATTCAGGGAGAGAAGGAGGAAGCCCAGGCAGGAGCAGCCAGTTTGGGGTGGGTAGGTGGAGAATATGAACTTGGATTCTGAAGGAGGTGAGGGCATTCAGGAAGGTTCAGAAGGTCAGAGGAAGATGATGAAATCCTATGAAGGAGACATCTTAAGGAGCTGAAATTTAAAATGAAGTGAAGTACTGGTTAAATAACCATCCTGGCTGAAAAGATGAAGGAAAATTTCAGAAGATGGGCAAGATATTTCCTAGCCCCAAGGAAAATCAATGTGTTAGTCCATTGTGACACTGCTAATAAAGACATACCCAAGGCTGGATAGTTTATAAAGGAAAGAGGTTTAATTGGCTCACAGTTCAGCATGGCTGGGGAGGCCTTGGGAAACTTACAATCGTGGTAGAAGGGGAAGTGAATGAACACACCCTTCTTCACATGGCAGCAGGGAGAAGAAGAATGAGACCCAAGCTAAGGGGGAAGCCCCTTATAAAACTATCAGATCTCATGAGAACTCACTATCAGAGGAACAGTGTGGGGGAAACTGCCCCCGTGATTCCATTATATCCACCCGGTCCTGCCCTTGACATGTGGGGATTATTACAATTCAAGATGAGATTTTGGATGGGAACACAGTCAAACCAGATCAGTTAACAAACCTGAACACTGGACTCACATTGATTCTTTTCCTTTTGCTTGCTCCTAGGTATGGTTTTTAGTGTACAGTCTTACTTTGTGATACTAAAAATCTAATTCCCCTCTTTTTTTTCTCCCTTCCATTATGAAACCCTACTTATGGATTAGAACCAGCAGCTAGAGGTCGATCCCCACAAGGCAGATTTTTATTTTGGTGGCAGGTCAGAAGTAGGGTATTGGGTTCTCCCCTGCCCTTTCATCTCTCAGTGAGGACTATCAGACATCAGCAGACAGATCAGCCTGGAGTCAGCTGCCAGTTCCCAGGGCACATCTGCCTGTGCTGGCTTGTTTGAGGTGACTTCCTTTGAGGGCAACAAACCAATTCTCATACCTGAAACAAGTCATCTAAGCCTCCCAGAAAGGGTGTGTCTCACTTGTACCGACACACGGAATATGATTCTTGTTCTTTTGAGTAAACAGTTCTATACAGTAGAGGGTGGGGCCAGATTAGAAAACAAAAGCCTGGAATTACATTGTTTCTCTAGCACCAACCTCCCTGGGGTGAGCTCACTGCTCAGAATGACACTCTTCTAGTCTGACCCACCTTTTTTGAAATATAGGGTAGCGTTTAATGTCCTCTGCTCTGTGGCAGCTGGAATTCACCTCTTTTGCATGCCAGTTATAATCAGACAGAGTCCCTTTAAGATCCCCAGATAAAATATGTGTAGATACGTCAGTTGTTAACCTGCATTTGATTGATGCACAATTTTCATTTCTATTTAGACATGTTTGCTTGAGAAATACTGATAATACCAACACATATTCTTTAATGCTATTGGAGCTAGTGGCAAAGTACCCTATTTTCTACTTTATAGTTAGTTTTAAAATTCAAACTATAAATGTGAATTACTTTTCTGTCTGGTTCCTCTGGTGTAGGTTATTGTTATGCTAATTCAGGTGTATGTCTTCCCAGACCTTCTAAGTATATAAATCTTGTGTTCTTTTGAACAAATTGGGTGGTTAATCCTTTAATCAGTTATTGAGAGATTGCTAGAAGCACAGAGAGAAAGCTGGACTTCTAAGCTTAGCCATTTGAAGGTCGCCATTGTTATGCATTTGGTGTTTCTCCTTTGTTTTTTTTCTTCTATTAAATGGGAAAGTTAGGCTAATCCTACAGGAAGCACTTTCCTTGAAAGTGGAAAGGTGGAACCCTGGGAAGAGAAGGAGTTCTAGTGATCTAAACCATAGGTAATGCTGCTTATGGGAGCAGTCTCTTGCTCTCCCTCTTTCTGTCCCTCTCCTCCTACATCACCTTTTACATGTGTTAAAATCCTTAGCCAAATTAAATTTAACAGAGTTTAATTGAGCAAAGAACAATTCGTGAATCCAGCAGTCTCCTGAGCCAGAGTAGGCTCAGAAAGATTCCATGCCAGCCACGTGGTGGAAGAAGATTTATGGACAAAAAAGGAAAGTGATGTACAGAAAATGGAAGTGAGGTACAGAAACAGCTGGATTGGTTTCAGCTCAGTGTTTGCCTTATTTGAACAGAGTTTCAACAGTTGGCCTCCTATGATTGACCAAAACTCGGTGAGTGGCACAAGAGTAGGTTACAGTCTGTTTACACTTCCATTTAGGTTATAGTTCATGATGTACAGAGAAACCTTTAGGCCAAACTTAAAATACCTAAGGAGGCAGCTTTAGGTTAAACTTGATTTAACACATATATTCTGAGAACAAAGATCTGTCTCCAGCAGGCTGGCTGTATTTGTCATTTAGATGATCTGTTTTCTTACAGTGTTTATATGGATTCTGTAGATAACCTTTTGTTAGCATAAATAGATAGGTCGTTTTCCCTTGATCTGTCCCTGAAAATATCAGTTGAGACTCCATCAATTGCTCAAATACTCAGGTGAAATTCAAACACATTACCATCCACTGGCAGTGTCTGACTGTTATCGAGGGAGGAGGTTTAAGTTCATGTAAATGGTTAATGCTGACAGTAGAAGTACAGTGAAACTTTTGGCCCTCAGATCATCTTTGTGTAGGGAGGCCCTGGCTGGAACTCTGTCCTACTTGGGTTGATGATGGTCTCTTGTCCTACTTTATTTCTACAGAAACATGTTCTGAATCTATTTATATTTACAAGGACTGGGTCCATGTTTCTGCAACTCCAGCTGACCGAGGGCACATCATTTTATAGCTCCCCTTCTCCCCAGGTTTCAATCCACAGAGGCTGGGAAGAGCCTTTTTAGGGGTGCTTGTCCGGTGGAAATGGACAAGCTCCATGTGGAACTGGCATCAAGATGGTGCAGTTGCTAGTGTCCACTTGGAAAATGAAAACAAGACGCCGAAATTGGAGGAAATGATAGACATTGAGTTTCTGACTTGGAAGGAGAAAAAATTCTTTGTAAACCTTCTCCCATGGAATAAAGATTCAAATCAGAATCAGAAGTGCCAATGGGAGTCACAGACAAATGACATTTAAATCTTTGTGACTCTGAGGATTTAAAATTTTTCTTCTTTTTTAAAAGTTGCTATCTAAGATCTGTTTAAAATCTAAAGTGACTCACCTCATGTTCTTCCAGTGGCTCCTGTGTCTAACATGGGGCCGGCTGGTGTGATCACAACTTCTCCTTTGTAGGACTTATGTTGAATAGATACAGGTGTTTATAGAATTCTGTGCTGGGCTGCACAAACTTATAACTGAGGAAGATTGCATAGGTAACAAATATAGAGGTTCCTCATATTGAAAATTAAATCAATTTATTTAGAAATACAGGCCTATAATGATGATGATAATCATAGTTACCAACTTGTGAGCATTCACAATGTTTACTACTGCAAATGGGACATTACTGCGTGCTGTTTTATAAAGGAGAACACTGCAGTTCCAATTAGTTAAGTGAGCTGGTAATAATAGAGTGGAGGTTTAAACTTAGATCTATTGGCCACAGTAATTGTTTCAGGGATAATCATATGCTGAAAGCCAGGCCAGTGGAAGATTTTAGAAGTAATTGGAAAGAGATGCTCTCTTGGGAATCCCAAAAAGTAGACGTAAGCCTGAAGCTTCTGTGATAATGTCCTAACGGGAACTTGTTTAAGAATGAAGCCAAAGCAGAAGAAAGCAAAAGAAAAGGAAAAAACGAGATCTCTGAGGACATGATTTCAGCATGTGGATACAGCTATGCCTGAAGCCAGCTGCTTCTGGAATATTTAGTTACATGAAACAATATATTCCTTTTTTTTTGGTTTAAGCCTCTTTGAGAGTTTTCTGTCTTAAAACTGAAAAAAGAAAGGGCCTTGACTATTCTGTCTTTTTTGCCAAAGTTTCTGAGTTCCCAGGAGATTTCTTATATCCCCCGACCCCTTTTGTTTTTGAGACCAGAGTTTCACTTTTGTTCCCCAGGCTGGAGTGCAATGGGGTGATCTCGGCTCACTGCAACCTCTGCCTCCTGGGTTCAAGCAATTCTCCTGTCCCAACCTTCTGAGTAGCTGGGATTACAGGCATCCACCACCAAGCCTGGCTAATTTTTGTATTTTTAGTACAGACGGGGTTTCACCATGTTGGCCAGGCTGGTCTTGAAAAACTGTCCTCTGGTAATCCACCTGCCTTGGCCTCCCAAAGTGCTGGGAATACAGGCATGAGCCACCATGCCCGGCCTTCTACCCTTTTCTCACACCTGAAACCACAATCAGTATTGCAGCATCACAATGCATAGTGGTTGCTTTTTGAAACACATCAGTCCTTCACTAGACTGAAAAATTCTGCAGAGCAGGGATAATGCCTTTCTTTCAGTGTGCGTGCGTGTGTGACTGTGTAATTACTACCTATAGACCCAAACTGACTCCAAATATGCAAAGTAATCTTCAGATTTACACAAGAAATTCTTTAGGTAGCATTATGCATCAAGAAGATGGTTCTCCAACCTCTCCCCAGTATATAAATAGGGCCTTGCTTTTCAAACTTTGACATGCAAACAAATCCTCTGAAGGTCTTGTCAAAATGTAGATTCTTTTTCAGAAGGTGTGGGGTAGGGCCAGACTTTCTCATTCCTAAGAAGCTGCTTACTACTTTGAGTAGCAAAATATTGGGTATGTGTCACCAGTCCTCTTCAGGAAGATGTCAGGTCAGAACATATAAGAACATTCTCATAAATCTTTGACTTGTTAGGTGGTGAAGATGTATTTTTAAGGGCTGATCTCGATTAGATGAACTTAATATAACTTGAGGTGCACAGAGCTGTTATTTTCTTAATCAATTAATGAGCGTTGAACCAATGAATGTTGACACACTTCCCAAGTGATCAATGCATGATGTTACAAAGTCATGCATAAGTGAAAGATCCAAATGTAAATTTATTGGTATAGTTTTGGATTATTCATTGTAACTAGATATTAAGAAACTACCACTTGTAGAGTTTTGATGTTGCATCACAGACTGTGCATGCAGTCTGCAGTGTTGCATCCACAATTAATTGAAAAGGCTAGTAAAGTACTTTTCCCTTTTCACACAAAACATCTGGATGAGGCTGGATTTTCTTCATATATGTTAATGAAATTGATACATCACAACTGATTGCATGCAGAAGCAGATATAAGAATCCAGCAGATCCTATTAAGGTAGACAATAAAGAGGTTTGAAAAAAATGTACAACAATGCCACTCTTCTTAATAAATGATTAGTTTTGGAAAGTATAGTTATTTTTCATAAAAAGATGTCATATAAACATAATGGACTTATCTTTCTTTAAATGAGCTTGTTTATATTTATACATAAAAGTTTTTACAGTTTTAAATTCAAATATGGTAAATATTGACAGATATAATCTACATAAACAAATACTCTATGGGATCCTCAATAATTTTAAGAGTATAAATTGATCCTGAGACTAAAACTTTTGAGAGCTACTACTTAAGAGCAATTCATGTCTTCAGTTTCTATCCCAATTCTGCCATACAAATATCTGAAGTTGCTTGAGCATTGACTAAATTCCAGGTGCTTAATTGTTGCTAACCCTGGGAGGGAGGTATAATTATTACTCTCATTTACAGTCAAGGAAATTGAGGTTTACGGAGGTTTAAAAACTTGCCCAACATCTCATAGCTAGGAAGTAGTAATGATTTGAACTTAGGTGCCTGACTCCAGAAGTCCCACTCTTAACAACCTTACAACCCAGCTCAGCTGAAAAGAAAGATTTAAAAAGGAAAAGAATAGAAGATTTTTTTTTTTAACTGTACTACACTCTTCTTAGATAGCAGTGGTGTCATAGGTTTATTAAAAAAAATACTTTTGTTGTTGTTTTGGTTATACTCCTATAACTGCTCCTGTAAGGAGGACCACTTTAGTTCATCTCTGTGAGCTGAATGACTCCTCCACTTCTGGCTGCAGCCTGGGAGACAAAGTCCCAAACGTGCCTTTGTCCTTAGACCACAGGGACAGATTGGCTTTTTTCCCTGATTGCCCAGCAGCTTTTCTCTATTGCTCTTTTTTTCAGCACAGTTTCTGTGTCTCTTCCAAATGTGTATTTCCCACTTCTCCAGTGGATTCTTGGCTCTCAGCCCGCAGCTGAGCCTGAATAAGCACGAGGGGCACAGGGACCCCATCAAGTACACACGTGGCAACAAAGCCACCCACTGGGCTCCTGATAGGGTGAATCGCACAGCTCAGGGACTTTCTCAGGAGATGTTCTCTTCTGGTCCTTCCAGAGCCATAGTCATGCCCATGTGGGCTCAGGAAACAGGAGCCCTCTGGGTCATGTGATAATTGGTGATCACCTTGTCATCACTAGTTCATGATGTAGAGATGAAGTCTAGAGATGCCTTGACTGGAGGGTTTCAGTTTGTGTAATAGCAAGTGGCATTTCAAGGCACACCACTTGGAAAATTCTCCCATGATATAAACACTGTAAATATTTATTTAAGCTCCCCCAACCTCCCACTGCCATTTCAGAAGCAAATTATTCAAGAGGCTAGATTTTTACACATAGTGTACATAAAGAATACTGTGGGCAGTGAGAGTGTAAACATCCCAGCCATGCAATCTAACTCTTAGTAGAAATTACTTTCCTTGGGACCTAGATGGCATTTCAGATTAGAAATGGTGATTTATGGTGCTTAACCAATTTGCCCAAAGGCATACAGTTAGTAAATGACTTTGGAATCAGATAGATCTTGGATTAAATTCCATTCTTGTTAGTTATCTGTGCAGTTTCTGCATGTTGCTTAATGTTGCTGAGTCTTGATTTCTTTCTTTCTTTTTGTTTCTGAGACAGAGTCTCACTCTGTTGCCAGGCTGGAGTGCAGTGGAACGATCTCGGCCTACTGCAACCTCCACCTCCTGGTTCAAGCGATTCTTCCACCTCAGCCTCCCGAGTAGCTGGGACTACAGGCATACGCCACCATGCCCAGCTAATTTTTGTATTTTTAGTAGAGACGGGGTTTCACCACGTTGGCCAGGATGGTCTCGATCTCTTGACCTCGTGATCCACCAGCCTCGGCCCCCTAAAGGGCTAGGATTACAGGCATAAGCCACCACGCCAAGCGTTGATTTCTTTATCTATAAAATAGAGATCGAAATGCTGTGATGATTAAATAAAATAAGGAATATCAAGTTCTGAGCACAGTCTGGTGCATAACATGTGCTCGATAAATTTTCCATGATGATCATTGTGCTGTTATCTATTTTATTATTTTACAACTCTTATCTGTTCTCATGACGATTCCTCCACCTACTGGGACAGTAAGTTGTCTGTGTTCAGTCAATGCCTAGCTCAATGCTTAATATTTGGGGTCCTTAATAACTGTTTGAATGAATGAATAAAAGAATGAACAAATGATAGGATTATGACAAGAGATTTTTATTGATAAGTGAATTTCTAAATGGAAATGCTGGGAAATCTTGTTGAAATTATCTGAGGCTCAGAAATGACTGGTAGTGTGAACAGCGAGGAACTAGGTGAAAGAATGTCTTTGGGTGGGAAGAAATCCAGAACACAGAGCCTCTGGCTCACTCATGTGGGCATCCATGTACAAGTGTTTCTGTCTCTGGCTGATGACAAACCTTTCCTGGAGGGATATTAAAATGCTTCTATTCTTAGGTAACTTTTGAACTAGGTATTTTGCAGGGAAATGGGAAGTTTCTTTGACCTTTGAAAATCTGCCCCTAATTCAGTTTCTCTGGTTAGGAAATGATTCCTCTGGATTAACTAGTATTTAGGGTAGTATAACTACAGTTAAAAAACAAAGACCCAAATGTGCATTTCTTGTTCTTTAACTACATTGGGAGGGAAAATATGTATTAATACATGGGATGGCTATCTTCCATTAAATAATTCAGGGAATTCAGGTTAAGAGAGGTTTGCCAGATCACCTGGGGATTATCTCCCAGTCAGCTGAATGGGGAAAGGAACATGAGCTGCATGGAAGGTTTCTTAACAGCAGCACTTATCACTCTTGTCTATATTTTACTGGCCAGAACTCAGTCACGTGACCACACCAGACTGCAAGGGGATCTGGGAAATGTCATGTCCAGTTGGCACTTTCTAGTAACAATGTGCAATATATGAAGAGGAACATAAATATTTTGTGAACCATGAACTGTCTTTGCCATACTTTCAAGGAGACCTCTGGGAAGGATGATTTACTGTAAATTAGTTTGTCCCTGCCAGAGAAAGGAGACCTTTAACAGGAAGGTTTTATCCTAGAAAAGGTTGGGGTAAAAGGTTCAGGGACATCAAAGCTGAGCAGTGCAGTCCAGCTGCGGGAAAGAGAGCTGGGACAAGCCTATGTCCTACGGTCCTGGACTCCTCAATGTGAGAAGTAGTGCTTCAGGACAGGACAGGAGAAATACAAGATAGAGACATAAAGTCATCTAATTCACACTTTGCCAAGGATAAGAAATGGCTGCCCTCCAAGGAGCAAAATGGCGCTTGTGGGCGGCCTTTGCAATAAAGTACTTACCAGCCATTTGGGGGCTCTGCTCAGGTGCCTCAAGCTGTGGGGAAAGAATAAGGACATGTTTCCCCCATACTACTTTTACCCCTTCAAGAAGGAGAGGCAGGCTCATTATGTCTCTAGGTGGATTTTATAGTTCTGGATTTGAGCCTAAAAGTTGCATGTGGTTTTCAGATACTTATTTTATCACACTCCATGATTACCTCCATTATGTGTAGCTAACATTGAGTCTTTTCAGATTTAGTAGGGATATAAAAGGTTTAAATAAGACCAATATCAGATGTGTCTGGGATTCCATTTCTTGCATGCGCACTGTAAATAAACGCTAATGAAAAATATTTGAGTTCCAAATTCTGCCACCCCAAATCCTACAAATATGCACATTAAAGCCCCATAATCCCATAAAAGCCTTTTTACTTGTAAATAACACTATCTTGTTTTCCATCTCAAATTTCTTCTCCTGTAATTACACAATATTTGGTTTCCCCTTTTTAGGCAATTCAAATTAAAACTTATTTCATTTCATAATTACAAACATTCATTTTGAGTAAAGACTAATCTGACAGGAATTTGGTTCCAGTGATATTGTAACCCAGACTTATAATAGCAAAGCAATCCATCTCCTGACTAATGTCTTGGAATCTTTTACAACTCTACCCCGGCTAAACATTTGCATTTGGGAAGTTTTATCCTTTTCCTTGAAATAATAATGCTTTATTAAGAGCACAGTGTGATTTGAGTTTTTTAAAAATAATGATTTAAATCAAAGACTTCAAGATACAAAGAATTTAAAGGGTGAGCCATTCTACCCTCTTAGTTTTGGGTTTATTTTATAACTCCCATGAGCTTTAGAGTGGAATGTTGCTTAGAAAAATGTTCATTATTAAGTTAGGTTTCAACTGTTTCCTGAAAAAGGAGAAAGAAAATATTCTTTGTCTGGGTATCATAATAGGTGATAATTTTGAAATACTAGATAAAGTATATGTTATTGCTATTCCGAGTATAGATAGAGTAGAATAAGATCATGGCTGACTGATCATTTAGGCATAGAGAGTTAATATCTAGGAAAACACAGTGTTCATTAAAATGAGAGAAAAACATCACATGGAGTGTTTGCAGAGTGATCATTGCTTATCTATTAAAGTGTAAAAACCACTCCAAAACATGGTGGTTTAAAACAATGATGCATTACGTTGATTACAATGGTTCATTCCTCTCCTGTGTCCTGGGGGTTGATGAACTCAGCTGGGCGGTTCTTGCTTGTTGGGGTCCCTCATGTGGTTGCAGTCAGATAGCTGCTGACGCGGAGACATCTGAAGCTTCTACTCCTTGTATGTCCAGCTTTGAGGCTGGAACACCTGCGGGCTGTTGGACCTTTCTCTCTCCAATGGTCTCAATGTGTGGCTAGCTTGGTCTTGTGCACAGCATGGGGGTGTCTCATGTTGTGAAGAAGTGGAAGTAGTAGTCCGTTTTCTCATATGGCAGCTTGTTTCCCTCCCAAGGAAATGCTGTAAGAGACCAAGGTAGGGGCTGCAAGGCTTTTGTGAGCCTGGCTTTGGAATTCCTGGAGGATCACTTCTGCTTCATTCTGTCCGTTGTGAGTGAGTCATGGGGCCAGTCCAAGTTCAATGGGAGGGGATTATCTACAGTCATGAGTAGAGGAATGCGTAGGTCATTGGAGGGCCACTTTGGAGACTGCTGACCACAATCATCAAGCAGTTGGTTCGTTTGCCTACTCAGATCATTTTAATGGGTGAAATGATCGTACTAAATCACAGATGTTTGTATTCAGAAGGATTTGAAGTTTGCAGGAGCAAAGGGAGCAGAGAAAGTTTCTTTGTTAGGTCTACCTCACAACTGTTTGAATAATCTGCAAGTGTGAGTGTGTGTGTGTGTGCGTGTGTGTGTGTCTGTGTCTGTTTGGTGGAATTTTTGATTACTCTGACTACAGTTGTACAATTGACCCCTGAACAATGTGGGTTTAGGGAAACTGATCCCCTCACAGTTGAAAGCCCGCATGTAACTTTGACTCTCCCTAAAATTAACCACCAATAGCCTGTTGACCAGAAGTCTTACTGATAACATAAACAGTCGATTAACATGTAAATAGACTGGTATGTACATTTGTCTTATGCACTCATGACATACCTAACCTTTTCTAGGCTCTGTGGTTCATCTTTGAGTTTTTTCAAATTGTTGCAAATCTTTAAAAATTTTTCCAAAATATTTATTTAAAAAAAATCTGTAGATAAATTGTCCCACACAGTTCAAACTCATGTGGTTCAAGGGTCAACTATAGTTTGATTCAGAAGGAGAGAAATATTAAGTGCTTCCATTGTTCCAGGTTTTGTGCTACACACTCGAAGCATTTAATATAATTAGTGGTAGTTTAGTGGTCATGTTCAAATCCTTGGTAGCTTTGAAATTCACGAGGGTAAGTTACTTAACTTCAGTGGGCCTCTGTTTTATCATGTGTAACATGTTCGCGGGGCTTTTGTTCATGGAGAGGAGCACTCAGTTCCTTTTGCACTTTCTCGGTATCCAATTTATTAGCATTATGAATGTATTAATCAATGAGTATTTAAAAAAATATAAAAGCTTAACATTCCTCTAACTCTTCATATACTATTTATACAACAAATAAATTAAAAGTGATGAATTTAACAAATTACATTTTCCCAAACATGTAAATAATTACTGGTTAAATCTAAGATTTCTAAATATTTAATTAAAATTATAAGTCTAACTTATCATATTCTTGTAAATGTTTTAAACACTTTAGAAAGCAGACAACACTCATGCAATATTAATGTGTTTATAGTACTAATCAAGAATCTTACATGAAAACCTGGTATAAAAATGGTAATATATCTATTTGTTTCTTCATTATCTCTGTTCTAATTTGGTTTGCTTTTCACCTGGTAGATTGATTTGGTACATTTACTCATCTGGAGATTTAGATGACCTTCCCAGACCTATTGATGTCGTGGATACAGGTTAACATTTTTGTTCCTCGTCCCTTCCCTCAATCAGAGCTCCTAAATCCCTACTGTTATGGTCTGAATGTATAGCCCTAAAAAAATGTGTTGGAATTGAATGGTGAATGTTGACAGTAGTAAGAGATGGAGTCTTTGGGAGATGGTTAAGTCATGAGGGTGAAGCTGTTATTAAAGGGCTCGAGGGAATGAGCCCTTTAATAATACTCTTTTGTCATGTGCGGACACCTAAATGGTGCCATTTATTAGAAATAGGTCTTCACCACACACCAAATTTGCTAGCACCTTGATCTTGGACTTGCCAGCTTCCAGAACCGTGAGAAATAAGTTTTTAGTGTTTATAAATGACCCAATCTGTGGTATTTTGTTATAACAGCACAAATCAACTAAGATACCTACCCTTTATTTTTCTTCATATCATTTTTTTCAGCTAATATGTGTATTTCATTAATTTTAGTGTCTGTATATCCATGCAAGAATATAAGATCTATGTGGACAGATTTTTTTTGTCTGTTTTGTTCACTGCTGTGTTCTCAATGTCCAGAACAGCACCTAGAGCACAGATGTTGGTCACAATACATATTAAATAAACAGATGATGAACTTTGGACTATGATATAAATTAGCCTATGTGAGTCAGATATTTCCTCTGTAGAGATTCCCAAGTGGGCAGGCTCTGATCTAAGTCAGGCGTTATCCATTACATGGTAAATTGTTCAAATTATTGCTTTTGCTTGAGGTTGTAATTTTTGTTTTTTGTTTTTCTTTTTTTGAGCCTAGGCTGGAGTGCAGTGGCGCAATCTTGGCTCACAGCAAACTCTCCCTCCCAGGTTCAAGCAATACTTCTGCCTCAGCCTCCTGAGTAGCTGGGACTACAGGCATGTGCCACCATGCTCAGCTAATTTTTGTATTTTTAGTAGACACGGGGTGTCACCATATTGGCCAGGCTGGTCTTGAGCTCCTGACCTCATGATCCGCCCACCTCAGCCTCCCAAAGTGCTGAGATTACAGGCATGAGCCACCTCGCCCAGCCAGGTAGTAGTTTTTATTCCTCTTGATCAAGAACTTCTCCTGGATCACACTGATTTATATCCTATATTTATAGAAACTAATATAAGTCCATTTTAGAGCTGCTTGCTTTGAACTGGGGCCTAGACTATGTTAGACACATCTAAAATTTTGAGTCACTTTGGTGCTTTGCAATGACAAATTTCTTATTGGCTATGAAGACCTATAGTATTGAAACCTATATTAAAATGTTGAAGAATTAAATGGGGTAGTCCACATAAGGTAAATGGAACAGCACCTGACAGATATTAAAATCTCAATATTATTATTCTTACCAATATTGCTGTTTTCAACTGTCCTTGCTACAAGGCCATTTGTTTTCTCTATTGGTATTTCTGAGGAATTCCAGTCCAGTCTGAAAGATATGTTAAAAGTTATACATTGAAATAGTTACTTGACAGCAAACCTGTCCATTATATATTTCACCTATAGAACCAAATGCTATATCTCTCACAATGAGCTAATAAGCAAATATAGGAAAATAAATGACTCCTAGAGTAGTAAAGAGTTATCTGCTCTCAACTTCCCCTTCCTTTTTACACAGATCCTTGGTCTACAGATTGTGTGACTACAAATATATACGAAGCTAATATTTGTTGATCACATCTTATGTGCAGTGAATTTTGCTATTTTTTATTTATTACAACCAATAGCCAACTGAGATATGAGCTTGTTCTTAAAGATATGCGTTTTTTTGCATGCATTTTATGGATATGGGAACTAAGGCCTAGGTTGGGCACGGTGGCTCACACCTGTAATCCCAGCACTTTGGCAGGCTGAGGCGGGTGAATCATTTGAGGTCAGGAGTTCAAGACCAGCCTGGCCAACATGGTGAAACCCATCTCTGCTAAAAAATACAAAAAATTAGCAGGGCATGGTGGTGCATGCCTGTAATCCCAGCTACTAGGGAGGCTGAGGCAGGAGAATTGCTTGAACCTGGGAGGCGGAGGTTGCAGTGAGCCGAGATGGTGCCACTGAACTCCAGCCTGGGTGACAGTGCTAGACTCCATTTCAAAAAAAAAAAACAAAAACAAAAAAAGAAAAAGATGAAAAAACCATCCTAAAGTCACACAGCTAAAAAGCATCAGAATAAGAGTTAGAACTTAGAACTCACATAGGACTCACACAAGACCAACTGGATTTTTTCCATTAGACCTTGTTTCGGGGAAGGGCAGTGCTTCTGTAGAACATATGTTGCTGTTGTTACGGCTTTGACTGTTCGATTGCTTTTTCAATCCACCCAATATGAGTTTATCATTTAGCCTCTACTCAATTTTTATTAAGTAAATTTTCCAAATGAAAACTTGAATCCACTATGGCCAGATACCTGTTGCCAAATATATGAATATAAATGGCATTTATTTGTTGAATACAATGTAAAATTATTTAAATGTAATAATGGTTTGTTATGCTAACATATAATTATGCTAGTACTTCAAGAAGATAAAGTCCTAGAAATGGAATCACAAGTATACACATTTTAAAATTAAATGGATATTGTAAAATTACCCTCCATAATAATTGTAATAATTTACCCCTCAAAATGCTTTTGCTTGTATAGATGCTTCCAACTTTTAAGTTTTGAACTGCTATTCTAGACAAGTACTACTTTAATATGTATTAATTTGTTAGCGATATTGTGTCTTTTTGTTTGCTTATTAGCTATATAATTTCATGTGTTCTATGAACTCTTGTTCATTTTTTTGCTCATTTTAATGTTGAGGGTTTTTTCTTATTCATTTGTAGGAGGTTTTCTTATACTTGAGATTAACCCTGACCTTTGTATGTGTTACAAATTATTTTTTCACATATTCTATCATTTATCTTTCAACTTTGACTACAAAATCCATTTTTCTGACAAAATTATTTCTAAAATTTTAATTATTTACATAAGTATAATTATATAAATTATATTTATAATTATATAATTATATAATTATATTTATATATTTATAATTATATAATTATATAAATTATATTTATTATATTTACATACTTTATATAAATTATATTTATTATATTTATATACTTTATATAAATTATATCTATTATATTTATATACTTTATATAAATTATATCTATTATATTTATATACTTTATATAAATTATATTATATTTATATACTTTATATAAATTATATTTATATACTTTATATAAATTATATTTATTATATTTATATACTTTATATAAATTATATTTATTATATTTATATACTTTATATAAATATAATTATAATTATATTTATATACTTTATAATTATATATTTATAATTATATTTATATAATTCATAATTATATACATTATGTTTATAGTTATATAATTCATAATTATATACATTGTTTATAGTTATATAATTTATAATTATATACATTATATTTATAGTTATATAATTTATAATTATATAAATTATATAAATTATCTTTAATTTATATTATATAAATTATCTTTATATTTATATAATTTATAATTATATAAGTTATATACATTACTTATGTAAATATAACATAATTTGTTATATTTATATTTATGTTGCTATATTTATGTAATTTATATAATTATAAATTTACTTATGAAAATAATTATAACAATATAATTTGTTATGAATGCTGGTCTGATAACAGTATTAAATAAACATCTGTTTAATGAATCAGCCAATATTCACAGAACTATCTTCAGGGAAAAAATACCTAATTCAGTATATGAGAGAGCTAACCATGGAAGACATAACAATATAATTTTTAATTGGCCAAGAGTATAAAAATATACCTTAAACAACATAATTTTTGGAGAAATGGGCTGCAAATTAGAATGAAGATAGAAATATTTTAGACTGTCATAGCAAAATATGCTCAGGTTCATGAGTTGATACATGTAAGGAGGAAAAATAGAGTACTAAGGAAAATTATCCCTTAGTAGCTCAAAAAAAAAACCCATTTCAAGAAAGGACTCTTGGGGCTAGACACAGTGGCTCATGCCTGTAATTCCAGCACTTTGGGAGGCTGAGGCAGGCGAATCACCTCAGGTCAGGAGTTGAAGACAAGCTTGGCCAACATAGTGAAACCCAACCTCTACGAAAAATACAAAAAATTAGCTGGGTGTGGTGGCACGTGCCGGTAGTCCCAGCTACTCAGGAGGCCAAGGCACGAGAATTGCTTGAACCCAGGAGGTGGAGGTTGCTGTGAGCTGAGATCACACTACTGCACTCCAGCCTGGGTGGCAGAGTGAGAGAAAGAAAGGAAGGAAAGAAAGGAAAGAGAGAAAAAGAAGGAGAAAGAAGGAAAAGAAAGAAAGAAAAGGAAAGGAAGGTAAGGAAGGAGAAGAGGAAGGAAAGAAAGAACTCTTTTCTGTTACCAAAAACCCACAGGACAATCTCTGTTGACATGCACATGTATCCCTTGCCTTTCATTTGTCACCGTTGGCCTGCAAGGGTATTTACTAAGCAGTTTGACTGAGATAGCAGCAGTGGGGCAGTGAAAAATGTTTTGTCTCTACTGCTTATTATCTGTGTAGACTTGAGTGGTTTACTTCATTCCTCAGCCTCAGTTTCCCCCTCTGTCAAATGGGAATGAGAATTTCGATGGGATGTCTCATGGGATGGTTGTGAAGATTAATGTGAGCCAGGATGTGTGACACCATTTTAAAATCCATACATTCCTATACATCATAAGTTGTTTGTGATGACAATCCATTCATAACATCATTTTCAAATAATGGACAAATTAATCAATTCAGTTATCTTTTACTGAGATGAAGCATGGGAAGAAAATACATGGGTTCTGCTTTAATAGGCCTTAAAAATCTAATAATTACAATTAGCGTTTATATAGCATCGTAGAATTCACAAAGTGCTTTCATCCTCTGTATCATTCATTCATTCGTTCAACCATGGAACTACAATGGTGTTAAATTAGAGCCCCTGACCTTGTGGTTAGGGAAAAACCAACACATAGGAGAGTAAATAAAATATTTAAAAGTTATAATACTTCCGATGAAGGAATTAAGCATAGGGTAGAATGGTAAACCATAGGTATGAGTGCAGAGGGTGAATTTTAGGAGAATGATTGGAGAGTGTCTGAGGCAGTCATAGTCAAGTGGAGACCTAAAAAGATCAAGAGGGCTTGGCTATGTACAGAATTGGGAAGAGTGTTCCAAGCAGAAGAATCAAGTGGCTAAGTGGTCCTGCAGCAGAACAGAGTAGAAAGCACTAGGCTCAAACCCAGGGAGGAGACACAGAACCGGGCTGGTTGACAGAGGGCTGGCGAGGCCACATTAAGGAGTCTGGATTTTATTCTAAGTACAATGCCAACCTGCTGGAGGCTTGTAAACCAGGTAATTTCTAAATGATGAGAAGATCACTTTACTGCTTTGAGGAGAATGGATTGAAAGGGATAAGAATGGAAATGAGGAAACCACTAAAGAGGCTGTTGCATTAATCAGGAGAGAGAAAGAGAATCTTTATTTAATTATGACCAGTGGAATTTGTTAGATATGAGAGCAGACACATAAACTCTACTGACCTAACTCAATCTCATCCCTGGGGTGTCAGGGGTTCAGAGGAGGAGATATTATTTCATCTAGTTCCAGGATGGCAGTACTCTTTTTTGTCAGCAGTTTTGAGAGTTGAATTAAAATGATCATGGGAATTAAGCAATTGTTTTACATATTTACTTTAACCGATCTGTCATGGATTTATCCATGTCAAACATCTACAGTTTAGGATTCTGATATGGCTTGGCTCTGTGTCCCCACCCAAATCTCAAGTTGAATTGTAATCCCCATTTGTTGAAGGAGGGGCCAGGTGGGAGGTGATTGGATCATGGGGGTGGATTTCCCCCATGCTTTTCTCACGATAGTGAGTGAGTTCTCACGAGATCTGATGGTTTAAAAGTGTGGCACGTCCCCCCTTGTGCACTCTCTCTCTCTCTCTCTCTCTCAATCTCTCTCTCTCCTGCCACCATGTAAGACATGTTTGTTTCCCCTTCACCTTCTGCCATGATTGTAAGTTTCCTGAGGACTCCCCAACCTTGCAGAACTGTGAGTCAATTAAACCTTCTTTGTTTATAAATTACCCAGTCTCAGGTAGGTCTTTATAGCAGTGTGAGAACGTACTAATACAGACTCCGTGTTAGTTTGCTATGGCTACCAAAACAAAGTACCACACACTGGGTGGCTTAAACAACAATAATTTATTTTCTCACAATTCTGGAGGCTGGAAGTCTAAGATCAAGGTGTCATTAGGGTTTCTTCTGAAACTCCTTCTTTGGCTTGTAGACACCATCTTCTTCTCCTTGTGTTCTCACACGATCTTCTTTCCATGTGTGTCTGCTCTAATCTCTTCTTAAAAGGATATCCATCATATTGGACCAATGCCCCTCTTAACCACCTCATTTTAGCTTACCTTAACAACCTCTCTCTCTTTTTTTTTTTTTTATTTTGAGATGGAGTTTTGCTCTTATTGCCCAGGCTGGAGTGCAGTGATGTGATCTCGGCTCACTGCAACCTCTGCCTCCTGGGTACAAGCAATTCTCCTGCCTCAGCTTCCTGAGTAGCTGGGATTACAGGTGCCTGCCACCAAGCCTGACTAATTTTTTTTGTATTTTAGTAGAGATGGGGGGTTTCACCATGTTGAGCAGGCTGGTCTCAAACTCCTGATCTCAGCCTCGGCCTCCCAAATTGCTGGGATTACAGGCATGAGCCACCGCGCTCAGCCTTTTTTTATTTGTTTGTTTTGAGACAGAGTCTCCCTCTGTCGCCCAGGCTGGAATGTAGTGGTGTGATCTCAGCTCACTGCAACCTCTGCCTCCCGGGTTCAAGCGACACTCCTGCCTTAGCCTCCTGAGTAGCTGGGACTACAGGCATGTGCCACCACACCTGGCTAAATTTTTGTGTTTTCAGTAGAGGTGGAGTTTCACCGTGTTAGCCGGGATGGTCTCAATCTCCTGACCTCATGATCCACCTGCCTCTGCCTCCCAAAGTGCTGGGATTACAGGCGTGAGCCACCCTGCCTGGCCTTTTTTTTTTGTATTTTGTTTTTGAGACAGTCTTGCTCTGTCACCCAGGCTGGAGTGCACTGGCGTGATCTCAGCTCACTGCAGCGTCCACCTCCTGGGTTCAAGTGATTCTCCTGTCTCAGCCTCCTGAGTAGCTGGGATCACAGGTGTGCACGACCATACATGGCTAATTTTTGTGTTTTTAGTAGAGATGGGATTTTGCTATGTTGGCCAGGCTGGTCTCAACCTCCTGACCTCAGGTGATCCTCCTGCCTCGGCCTCCCAAAGTTCTGGGATTACAGGCGTGATCTACTGTGCCCAGCCTTAGACTACCTTTATTTACCTCCGAATACATTCTGAGGTACTGGTGGTTAGGGGTAAACATGTACATTTTGGGGAGATGCGATTCCTCCTGTAACAGATTTTAAGAGGAAATCTGTTTTTGGGGAATCAAGTCTGATAATAGAAGTCAAAATACAGTTAACCTATTTCTGGCATTTGCTGAAATAGTTACATTTCTCCTAAGTCTTCAAGAAAAAGATGTCGTTTTCTTTCATAATTAGTACCAACTGTGATGACTTACATGCCTCCTCAAGGGATTGTTCAGCACATTCGCTAAACCTTTGTTAGACTACCAGGCTACCTCTTGTTAATATTCATGTGATTTGTGCTCTCTTTAAGAGTAATACATTAACTTCTCTTCAGCTAGGTAAACTTTGGGGGGGAAATGTGATAAGAACAAACAAGAGCTAGTGTTGATGCACTTTGCAATTATGTGCTTTCTCCATTTTCTCTCCGGTATATAGTTAAAAGAGTCAATTTTTTTCATGCACATTTTGTAGCCATGATGCTTAGAGGCACCACCTTCTCTATTGAAGCAACCATGGGTGAAGCCACAAGTTGTTTAGGAGATATTAGCACTTCTCTCCCTGGACACAGCCTGAGCCCATGAAAAGAAGACGCTGCGGTCAACGAGAGGAGAGGCCCAGGTCGGTGAAGCTCGGAAGTCTCTCTGTGGGCATTGTGTGGATCCACGCTCACTCAATGGTTCGCAGTTTTGGCTTTTCTTTCCTTTGGTGAGGAGAGAGATTTGTTGCTAAATGGAATTCAGTTGGCTATTGATATTCACGTCTCATGAAAATTTTGGATGCGCTAGTTACAAAACTTTGAGACTAACAAGGTACGTGAGTGTTTACCAGCCCATGAGTAATGTGGAGTCGCCACCCTTGAAAAAGCTTTCTGTTCCCCACGTGAATGATCATGATCAGAACCAGGAATGACTATTGGCATCTTCAGGAATCAAAGTTTGAAGCCAGAGAGTTTTTCTGGAAATTGGTGTTGGGCTACAACATGTGGTGTTGGGGGAGATCCTTAAATGAGCAGGGCCTTGGTATTCCACCAGAGAACTTTCACTGGGTTATTTAGGAAGTTGCTGGGGCCTTTGGCTTCTACCACACTAGATGAAGCAGAAAGATAACTGGCTTTGGACTCAGATGCTGGCTGGACCACTACTAATTGTGTGACCTCCCTGAGCCTCAGTTTTTATACTTGAAAATAGGGATAACTCATAAATGGCTTGGGTCATAGAAGAAGCTTAGTAAGTACTTGGAGACTGAATGACCATTTCCTTCCTTACCTCAGTTCATCCTCCCTCCATCCTGCTTTCTTCGAGTTCTTTGTCTCTGTCTTTATCAGAAGCACTTCTTAGAGATGATTTCTTTAGATTTTAATATATCTTCACATGGATTTAGCATACTGCCATCCATCTTAGGGCTATCTTTAATCTGTGTCCTTCACTATGAAGGGAAAATTATATGACCTCTTAAAGGGTTTTGAAGCATTATTATTTAGGAAATAGGTGGAAAGGCATTGGTAATACCACCCAAAGTATGGAACAAGAGAATGATTACAGGGGTAACTGCTTTGATAGCCTCAAAACTGTTGAGCTTCCATATCATACCTATTAGTCTTCATGTCCCTATTGTCTATACCATCACTCAGCCAACAGAAATAATATGTTCTTTCAGACAAAAACTAATTCAAGGCTGGCTTTGCTACTTCAAACTGTGTGAACTTGGGTAAGTCTCTTAGCTTCTCTGAACCTCAGCTTTTTCTGTAAAATAGGAATAATATATAAATGACAGCATTGAAGAGGTATTAGAAGCTTAAATACAAAGAATACATTTAGAGCACTTAGCACAGTTGTGGTTACATGTAACTGCTCAATGAATGGTGTTATTTTTCTTGTTATTAATATTGATTCTAATGTATTTTTAAAAAGCCCCTAAGAAAATGTCTAGAATAGTGTATGCTCAGTATGTAGTAATAATGGTTATTTTGATTATTTTTATTGTCACAAGAAACCTTTCAAACTAACATAAATATTCTTCCCAGTGCCATACCTATGAAGGTGCCTAACTAAACCAGGCCCTAAGCTGCTGAGACCCAACAAAGGTGAGCCTGTAACCCACAGCCTCAATGCCAGCAGTTGTCTTGGACTTTCTTATTTTCATGCTTCCTTTTGCTCTTCTATATCTGCTGTGTTCCTTGGCTTCTGGCTTCTGATTTCTCAGCCTGGCCTTGCACTCCTAGCTCCATACATGTCCCTAGCGATCATCGATCAGGTGGCCAGCCTGATCCTTCTGTTTTAACTTGGGGACTGTGTACATGGCTTACCTTATCTTCTGACTCCTACAAACTTCTGCCTTTCCTCTGGCCTCTGCTAGGCTCTGGGATCCCCAACAAGGGCTTAGACAAAATCTAGCCATGATCTGGGTTTGGTCATTAGAAAGTCCTTGATCAATCAAATAGTTTTAAAATTTATTACTTCCAGATATTTATTTGGTACCGAATTCCATCTTGGATACTTAATTCTACTTTTTAGATGATCTCCCTTCATTTCTGCTGATTTATTTGGCTTGTAAGAGGATTCTAGGATCATTCATCTTGTCCTCATTGTGAGAAAGCTGCTAGCTATCTGCTGCTCATAGTATTAGCAATATTTTGTTGATTCTGACTCTGTCACTCTCTGGCACATAATTTTACAAAGATTGCTTTACAGGGTGTCTTAGTCCATTTTGTGTTGCTGTAACAGAATACCACAGACTTGGTAATTTATAAAGAAGAAATTGTATTTCTCATAGTTCCAAAGGCTAAGAAGTCCAATATCAAGATGCTGGCCTCTGGTAAGGGCCTTTTTGTTGTGTCATCCCATGGAGGAAGACAGAAGGGCAAAAGAGCATGTGAGAGAGCAAGAGAGAGCTGAATTCACTTTTATCAGGAGCCCACTCCTGAGAGAATTAACCCACTTCTGTGATAATAATGTTACTCCATTCATGAAGGCTCTGCCCCTTAAAGGTTCTGCCTCTCAACACTATTGATTAGGGATTAAGTTTCCAACACATGTACTTTGGGGGACACATTGAAAGCACTAGAGGGCCTGGTCTAATGATTAGGAGGATCATTGACCAATGGGTAGAACAGACTGAAACACTTTTGGGAAAACTGCCCTGGGTCTATGCCAAAATGTCTAGAGAGAGAGACCAAAGATCTTGCCAAAGCCCTTAGTCCCACTGCTGGCCCATGAATTCTGCTAGTTAAAGGGTTCAGCCAGCTTTAATTAAAAGCTTGATTCTGCAGTTAGCTGCTTGATATCTATATTATTTCTTACCCATTTGAATTCTGCAGACTTCCATAAGCTATTACCAAGGGCTATTTAATACAGGTTGAGTATCCCTTATCTGAAATGCTTGGGAGCAGAAGTGTTTCCATTTTGATACATTTTTTTTTTTTGGCTTTTGAAATATTTGCATTATACTTATTGGTTGAGCATCCCTAATCTAAAAATCCTAAATACGCCAATGAGCATTTTTTTAAGCATCATGTTGGTGATCAGAATGTTTTGAGTTTTGGAGCATTTGGATTTCTAATTTTCAGATTATGAATACTCAACCTGAATATACATTTCAGCAAATCCTTGTCAAAATAAGCCCAATAAATAAATAAATATGCCAGCTTAGCTCTCTAAACTGTGATCTTCCTCTCATGCAGAGGCTTCCTGATAACAATTAGTAAACTATGGTCATGCTGTGTGTGCCTCTTGGGATCTAAATAGATTTTCATTCCATGCAGAAAAGTGGACAAGTCGAATGCTTAAAAGAAAATACATACCCACACTCCAATAAAAACAACACAACATTTATTTCAGGGTCATTTCATCAGGCAAAAAGGCTGCCTTTTAGCTGCTTCGATGCTTTCTGAAACCTTTCAAGCTAGGAGGAGAGTGATTCTGGTTTGTGTGGCTAAAACACTAGAAAGGATGATTGGTTTCATTAGTCAGAGAGGAGTGATAATATGCTGCAATACTTCTCCAGTTATTGGGCACTTTATGTTAATAACTCATGATGGCTTGAGTGTTTAGGTGTATATTTCAAACTCAGTATAAAATACCATGCCATTAAGAATTTAAACCCATTTTAATTTAATTATGGCCAAGAGCTGGTTCAAGCAATCTCGTGTTTTTGTTGGCTAGTTTTAATATTGCAAATTTCAAATATAGAAAGATTTATTTTCTTTTACTCTTTGCTCTTTTTAGTCTGGATTGTTAAAAACCTTAATCATTTAAAAGAACACAGATTTGGAAAATGAAGTGCAATTGAAGTTATGGAAAATTGTATTTTTCTTCAATACTATTTTGTTTTCCATTTTGAAATGTGCCAAATTTTTCCTGCCCATAATAGATTGATTACTCACATGTTCTTTTTACCTTCTTTTTGTCCTTAAATGACTTTTCCATTCTTTGAGCAGCTACACTCTTGTCACATAATTTTTCTGCCATGGCCTAAAGTGAAAAAAAACCCCTACCAGTTGAAAATATATCAAAGTGATTATCATTTAATTACCATCCAAGTCAACTTGGGATATGACAAATTGAGATGATTTCCTGGGTCCTGAATTCTGGGGCCTCCTGTGTGGTGTCTTAGCCTGGCTACTGTAAGGGGGCTGCCAGGGGAAGAGTTAGCACAGGACAACTGGTAGTAAATAATATCTGGGCTCATGTATAAACTGAATCACAAAAGACTACCTTATCCTATGGTTCTACCTTGTCTTATGGTTCCAGAATCCTTCTACACACTCTTCATGCTAACTCATTTTGGTGTCCTTTGATAATCAATTTAACTAGACCTAGCTTATACGAAAATATTTTTTAAAATAAAATGAGTGTCAGGAGTTTGAGACCAGCCTGACCAACATGGTGAAATCCTGTCTAATAGGTCTAATACCGAAATAGGTATTAAATATATATTTAATGCCTATGTATAGCTTATATTCCTGATGGCAACTTTTTAGGGCCAATCCTCAGTTCTCTACTATCTCCAGCCATGGGGACCTTGTGATCTCCAAATGCAGTAGGCAACAGGCTCCCTAAATATAAATCTTGGGTCTTTGAGTTCTCTGTAACTTTCCATTGGTAGCAAACAGTGAAATGATGGATCCCCAGGTGGGGCAGTGTGTCCATATAGTTTTGTATTATAATATTTAATTTTAAAAGTATATAATATTTAATTTGGAAAAAGTACAAGTATGTCAGTCTGGTTTTCTTATATGAACTACAAAATGAGAAAGATAATTGGTTGGTTGGGATATGAAGACAAAAAAATTATAAGGATTTAGATACAGGTTTAGGGAGAGAGCAGAATTACCTTCTTAATTAGCTTATGAATTAGCTTCATAATTATATAATATGTGTCCATTGTATATATGTGTGTGTGTGTGTATATATATATGTATATAAATAAAATGTATAGAGGTCATTTTACCTTCCAGTTTTTTTAGTTAGCCAATTATAAATATTTTTCCATGTGGCTTCAAAAGCCTTCATGCTTTATATGTCTAATAGATGAGAGCTATCCCATTGTGTTGCTATAGGATAATTCTCTTAAACCTTATGCCCTGTTGAATTTTTGGTGTGAGATTTTTGAGTAAAGGGTAATAGACAGTGTGACCACTCTTGCTTTAATTGCCTTATTGTGACCAAAAAGCTGGCCAAAATTTACATGACAATCAGCATAAGGAAGTGAACCAATTTTCAATTCAACTTTACCAGCACATTCCCTTCCAGAAGCCACTGTCAAAATATTACCTCCCACATTGCACACTCCCCTTACCACAAACACCCACAGCCATTTCCTGAGGCTTGTCTCTATAGGACACCAAAACATTTAAGGGGAAAGTAAAATGCTCCAAATGCTTCCCAGATGTCTGAATGTGTGGCATAATTTGGCATCAAAATGATTGGAGTTTTCATTTTCCAACTAGAGGGTTGGTAACATGGAAACACAACCTTAATATAGTAAGTAAGTTTCTTTTGTTTTTCTCAAATAGACAAATTCATAAAGTATTTAATGAACACAAACTATGTGCCAGGTACAGTAGAGGGGAATAGAAAGCTTTAGTAAGTATGGAGCCCATGATGAAGTATATGCTGTTCTGAGAAGTATGCATATTGCATGGATGGGGCAAATATAGCAAATATTCATACTGTTAAGCAAGGAGATTGTATTTATTACACACCTCTTTAAATTTATAAATTCAGTACATTACGTTCTGGACAATGTGTCAATTAGCTATCAACATATTTTTCACATGTTAGAGGACAGAAAATGGAGAAAAGGAAGGAGGAAGTCCAAGCTTGTGAGTAGAGGGCAAGAAAGAAATGTACTGCCCTCTTCCCAGTGGCTCATCTTCCACCCTCCAAGCTCTAAGAATGTTGAGTTGTCCTGCTGGTGTGGACTCATCTCAAGGAGATACAAAAAAAAAAAAAAAAAAAAAAAAAAAAAAAGATTGTTCTCATCAACTCCCCTAGTCAGGATTATCTTTCTGAGGTCTGATTGTTCCAATCACAATCTTGGTGGAAGAGGCAGGCTTAGAATCAATCTATCAAATCCAGTGTTACTCTGATCAAAGCATTTCTTTGCTAGAGAATACCCATGTCTGCACCTCTAACACATGCTTTAGGTAGGTGGCTAATTGGAAAAGTCTAGAGCACTGGTCCCTGACATTTTTGGCACCAGGGACTGGTTTTGTGGAAGACACTTTTTCCATGGACTGGGGTCGGGGAACATGGTTTTGGGATGAAACTGTTCCACCTCAGATCATCAGGCATTAGTTAGATTCTCATAAGGAGCACATAACCTAGATCCCTCGCATGCAGAGTTCACAATAGGATTTGCACTCCTTTGAGAATCTAATGCCACTGCTGATCTGACAGGAGGCAGAGCCCAGGTGGTAATGCTTGCTCAGCTGCTGCTCACCTCCTGTTGTGTGTCCAGTTCCTAACAGGCCAGGGACTCATATTGGTCTGCGGCTTGGGGGTTGGTGACCGCTGGTCTAGAGGGAATAATCTGACTTGACTATAGGACCTCCAAGTGACGAGAGGCTTTAAGCTTAAGCAGTCTATCACACTCCTTTTCAGGATGAAAAATCAGAGACTCAAAGGAAGAAAGTGACTGGTTCAAGGTGACACAGCTCATTGATGTCAGGGTGACAAACAAACAACACAGTCCTTCCATCTCTTGGTCTCCTAGATGCTTGTTTTCTTTTCCACCATCCAATGCTCCATGTTCATTCCATAGTGAGGAAGAGGCATAAAGGGGAAGAAGTGAATGATTATATGAAGCTAATTTTACTTATTAAGCAACTACTATTTCCCAGATTCCACTTCTGTGGTAGATTGCAAAGATGGCCCCAGTTCTTTACCCCATCCTGTGTCCATGTGATTTACTATGTAACTTTGTGGCTTCCACTATCACGAGGCAGTATCCATGGCCAACCCCTTGAATTTAGGCTAGCCTTGAGACTGGCTTTGACTCTTAGAGGTTACCAAAGTCTCACTCTGCCAGTTCTGAGCCTAAGCCTCAAGAGGCTTACATGCTTCTACTCTCTTTTGGAAATGTGTCAGCATCTTGAGATTAACCCCGGGCAACCACATAGCCCAGCCTTCATTGTCATCCCAGATTGCAGCTATCCTAGACCAGCCACTCCCCAGCCCACCTGCCACCTGGCTGCAGACTTATGAGTGAGTCCAGAAGTCAGCCATGTCTGCCCTAGGTCAGCTAAACCAACCAGCTGGGCAATAACAAATGCATGCTTACTCTTTTTATCCGATGAGTTTTGGAGTGGTTTTTTACTCAAAAATAACAACAGATATGACTATAATGGTGTCTAGTCATGTGATCCTGATTGTGCTACATATTCCCCAAGTCCCTGCATTCTGAATGGCAGAAAAAGTGTCTGGCCCACCTTTATCCTGGCTCAGCTGGATTTATGCTGACCCCAGGGAAACCTTTCAAGAACTGTGGCACCAACATGGGTATTGTCCTGGTGTGGCATCCCTCAGAGATAAGCTCCTAGGAGGATGCAGTTAGCAGCAATGAAGGCTATAATGAAGCCAGGGGTCATGCAGCTTCTGATGCTCTGGTTCACTGAATCTTTGCTTACGGGATCCCCCATGGACATCAAAGGTCTGTCCTACTTAATGCTTACATGCAGCCTGCTGTGGACTGAATTGTATCCCTTGACACCCTCAATTATATATTGAAGCCCTAATCCCAAAT
This sequence comes from Pan troglodytes, assembly GCF_028858775.2. NCBI lineage: Eukaryota > Metazoa > Chordata > Mammalia > Primates > Hominidae > Pan > Pan troglodytes. The sequence continues at coordinate 122,499,627 of NC_072411.2, forward strand.
GTGATGGTATTTGGACATGGGCCTCTGGGAGGTAATTAGCTTTAGGTGAGGTCATGAACATGGGGCCCTCATGGTGGAATTAGTGCCCATAAAAGAAGAGACAGCAGAAAGCTTGCTGTCTTTCTCTTCCATATGAGGACAGAGTGAGAAGGTGGCCCTTGGCAAGCCAAGAAGAGAGCCCTCCCCAGGATCTGACCATGCTGGCACCCTGATCCCATACTTCCAGTCTCCAGAACTGTGAGAAAATCAACATCTTTTGCTAAAGTCACCAGTCTATGGCATTTTATTATGGCAGCCCAAGCAAACCAATACACAGCTGTTTCTAGTTAGGCAGATGTTTGGCATTGCTTCAGGGGAAAATAATTTGAATGGGTAAATGCATTTGTCACCCCAGATGTTTTGACAATGTGAAGAGTTAGCCAATATGTGCTGTGGCTGTCCCAGGGAGTAGTTTCTGGGCAAAGGGAGAAATTTCAGGAGGGGCCAGAAGAAGCTTCTTTCTCTTCTGTGCCGGGGAAGTACGTGTTTCTTTTTGGAAAGAGGGTAATAGAACTCTACATGCAAGTCATTGGCCCATGGAGATTTGTGAAAAGCATATAATTCCCTTCTTTTAGCTGTAAACAGTCTATAATAAGCAACTCCCCCTGCTAGTATGCAATTGTCTTCCTTCTTTCAGATACTGGTAGCCACTGTTGAATTTATGATTCAAAACTGCAGTAAGTAAAGTCTTCACAAAGTCAAATGAGTGAGAAGCAGAATGCAAAAAGATGAAAAGTATGACTAGGACTTGTGCCAAGCAGAATTTCCAGTACCCACTCAACTGGCAGGTCTTAAGGCATAAATATTAGGCATGGACAATTGTGCCCCCACTGAGACTTCCTCCATTTCCTGTAAACCAATAATTCTGTTAATTCTAAATTTCTCACGTGTGACTTGGAGAGTCAGGTTTTCTGACCACACAACTGCAAGTTGAGCAGACTTTTTCTACACATGCCAGTTAACAAATATTTTCAGCTTTCCTAGCTATGTATGTGATAACAGCTCAATTCTGCAGTCATCCCATGAAAGCAGCCACACACAATGCTTGGATGAATGAGTATGGCCATGTTCCTAAAACACACCTTAAAGAGGTGACAGGCTAGATTTTCCCTGTGGGCTGTATTTTGCCAAGGCCTGCTCTACTGGGTTAAATGAATCAATGGCCACAAGGTGCTTTAAGCAGTGCCTGTAATATGGTGATCTCTTCTGAAGTGTTGGCTATTGGTTTTCCTTGCCTGTCATGAAGCAAGACAGCAGGGGCTGTGCGCTAAGAAAAGTGGGCTAGGAGGTGGTAAATTTAAGACTCAGTCAAATAAAAATAAGAATGGGGTGAATTTGGTAGAGGTATGCGGAGCCCCAGTACTTGGTAGAGAATTAATTTAAACAATGTAATTCTCTTGTGGTGCCAGGAAATTAACATGTCATGTCCCATCGTGAAATAGGCTATCCTCCCTTTCTCTTCCATGTTAGCTTTATGAACTAACAGTCTATAGATATTCTGCGTGCATAAGCTCCCTTGATACCCTGTACCCCACTGTATCCATAAGAATTATGAGGCCATCGTTGTGACAAGACAAAGCAAACAGAGCTTTAAATCTCAAGGCATGTCATCTTGCATGATTCAGATTGTGTCTACACTAATGTTGTGTCCAAAATTCTTACATGATTTACAAATCTTTTCACTCAATTCTGATTGCATTGGCTCAGTTCTGGATGCATTGCTATATTAGTTTTTTGCAGGTGCGTGAAAACATTTGAGCATGATTAATTGTTTCTCCAAGAGCCAAAAGGTAAATGATGAAAGAATTGGATAGAAAACATGTTAACAAGATATTTTATATTAGCTCCAAGGAGCTAGATCAATTACTATGACGTGTTACATGTTCAGAAGTCAGGAAATTCTAAATTATGGCTCCCAGTATGAACATAACTCAGCCCCTTTGCACATGCAATATTTTATATGACTGTATATGGTGTTAACTTTAATGCTTTAACATCTATGCTTAATGTGGCAACTATAAATTTGAATTTCTTGACTTTAGAGGTTATAACATTTAACCGTACAGCTGCATTGACATACTTACTGCATTCAAATATTTCTTGGGATAATAGTTTGAAAAATAAATCCCTTATATTTACAACCTGGTCTTTTTAATTAACGTGAAGAAATAAAAAGAGTGTGGTCTTGTCAATGTTTAGCTCTGTGGCCCTCTCTGGATCATTTGAACTAAGTGGATTGTGACTGAACAACTTTCACTTCCTCGTGGTTTCTACACCAAATCATATCCTGAGGAAGATGGATTTTCTGAACTTTGTTGTGTTATTTATTTTAGGAGGTTTGATCATCCCTAGAGATGATGTGAAAAATATAAGACGTGCAGAGCTTAATTCCGGGTTGCATTATTTACATTGTAATAACTGTGAATAGAATCCTCTTCATTTTAAAATCTAACAAGAGAGTCAGATAGGAGATTTATAATTTAAAAAATTCTGCATGGCTGAGGTATAACAATTTTTTTCCCATTAAGAAAACTGATATTGTGGCTAAGTGTGGTGGCTCACACCTATAATTCCACCACTTTGGGAGGCTGAGATGAAGGATCCCTTGAGCCCAGGAGTTTGAGAACAGCCTGGGCAACATGGTGAGACCTTGTCTTTCTTTCTCTCTCTCTCTCTTTAAAGAAACTGGTATCAGGGGCACTTGTTTCTTCTAGATACATTTCTTTGCTACCATGTGCACATTGTCTCATGCAAAGAACTTTCTCTAGTTTTAGGAAAATCTATCTCCCTTTTCCTCATTCCCATACTATTTAGGGATACAACATCCTCTGGTTTAAGCAAATAGGTTGTGAGACCCCTGTCCTAACCACTGTTGGCAAGAAGCTGGAAGAGCCAGGAGGGAGTCTGTACTCTTAAACCACTTTGCTATTATAACTAGTCCCAAGTTCCTTGTTCTTGAGCCAGGTACTCACCCCCCTCCACAGAAACCTACATGTAGGTACAGTCAGTATGGATCTTATTTCATAAGCTCAGGTGTGCAGGAAATGTTGCTTTTCTTTATTTTCTTTAAACTGATTTAATTTTAACTCCTGGCACCCATCCTACCAGGCTGTATTATATGCTGCTCACGAGAGCCATATTTTAAGTATAAAGATATAGAACAGTTGAAAGTAAAATAATGAAAGATTATATTGACACAGTTTGAATATATGTCCCCACCAAATCTTATGTTGAGTTGTGATTCCCAGTGTTGGAGGTGGGGCTTGATGGGAGGTGTTGGGGTCATGGGGTCAGATCCTTCATGGCTTGCCTTGGTGCTGCTCTCATGAGATCTGGTTGTTTAAGTGTATGGCACCTTTTCCCCACTCTCTTGCTCCTGCTCTCACCATGTGAAGATCCTGCTCTTGCTTCACCTTCTGCCATGAGTGAAAGCTCCCTAAGGCCCCCCAGAAGGTGAGCAGAGCAGATGCCAACACCATGCTTCCTGTACAGCCTATAGAACCATGAGCCAATTAAGTCTCTTTTTTTCTTCTTTTTTTCTTTCTTTCCTTTTCTTTCTTTTTTTTTTTTTTTTGAGACAAGAGTCTTGCTCTGTTGCCCAGACTGGAGTGCGACGGTGCTATCTCGGTTCACTGCAACCTTTGCCTCCTGGGTTTCCTGCCTCAGCCTCCTAAGTAGCTGGGATTACAGGCACATGCCACCCCACCCAGCTAATTTTTGTATTTTTAGTAGAGATGGGGTTTCACCATGTTGGGCAGGCTACTTTCAAACTCTGACCTCAGGTGATCCACCAGCCTTGGTCTCCCAAAGTTCTGGGATTACAGGCATGAACCACTGTGCCCAGCCAACTTCTTTTCTTTATAACTTACCCAGTCTCAGATATTTCTTTATAGCAACACAAGAATGCCCCAATACATATATACTATACACACACTAACCAAAAGTAAATCTATACTAATATCAGACAAAGTAGATGTTAAGAAAAAAAAGTATTACTGGAGGTAAGTGAGGACATTTATTGTTTAAGGGACTAATTTAAAAAATATGATAATACTAGAGAGATCATGGCAGATGGGAGGCAGGATTGGATTGCAGCTACAACTCGGACGGACAGAGAAGCGTGTGGAGGCTTGCATTGTGAATTTTAGCTCCAGATTGACTGCAAGAAAAAACCAGCAATCCAGAGAGGACCCACAGACCCTCTGAAGGAAGCAGACTGCTCCTGCAGGACCCAGGAGACACCTCAAATACTGTGCAGGTATCCACGGCTGAGAGACCCATGGACGATTTACATCACAGGACTCTGTGTAGACAACCCCCAGTACCAGCCCAAAGCTAGGTAGACTTGCTGGGTGGCTAGACCCAGAGGAGAGACATCAATCACTGCAGTTTGGGTCACAGGAGGCCACATCCTTAGGAAGAGGGAGAGAGTACTATATCAAGGGAATACCCCGTGGGACAAAATAATCTGAACAACAGCCTCAGCCCTAGACCTTCCCTCTGATAGAGCCTACCCAAATGAGAAGGATCCAGAAAACCAACTCTGGTGATATGACAAAACAAGGCTCTTTAATGCCCCCCCAAAATCACACTAGTTCACCAGCAATCGATCTAAACCAAGACGAAGTCCCTGATTTACCTGAAAAAGAATTCAGGAGATTAGTTATTAAGCTAATCAGGGAGGCACCAGAGGAAAGTGAAGCCCAATGCAAGGAAATCCAAAAAATGATACAAGTGAAGGGAGAAATATTCAAGGAAATAGACAGCATAAAGAAAAAACAATAAAAATTCAGGAAACATTGGACACACTTATAGAAATATAAAATGCTCTGGAAAGTCTCAGCAATAGAATTGAACAAGGAGAGGAAAGAAATTCGGAGCTCAAAGACAAGGTCTTCGAATTAACTCAATCCAACAAAGACAAAGAAAAAAGATTAAGAAAATATGAACAAAGCCTCCAAGAAGTCTGGAATTATGTTAAATGACCAAACCTAAGAATAATCGGTGTTCCTGAGGAAAAGACAAATCTAAAAGTTTGGAAAACATATTTGGGGGAATAATCGAGGAGAATTCTCCCAGCCTTGCTGGAGACCTAGACATCCAAATATAAGAAGCACAAAGAATAAGTGGGAAATTCATCACAAAAATATCATCACCTAGGCACATTGTCATCAGGTTATCTAAAGTTAAGATGGAGGAAAGACTCTTAAGAGCTGTGAGACAGAGGCACCAAGTAACTTATAAAGGAAAACCTATCAGATTAACAGCAGATTTCTCAGCAGAAACCCTACAAGCTAGAAGGGATTGGGGCTCTATTTTCAGCCTCCTCAAACAAAACAATTATCAGCTAAGAACTTTCTATCCAGTGAAACTAAGCATCATATATGAAGGAAAGATACAATTTTTTTCAGACGAACAAATGCTGGGAGAATTTGCCACTACCAAGCCACCACTATAAGAACTGCTAATAGGAGCTCTAAATCTTGAAGCAAATCCTGGAAACACATCAGAACAGAACCTCTTTAATGCATAAATCACACAGGACCTCTAAAACAAAAATACAAGTTAAAAAGCCAAACAAAAAACAAGGCACATAGGCAACAAATAGCATGATGAATGCAATGATACCTCACATCTCAATACTAATGTTGAATGTAAATGGCCTAAATGCTCCACTTAAAAGATATAGAACTGCAAAATGGATAAGAACTCACCAACCAACTACCTGCTGCCTTCAGGAGACTCACCTAACACGTAAGGACTCACATAAACTGAAAGTAAAGGGGTGGAAAAAGATATTTCATGCAAATGGACACCAAAGCAGCAGGGGTAGCTATTCTTATATCAGGCAAAACAAACTTCAAAGCAACAACAGTTAAAAGAGACCAAGAGGGACATTATATAATGGTAAAAGGCCTTGTCCAACAGGAAAAATATCACAATCCTAAACATACATGTGCCTAACACTGGATCTCCCAAATTTATAAAGCAATTACTAATAGACCTAAGAAATGAGATAGTCAGCAACACAATAATAGTGGGGGACTTCAGTACTCCACTGACACACTAGAGAGGTCATCAAGACAAAGTCAACAAAGAAACAATGGATTTAACCTAACTTTGGAACAAATTGACTTAACAGATATATACAGAACATTGCATCCAACAACCACAAAATATACATTCTATTCAACAGTGCATGGAATGTTCTCCAAGACAGACCATATGATAGGCCATAAAACGAGCCTCAATAAATTTAAGAAAACTGAAATTATATCAAGCACACTCTTAAACCACAGTGGAATAAAACTGGAAATTAACTTCAAAAGGAACATTCAAAACCATGCAAATACATGGAAATTAAATAACCTGCTCCTGAATGAGCATTGGGTCAAAAACAAAATCAAGATGGAAATTAAAAAATTATTCAAGCTGAATGACAATAATGACACAACCTATCAAAACCTTTGGGATACAGCAAAGGCGGTGCTAAGAAGAAAGTTCATAGCCCTAAATGCCTACATCAAAAAGACTGAAAGAACACAAACTGACATTCTAAGGTTACACCTCAAGGAATTAGAGAAACAAGAACAAACCAAACCCAAATCCAGCAGAAGAAAGGAAATAACCAAGATCAGAGCAGAACCTAATGAAATTGAAACAAAAAAATACAAAAGATAAACTAAAAACTAGTTCTTTGAAAAGATAAATAAAATTGACAGACCGTTAGCAAGACTAACCAAGAAAATGAGTAAGAAAATCCAAATAACCTCATTAAGAAATGAAACAGGAGATATTACAACTGACACCACCGAAATACGAAAGATCATCCTACTGCTAAAGGCTACTAAGAACACCTTTATGCACATAAACTAGAAAACCTAAAAGAGATGGATAAATTCTTGGAAAAATAAAACCCTCCTAGCTTAAATCAGGAATAATTAGATACCGTAAATGAACCAATAACAAGCAGATAGATTTAAATGGTAATTAAAAAATTACCAACAAAGATGTCCAGGACCAGACAGATTCACAGCAGAATTCTACCAGACATTCAAAGAAGAATTGGTACCAATCTTTTTGACACTATTCCACAAGATAGATAAGGAAGGAACCCTCCCTAATTCATTCTATGAAGCCAGCATCACCCTAATACCAAAACCGGGAAAGGACATAACAAAAAAAGAAAACTACAGACTGATATCCTTGATGAACATACATGCTAAAATCCTTAACAAAATACTAGCTAACTGAATCCAACAACATATCAAAAAGATAATCCACCATGATCAAGTGGGTTTCATACCAGGGATGCAGGGATGGTTTAACATATGCAAGTCAATAAATGTGATACACCACACAAACAGAATTAAAAACAGAAATCACACGATCATCTCAATAGATGGAGAAAAAGCATTTGACAAAATCCAGCATCCCTTTATGATTAAAACTCTCAGCAAAATCAGCATACAAGGAACATAACTTGTGGATAAAGAAACTGTGGTATATTTATATGATGGAATGCTACTCAGCCATGAAAAGGAATGAATTAATGGCATTCGCAGCATTCTGGATGAGATTGGAGACTACTATTCTAAGTGAAGTAACTCAGGAATGGAAAACCAAACATCATATGTTCTCATTGATATGTGGGAGCTAAGCTATGAGGACGCAAAGGCCTAGGAATGATACAATGGACTTCAGGAACTTGCGGGGAAAGGTAGGAGGGGAGTGAGGGATAAAAGACTACAAATATGGTTCAGTGTATGCTTCTCAATTGATGGGTGCACCAAAATCTCACAAATCACCACTAAAGAACTTATGTAACTAAATACCACCTGTACCCCAATAACTTATGGAAAAAATAAAAATAAAAAATATGATAATACCAAATTTTTATGACCCTAATAATAAAACTCAAAATATATAAAGCAAAATCCAGCTGAAGTAAAAGGAGATGTTGACAAATCCACAATTATAATTGGATTTGTTAGAATAAATAGCCAAAACTGTTAGAATAAGTAATTATTCTAATACAACGTTAATTGTAATTAATAATTACAATAAGTTACAATATATTGTACAATAAGTTGTAATTAATAATTACAGTAAGTAATTCTAATAATAAGTAATTATTCTAATACAACTTATTCTAATACAATTGTGGTTAGAATTCCGACACAACTGTTAGAATCTGTAGACAAACAATACATAAGGATATGGAAGAGTTTATCATCGTCTCCCAACTTAATTGGCATGTATAAAATTCTTCACTCAGCAATTGTGTAAGATAAATTACTTTCAAGTACCCACAGAACATTTATTTATCAAATATTGACCACATGCTGGGTAATACAGTAAGTCTCAACAAATGTGTAAGGATTAAAATTGTGCATAGTATATTCTCCAGTCACAGTGAAGTCAAGCTAGAAATAAATGCAAAATGATAACTAGAAAACCCTCAAATGTTTGGAAATTAAGCAATACACTTTCAAGTAAATCCATGGGTCAAAGAAGAAATCACAATAAAAATTAAATACATTTTTTTCACTGAATGATAATGAAAACACAACATAGCAAAACTTCTGGGATAAAGCTAAACAAGTGATTTGAGGGAAATATATGGCTTTAAATGAACATGTATAAAAGAGGAAAGGCTGAAAATCAAAGGCGTTATCTTACATTTCAGGAAGTTAAAAACAGAAGAGAAAATTAAAATCTAGGAAAACAGAAGGAAGGAAATGATAAAGATAAAAAAATCAATGAGCTACAAAACAAATATACAATAAAGAGAATCAACAAACCAAAAGTTGTTTTTTTAAAATTATACTAATGAAATTGAGAAAACCCTAGAAAACTAATAAAGCAAACAAACACAAATGGCCAATATCAAGAATGAAGAAAGAAATTATCATAGAGATCCTATAGATATTAAATATATAATAGAGAATTATGAACAAATAACCCCATAAATCAAAAAAATTGACAAGATGAACAAATTCCTAAAAAAAATTTAACAAAGCTGAAAGAAAAAAATAGGCAATCTGAATTTTCTAGTTTAATTTAAAAAATATGTGATGAAAGTTCCCCGAAGACAATGATGGACTCAGATGACCTCAGGAGTAACTTTTTCTAAATATCTAAGAAAGAATTCACACCAACTTCTCACACACTCTTCTAGAGGATAGTAAAGGAGACATCACTTCCCAACTTGTTTTATGAAGATGAAGATGGCATAATTTATATGCCAAAACTTGATAAATGTATTATTAAAAAACTCAAAGTCACAGAACAGCGTTTTAAATGAACATAGATGCAAAAATCCTAAATAAAATACTAAGTAGTAATGCAGTACAATTTATATATATGTATATATATATATATATATATATATACTGTGCATACAAACACACACACACACACAGCACTATTACCACCAAGTTGAATTTATTCTGAGAATATAAGGCTAACTTAACATTAGAAAATTAATCAATGGGATTCATAATAATAGAATAAAAGGAAAAAGAGCTTATATCAACTTCATACAAGTCAATACTCATTCACGATTAAAAAATACTTTTAGCCAACTAGAAACTGAGGGAAATTTCTCAATCTAAAAGGTATCTATAGAAAATCTAGAGCAACATCATATTTAATCATAAAATATTAAATGCTTTCCTCTGAGGTAGGGAATGAAATAGGTTGATTACTATTACTTTTCCTATTTAACATTGTACTGAAGAGCCTAGCCAGTGGAATAAGGAAAGGAATGAAATAAAAGATATATGGATTGGAATGGAAGATATTAATATATTTTCTTTGATGAAAATATTCAGTTTGTAGAGTATTTGAAATAAATATTATCACTCAGAGAATTTTGCAAAGTCATTGAATGTAAGGTCAGTAATCAAAGTGTTTCCTATATCTAGCAAGAAATATTAAGAAATCGCTTTAAAATGATACCATTTTCACATGAAAACTATTAAATATCGAAAAATAAACTTAATGCAAGATATGTATAACCGCAAAAAAGAAGACTAAAGATGATTATTAAAAGAAATTATAGAAGACCTAAATAATGGAGGAATATACCATGTTCACGTATTGAAAGGCTTAAAATTATAACAATTTCAATTGATTTATAGATCAATTCAATGCAATCTCAATGAAAAACCTCAGCAGGTTTTTCTTTTCATGGAAATTGACAAGCTGTGTCTAAAATTTATATAGAAATTCAGACACAAGAATAAGATCAATCTTGAAGAATAACCAAGCTAATAGATTTACAATACCAGATATCAGATTTTAATATAAAGCAAAATGAATTAAAATGTGATAGTAGTGGCACAAGCATAAAGCAGTAGAACAGAATAAGGTGTACAAATGTAGACTCTCACATTTGTGGTCACCTGATTTATAATACAGGTGTCAGTGCATTGCAGTGGTGAAAGGAATGCCTTTTTAATAAATGTGTTCACTTCTAACCAACAAGGGAAAAAAATAAATCTTTACCCCTATTTCACACCCCATACAAAATGTCAGATTCAGAGGGAACAGTAACCTAAGCATAAAAGCTAAGACAATGAAGCTGCTAGAAGATAACATTTGAGAATGTCTTTGTAATCTTAGGGTAGGCAAAATTTCCTAAACAGAACACAAAAAGCACTAACCATAAAATGTAAGATTTATAAATTGCGCTACATTAAAATTAAGAGCTTCTGCTCATCAAAAACTCTAGTAAGGAAGTAAAAAGGCAAGCCACAGGATAGATATATTTGCAATACAAATAACCAAGAAAGGATTCGTGTTCAGATTTAAAAACAACAGAAAAACAACTCTTGCCTCAGCCTGCTTGGGTTGCCATCACAATATACCATAGACTGCATGGCCTAAATAACAGAAATTTATTTTCTCATGGTTTTGGGGGCTGAGAAGTCCAAAATCAAGGTTCTGGTGGGGTTTGACTCATGGTAAGGTCTTTCTTCCTGGCTTGCAGATGGTGGCCTTCTTGTATTCTCACATGGGAGAGAGAGAGAGAGAGAAGAAGAAGGAGGAGGAGGAGGCGGAGGGGGAGGGGGGAGGAGGAATAGGAGGGGGAGGAAAGAAGAAAGGAAGAAGAAGAAGAGGAGAGGAGGAGAGGAGAAGAGGAGAAGAAGAAGGAGAAGAATGAGAAGAAGGAAAAGGAGATATATCATCTGAATTGCTCTCTGCCCCAGGAATCAATCTTTGCTAACTTGAGGGCATTCACACCCCTGTTGAGCGTGTATATTTAGAGAGAAAATTCCTATGGTGCTCCCCCAGAGCATTCCTATTTCCCAATTTTTCCTAGCCTGGTTTGTTTAACTCTTTCTTGAGTTTTGTGAGATACTACTTCTTCCTTTACGAACATTCCCTTTCTGCTACTCATAACCAAAATAACCTAAAGAGAAAAGCAAAAATTTCTACTAGTAAAGGCTTTTTAAAAATCTATTATGTTTAAAACACCCAGGGGGCTATCACAGGAATTTATGCAATGATATTCTTTGTCAGATATGTTTTCATGTTAGCACCTGCTTTTTGTACAAAAAAGGCAGATACTAGTTTTTAATTCAAATTGAAGATACTCTGAATAACACATTTGTATCTACATGTTATAGAAAAGGCAACAGAAAATTGCTTTGAATAATGGGAAATACCTCTGTATCTGAATAATTTAGATACTGAACCTATTTTCATTTGCATTTTACACATTTATACCAGCCATCCCACAAAATACTGAACAAGTGGAAGAATCAGTATCTGAATTTAATTTTGCAAAGAAATTTAAAAGCTGGTAGAAATAGAAGATTAGAAGAAGGATCTTATTTCATCTCATCTCATGCAATGTTATATCATCAAATCAAATCTGAGATTAGAGTGTGATCTGTTGTTTTCTTTTAAGAAACTTATTTTAAAAGTACTATATATATTTACATTTATTTTAAGATAACTTTGGGAGGCAGAGGCGGGCGGATCACAAGGTCAGGAGATCGAGACCATCCTGGTTAACACGGTGAAACCCCGTCTCTACTAAAAATACAAAAAATTAGCTGGGTGTGGTGGCTGGTGCCTGTAGTCCCAGCTACTCGGGAGGCTGAGGCAGGAGAATGGCGTGAACCCGGGAGGCGGAGCTTGCAGTGAGCCGAGATCGCGCCACTGAACTCCAGCCTGGGTGACGGAGCAAGACTCCGTCTCAAAAAAAAAAACCACACAAAAAAAGATATATTTGATAAGACTGGAGTTATGATTATTATATTAGGTTTTTATTCCTGATACTTAGTGTACATACATGTTTTGTTTTCACTTTTCCTAGTAATGCAAATTAAAGATTCTATTTTCTATTGTCCTTTTAATTTATTAATCTGGTTGTTGATGGTCTATCTTTTGTTCTCTTTCTATTGTCATTCACCTAGATTGGAGAATCTTTATTATAAATTTTAATTCTTGTCTCTTTTGAATATATATTCTTTTCTTCACTACTTCCATGTTTTTGATAACACTCATCTTGAAATCTTTAGATCATTTTTCCATGACTCTTGGTTTTAATAGATTTCTCAGTTCCAAAAGCTTCTTTATAATTGTATTATTTTCTCTAATATGCAATTGTTAACAACCATAAAATAGAAGTAGGATCAAGCATCTCTCTTCTGCATTCCTGGCTTTACATAGCTTCCACTGGGGCTTTAAGAGCCTCTGCCTTCAATGACATAGGTGAATATCAATCCTTTATTAACATATACATTTGAAGGAAATGTGGCTGCTTCTGCTTTTTCCTTTGGTTGGGAAGACAATTTTTAAATAATATTTAATAATGTAATCGATTAAAATCAAACCCTCCATTCGTTGAGTGCTTTACTGGGCATGAAGCATTGTGTAAGCTTTTTACATATGTGATCTGAGTTAATCTCAGGACAATGCTAGGATGTAAAGTTCTAATTCCACACCTCAGAGGGTTGCTTAAAGAAACTGAACCTTGCAGAGGTTGCCAGTGAATAAATGTCACAGGGCTGGAGAGTGGTAGAAAAAAATAACATTCAAATTGAAATAAAATATAGGTCTATATAATCCCCAAATCTAAGCTTTTTCCACTCAGGTAAATATTTCTGAAAAGTTTGAAAATATTAACTTAAAGGATAACAGATCTATGAAGATGTATTAAAGAACTTGAAGTGTTTAGGGGATATATGTGTGCCGGGACCATACTAAGTACTCCTTGTTTGCTTTAGAATGGATGATTGATGAAGTTATTAATAAATCAATGATTTAGAAGATAAATTGTTTCGTGGCGTCTTTTTTTTGAACCAGGAGACTAACCAGGTTGGCCTCTTTCTCTGATACACTTTGCATGTTTGTGTATTTGGTGCTGCAGAGATGTTTCAGTCAAGTGAGGAAATTCATGGCTTGTGTAGGTGACTGTGAGTTGATTAAAGAAACACTGTACGCCTTTTCCCCATGTGTCTTGCTTTGGCTCTCACACCACCCGAGCTAATGGCCAGGGCACCTGCAGTCTGTAGGCTCAGCAATTGCTTTTCGGGCTGACAGCAGCTGTCAGCTGAGGGCCCAGGGGATTTCTCATCACAAAGTGATCAGATGATCTCATCACAAAGAGGAGGTTGGAACTTTGTCCACTTCCTGGGCAAAGAAGAGCTCTCTTCTGGTTAGGATGTAATCAGGCACCCTCTTCTAATCAAAGTGCACATGGGTGCTTCTAGTTACTTTGAGCTGGTATCTTTGCATCCATCAGCAGATTGACTGGGGAGAGGCTCAAGGGGAGGGGACCTGTGTTTCCGTTGAAGACAGCAGAATTGTCTTCTATGAGGCATTGAAACAGTTTTCATTTTTATTTTTTAGACCAAATCACAAGATTCTGCAGCATGGGGAAGGCTGCAGAAGTCAGGAAGGAGGCCTATGAATACGTAGGTGTCAGAGCAAGTATTGTAGGTCAGATAGGCATGTTCTTGTTTTCAGGGGAGCAGACAGAAACAATACATGCACACGTATTCTGTCCTCCCAGCCAACTCCCTGCAAGAATGAAAGCCTGGCTCTCTTCCTGTATTAACCTTTCTGTTCTGTGTTCATTGGTATTCAGATAAATGATATTTATACAACACCTACAAGAAGCCAATCCCTGTGCTAGATGACACTGTAGAAAATATGAGAGAAGAAAAATTCTGGAATTTAATGGAATGTATAGGCAGAAGATTTTTATATGGATAAGACTTAAATGACCACATGAGATGGCATGAAATTAAAAGATTAATGATGATACATGCAGCCAGTGACACCAGTGGACTGCAAGCTTCATGAGGGCAGCTGCTTTGGGTCTTCACTAGCGTATCCCCAGCACCTAGAAAAGTGCCTGCACTTTTGAGCTGGTGAGTCCTGACTCACAAATTTGCTGAATGAGTGAGTGAATGATCAGAACATAGGGGAAGGTGAAGCAATATGTATTACAGCTAAAAGATTAAGCTATGAGATTTCAATTATGGGCCTGCCCCTCACTGCCGAACATTGGGATGGTTTTTTTAATCTCTCCAAATCTCAATGTCCTTATCTGCAAAATGGAATTTACATGAGCGCCTAATTCATAGCATTGTTATGAAAATGAAATGAGATCACATAAAAAAGGAGATAAGCACATCTTGAGGTTTATATTAAAGGGTCAATACATTTTAGTTATTTTTTGTATTAATGGCTAGAGTGTCAGTGGAGTTGATTTTACATGGAGAAGAAACCAATAGATTAAGGCAAGACTTGCAATCTACTGGCAGCTCTGACATTCGCAAGATGGAAAATTTGGAGCAAGTCAATTCCTTTCTCCAGATCTCCAATTCCTCATTTAGAGAAGGAGGTGGCTGGAGAAGGTGGTCTCTAAGATTGCATTAGACTTTTTCAGTTTGGAGTGGGGTTGCAAAATCAAACGCCTGCAGAAACCTGGCAGGTAATAGTAACATGTCAAGTGAGCTATGTGTAAGAAAAACTTGATCTCAGCATCAGGGACAATTGAAAGGAGTGGAGACTTGGTAAACTGAACACTGCTGCTGAATGCTGCCATGGGGAAATGCGTGCTTGGCAGTACCATATATTCTGAATTTTTTTCAGAGAAGCTGGGAATTCACATTTTCCATGAATTCTTGCAATTTTTGAGAGCTAGGAATGAATTCAGTTTTTTTCAATTTATTTTAAATATTGTTTGGGCCACTACTTGTGAGCCAAACAAAATACGTCCATGGCCCACTGTGGTTTGATGCTTCCTTTTGGGTCCAGGAAGTTAAGAAGAAGCCAGGGTCTGGAAAACGAGAGTCCTCGGGGCAAGTCTTAACAAAAGCAAAATCACTTGCTGACTGTGGGCTATGGTGGCTTAGCCTCTGCTTTGCTTATAAAGGTTTCTAGGCCTTTACATTGGTAGGCCATGCCTACCAATACAGGAACTTATCTGCAGGTAGTGAGAGGACTGAAACTCAAACCTGTTCCTGATTGGGTTAGAAATACTGAGGTTTTTACTTTGTCTAATATTTTTAGCCACCTTTGGGCTATTTGAGTTGGTTAAGGGTGTTGAGAATGGCATAGGACTCCTAAGAGGGAACTAAAGTTGACACACACCCATGTGCCAATTTTCATGTGCATGTTTAAACTAGCTTTAAATAGGGGATTATCAATCTGGGAAAGGGGATGACCTCTCAGAGTTTCGAAATTAGGATAAGATGTAGTAGGAAGAAGCCTCCACGCCCAGGTGTTTTTGCTATGCTTTTTGTAGGATGAAAGCAGGAGACCTGGGATTTAACCACATTGTCCAGAATCACAATTTCTGAGTTTGAGGTCTTGGGAAAGACAGAAAATCCCACCGAATCTATCAGTGTAGCTTGGGCCAATCAATGATTGTGTGAGACCCAGGCTGCTGGTCCAGTAAGAATGCCCTTCTGGATGGGTGGCAGTCAATTTCTACAGATGGAAAATTCATCTTAATTCAACCAACTGATTTCATGTAGGCATCAGC
This sequence comes from Pan troglodytes, assembly GCF_028858775.2. Taxonomy (NCBI): domain Eukaryota; kingdom Metazoa; phylum Chordata; class Mammalia; order Primates; family Hominidae; genus Pan; species Pan troglodytes. The sequence goes on from NC_072411.2 coordinate 122,515,681, forward strand.
AGGAATCAAACTGAGCATGATATGGTCTTTAGATCATCTAGCAGCTGACCAGAACAATTGATTTTTTTGTAACTGCAGCTTTTCATTTGGCATCATAAAGATGCAACCTAAATAAAGCATTAGCCTCTAGAATGTGTTTAAATTGAGTTTCTGGATACTTTGGCATGTATCCAGTTTTAAATAAGTTCTGATCTAACTCTAATCTCTAATCAAAAGATCCTAGTGTATGGAACATTCCCGTTAATAATGATATCTTAGACATCCATTAAGTCTGGACATTAATTTTATGGAAATTCTCCAATACATCTCCATTAGGATTTTTTTTCTGGGGAAAATTAGTAATAAAAGCTTTTAATAAATGTCATAAATATCTATGTTCAATCACACTATTACCCAAATTAAAGCCAGACCAAAATAGAAAATAGTTACCTCTGCTAAAAGTCATGACCTTCAGAAGACATTCTGAAGAAAGAAATTATGTGCTCTCTTATTACTCAAAATGCATTTGTTACAAAGAATCATTAGCTAGTGGGAGCAAATTGCTACTTATTTGACTACTGCATGAATTCCCTAGTTTTGCATTGCATGCCTAGCAGCTCATGCAATAAACCCTATGGTCCATCCAAGTTGTAAAAACAGGCATAGCAGCCAGCAAAGTCAAGGTTTGAATCCTGCACTCTTTTTGACTAGATCTGAGATTCTGAGCAAGTTATTTACATTTCTTGAACCTTGCTTTCACCATCTTTAAAAGGGGTCCTACCAAGTAGGAGTATGATACATTATGAATGGGGAACATCTGATACTGCTCTTGATGCATGGGTGGTGCTAGTTAAGTACAAGCCATTATTGTTAATATCCAGCATTGAGAGGGAGTTAGGTGTACAGGTTTTCAGAGGGTGGGAAAGAAGGATCATGAGGAGTGAGTGCTGGCTTTTATTCTCATTGCTATGGCTGAGTAAATACAGACACTTTCCTGCCCTTCTTGGGGCCTTTCTTCTATTCTTGGTAACCAATGAGCTAGAAGTGACAGATGGAAAGATAAGTGCATGTTCTCTAGTCCTTTTCTTTCACACCTAAATCTATGGGGTATGGTACGATTACGGCCAATATTTGCCCCATTTGACCTGGCCTCTATAACCACAATAAAGTAAATCCAGTTCTTAAGAAATGTGGGTGGTAGAAACTTACTGGAAACGTGGAAAGACGGGACACAGAACTGGATACACTGGCTTCCCAGCTGCCAGATGGGTGTTGCCTTGCTTTTGGCCTTTGTTATTTGGCCAACACCTTGTACTTTTCAAGCTTCAGGCATCTGGCCTGAGACTCCTTTGTTTCTTGACCTTTTGGCCACCACCTGAGGTCCTTATAAGTAGATAGCTGTAATTTGGAAACATATTAGAAGTCATCTAGTTAGGGGATTTTCAAACTGTTGTTTAAAGACAGCAGGACTCTTTCTTTAAACCAAATCTTACAAGGAAATATAAATGAATAAAAGAGATAAAAACTATAATTGCTCTGGTTTTAAGCAAGAGTGGATGGAGTACAGTTTTTCCCATTCATCCTCCTCATTCCAGCCCCCTGCTATTTCCAGGAATAGTAGTTAGAAAACCATAGATTCTAGTTTGATCTTCCCTGAAAATAAGTTCTGAGAGGATAATTGATCTGCTCAAGGTCACATAGTTAATTAATGGAATGATGAGTCTAGGGCACAGGTGTTCTTACTTGAGGGCGATCATACTATTTGCAGCTCTGGTGTTGGACTATAACATCAGAAAATCCTCTCCCCTTTATACCCTGTGCCCCCGCCTACCACATCCCTGATATAATCTCAAGTCAATGTTTCTGAATGCAACAGAACGTCTGGTTCACAAACATAAACACATGTGCGGGGAATGGATGCTAATATTAACAATGGCATTACGTAGAATGAGTAACGTAGGTTTTTATTGAAAGGACCCATTATTTCTGAGGACTCTAACCACTCCAGTTCTGTCTGCATCCAACCCAGGATTAAAAAAACATTTTTAGTTTTTTTGACTATCTAAGACCCCTCTATCCTTCCTCTGATTCCTGCTTGCTTTTGTGTCTGACTTAAATGTAGCTTAAATTTCCTAAGAACTGGGAAAGCGCTGTCTCTTGCCTGACTCTCAGATTGTAGGATCAACTGGCTCATGGGTGGGTGGGCCCAGCTCAGGCAGATTTTAACTGAACTCCATCTTTCCGTGTTGCAATGTAAAATCAACAGACTCCACCGACAAACAAGATCAGATTGAGTCTATTACAAAGGAGAAAACTGTAGAAAATTTGGAACATAAAGCTAAGCAGGTAGAAAAAAATAAAAATTACCCATAATTTACCATAATGCAATAGTTTAAACATTTTGGCATGCTTCTTCTCTTTTCTGTTTCTTCCTTTTTTTTCTTTTAAATATAGACTTAATTTATCTTAAGTATTCCATGATTAACAATGTGTTTTTCATTCTTTTTTCCTTTTACAAACAATGTTGTTACAAACACCCTTGTACCTAAGTTTTCCTGTGTCCTTTTGATATACTCTAATAAGTTGGCTAAATGGGTTATTGGAAATGTGCAGTTTTAAGGGTTTTGATATATGTTGCCTGCTCCCCAATTTCGATCTTTCTTTTGAGCTTAGGTATGGCTTATTTAATTTTTTTCTACTAGGCTCTATTTTTAGTCTATTACTAAAGCTCTAAGCAATCTTTCTGCCTTATAACACATTCCAGTTCTGATCACTGCTAACAAAAAAGTCAAGATACATTGTTTCCATATGATCATAAAGATGTCTTTCACAGGTGGACAGTGAAAAAACTAAAACAATTTTAGTTATAAAGTGCTCAGGCCACTTGCATCATTCTTGTTGTTCTATTTTTGTTTTTAGTGTTGTTGTGGGTTGCACTTATTGAGCACTTGCTCTGTGAGCCAGGCCCTGTGCTGAATACTTGACCCTCATTATTTTATTTAATCCTCAAAGTAATGAACATTCCTCAATTGACATAGAAAGAAACTGAGGTCCAGTAAGACTGTACCTTGTCCAACGGTACACAGCTGATTTGGTCAGCAGAATAGCAGCCCCTAAAGATGTCCATGTCCTGACTGCTGGAACCTGTGAACAGATAAAATAGATTTAGCAGATATGACTACATTAAGTATCTTGAGATGTGGTGATTATCCTGGATTATCTGGGTGGGGCCCTGATGTAAACCACTAAGGGCCTTATAAATAAAAGAACGAGGTGGGAGGGTAAGAGGAAGAGAAGGAGACATGAGGATGGAAGCAGAGTGATGTGATTGCTGAAAGGGGGACATGAGCCAGGGGACACAGGTGACCTCCAGGAGCTGGAAAAGGCAAGGACACTGATTTCTCCTCTGGCACTTCCAGAAGGAGAAGTTAAACAACGTTCCTAGGATCATATAATTAGTGCAACTGTCATCCAGATGACCCCAAGCCTATACCCTTTTTATTTTCTACACAATGCCTTCGTGACAGTTTCAACTATTTATGGAGAACCATGAATGATTTTAGCCAAAGTTGCTGCTTCAAACAAATCTCCAAACTCTTTGAGGGAAACTGGTTTGGATAGAAAGACTTTGCTACCCACCCCTGTAAAAGCTCATCTATTCCTTAGAAACGTATTTGACTGTCAACCAGAGTGGGTGTACAACTGTCAAGCTAGCTTTCTGAAATGACAAGTGTATAAGATTGGCATTCCGTGTCGTCTTGACTGATTTTAATTATTCTTTGGGTTGGAGTGAACACAACTTTTGTTCTAAAGTTGATAATGATAGCCTTCTATTGCCCCTTTTATTTCCTTGAGGGATATATCTACATTTTAAAATTCCATTACATACACATCTGTGGTTACTCTCTTAGTTTTCTAAATGTAATTATCCAGCTAGGCTAAATTATGGAAAAGAAATTATAAAAATCTTTTCCTGCCAACAATCTGAATCTGGCCAGCACATTCCTGGTGGTTCAAATGTTGGGTATAGTTTTTTTTATTCTTTCTACTTCTCCGCTGCTGCCCCCAGAGCCTTTTAAATTCCAACATACTTTATAGTGGGACTGATATTTCTTAAGGTGTTTCCTTGAGCACTGCACTATTGCCAAATACATATTTGTACATATTTTGTAGGAATAGGTATATTATAACTTTCATATTAATTTTGAGTTATTGTTCCATAGGAAACAAAAATACACATGGTAGCTTTTATACATTATGAGATATTCATAGAATGAAGTCATATTTAAAATCACAAGTGGAATTTGGAATGTGGTATTAACACTATATAATACTTAATCTATTTTTAGTGAGAATAAAAATAATTGCAACAATTCTTAACAAAATTGGCATAAGCTAAAAGGGGTTTAGGTAGAACCATGGCAATTAAAAAATAAGAGATTCTAAATTGTTTTTAGTTATTTAGTTGTGCTTGGTCACAGACCCTATAAAGTGCTAACTTCTTACTCACACATCATTGATGGGAGGGTGAACTGTTGTAGCATTCCTGGAGGATGAGAGGACAATGGCGTAATGTGTATAAACTTAAATGTGTGATTGCTTTACACCCTAGAAATTTCACTCCTGGGTAGACACCTTAGAAACTCTTGTAGAAGTCCTCAAGAGATAGATACAAATTAGGATGCGCCCTGCTTACTGTTTATGGTAGCAAAAGTTGGGAGTAACCTGGGACTCCATCCCTGGAGGAATGGCTTTTTCAAATCTGTTCTGTGTTTCAGATGGAATGCAATAGTCAGAAGCAATGTGCTGTGTTTCCCTATAGCAACGTGGAAGTCTTACAAATAAGTTGGGCTGCAAAAGTAAGCATTGCCTTAGGAAGCACGTGGTCTAAAGCAGTGGTCCTCAATCTTTTTGTCACCAGGGACTGGTTTCGTGGAAGACAATTTTTCCATGGATGGTGGGTGGGTTGGGAGGGTGGGGTTGGAGATGGTTTCAGCATGAAACTGTTCCACCTCAGATCATCAGGCATTAGATTCTCATAAGGAGTGTGCAACCTAGATCCCTCACATGCACAGTTCACAATAGGGCTCACACTCCTATGAGAATCTAATGCTACCACTGATCTGACAGGAGGTACAGCTCAGGCTGTAATGCTTGCCTGCCTGCCCCTCACCTCCTGCTGTGCTACCCAATTCCTAACTGGCTACAGATTGGCCTGTAGCCTTGGGGTTGGGACACCTGGTCTGAAGGAAGAAACCCACAGTAATAAGAAAAAGTCTTCATGATTCACTCACTCTTTACAAAGAGGCAACTGCTGGAGCTGGCTGGCCTGGCTTGGAATCCCAAATCTGATTTAACCTCTTTATGTTTCTGTGGCTTCAACTGTAGAATGGGCCTAATACTAGTACAGAGCTCCTAGGGCTTATCGAGGCTTAAATGAGTTAATATCTATAAAGTACTTACAACAGTGCCTGGCCCATCGTAAATACCATATTAACACACAATTATTTGCCTAGTCAGTGAATGTTTATTAATTATTAAATATCAAATGCCCAAGATATAAAGTGCTTATGTCATCCAATCAGAAAAGGAGGAGCCAGAAAAGCTGAGAATTCAATATGCAGCTGTAACTAGGATCATATGGTATGATTCTGGACCTTGAGAATGTCAATAAATAGCAGGGTATTCAAGCAAACTTGTTAGTAATTTTCCTTTGATTGTGTAAATTTAATATTGAGTGGAATACACAACTCTGAATTGAATCTTACTAGCTGGCTATAGTGTATGACAAAATATTTCCTTGAATTTCAGAAATAATCGCAGCTGCCCATTTCTGCATTCTGGCTGCATTCACACACCTGGCTCTCTGAAGTCACAGCTTGTTTGTCACGATGACTTTGCTCCCAGGTGCCTTGTACCTTAAAAAGGCATGCAAACCGAAGCAGGAAAGTGGAGCGAATAAGGGAAGGGCCTGGAAAAACTGGAAGTAAGAACTGTAACCTTGGACTCTTTTCATACCCCAAAAAAGGTTTTATGGATGTTGATCAGTTGTAGGCCAAGAAGGTGGAAATCATTTCCGCCTGAGTGCTGAGAGCCACAGAGGCATCTTCGCCTTGCATTTTCTCTCAACTTGTTCTCTTTTCTAAGCTTGGCAAGAAAGGTTCACTCAGTCCTACCCAACTCATGGTGGAGTATGGTATCCTGTACAAACAAACTGTAGCAGTCACTGGGCCTCTATTCAAATTGCACCGGGTCCTTTTATTTCCTCCCTGGTTCTTAGGGGTGGCTCACCCTAAAACATCATTGGGTGGTAGCTTGGCCCCATTCCAACCAAGTCACAACAATGAGGTGTTTACTGATCTTTGGGATTTTTTTTTTCTTAACCCTAAATCATTTCTTCTCAAACTTGGTGGCACATTAGAATGATCCAAGGGGCTTTAAAAAGTACTGATGCCTTTCTAGGGGTCTCACATTGGGAGTTTCAAAGGTCTTCTGGTGATTCTAACATGTAGTAAAGTGTGAGAACTTCTGCCTTAACCCATGAAACCGCGTGGGCTTCTCGGGGGCCATGTGCACCCTTGGATCTAGGTTGATGAGTGTGAGCATGCAGTGTAGAGAAATATCCTCCAAGAGCCTCACGTTACCCATCTGAGAGCTGCTAGAAACTTTTGCAGTTTTTCCAAGGTCAGTGTTCCCATCACTGAGCACTGAGGTGACAAAGGCTGAATTGAGATACAAATAAAAGCAGCTCAAATTGAATCCTAAGAATTGCTGGTTGGTTCATAATGACCTGATTTCTTCTTTTCACTAAACTTTGTTCAGAAAAACTCTTAAGGAGGTTTTACCTGAAAGGGAGACATATTCTTTTGCTTTCTGTTATCAGATAAAAATTACAATGGGTGTAAAATTATAAATAAGTAAAAACATATAGGTGTATGTATATATATGTGTATATAATATGAACGTACATACATACGCGCATGCACACACACACACATGCACACACACACATACACACACACACACCCTACATGGAGACCAGGCGACAATGTCTGAAATTGGTGGGGGCCAAGTGTATTTCTATTTACTACTTGTACATATTTTCAAGAAAGAAATGAAAAACAAAAGAGGGTATTTCAGGATCATTTGTTGTGGAAGTGGTTAAAAACCCTCCGGGTGATTCTCGTAGGTTCTGATGAACTGTTACAGGCAGTTCAGTTTATGTACATTTCATTTAGCAAATTGCCTGCCTTTTATCGTTTTTATTTTCCTGATTTTGTGTATTCAAATACTACTCCATCTGCCAAAGGTCACAGATCCACCCAGGCACCAGCAAGACTTCCCCTTGAGGAATGGAGTTATTGATGCCCTCAGCAGGGGGTTTCCTGCCCCTGATGCTGCAAAGTTAATTACTGGAACTAACACCATCTCTAGTCTGTCATTCTGCAGGCCATGCATACGGCTGCAACTTCCAAAAATTGTTTTTGGGCTTCTTAGGATACTGATAACCCTGTGTGGCATATAGTATCATTATATTCTAAGCATACACCCCAGGAGACCCACAGATGTGTGGCGGAGAGGCTTGTGCCTCAGCATGTGCTGTTTAAATAATTTTCAGTGTTATCCAGAATCCTATCTTACAGATATTTACCAGAATGTGAAACCAGTTAACCATTACGGACTGTGAATTTTAGCATGACTAAATAGATCTGCATTGGCAAGACAAGCTTTCCAATATTTGAGAAAAATATCGGAGTACACGCTCTGATATGAGCTGATACATTATTTGGGAAGTGGGACTTACTCTGTGAAACCAGGAAGGCTCCATTATAATATGAAATGCATATTCTTCCCACTTTTACAAGCTTATTTCCTCTTGAATATTATTTCTATACTTTTGGTAACTTTCAAATTGTAAATGGTAGTCCCCGTGATCCATGCATAGACAATTGAGAGATTGAATAGAGCACATCATCTAATGGCTTAATTCTATTTTTAATAAAGTAAATTGTTAAAATAGACCAACCAACATCTGTTATTTTCAACACACATCAATTTTGTGTTTAAACTAGAATAGCATTTGGAGCAAGGTTTCATATAATTATAGAGCTGGAAAATACTTGAGATGTTACTATGTCTGACCATGATTAATCTCTTTAAAAATCTGCCTCAGCAATGAACTCTGTGGGCCTCTGCATGAATGGAACAACCTGGCGGAAGCTCTCTATTCCAGAGTCAGCTCTACATCCATCCTGTGTCACCTGCTCATATATATGTCTTTTTTTTTTCTTTTCTTCCAAGTCAATACCTTTTACTTGTTTTCTGGGTCATTTTCCTAGAGCTTCAGCTTTATGGATTGAGTACTTTTCAATAGTTTCCAGCCTGGGGCCTCCTTTTCTGGCTTGTCAGCTAATTACTTACCCTTGGAGTTAATTATTTCCTTCGTGGTAAGAAAAAAAACTGCAGCCTCTGACTGTTGTCTGCTTGGAGCTGTCTGGTTGTAACAGCTAGACCATAGAGTTCTATAGGACATAAACAATTTCACAGAATGTCAATATTAGACAATACCTGTCTCCAATCACGGATGGAGCAAGACAAAAACAAAACAACTCTAAACATGTCTGAACAGAGTCAAAGACAAGAACATGTCCAGACCAAAATGGCCAAACATTTCCATTTCTGGGCTAATATGAGTGATTGCTGCTTCTTTACCAATTATAGCTTTAGCCTCACTGTTCCTCCTATTAGGAAAAAAATTATTAAGATATCCAATGATAGAATTGCCCTGCTTTCTTTTTTCTTTTTCTTTCTTTCTTTTCTTTTCTTTTTTTTTTTTTTTGAGACAGAGTCTTGCTCTGTCGCCAGGCTGTAGTGCAGTGGCGCGTTCTCGGCTCACTGCAACCTCCGACTCCCTGGTTCAAGTGATTCTCCTCCCTCAGCCTCCTGAGTAGCTGGCATTACAGGCACGTGCCATCACACCCAGCTAATTTTTGTATTTTTAGTAGAGACAGGGTTTCACCATGTTGGCCAGGCTCTTCTCAATCTCCTGACCTCATGATCTGCCTGCCTCGGCCTCCCAAAGTGCTGGGATTACAGGCATGAACCACTGTGCCCGGCCAGAACTGCCCTGATTTCTGATGGTACCCTATGTGAAACAAAACTGCTTTCTTGAGCCTTCCTTTAAGTTACCTAACAAGCCAAATCCTAACACAAGTCCATTCTAAAACCCTCTAACTAAGATGCCCATTTCATGGTTCTCCATAATGTGGTGGGTCCTTCAATGTAATGAGCCAATAAGCCTGATTTGGTTGAATATAGGTGTGTGTCTGGTGCTGTTGGGCTGGAGGACATTAGCAATGGTGACCTATTCTCTGTGAAATAGTCGTTCAATGACAACAACACTTCTTGACATAATCTGCAGTCTCTCAAATATCTAATACCAGCCTCCTAAGCAGTCCCACCAGGAACAGATCTGTCCTATGAGCAGACTTGGACCATCTAACCCAATTTCTTCAATTTTCAAATGAAACAAAACCAAACGCAAGCATTTTTCCTCTCTGAGGCCATCAGGTAGTTAGTGGCAAAGCGGTGATTAGCACCCAATCATCTGACGCCTGGTGTAGTGCTTTTTCTGCTCTACCGTGCTGACTATTTAAAGAAGCACAACTCCCAAAGTATAATGCACCTTTGAGCACTAAATTCAATTTACTATCCATCTCTCCTTAATTGAGTTTGGTTTCCATTCTCTCCTTAGAAAACACTTTAACCTTCAAATATTGGGTTGTGTCCAAGGCAGGGCTACCCACACGTTACTTTGAGCTTTGATTTTAAAAGCTCCTATGGGTACTTTCGGTAGGGGCATTAATTTCTTAGGTGTAAGAATCTTATGTAGCATTAACTCTGGTCCAAGCTGATGTTTTCTTTTCTGTTCAGAATTGGCAGTGAGTTCTGCAGTGTAGCTAACCAATGAGAGGTTTTATTTTATTATTATTATTTTTAATCTCTCACCTTCCATAATTAAGAGAGAGAAAGCTTCAGACACACACACACAAAGTGAAACAAAATACAAAAATTCTACCACCTGGCCTTCCTGTGTTAAGAAATGGTTACTAGTGAGACTGGATTCTCCCAGGCAATATTATTCACTCCAACCATTTTACTTCTCTTCTTTGTTAATCTCTAAGTTTTCTACCTTTAAAAAATAATTCTTTACACTGTAGTTTTACCCTCTGGATTTATATCAGAGACACACTGCTTTTTGAAAGGACTTTCTTAAAAAATACACTTTTGAAGAGACAGAATAGTTTCTTGAAATCACAAAAATAATATTGAGGTGTTTTTAAGTAAGAAAGAAAATGGAACTTTGCTATAGAGTAAACCTGTATTTATTATTTTTATATTGCATGCATTTTCATGTCTTTTGAAAGAGGGTAGGTACATATTGATATCCTATTTTTCCATTTAACAATATATAATAAATATAGCTTCATATTTTTACATGGATTGCATTGTAAATAATTTCAAGGAAGCAGAATATTATGTTAATGTGTCATAAACCTGTTTTGGACATTTGGTTGTTTCTAGTTTTTGAGTTTTTTGTTTGTTTGCCTTGGCAGTATAGAAAAGGCTATAGTAAATATCTTTGTGTAGATAGCCATTTGCTTCTTCTGAATTCTTTTATGTTAATTCTCAGAATTTGGATAATAGTGTTGCTGTTTAGAGACCAGGGACATCTCTATGGCTCTCATTATAGATTGGCCTATTGCTCACCAAAAGGTTGTAGGCTTCCAGCAGTCCTTGCATTACTGAAACCTCATCAAAATTGCATATTATCACTAAAAATATTTGCTCCTTGATTTTGAAACTGTAAGATCACACCTCTACTTTATTTTATTTTGCATTTCTTTTCCATTAAAAGGGAAAATTATCTTTTATCATCTGTTTACTTTTTTTTTGCAATGGCAATTTCAAGTTCTCAGGCTGACCTAAGGTAAATAGAAGGCTGTTTATCTTTTGCTGCATCTCGAGTTGTACACTCTTTAAAGTATTCAAATTCCCACCCTGGAAAAGAGCCAGGCTTCTTTGGAATTTGGGAAACATTTGAGGACAGAAGAGCATGGATCTTGTAGTCTTTATCTAGTAAAGAAATGAGACCCTTTAATCTGCTTCTTTGCACCCAGAATTACATTTTTAGATCGGTTCTGCTCTCCTGGCTTTTGTGGGCATTTTAACTTTAATTCTATAATAATTTTCATTCTTTCTGGTTTTCTTTAGCTGTAATATTTATATTGGGCACTTACCTTCTCTTCATAAGTTGGGAGTAGTATATATGTAGTATGGCAGATTTTATTTTTTTTCTTTTTATTTAAAAGTAGGTCAAGAGAAAAATTTTCTTTCTCCAAAGGCAGTGGGAGTAGAAGTGTCACTTGCTTGGGAGAAGCCTACATTATATGTTTTCTACATGTTTAGCAGTATTTCCTTTTAGTTGAGAAATGCATAATGGTTCTTTCCTTAAAAAAATTAACAACTTCCAAAATGATAATACTCCTTGGATAATCTTCATGCTTTCTAAGTTAAAGTTAAGATTATGGGGACAATGGGATAAACTATTTATAAGTAATACTGGATGTCCCCCAAAATTTGGAAACCCCATCACTATAACTCTGCTCTATTTATGCATAGTCTTTTAACCAGATATGTAAAAGCATGCAACTTTATTTTTATGATGAGCCTCACCTTGCTCTAAACTCCTCAGTTCTGTTTATGGTGGAATGGGGGAGGGGCTTGATCGCATCAATTAAAGATGATTCAGTCAGTGGCATTTCTATTAGTCTCTTTCAAATCATCATTTGAAAGCTCAGCCCCCCAATCAAAGCAGGTTTTCTTCCTTTGAAGAGATCTCCTCTATCCTTCCTTCTTCCTAATTGCACGTAGTGTAAGAGGAAGTCTGTATAAGCTATGGAGGGTGGGGATTGGGTAGTAGGTGTTGGTGGGTCCTTGCTGGATTCCTCTGAGAGATTCACTGGCATCTGGTGCTACGGCCCACTGAGTGTAGCTGGGCTCACCTGGTTTGAGGGAATCATGTTGGCTGCTTTTGCTAAAGACCACGGTCCATGCCTTGGCTGACCTACAACCTCAATAATCCTATGAAAGCCCATTGGTCCCCATAGCACTCCTTGCTGACAGGGCTTGCTGAAATTTCTGAGCTCCCAGATGCCACACTTGGCCACAAAGATCTGCCTGGATACCTCATCCATTTGGCTGTATGTCCAAATTTTATCTTCTCAAGGAAGCTAATGCTTTCTATAACATGCACCTTGAAAAGCAAGAGGCAGGTATCCTCCCCTTTGGGGATCACCCAAATCAGTCTGGGAGCTCCCACCACTTCCTTCTCAAGCCTGGGGGTTTATGCTCTCCCCTCCTTTAGGCAGTAATAATGGGATAGCTTTTTAATTTTTATTTTTTTGGCGGGGTCAGGAATCAGATTACTGAAAAGGAAAATATCTCAGAAGACATATCCAAAACGTCATTCCCATTTTCGAGTTTTGGAATAAGAGGTGAAAAGAAGACCCAGGTGAGGTTGGAATGGATGGGAGAAATGAAGAGGTGAATTCCTTGATATACATTTTGGAGAAAACAAACTGCTTATCATATTTAAAAAGACGCTTGAAGGCTGCTTTTATAGCTGTCTCTAGGGCTGCTTTAAGTGGTTGACACACACACATACATGGCACACATATATGCACATGTATTAACACATACACACATGGTGTTTGCCATTACTAATAACTAGGAGGGCATGGCCACTCTACTTTTATAACCAGGGAGATAATCATTGTTCTGAGTTTTTTAAAAATCAGAATTTTGCAGCCAATTACACACTTTCCCTATGTCTCAAGTCCAGTTAATAAACTGATTTCTCCATTCTCTCCTTGTTTGCTTGTAATTTAAAAAGCAATGGCTTGACATATTTGGACTGATTACTGAATAATAGTGGTAAAATATTTATTACTTACAGGATACTTCCTATGTAGCAGGTAGTTCTAAACCCTGCAACTTATTAATTCATTGAATCCTCCTAACAACCCTATGGGGTAGGTACTAATCAGTGGCCAGAGATGATTCTGAGTGGTAGTCATCCAGTCCTTCAGAAACTCTGTGAGTCTGGCAGAGGTTAAGAATCTGGAGTGGTTTCTGGTGTGGTGGGCTGTAGACCCTCTAGCTAGCTTCCCCTTGGCCTGCGCCAGAATGCGTACGAGTGGCGCAAGGCAGAGTTGATGCCACCCTGAACTGTGTCCCATCTCTGCCCATGCATAGACTTTTCTGCTATAGTGAATGCTCCTTTTGATGAGTAATACAGGAATCTTGTTGAAATGACAGGTATTTGGGATTGTTACTTTTGCTCATGGCAAATTCCTAAGAGGACCATGCCTGATTTGGAAGGGATATGGGGGAATAGGTCATGTATCAAGAAGTCCATCATGATGATACTAAATATATTAGTCTCTTCTTGCACTGCTATACAGAAATACCTGAGATTGAGTAATTTATATAGAAAAGAGGTTTAATTGACTCACAGTTTGCAGGCTATACGGGAAGCATGGCTGGCAGAGGGTGCAGGGTCTCAGGAAACTTTCAGTAATGGCAGAAGGTGAACGGGAAACCAGGCACATCTTGCAGGCTTGTCTTACATGGCTGGAGCGGGAGGAAGAAGAGAGAAGGGGGTGGTGCTACACACTTTTAAACAATTAGATAGCCCACTCACTATAATGAGAATGGCACCAAAGGGGAAATTCATCCACGTGATCCAATCACTTCCCACCAAGCCTCACTCCAACACTCGGGATTACAATTTGACATGAGATTTGGGTGGGGATCCAGACCCAAACCATATCACCGTATTAGACCCACTCTGCATTCTGCAGCTCTTTATCCTTTCATACTAAAGTCTCAGGATGACCAAAACATTTCTTCTTGGTTCTCACTCAGATGGGCTTCTTCCCAACTTAAAATATAAACTACTCTTCAGGAAGGACTGTGGCTTACTAAATAAACAGTGAGTGATTCTCAGTGCTCATCACAGTGCTGGGCACTTGGTCAATGCTCAAAAACATGCTGAATAAATGAATGCAAAAAAGTCTTTCCTCCTCCCACACCTGCCCGCCAGAGAACAACCCCCCTTTGACTATAATTTTCCTTTACCTACCCAAATCTTATAAAATGGCCCCACCCATATCTCCCTTCGCTGACTCTCTATTCGGACTCAGCCCGCCTGCACCCAGGTGAAATAAACAGCCTTGTTGCGCGTGCACACACACACACACACACACACACACAAAGAATTCGTTGCTCTTAGCTTTTGCACTGTTTACTTTTGTAGACCTTCCTACATAAGTATTTGTGTATATGTCTGTATTTCCTGAATGAATAACTCCAAGTTTCTTGAGGATAGGGGCCTGTCCCTTATTAATTTCTCTAAGTCCAGCACATTGTACAGTGCCAAGCGCAGAGTGGAGGTACTCAATATAAGTCTGTTGAAATTCGGTGAAATGAAGGCAGAGTGATCTGATACTTTGGCTGGCTTTCAGAAAAATCATCTAGCATAGGAATAGAAAAACTAGAAATGAAGGGAGCCAGGGCTACACTCCCCAAGAGTGATAAATTGAGAAATAAGTTTTAAGCCTGGGAGTGCATTTTGAAGCAAATTGGCAAGAGATATGGGCCATAAGCACATTTCTCAAGGTCTGTGTCATTCCTTGGTGGAATTTTCAGAGGCAGACCTAGCCTGGAATGGTCTTCTCCTTTCCTGACCTCCTGTGTCTCCCATTAACTTCTTTAGTTTGTTATTGGTTTATTGTCCTGTATTAACTGTGTCCTCAATGTTTATGTTTTATCTTTACAGCTTGATTGAGAGCTATTTAAGGGTGATTCTTTCTTGGGTTTTCTTAGGTCTCCCTTTTATCAGGTTCTGGGAGCCTGTTCCCCTCTTTCCAACATCTCTCTCTCTTTACAGCAGGCCTTGGGGAAACTCCCTGTCCTCCAAAAGCCTCTTTCCCACCATTCTGCTTGGGGTTTCTGGCTCTAGTCTTGTAACTCTCTGATTTCTTTCTGCCTTTTCTGCTTTTGCAGAGAAATTTTGGTTCAATCCCCTGCTTCCTTCTGGTTTGCAGCTTTGCCTTCAATGAAATCCTTTGGATTCCTTGTGCTTAAAACTCTGGTTGCAGGCCAGTCATTCCTCTCTCTCATTTCTCCATCCAGTCTGACTCCAGGCTTTTCCCCAGGTTCTTGGCCGTGGGCCCTGGCTTGTCTTGGAGGAGAGTTTGCCCAAAGTGAAGCACTGAGTAAATATTTGATACCTGATGACACATGCTCTCCATGATTCTTTCTCCCATTAAAAGAGCTGTTGTTATTAGTTTTTTAATCTGAGGAATTTTATCTTTATCTTGAAAATATATATAAATGTTTATTAGGTTATTTAATTTCATCTAGATCTTAGGAAAGCATGGATTACTAAAATTCATATGTGGTGTAATATTTTGCCGCCTCCTTATGAAGCATGACTTGGAAAAAGAAATACATAGTCAGTTGGCTGACCCTGGTTGCTATCTTGGGCAAATCATTTACCTCTCTGAACTTGGCTCTTTTCTGTAAAATGAAAACAGAAACGGAGGTCATAGATATGGCATAGAAGTTTGGTGAGGCCCAGTTGTGTTAACATTTGTGAAAGAATTTGTAAACATTAAAGTTTAAAGTTTATTTGTTATGCATATATAAACATTATTATTCTTATATGTGATTAAAACTGTAGCCAAGCACTCTAAAAGTTTTCCTCCTACCCAAGAGATATCAAAATGGAATGCTGTGTTTTATTACAACTAGCTAAAACAATTAAAGAACTTTGAACGTGAGTGACTCCCTTACATCAGTCCTTACTGAAACCTTTCTTTACCTACACACAATAGGACGTGTTGGAACACTCATGGACACCGCACAGCTCTATTGGCTCGTTCCACACTGTGCAGAGAGCAAGTTTGACATAACCACTATCAACTCATTTGTGAATACAGGTTGAATATCCCAAATGTAAAAATGAAAAACTAAAATGCTCAAAAATCCAAAATGTTTTGAGCACTAACATCATGCTCAAGGGATATGCTCATTGGAACATTTAGGATTTTAGATTTTTGGATTTAGGATGCTCAATCAGCAAGTCTAATGCAAATATTCCAAAATCTAAAAGGATCCAAAATCTGAAACACTTCTGATTGCAAGCATTTTGGATATAGAATAGTCAACCTTAAAATTCCCAACTTTTACCTTTAACCTAGTTCAGTACATTTCTTCATTGGACTATATTCTCTTGCCTGGCAACCAAATAAACTTGTACATTCTTTTTTTAAAAATGTATTTATTGGCCAGGCTCAGTGGCTCATGCCTATAATCCCAGCACTTTGGGAGGCTGAGGTGGGCAGATCACTTGAGGTCAGGAGTTTGAGACCAGCCTGGCCAGCATGGTGAAACCCCGTCTCTACTAAAGAAACACAAAAAATTAGCTGGGCATGGTGATGCGTGCCTATAATCCCAGCTACTCGGGAGGCTGAGGCAGGAGAATTGCTTGAACTCGGGAGGCGGAGCTTGTAGTGAGCCGAGATCGCGCCACTGCATTCCAGCCTGGGCAACAGAGCGAGACTCTGTCACAGACACACACACACAGACACACACACAGACACACACACACACACACACACACACAAAGTATTTATTATTGCTGGGAGCGGTGGCTCACGCCTGTAATCCCAGCACTTTGGGAGGCCGAGGTGGGTGGATCATGAGGTCAGGAGATTGAGACCATCCTGGCTAACACGGTGAAACCCCATCTCTACTGAAAATACAAAAAAAAAAATAGCCAGGTGTGGTGGCGTGCGCCTGTAGTCCCAGCTACTCGGGAGGCTGAGGCAGGAGAATGGTGGGAACCCGGGAGGCGGAGCTTGTGGTGAGCCGAGATTGAGCGACTGCACTCCAGCCTGGGTGACAGAGCGAGACTCCATTTCAAAAAAAAAAAAAGTATTTATTATTATTATTTAAGTCCAGTGAACTTTATTATTTGTCAGCATTATCTGCTGTCCCAACCTCACCTCTTCCTGTATTAGTCATGAGTTTTCTTCTTGCTCCATCTAATTAAGTGTTGGGAACACATCTACCAACCTCAAGTCCCACCTCCTCCATGATTCTTCTCTGATTCATGTCCAGAGATTTCCCCCTTTGCTGAATTTCTTTCATGGTAAAGAACATTTGCCGTCTTTTGGCCGCCCTTCTTGCATTCCTCCCTCCTGATAGCACCTCAGTGCCCTTTGGGGGAATTACTCAGTGGGTGGAGTTGCAGAGAAATGATAAACCCAGGGGCTCTGCCCTCCTACGTGAGAGGCTGAGAAATCCATACAGTTTTTTTCCATTAGATCCTTCCTATTATTGCCCCAGTATGGTCAAAGGGAACAGCCCACTGGACTCTTTCTACTGAGACTGAATCTTGAATAGAATCTTGGAAGACACAAAGAACTGTTAATTCATTTTGAGGCTTCATGCCTCTTCAGCCTTCTTTTCTATCCCATGATACTCCACGTGCTTATACTAAGTTTCTTTTCTACTTCAGTCACTGTTTCATGCAACAAACAGAACCCTAAATGACGCATTATTTATTTCATTTAATTAAACCTGCCATCTAATGCTACACATTAAAATTTAAGCATTTCCTGAGTACTTGTCTTGTCAGCTAGATTCTTTAACTAGATTATTGTATTAGCCTATTGTCCTATGAGTCAACTAGATTCTTTGCTCCATGAAGTCAGAAACCATATCTTATTTTTCTCTGGATGCCTCTCCCTGTCAGTGTCCTAGGGTGCATTTTATTACAAATAGCTAAAACACTTAAAGAACTATAAACCTGAGTGACTCCCTTACACCACTCCTTACCGAACATAACTGAAAATTTTCTTTACCTACAAACAATAGGATATGTTGGAACACCTACATACAGTGCACGGATTTATCAGCTTATTCCACACTGTCCAAAGAGCTAAGACTCTATGAACTTTTGTTGATTAGTAGATAATAGACAGCTGGAGCTTCTTAATACCAGACTTACGCACCTAACCTTTTGGGGAAATGTGCTCCAAAGGTCTGTGGCAAGGACTCTGGATCCACTGTTGCATGTTTGAGCGCCTCTGGACAAGTCTTTAGAACTTTTCCTTTAATTTGCCTCTGCTTCCTTCAAGGGGAAAATGAGATGAATAAATGACCTCCATCAACTAACCACACAGGAGTGGTTTGATGCAGAATCCAATGTGCCAAACACGGCTGTGCTTTGAGCTTCTTAGAAGTATCTACTATATAAATACTATATGCGTATAACCAGAAAGATTTATTTTTGAAAATAAAATGTACCCTTCCTGCTCTTCATAACCCTTTGTTAAGGCATGTGCCTATTAATCTTCCCCAGGGATATGTATATTTCAATAGGAAGAGTGAAGCTGGAGTTTGGCACATCCCTATTTCTTCTCTCCCTCTTCCTTTCTGTTTTGCACACTGCATCTGCCATCACAACGCACTGACACATTACATGGTTAGGTCTGTTTATCTACTCAAGATATCTTTATTGGACACCTACTCTGTGAGGTGCTGGAACAGGCTCTGAGAACATGATGTATAAAAATACTGTGCTTGGGCCGGGTGCGGTGGCTCACACCTGTAATCTCAGCACTTTGGGAGGCCGAGGAGGGTGGGTCATCTGAGGTCAGGAGTTTGAGACCAGCCAGGCCAACATGGTGAAACCCTGTCTCTACTAAAAATACAAAAACTTAGCTGGGAGTGGTGATGTGTGCCTGTAATTCCAATTACTCAGGAGGCTGAGGCGGGAGAATTGCTTGAACCTGGGAGGCAGAGTTTGCAGTGAGCCGAGACCACACCACTGCCCTCTAGCCTGGGTGAAAGAGTGAGAGAGACTGTCTCAGAAAACAAAAAACAAAGACAAATAAAAAAAACCTGTCCTTTGTCACTAGGTAAGACAGATGCATGCATCCCTTCATTCATTTGTTCAACAAATATTTATGGAGTTGACTATGTGCCAGACACTCTTCTGGGTTCCAGGATATGGTAGTGAATAATGCAAACCCCCCTTTGAATTCTCTAGGACATATGCTACAATAGAGGCACATGCAAGTTTCAGTGAGAATGATCTCCCAAGGGAGGCCTCCTGGGACTGAGTCTAAAGGGCATACATGGCAGGAATTAATAGAATGGAAGAGGACACAGATGAACTTGTGTGGAGTTCCATATCATTATAGAAGAGCACAGAAATGTGAAGATGGAACAGATCAAGGACCAGGAGCCAGTGGCAGAAGGGATTCCTTATTTTATGAATATAAAACAAGTCCCTGATAACATGAAAAAAAAAAAATTTAACTGTTTGAAGCTTCCTCCTCCAAATTCGACCCACCGATGTTGGGTCTGAAAAATTTTACCTGCTTGGTTTGCAAGAGGCATTTGATGTTTATTATTCAATCTTTCTATGGAGCAACCATTGCAAGATTGGAACTTCTTTGCATTAAAAGCAGCAGTTGCATAGCATGGTATTCCTGAATTTCTCTCATAGGTAGAGGATGTTTTTATTATTTTAAGATGCAAGCCAAGTATTATCAGAAGGCATAGGCACTTGGGAGTTACCAAAATTTCAGATGATTCACAAGCTGGCAGTGACAGACGGTGACATCTTGATTTAACACTCCCCTGGTGAAGAGGGAAACAGCAATTTTTAAAACTGCATCCATGACTGTGTTTGGGTCACTTTTGAACCATTTGTATGTAATTCAGGATTTACTGGATTTTTTTGAACATTCAAATGTAATTCCAGGCTTAACAAGTTGCTCTGCAAACTATCAAATATTTATATTGTTTTTTTCCAAATGTATTTATTATTTACTGTACAGTCTATGAAATATTTAAACTGATTTTTAAAGAAAAGATATACATTATTTACATTGCCTTGAAATTTCTCCTGATGCAGGTAAAATGACACAGCACAGAAGGCTGAAACACTCCCAGGGATGCCTCTCAGGTTTGTCAGTAAACGCACGGAGGCTCTGTCCCTCAGGAAAACACCTGACAGTGGAGTTATGTAATTAAAACAAGGTGGGGATCACCCAGGTTTCCTTGGAGTCCCTACTTCCTCATAGTTCTTGGGTCTCCAACGGCAAGAGGGAAAGTTGGAACGGTTCCTACCAGCTTCTCTCTTTATTCTCCCAGGTTTCCAGGTGCCTTTCCTTACAGGATGGGCAGCACCTTGATTTTCTCTCTGGGACCCAGAATATCCCCAGCTGCAGAAGGAATGATTCTTTTCCAGGAAAATAGAGTTGAGGTTCCCCAGATTGAACTGATCGTCAAACTTAACTGGCAATATTATTAATAACATGTATTCTCAGCCTCTATCTTATCCCAGGAGATTCTGAGTATGTCAGTTTGGGATGCTGCCTGGTAATCTATAGTCTTAAAAATGTGCCTGTATGGGAGGATTGCATGAGGCCAGGAGTTTGAGATCAGCCTGAGCAACATAGTGAGACCCTGTATATATATAAAAAAAATTAAAAAATAGCCAGGTAGGCTGGGCGCAGTGGCTCATGCCTGTAATCTCAGCACTTTGGGAGGCCGAGGTGGGTGGATCACGAGGTCCGGAGATTGAGACCATCTTTGCCAACCTGGTGAAACCCTGTCTCTACTAAAAATACAAAAATTACCTGGGTGTGGTGGCACGCGCCTGTAGTTCCAGCTACTAGGGAGGCTGAGGCAGGAGAATTGCTTGAATCCGGGAGGCAGAGGTTGCAGTGAGCCGAGATCGCGCCACTGCACTCTAGCCTCACGACAGAGTGAGACTCCGTATTAATAAAATAAAAAAAATAAAAAATAAAAATAAAAATATAATAAAATAGCCAGGTACAGTTGTGTGCACCTGTAGTCCCGGCTACTCTGGAGGCTGAGGTGGGAGGAGCACTTGAGCCTGGGAATTGGAGAGTCCAGCGAACCATGATTGTGCCATTGCACTCCAGTCTGGGCAACAGAGTGAGACCCTGTCTCCAAAAAGAGAAGCGTGCCTATCGATTCTGCTTGTCTAGTAAGTGTGGGAACCTTTGGAGGAGAACCTTATTTATGTGTGTTTTCTTTTAATTTGAAACATACTTAGATGATCCTCAGTCTCCTCTCATCTGGCTGTCCACCCTCTCTTACCTTGTTTGTAGATGTCTGAAATCACCCTACTAAGTCTTGGTGTATGACTCATCCCCACTCAGGATTGGTGTGGGATATTGGTGTGGGACATTAGCACATGGTCCTTTTCTTAGGCAGATGCCCTCTTGACGAATTGATCTCAAAAAATGATGCCTTGACATTCTTATCTTTGCAACCACTACTGAACTTTCTTTCCTGATAGTAACGTCTTCAGTCCATGCTTCCCTGAGTCACATGACCTACTTCAGCTTTGTTTACAGCTCTACCGTACCTGGTTTTGGGGATTTGCCATTAGATACTCTTAGAATCTGTCTTGAAAGAAACCTGAATATAGGACTTAGGATCCTACTTAAGTATGTATTTTTTTAATTTAATTTAATTTATTATTATTATTATTTGCTATTTAGCTTAACACATTTCCACCTTAGTGACTAGAAACTGGTTTCTGGGAGCATTTTTGGCTTTGGATCTCAGTTGCAATGTTGAAATTTGTAGGTTGGCCTAAGTCAAGTAGAAAATACCGTGTATCTAGGCCTGTGATTAGCGCTGTGGGGTAGAAAGAAGGGGAAGACTTTGCTCCTTCTCCATAAAATTTTTACATTCTGATCAAGAGGCTAAAACCAATGTATACATGTTAGTTAGGATAGGCTGCAGTAACAAACAATTTTGCTTTCTAGTCTCAGAAACTTAAAAAACAGGATTTATTTCTTATTAAATTACAAATCAAGCAAGAATTATCAGGGAGATTCGCTTATTTTTGTTTTGTGTGGTTTGTTTTTAAATCACTCTATTGAAGTATAATTTACACACAATGAACTGGATTTATTTTAAGAGTACAATCCAATGAGTTATGACGTATCACCATAATCTGTACATAGATCATTTCCATCACCCAAAAAATTCTCCTGGTATCCTTTCACAGTATGCCCCCATCCTCTGCCCTATGCAACCACTGATCCAGCACTACAGAGTTCTGTCACCATAGATTAGTTTTATCTGTTCCACAATTTCATAGAAATGCAATCATACAGAATATACTCTTTTCTGTCTAGCTTCTTTCAGTTAACATGTTTTTGTGATTCATCCATGTTAGTGTGTGTATCAGTGGTTCATTCATTTTATTGTTGGAGTAGTATAGATTCTGCTTATCACAGTCACTTAGGATCTAGACTGATAGGGGCCTTGTCTCAACAAATGCTTCCAGGGTTGATGACGGATGCTGGGGAAAGGACTCTAGAGGGTCTCTCACCAGCAATTAAATGGCCTAGCCTGAAAGTGATATGTCACTTCTGACTACAACTCATTGGCCAGGACTACTCCTGTGGGCTTCCCCGACTCCAAATGGCAGGAAGAGTGGGAAAGGACAATTCCCTTGTGTGCCTAAAAGGAGGAGAACAGAGTATTGTCATTTACCATAGCATGAAGAGGATACAGATTAACCCTTGAACAATGTGGGAGTTAAGGGTGCTGAACCCCCATGCAGTAAAAAAATCTGTATAAAACTTTTGACTCGGCCGGGTGCAATGGCTCACACCTGTAATCCTAGCATTTTGGGAGGCCGAGGTGAGTGGGTCACCTGAGGTCAGGAGTTCGAGACCAGCCTGGCCAACATTGTGAAACCCTGTCTTTACTAAAAATACAAAAATCAGCCAGTGTGGTGGCATGCACCTGTAATCCCAGCTACTTGGGAGGCTGAGGCAGGAAAATCGGCTTGAACCCAGGAGGCGGAGGTTGCAGTGAGCCGAGATTGTGCCACTGCACTCCAGCCTGGGTGACAAAGCGAGACTCTATCTCGAAAAAAAAAAAGAAAAGAAAAGAAAAGAAAACTTTTGACTCCCCTAAACTTAACCAATAGCCCACTGTTAATCAGAAGCCTTACCTATAACATAAACAGTCAATTAACACATTTTTTATGTTAGATGTATTATATGCTCTGTCCTTATAATACAGCAAGCTAGAGATAAAGAAATGTTATTAAGAAAATCATAAAGAAGAGAAAATATATTTACTATTCATTAAGTGGAAGTGGGTTATCAAAAAGGTATTCATCCTTTTCATCTTCACACTGAGTAGGCAGAGGAAGAGGAAGAAGAGAAGAGGAAGGGTTGGTCTTTCTGTCTCAGGGTTGGCAGAGGAGGAAGAAAGTCCAGGTGTAAGTGTACCCATAAGTTCAACTCCTTGTTGTTCATGGGTCACCTGTATATATATAATCAAGTGCTGAGTGCAACTCGTGCAGTACGCGCAGTGAAGAGAGAAAGTACCTGCGAAAGGTATAGGGTAAACCTTTGTAGGTGGGTGCAATAGACTAGGGAGAATAACAGCAGCCACAATATCTTTGGTCATGAAGTGTACGCTATGTAACACCAGGAAAGGGGCTAAAAAATTAAATCACCATCCAATTTAATCACGATGACAACCATTTGAGATAGATACTATTTTTATTAATATCTACATTTTATAGATAAGGATATTGAGGTTTAGAGAATGTTAAATACATTTTCCAAGATCTCAGAGCTAATAAATGGTGCAGCTGGGATTTGAACTGAGAGAGTCGTAGTTTAGAGGATGGAGAAAATTTGAGTAAAAGCAAGAAAATGGAAATGAGCCTGGTGTATTTGTGGCACGAGGAAGAGACCACCCTGCCACAAACAGCAGGGTGGTCTGCAATTAGTAGAGGACCAAAGTTAGCTTTATTTCCAATTCTACGTACAGTACAAGGAAATCTTCAAGACCTTTTGGGAAATAAGAGTATTTGTGGTCTTAAAAGAAGTAAAATAAGATTGCTGCCTTTGGTAAATAACTTTGACTTTTGGGGATTTGACCTTTAGTTTTCAACATGCTTTAAGACATTGCTGACCTATGGGATTAGGCATAATTTACTCCTATCATCAGTTTATAAACCTCCCTTTCCCTTGCCAAATCTTGATGGGAATGAGAATGACTAAAACTGATGTATATGGAAATTTGGATTTGTGATTCCTTTCTTTTCAGGAATAACATCATAGAGCTTATTTGTGAATGGAAACAAATTTGAGTGATGGACACATATGGTAATTTGGAATAGCGAAAACAGCCATGTCCGTCAGTTTTTGAAATATTTACAGGGGATGATATCTGTTGATATGGTTCTAAATTGGAATCCCTGTTGACTCAATGTGTGGTGAGTTACTCAGCCCTGAATTATTGGGCACCTGAATTATTGGCTGTTTCTTTATTGGCTATTTCTTGTTATACAGAGAGGGAGAAAATTGAGGAAAGGATAAGCAAGATTCAGATAAAAGGGTAACACCAACAGCAAAACTCTCAAAAAGAGACAAAAAATTACCCCAGCAAGAACAAACAACAAATGATTCTGAAAATTTACCTCTTGCAAAATATGGTTATCAAAGGGATAGTGAAAGGGATAATTTCACATTAATCATTTGTAGTACCTAACACTCATTTAATTCTTATTATATGTTAGTAGCTTGGCTAAGCATCTTTCAAGGCATTTTCTTATTTAATTGTCACTCCTCTTTGAGGTGGGCAGTATTGTACCCATTGTACAGATGAGGAAATTAGGGCTTCTAAGGAAAAGTAACTTGTTCAAGGTAACAGAACAAAAACATGATTAGGCTAATGCTGTATGTCTCAGTTTTTCCCCTTAATTGATATTTGAAGATACAGTCATCATAAGGACTTGAAGCCTTTAAAGATAATTTACTTATTCATCCCATATTTACTAAGCTCCTAGTATACACCAGAGGCTATACAGGGCTTCAGAGTATGTAGATGAATAAGACACAGTCCTTGACTTTGGGGACTTATTCAACCCATATATGCTAAACTCCTAGTATATACCAGAGGCTATACAAGGCTTCAGAGTGTGTAGATGAATAAGACACAGTCCTTGACTTTGGGGACTTATTCCAACCATATTTACTAAACTCCTAGTGTATACCAGAGGTTATATAGGGCTTCAGAGTGTGTAGATGAATAAGACACACTCCTTGACTTTGGAGACCTCACAGTGTTTCAAAGAAACATACAATTTAATAGGCAGTAGTAAGGAATTAATCTCACTGGAATGAGAAGCCCATGTGCAAGATATTATGGGAGCGAAGAGAAGCAAAGGAAGTCTTCTGGGAGGATGGTTATTACAGGATCCAGTGTTAGCCAGGGGATGGCAGTGGGGGAGATTCTAGACAGATGGCAGAACCTAAGCAAAGGTCCAGAAGTGAAAACAGCCTGGGATATGTGGGGTCTCTGAAAAGTTTACACAAACGGTCAAGGAGTGACAAGAAACAGTTAGAGTTGAACCCAGGTCACAGACACCACTCATGTACCCGGTTAAAGGCCTTGGTGCTTACCCTGTGGGTGAGGGAGCCTCTGAGGGATTTTAAACAGGTGTAAATGTCAGAGTGAGCTTCTCAGTGCTCAAGGTCAAAGGCTATGGCATTTGAGTTGATGAAGGACAATATTTGGAATTTCCTGATTGCTGTCTTCAACAATCTGTCCTTTTTCATGTTCTATGATGTTCGAATAATATCAGTATTGGCATTCCCCTCCTTTCTTATTTAAAACCGGGATGTATGTCATCTTCCTTTTGTGTTTTCTTACCATAACTCATGAGAACAGGCCTGTGGGAAAACACTGCATTTGGTTTTCGAGTAGCATCCCGGTTCAGGAGAGTGAGTGAAACAGTTGTGGAGCAGGACAAGGGAGAACAGCTTGGTTGTGGTCATGCCATTATCACCAGCAATCCCTGCCTTTTAGTGACTGCAAGGTGCCCGTTGTCTATTGGCACAATGAAATTCAACAGATGATTAACAAAGAATCCACGATAAGGGGCCATTTCAAAAACCAGAATACATTCTACAAAGTGACACATGTATGTTGTAATAGAAAATAAGTGTGGTGACACTTTCTATCAGGACTCAAGGGCTACAGGGTATAGCATGTCCAAGAAAAAGGGAAACCACTGATATGTTTAACAGCATTATCTAAAGCAGGGCTCCATATATTTTTCATGAGACAACATAACTTTTAATTCCTAAGTGTGCTTTTTTTCCTCTCATACAAGTATAATAAGAGGTTTAGTGAGTTTGCAAAAAAAAAAAAAAAAATCATCATCCCACATTTGGTTCCACAAGGTCATAGCTAACTGTCCCTGGAAACTTGACCCTGAATGAGTTTAGGATAATCAACTACAAATTTGCCAGAATGTAGAGCCTCATACAATAAAAATGTATTACTACAGCAAAGCTGTCCAGAAAAAGTAAATTCAACAAAACAGGAAGAAATATACTGATGAGAATTGTGGGCACTTCAGATTTTTAACTGAAAAGAAATCCCAATGCAAATACTATAATGTTGAGATGAAATTTTATTTTTCAAACACAAAACTTTACAGTGGCAAAAGTAATCGTTTAGTCAATCAATGAATACAAGATTTTGTAAATGATTATGAAACAGTTTTTTGTTTTGTGCATGGAAAGTGTGTGTATGTGTGCACGTGCACAAACACACAAAAAGCACTCCTCTTCCTTTTGCTTCATACAAAGTCTGTTGTTCTGATAATCATGCCATGTGCGATTTACAGAGCACACGCCTGTCCTATTGTCCTTGAATGCTGAGTTGGTCCAAATTTTCCTGGGTGCAGTGGTCATGAGCAGGGAAACTCAGAAGCTGCCTGCTGAAAAGCCAGACTGCTCAGGGTATGAGAAGCTGCCTGGCTGAGCGACAGGTTCACATTTTAAGGCCATGAATCCACTGCTCTGAGTTAGGAGTCGTGAAATTGTTGATAGCAAATCACCGCCATGGCCACATAATTCTTGAGGAGGCCTAAAATTGTGCTGCCACGGCACTGGTGCCATATGTTTCTTCCTGCTCTGCTGCCTTGGAATATATAGAGAGTTCAAGGGCAATTGTATCATTTAATCAAACTGCAGCATTAATGACTATCAGAGGCAAAATGAAACCAACAAAAATGAAAACATTATATATACATACACATATATATGTGTGTATATATATTTTATAGTGAAAATATCTTACAGAAAGTCAAGAAATGTATAAAGTAAGTTCATCTATACTGTAAAATCAACCATTCATATTTTATAGAGAGCTATGTTTATGGAACACATTATCTGACCTAGTAGGTTTATGTTTCTGACCAATTTTGCTCTTTACAAATATTGTCACATTACTGCATAGATTTGGGGGTTGAAAAGGACTTAGATGATGCCTTTTACCAAAAGAATGAGTTCGAACAAATTGCTTCATCTCTTTAGGCCCCATAGTTTTCCCACAGGAAAAACTGAAAAAATAAAAAAGCAGTTTCCTATAGCTGTGAAGATGAAATGAAATAATGCACTTCTATAGCCTAGTAGGTAGCAGAGACTGAGGGATGAATTGGTATTGCTATATGCATTGATATTGTTATAAATCCATACTAATTAGTTATGAATAACACCTGGCTTCCAAATGTTTTATTTTTATTAATTTTTTTTTTTTTTTTTTGAGACAGAGTCTCACTGTTTCCCAGGCTGGAGTGCAGTGGCGTGATCTTGGCTCACTGCAACCTCTGCCTCCCAGGTTCAAGTGATTCTCCTTCCTCAGTCTCCTGAGTATCTGGGATTATAGGCACCTGCCACCACACCCAGCTAATTTTTGTATTTTTAGTAGAGATGGGGTTTCACCATGTTGGCCAGGCTGGTCTCGAACTCCTGGCCTCAGGTGATCCGCCCCCGCTTGGCCTCCCAAAGTGCTGGGATTACAGGCATGAGCCACCACGCCCAGCCCCAAATGCTTTAAATGATCACAAAAGAAAGTAACCAATTGTGGATCCTTTTATAATTATGAAGTCAATCATTTTGACCAACTAATTAGGAAATGAGAATTCATCTAATTCTAGAATGTACTTCCTCCACTAAACTGTAAACTCCCTGAGAGCTCTTAGCTCACCTCTAAACTCTCAAAGCCTAATACCACCAGTTCACTAACTAAATAAAAATCTATTGAATTATCCATATTTACTTTCTCGACCATTCTTCTTTTAGATAAGAATAGGTGTTTCTTACAGCTTTATAAGGGCTTTTTAAGTATTAAGAATATTAACTAACCTGTTTGACTGGCATATTGTTGCAAATGCTTCTTCATTTTTTTGTCTTTTTATAATATTTAGAAAATCACTTCTCAACTAGATACAAATTAAAATTTCCTTTACAGTTTCTTTTGGTTTTCTTTTCTTTTTATTTTCTGATATGGGATCTTTCCGTTTCTCAGGCTGTTCTCAAACCTCTGGGTTCAAGCAGTCCTCCCTGCTCAGCCTCCCAAGTAGTTGGGAATACAGGCACACAAACACAAGACTGTGCCTGGCTTTTTTTTTTTTTTTTCACATTTATCTCTTTTATTGGTTTGGAATTTATTTTAATACAATGTAAAAAATCTAACCTGACTTTTTAAAATTTTTTTAGCAAAATTTATTGGCCAACTTATTATTTACTCTGTTAGTTTGTGATTCTTCTTTGAATATACACACACACTCTTACATACACACGTTTATTAAATGCTAATAAATACATAGTTTTATCTATATATGTATACATATGTATGTGAATATATATATATATGTATTTTCTCACACTAACTGGTTTTATCTTTTTCAAAGTACTAATAACTGTACCCAAAGAAAGACAAATAAGTCTTCTTCAATTTTATACCATTCTTCCACCCAAGAAAGACGTATCATTATTAACACTTTCTTCTACGTACCTCCAGAAATATGCCCTGCCTATACAAATATTTGTTGTATGTGTGTCTGTATGTATGGTGAATATCTTTTTTTTTTTTACACAAGTGGAAAAATCGTCTATATACTATTTGACATTTTGTTTTGTTTTTTTCCTTTACCAAGTACCTTGGAAGTTGTTTTCAAAAAAGCTCTATCTCATTTTTTACATAATTCTATAGTATTCCATTGTGTGAATATTGCAAAAGTTATCTAATCAGTTCCCTTTTGGTGGCCTTATTTACTTTACTTTTGCTATTACAAGCTACATTTCTGGTATTTTTATTTGGAATGTTTCTTTTGTTTATATTTTTTACCTCTTACTATTTAGCTTATGTTGTTTTTAATTTCATTTTTATGTTTTTATTGTTTAAAAATATTTTATAACTTGTTTTTTATCATCTTTAAATATTCCTTTTTATCTCTAATATATGAGGAAATTAATATTTATGATTCTTCCTATCTTTCTTGTGCTGTTTATGTTATTTCAATTTCTCTAGGAGTTATTTTGTACTTAAACATATTACACTGAAGCCTGAGATTCATCTGCTTTAAACTGTATCTTTTGACCCCCAGCTTAGAAAGAAGAGGAGATTAGCTTATTTACTCTATTCTCTTACCTCCTTTTTTTACCTCTCAACATTTTTAGGTATAATATTTCTTCATTGCTTTGGTCTATAAAACTCATATCCTCTTCTCACAGTTATTTAGCCTGAATCCTATATTTAAATTTATATAATGTTCACAACCAGTCTTTTCATTATGGCTTCTCCATTCATGTCTTGATTGTCTGAGGTTTATTTACAAGTCGCTTCCCCAAGCAGTGTCCATGAAAACTATATTACCTGAAATTTGGAATATACGAGGATATATATCTTTGGCCTTTCTAGTTGCAAGTATATAATTATATACTTTTTTAAGACCACACTTTTATTCCCCTAGAACATTGTAGAAAGTGTAGCAGTTTCTAGCATTGAATGTGGCTCGTAGGAATGCTGAGGCTAAGCTGATGATTTTTTACTCTCATAGTTGATTTGGTGTTCTTGACATCATGCCCACGAGAGTCTGGTAACTTAAACAGGGAAAGTCTGCATTTTTCAGTCAGTGTTATCCCTCTTTGGAATATGATATGGTCTTTTAATCTATACATTTTGGTCCTGTTTTATTTAAGGAATATATATTTTTAATCTTTTTGGGAAAAAAAGTTTTATTTCCAGATTTTGTAGTGTCTTTAAACACCAATTATGTATATGTTGGATCTTTGTTTGTCTTCCAAATGTGCCATTTTCTGTCTGATGCTATTTTAATAATCTCCATGTTTTTCATTTCTTCTTGCTTGACTTTCATCATTGATTATTCTTGACATTCTTACTCATTTTAGGAGCATTCCTTGAAAGTTTGAAGAAATTTGCCTCAAGCTTTATTTGACTTTAGCAGTCACTGCATTTTGGTGTCTATCTTTGAGCACTAGGTAAATCTACAAAGGAGGAAAAAAAAAACACCTGAAATGTTTGGCTCCATTATTTCCTCCATCCAGTTTATTCTTTTACAAATGCCTCTGCTTTCTCTGTAGATGTAGCAAGTAATTCTATGTGCTAAATTTCAGTGAAAGTGTTAAATATCTATTTCATGCAAACTGGCTAAGTAATGTTCATGAGTGATTCCTTATTCTGCACTCCAGGATACAGAATATTTCTGCTCGTTTAATATTCATAAAAGGACCATTAGTACATTCTCTATAACCTACATAATTAAACATTGATTAAAAAGGACCAATTTAATAGTGCAGGTTCTCATTTACTCTTCAATAGATAACATGAAGGGAGGTAAACCCCCTCTTGCCACTGCTCTTATAAGTCATTTACTAGAAGTTATAAAAGCCAAAATTCCTTCCAAGTAGTTATATTCAGTGTTTCCTGTGCTTGTATATACCTAACAATTGAAAGACAACCTCCACATTAAAAAAATTGGTGGTTTCTTTTTTTTAGGTTTTTAGAAACTAATATTCTCAAAGAATGTTGAAGTTTGTTAAGGTGGCACATTGTATATGTAGCTTTTGATTTTAAAGGTGTTAATTCTATTATCAGCCTATATTTTTCATTATTAGATGGATCTATCAACAAATTATTATTGGATAACCACTTTGTAGAAGATATTGCATCCTGCACTGGACTAAAAATGGTGTTTTCAAAACATATCTCTATCACTGAAAGAGGTCATCAGCTTATTTTTAAACAATTGATTGAATTGGCTGTTTGGCTGACCTGATTTAGTCAATAAGGCGTGAGAAAAGGCAAGCAATGGCCTGAATGAATTTGACATACAGAGGCACACAAAAACCTCCCTTTGGCTGTAGACAGGTTTTGCTATTTCTTGGATTGTTCACTTTTTGTTTGAGTTAATTTTGAAACTAAGCTTCTGTCCTTCCTTTATCACTCCCTCTCTCCTTCTTCCTCCTTGTTTATGTAGCTTCCTGTGTCACTCTGGCTTGTGCTGTCAATGATGTTTTTGCATCAGTAAAATACATAAAAACTGTAGTTCAATATGATTGATGATCCTACCAGCTGAAAAATACTAATGTAGGTGGGTTTTTAAATATTTAATTAGTTATAATCTTAATCTGGTGTTTCTCTGCCAAACCTCATGCCTTTCAGGTATATTTTATCAAGTTACTCTTAATGAGGAGCCAGAAATCAGATAGCCATACAACTCATGTACCTTTGAATATATTTTGGCTTGTGTTTGGCTGAAATCCATGAAGGTGGTTTGATACTGCCTAATTCTGGAGACATCTGTGTCTGATAAAGCACTCTGGTCAGTGTTAAGGTATTTTTTCAACATATGGCCTTTGGCCCAATGTTCTCAGGTTTATAGCAGGGCTGCTGGTGGAGTCAAACCCTCAGGGACACTCTGAGTGACTCACCTGTATTTAGCAGTAGTAATATTTTAGAGTATGTAAAAATCTACAAGGGTGTCTGTCAATGGAAGGCCCTTCTTGCGATTCAGGATGAGATCTGTTTTAATAAAACCAAATTTTTGAATATGACCTAATCATGAATATAGACTGAATATAGCCTCCCCAAATTGAGTATTCTGAATCATTTTGAAGAAGGTGCTTATAAAGATACAAATCCATTTGATCCATAAATAAACATAAGATTAACAATGAAACCAAGCAATATTAAAGGTAACAGAAATTGCTTTCATTCATATATTTTCCCCTTGCTAGATCATTTATTTATCCTTGTATTCTTTCTCTTTCTTCCATCAAATACCTTTTTTATAAGCCTATTTTCAATCAGTCAATAAATAAGTAAAACTTATTGATATGGGTCAGCTGTGTCCCCACCCAAATCTCATCTTGAATTGTAGCTCCCATAATCCGCACATGTTGTGGGTGGGACCCAGTGGGAGGTAATTGAATCCTGGGGGTGGGTTTTTCCTGTGCTTGTTCTTATGATAGTGAATGAGTCTCATGAGATCTGATGGTTTTATAAAGGGCAGTTCTGCAACACACTCTCTTGCCTGCCACCACGTAAGACGTGCCTTTGCTCCTTGTCCACCTTCCACCATGATTGTGAGGCCTCCACAGCCATGTGGAACTGTGAGTCCATTAAACATCTTTTTCTTTATAAATTACCCAGTCTCAGTTATGTCTTTATTAGCAGCATGAGAACAGACTAATACATATATTTACAACAGAATATGAACTCAAACTGGTGTGCTATTGTTCTCTTTTTACACTGTAAAAGAAATCTTGACATCAGCAAGTAGCATTTATTTATTTTGTAACAAAGGATCCCTCTCCTGATTCCTGCAATTACTCCACTTCTGCAGGTCTGCCTCTGACAATATGTGTGGCAGAGATTGTATCCTCTCACATGTGTGCAGTGATTGTATTCTCTCACATCAGCAAACACTTCCTGCATGTTTACTATGTAACAGGCACTGTAACAACTGTTTTGTATAGATTTTTCCATTAGATCTTAGCAACTGTGTGAGGTATGGGTACTATTATTGACCCATTTTATTGATGAGGAAATGGAGACACAGAGAGTTTAGGTAACTTGTCCTAAGTCACACAGATAGTGAGTGGTAGAGATGAGATTGAACCTGAGCAGTCTAATATAAGAGCCCGCATTCTTAACTACCACCACTTTCCTCCCACTACAAATCCACCACAAATTAACAGTGGCCCCTATGTACTTCCTAGAAAGGAGGAGGGAAATTTGAGAAAAATGACAGAGTCTGAAGGTCAGAGTGGAAAGACCTCAAAGTTTATTGAATCCAGCCCCTCTTTGCTATAAATAAAGCAAAAGAGGAATAGGGATACTCATTTATCTGTTTGCATCCACCTAGCCATCATGGGTGGCTGCATACTAGATCTATTTCTGCAAGTCTCTTTCTGGTATACGACTTATAGGGATGAAGGCCCATTAAAGATTCATGTTCTATAGACAAATTTCCCTGCAGTCCTTTATTTAATTTCACCCGGTGTATCTAGGGAATTGACTAATGTCACTGTAAACACAGAAGGTTCAGGACTCCAATTGTGGGAAAGAAAAAAATCATTATTGATGAGAAGTTGGAAGAACTGAGCCTCAAATTGCATAGTAACACCCCAGTGTTTTCAACTTCTTTACGTCAACTAAATTTGTGATATTATTTATATTTAAAGGCTTCCTTGGTGAGGATGCAAATTTCCTGGGTTGAGGTATAGAGGCAGTTAATATCCAAGATGCCAGGATACGGCCACCAATGTGAATGCAGCTTTTCAGTGGAGCCCCTGAGCCATGCCTCTTCTCTGAGATCTCTAGTATTGCAAAGATGTGGGCTTCCTTTTTTTTTTTCTTTCCTCCCCAAAGACTCTTATGATGGGCACTTTTAATTAGGACACTTCTGATGCACAAACGGGATCTACATCTGACAGCTTCCTTCTCAACACATGTTTTCCCTCTCATTCATCCATCTTACTTGTCAGCCTCCTTTTTCCTCTGTGACTATGTTTGAAATGCTGTCCCACACATCCTTCCATTATAGAAAGGAAATCTGACACCTGGGGAGGCAGTATTTCCTTTTACTCTCTAACGGCGGAGGGCATGCTGGCTATTTCTCAAAATAGCACAGTCAGCAGTATTGAGGAACATTAGTGCTTTGTAGAGGAAACCAATGAATATTTTTTTTCTGATGAGATGCAAATTGTACATTCTATATCTCCCATCAGTGAGAACATCATTTTGCCTTGAATAGTTATGCAAGCACCTTCACATCAATTAAGGGGCTGTGATGACACTGCTTTGACATCCCATTAGCCCTTGCCTTTAGTTATGTGTCTATTAGAAGCAGAAATAAAAAGTGATTTTGCCAGTCAGAGGTGGAACTTGAAATATCCTGGTGTTCCAAGGCAGATAAAACATCATGAATCTAAGGTGTTTTGCTTGCTCCCTGGTTGTTTGTCTTTGCAGCTAATATTGGGCTAAATTTTGAGTTCTGTGAGGGCAGGGACAATATCTTAGCTCTTACTGAGACACTGCGGTGCCTAGGGCAACATCTTGCTTATAATAGAATCAGAAATTATAGACTGTTCAATTGTGTCTTCATGTGTACCTTGAATATTTAATGAGTGGTCATGACATGCGGGCCCTGTGCTAGGTGCTCTTCTAACTGAGAAGGACTTTGGGGTTTATTTAACATAATTCTTCATCGTGGAATCCTTCATTCATCAAAAATTTATGGAGTGCTTACTAAGTGCAGAGATAAAAATGACATGGTTTCTGGGTTCAAGAGGATTCTAGTCTAGTGGAAGACCCTGAGCTCCAGAAATGTCAAGTGCCATGCCTAAAGCTACACACACCATTACTACAGAGGTACCAGACTTGGATCTCTTTACTCAAATACTTGATACTCATTTGAATCTTAGCATTCTAGAAATGTAGGGCTACAGGGTCATGCCACTCATTTGGAATTCAAATTCTTCAGCAACAGCTGTCAAATTGAATGTCCGTGGTATATTGGACAAGGGCTAGAGTGGCTCAAAAATGTATGCTTATAAACATTTATCAGATGAGTTGCTCTTAATTTTCTACTTACCAAAGATAATTGAATTTATTTTAGTGTGGCTTAAATATAGTAGACATCTTCAATAATGACAGAAACAGATGGTTTATATGGTGTAATTTCAGAGCTATGGAAAGGTCCTCTGAGTCTTTTAAAAAAACAACTCCTTTCCCAGTATCCCAGTGTGCCTAAAATTTGACCACTACTATGTTGTTTTGATTGTCTCTTTGAGGAGGCTGAGCTGAAGATAAATTTTAATGTAGGGGGAGTAGGTAGAGAAAGTGTAGGACACTTAGAACATAGTAGGCACTCAGTAATTGTTGCCCAAGTAATTGAATATTTTAAATATAAATCAAGGTACAAAGTGCTATAAAACAGGGAAAGAATTCTTACTGCAGAGGGAGGAAGTTTCATAAACATGTGACACTTCAAGCATTGATGCATGGGTTGAGTATTAACAGGCAGAAACTAAGGTGGAAGAGCTTTCTAAAGAGAGGAAATGTTGCAAGCTTGGGTGAACTAGTGTAAAAGCAAGACATAATTTACATAAAGCAATGGTTCTCAAAGTGTGGTCCAAGGATTTCAGGGGTTCTCCACAACATTTTCAGGGCATCCACAAGATAAAAATAAACTCTTTTTATAATAATACTAAGACGTTATCTGCCTTTTCACTTTCGTATTCTCATAAGCCTACAGTGGAGCTTTCTGGAGGCTCCGAGATGTGTGATAGTGCCAGAGCCTGAATGGAGAAGCATTTAGGAGAATCTAGCTGTCCTCTGTTAAGCCAGACAGCAGAGAAATTTGCAGAGATATAAAACTACTGTTTTCACTCAATATTCTGTTTTATTTCATAAAGAATGGTTATTTTTCATCTTATTTATATCAATATATAATGGATTTTTCTTCTTTTTAAATTAATGCTTCAATATTTAAAAAATTTCAGTTTAATTTCTAATGGGAGTAAATATTGATAGACATAACCCACTCAACCATGAACTGTGGGGAGGGAGTGCTGGCTATTTGTCAAAATAGCATATTTGGCAGTATTGAAAACACTGTGCTTTGTAAAGGAGAGGAAGAATTTGTGGTCCTCAATAGTATTTTTCACAGCTTGGTTTTATACATTTTAGGGAGACATGAGACATCAATCAATATACATAAAATGTATATTAATTTTGTCTGGACAGGTGGAGCAACTTGAAGCCTTGAAGCGGGGAGGGGGTTTCCAGGTCATAGGTAGATAAGAAGAAAATGGTTGCATTCTTTTTAGTTTCTGATTAGCTTTTCCAAAGGAGGCAATCAGATATGCATTATTCTTAGTGAGCAGAAGGATGACTTTGAGTTCTGTTTGTTCTTGTCCACAAGGAAATTCCCTGTGAGGGGGTTTGTAGCTTTTTTTTTTTTTTTTTTTTTATCTTAGTAGCTATCTTTTCAAGGAATAGAATGGGAGGCAAGTTTGCCCTAAGCAGTTCCCAGCTTGACTTTTCCCTTTAGCTTAGTGATTTTGGGGTCCCAAGATTTATTTTCATTTCACAGGAATATGATGTCAGTCGCGATACACCAGGGAAGGCAGGTTACGGTCTTGATTGCCACTAACAGAGTGTTGGTTCCATTCTGTAAGCAAAGAGGAGCCATTGGAGGTTTGCGGGGAGAGATCACCACAATCAGAGTTGTGAGTTGGAAGAAACTCTGGCAAGAGCGTGAAGGATGGGTTAGAGTAGAGAAGGGATTAAAGACCAGAAATGCCACATACAGGGCTCTGACAGTGTCCCACTGAGAAGGATTGAGGGAATGAAGACCTGACCTAAGGCAGCAGCAGTGGGAATGTAAAGAAGGTAAGGGACTCTTTAAGGTATTAGTGAGCTTGACGATTGCTTGAATATAAGGCAGAAGGAAGAATCAACGGTGACTCCAAATTTGCTTGCTATATCAACACAATTATCACACACATTATTTGAGTTCTTACTAAATGCAAAGCCTGGGCCAGGTGTTATTAAAATGCCAGACTGCTTCATTTCAAATACTGGCTTCAGTGGTTCCCATCTATGCTGGGCAAGTCACTTAGCTCTTCATGCCTCACTTTCCTCATCCGTAAAATGGCAAGAACATTAGTACCTACTTTATTAGGTGGATGTGAAGTGAATTATCACTAATAAAGTGCTTGAAAAGGTGCCTGGCTCACAGCCAACCCTTAATAAATGTTTGTTCAGGAAAAGATGGTGTGTAGGAGATATGAGGATGCAGAAACCGAGAGTCATAGGTGTCTTGCTCCTATATGGAAGTGCAGGAAGGTCAATCACATTTATTGAATCATTAAAAATGAAAGGGTTCTTATATACCCAATCTCTAGTTCCCATACTTACATCTTTCATATAGAGGATAGGGTTGGAGACATTGGCTGTTAGAAATCTTCGTAAATTTTTGGCTGGGTGCGGTGGCTCACTCCTGTAATTCCAGCACTTTGGGAGGCTGAGGAGGTGGATCACTTGAGGTCAGGAGTTTGAGACCAACCTGGCCAACATGATGAAATCCTTTCTCTACTAAAAATAGAAAAATTGGTCAGGCATGGGGGTGCATGCCTGTAATCCCAGCTACTCAGGAGGCTGAGGCAGGAGGATCGCTTGAACCCAGGAGGCAGAGGTGCAGTAAGCCAAGATCATGCCATTGCACTCCAGCCTGAGCGACAGAGCAAATTCCATTTAAAAAAAAAAAAGAAAGAAAGCTTCAATAATTTTTTCAGAAGAATTTTTCTTTTGTTGATTTAAATGTTAGCCAGGTGCTTTACTTAATCAAGGACTTCAAAGAGCAGAGCAGAGTGACCACCTGTGGGTTGGGGATGTGGGAGACCATGGGAAAGTGGTAGGAAGTAGAGAAGGTTGTGATTAGTGGCTTATGCAAAATGGCCTTCTGTTTTCTCCTTAAATTCATGTGAATTTTACATTTTATTCTGTAATATATCTGAGTTTATTTTGATACATAAAGGTCTTTTAAATTACTTACTATCTAGGAAAAACAATGCTTCGGAAAGAGGCTCCATGTTTATGGAGTACCTCCAGCTCTCTGTTGCATATTCCCAGCGGTCCTCTGGTTTGAGCAGTACTGATTTAACCCAATTATACAGCCCCAGTAGGAGAAAAAAAAATACTTTAAAAATCAACACAGTTGATGCTTTAGTTCTTTGCAGGAGAAACAATGAATCATAAAGATTAATTGTGTCTTTTCTTGTGAGTTTAATAAATAATATCAGTTTACAGGAAGGATGAAAAGTTGATATATGTAATTAATGCTGAACAAAAATGCTATAAAGATTTGTACAAAATGCTGTCTTTTTAAATATATGGAGGGGTGCTTTTATTTTAAAATTCATGAAGTCTTGAGTAAGCTCAGCAACATTTTCCTGCAAAGGTAATTGAAGAACCCTTCACACAGCCATCCACCCAAAAAGAAAAGGGATAAAGAAGTTCTACAAATAAACTAAGCGTTTTGGATTGCATTAGGTCCTAGGGAAAGGAATTTAACTTGGATTTCAATTATAAATAAATTTTGGAAAGTTTGCTTGAATGAGTTCTTGCTAGTATGAAGGGAGAGAATGCACCAATATAACAGACAGATCAGGTGGTCACCATCTTGATTTTGTGGTTAACCTCGGCGTTCCCAGTGGTGAACAAGTTGGCACTGTGTGCACCCTGTTGGGATGCAATATTAAGTAAGAAGCATTGCCTGTCAGTTATTCTTAGAAAACATTTTTAACTGAATCTAATCACAGTGTCAGGTCTGACTTCTAGTTTCCAGTATATATGGGAAATGGAAGAACAATTTAAATGACACCATAAGAAGACAAGCAGACAAACCCAGAATGTGGAACACTGGAGGACAATTGAATTACTTCAAGATTTCAGTACAAAGTAATAAACATAATAGTAACAACAATGATAATGTGTTTGTGTATGTGTTGGATAGGGGTTTCCAGAATCTTTTTTTTTTTTTTTTTTTTTTTTAATTGAGATGAAGTCTCGCTCTGTCGCCCAGGTTGGAGTGCAGTGGCGCGATCTTAGCTCACTGCAAGCTCCACCTCCCAGGTTCAAGCGATTCTCATGCCATGCCTCAACCTCTGGAGCAGTAACCTCTGGGATTACGGGTGCCCACCACCACAACCAGCTAATTTTTGCTTTTTAGTAGAGACGGGATTTCACCATGTTGGCCAGGCTGGTCTTGAATTCCTGACCTCAGGTGATCCATCCACCTCAGCCTCCCAAGGGTCCAGAATCTGGATTAGATGCTACTTCGAAAGTAAAAAGAGACTTAAATATCAGTTGGTGCGATCTGAATGTGGTTTAGATATTGGAGGAGAGTAGAATATTATTGCTAGTTTCTTAAGCTGGCTTATGGTACTGGGGTTCTGTAGAGCAGACACCTTATTTTTAGATGTGTGCTGAAATATTTAAAGGAGAAAGCAAGTGACTGATGTCACTTACTTTCAAATGATTTAGCAATAAAACTAGAGAGATAAAGAAATGAGAAGCACACACACATGGATCAGAGAGAGAGATCTGGTTGCTTATGGCACAATTTTCAATTTTTCTGTAAATTTGGATTTTCTTAAATAATTAAAAGGTGGTAAAATTTTGCTGTAGAAAAAACTTATATATATTCATTTATTCAAACATTCACCGTCTATAATTTGCACAACCATCACATGCCAAGTACTATGTTAAATGTTAGGGAGACAGTGGTGAGAACAATAGACAGGGCCCTTTTGCTGTTGTGAAATTTTAATTTGAGACAGAACACTATTAAACAGTGAGACATGCAAATAAGTGAATAGTCATGTATTGCAATATGTTATTAAAAAACAAGAATAAAGTTCATGAGAGCGAGTGACAGAGGAGACATAATTGGGATGAGGGTAGAGTGAGTGCCTGGGAGGACCTTTCCAGAAAAGCAGCTTCTTTCCAAGAGGTTCCTTGGGACCCTTCAGTCCCCAGCAATGTCTCTGTCCCACAGCCTCCTGGGTCTTCACACTGTTCCTTCAGCACTTCTTTGGGCAGCAGTTCCCTTCCTGTGCATTTAATCTTGGCATCTCAGTTGGATGGTATGCTCCCTTGAAGGTGAATCTTTGATCTATTCATCTCTACATTCCTCAAAGCCCCATGTCACACAGGAGTTTGATATTTACTAAATAACTATATTTGTGCAGTTCTTTGTACCTTTGAGATTCCTTTTCTATGAATGAACTCATTTGATGTGAACTTTAAAATGGCCTTGTGATAGTTCATTTTATGAATCCTCTTGGCTAGGTTAGGGTACCTGGGTGTTTGGTCCAACACTAGTCTAAATGTTGCTTGAAGGTATTTGTGGATGCGATTAATTTTACAATGAATTGACTTTAAGTAAAACCAATTACCATCCATAATGTGGGTGGTTCTTATCTAATCAGTTGAAGGCCTTAAGATGAAGATTTTTAAAAAAGAAGCAATTCTGCCTCAAGATTGCCACCTGGAAACCCTGCTTGACTTCCCAGTCTACTCCTGCCCTGTGGAATTCAGACAGTAACACCAATTCTTACTGGAATGTCCAGCCTGCTGAACTTACAAACAGATTTTGGACTTGCCGTTCCCCATGACTATGTGAACTTATCCTTAAAATAAATATCTCTCTCTCTGTCTGTCTGTCTCTGTGTGTGTGTGTGTTTATATATATTTGTATATACACACACATACTATTACTTCTAGTGGTTCTATTTTGCTAAAGAACTTTGGCTAATACAAGCCCTGGGAGATAAGGACGGTTACTTTTCCCACTTTACAGATATCTAAAGAGAGGCATGGAGCGGTTACACAGTTAATCCAAGGTTCCACACTGAGTTTGTGAGACCTGAAGGAAGCAAGTTCCTTATAACTCAGTTTTTGAAATGGAGGCAGCTGCTTGATAAAATATCCATCTGATAGCTGAAAGAGCTTGAATGTCTGAGAGTGACAGTTTAACAACATTTTCTCTCTTTGGCACTATACTGGGTCTGGATGTTAATCTGGATGACCCTGAAGGGTTTCCAGGATCCACACACATATTTAACAACCACCGTTTAGATGGGCTTTCTTCAAAGGATACATAAGCCTTCAGCTGAGCGAAACAATCACCTCACTGTAAATGCGTATGGGGACATGAAACCATCAGCAAGATGAAAGATTTTTATCCTTTGCAGTCTGTAATGAAAGCCTGAAAAGGATTTCTCTTGAGATATTCCCTTTTTGATGGATTTTCTTTGTTTACAATGAACCTGGGACTTAAATATTGTAGGCTATTCTTGCTTGACCGAATAACTGAACCACAATATCTGGAACAATAACTTGGGTGTTATTTCAAGTATAGTGGCCCGAATCTTGGTTCAGTTCATACTAGGTGGAATATTAAACAAGAAACAATTACAGTCTACTGGCTCCCTATACAGTGGGCTCCCGAATCTCACAGGCAAGTGAGAGGGTATGCTCCACCAAGCCTCTGGGTGGGACGGTCCTGTGTACGTCGTTTGGAGAAAGATCTGATCTTCTCCTTATCAGGATTACATTTCTCTTTGATGCCTGGACTAAGCTGTTTCCTCTTGCCAAGAGGTTAGGAACCTGCAACCCAAGGGTAAATGTAGGCTTAACTGCCTTCCTTCTCTGCTCATCTATTGGAAAATCACGGGAGTCTAAACTTCTCTATGGAGTCTGCTACCCACAAGATTGCTGGGCTCCCATGCATGGCATGGCCATGGTATTGGGCCCTGGCACTCCACTTTCCCAAAGTGTGTGTTGTCTTGTACAAGCTCCTTTACATTCTTTGCCTTATTTTGCTTAGCTGTGCAATGGGAATAACACTTGTTTCACAGGATTCTTTTTTTTTTTTTTTTGAGATGGAGTCTCGCTCTGTCACCCAGGCTGGAGTGCAGTGGCGCAATTTCGGCTCACTGCAAGCTCCACCTCCCCAGTTCACACCATTCTCCTGCCTCAGCCTCCTGAGTAGCTGGGACTATAGCCACCTGCCACCACGCCCGAATAATTTTTTTTGTATTTTTTTTTAGTAGAGACAGGGTTTCACTGTGTTAGCCAGGATGGTCTCCATCTCCTGACCTCGTGATCCGCCCACCTCGGCCTCCCACTTCACAGAATTCTTAAGAGGATGAAAGGACACCAAATAACATTAATCAAATAATATTA
Organism: Pan troglodytes; assembly: GCF_028858775.2. Lineage (NCBI taxonomy): Eukaryota > Metazoa > Chordata > Mammalia > Primates > Hominidae > Pan > Pan troglodytes. The sequence goes on from NC_072411.2 coordinate 122,557,957, forward strand.
ATCAGCAACATTTACTGAACACCAAGCTTGGAACAGCACTGAGCCAATCATTTCACATTTTTTATCCTGCCTGAAAGTCGCAGCAATTGCACACAGGCAGGTGCAATTGGTCCTGTTTTAAAGATGAGGAAATGGCAGCTAGGCAGGTTCAGGGCCTTTCCAGTCGTCCCTTACTGAGTCATTGGCAAGCCATATACTACACTCCGTGACTCAGGAACCCACCAGGGGTGCTCAGGACAGGTCGTTTTTCTCCTCCTTGGTGTAGTTTCTTGCCCCCTTTTCTTCCTGCTCCTCTTGAGGCCTCTTAAATGGAATCCCCAACAAAAGTAGTATAAGGGGTACAGTGTTTCTGCTGTAGCTGATGGGGTCTCCCTGAAATGAGACTAAAAACTTAGGATCTTAGATATACAGGGGGAGCGTATATCTAATGCAAAGAGAAATAAAGTCATTTCATTCTCTAAGTGCCACTGTGTTCTATGGTCCCAAGAAATTATAAGCTGCTGGAGGTAAGGGGGCAAGTCTGTTAACTTACAGTAGACTCCTGGGTTTTCTGTTAAACAAATGATTTTGATGAGGAAGTTGCAGTTTCCTCCAATGATAATCTGCCCTGTGCATTGCCTGTCTCATTGTCAAACTCAGCTGGTAGGGCTTTGTGAGTTCTCATGAAAAGCTTTATTTCCAGGCAATGAGAAAGTTTAAGGTCAGAAGAAGGACACAGTGCTGAGAATGTAAAAGCTCGTGGGATTTGTTGAGTGATGAGACCCTCTTTAGCACATAGAAAAACAGAAAGCCCTTTCTACCTGTCAAACTAAAAATTTATCGAGACAAGTGAAAAACAAACACAGGAAAAATTATTCTGCAAGCATTATGCTTTCAGGCTTCCCATTCCATTGGAAAAAAAAAAAAAACACAAACATTCTCCATCAGCAAGGGGTAAAAGATGAATATTGTAGTGAATGGGATAGGATGAAAGGAGACACCCGGCATATATAGTAGAAGATTGGACTGGAATGGGAACTTAAGGCCTGAGGCATTGTTGCTGTCCTTGTTAAACACAGTGTGCTAGAGGTCATGCTTAAGATTTCAGCAGATGAACAGTGAAGTATCTACATAAGGAGCGGTAAGCCCTACTTTGTATCTAAACATCATAGATGTCAAGTAATAGTCTCCCGAGGGCATGGCTGGCTAGTTGTCTGGAGTGTGGATCAAGAGAGACAGGATTATATTACATGCTCTGGTATATTACATTAAGCTGGGTCCTGATTCAGGGCCAATATTTTAGTTCACTGATGCTTGTTGCCTCGGATCTCTCTCTGGCTGAATTTATCTCCCTGAAGAAACATGGTGGTAAGTCTCATGAGCAGTCCATAGACTATGAAACAAAATGCTGCAGCTCTTTTCTGTCTCAGGATAGAGACATGTAGGAAAATGAGCACTGGGCTGAGAGTCACATGTACTATATTCTAGACCTGACACTGCCATCAAGCAGGTGTTTCACTCAGGGCAAATCTGTTGTATTAACGACAAAACTCCATTTTCTAATCTATAAACTGAGAGAAAATGATGGTTTTCCTAAAATTATAAGCAACCAGAAAACCCTATATAAACAAGAGATAAATTCAGAGAGCCACTGCTTGTGTAACAGACAAGGGACTGGGGACACATCACTCACCTTGTCTTCTGCTTCTTCCCACTATCCATCCCTTCAAGTGGCTTCTACGAATATTTAGGGATCCATAGTTCCCAAAATAGCTTCCCACGCTAATCCAGAGATCGCGAAGCAGAAATGTCAGGGTTTTATTACTGTGATTTTAGATTTGTGGGCCTTCTGTTAAGATTGCAGTAGGAGAATGACTCCTGAAGGTGATTTTTACAAAGAAGATAGAAATGTGCAGGGGGATGTTCTGCAATGCCCAGAGTTTACAAACATTTTAGTCCTTCTCTACAGTGTGGAAAACTGTATTTATTTTTCTTCAAATTAAACTATATTGATAAAATGTTATCATCTGGGTCATGGTTGTATATTGTTTTTGGTTAAAAAAAAATCCACTCTGTTGGTCAGTTTCAAAAGGAACAGTGTGTAAAGACAACAGCTTATTTAGTAGATGTTTTGTCCTGACTCGGAGAAGAAAAGAAGCAGTGGGGAAATAACAGCAGACATTTGTGGAAGAGCTGTGTTAAGGCTCTTGAGTGAGGGCTCTTGTTAGACCAACCTATCAGGTAAAAAAAAAAAACAGGAAGTGGAGAGATGGACACGTTTGAACCCTTGGTTTTCTTTCTTTGTTTAAAGAATGTGTCTACGTTATGAATAGATTTTATAGAATCATAAAGTATTGAAATGTTAAAAGTAGCAAAGATCAAAATGATTTTCTCCCAAGTGTGGCTTTAGATTTTGAGAAAGAAGCTTTTCCTTATCCTTTTAATGAATGTTCATACATAAGCAAAGGATTTTGATCTTTTGAATAGCCACTTTAGAGAATGTTCTTTGCAATGTACATACAGTTTTGGAAAGACTAGCAAAGCCACTCTGAGAAAGAGCATGTATTAGTACATTGGGGTAGAATAAGAAATCTAAACAATTTCTCTCAATTTATCAAGATAATTTTATCAATACTGGCCCATTATCAAAAATTATTTTTGAGGTTACTAAACAGTTTTCAATTGAACTAGAATTACTTGTGTACTTTAGTGATTATATATATATTTGTACTACCATTTTACTCAAAAGAGAGAATGCAATCAATTAAACCACATGTCTGGAAAAAAAAGGCCACATTTTAGCAATTATTTTACTATAAAGAAGTGTTGCATGTAGAGTCACTGTCAATTACTAGAAATAATTACATATTTTCTTGGGTAATTTCTTGGTAATTAAAGTGTCACTGAAGCATAAGATGCTTTGCTAATGAAAAGATTAAAAAAACTCATATGAGTTTATCTCTTTTTGTTGAAATGTGGTTCAATGTTTATTATCATAATTTCTGATTGTTATTGTATAACCTTGAATGGTATTAATGCACAAATCATGAATGTAAGCCAAGTAATAGCTCACTGAGTAAAAAATACATCACTCGAGGTGGTGCAATAGCAATCAAAATTATGACAATAAACATTAAACCATGTTTCAAGAAAGAAAGAACAAAACAGTCTTAACATATTTTTTCCTCCTGATTTTGAAAGAATTCGTGACACTAATTGCAAAAGAATTACCAAAGAGAAAAAACAAACAAATGTTGCGCTATTTATTTCCAAACATTCCATACTGAATAGTATAAACGAACAAAACTGTAAACATAATTCTTAAAAATAAGGAGATTTCCAAAATGGGACTTGGAGCCATTTTTCACATCTGGCATACTATAGAAAAGGCAGCACACTATTTTCTATTTTGAACCTAATAATATTAACTCACCCTCAGCTAGGTGAGGGTTTTCAGTTGTTACTTTAGAAGGAGGAGATACATTTAAATTAACTCACTCTTTGATTTCCCATTCTTCTTGAGACTAGTAAAGATATGAAAAGAGAGTGAATGTGCCCTTCTTGTTTCCAGATTTATGGATGTTTTGTGGGAGGAAGTACAGAAACTCAGTAAATTTCATAGGAATGCAGGCAAGTTCATCTCAAGCAATATTCACCTTGGGATGCCCAGTGAAAGAAAACCTTAGAAGAAAGGTATAAGATAAGTACATTTCGAAGATGAAAAAATTAGGAGTTGGTGTAATGGTGTCGTAGAGCTGGTTATTCCAGCTTGCAAGAGTCAGTTTTGTGCATCTCTTTTCAACTCTATTTGTAGTGACCTCCCTCTTGTTGGAAGCTTGAAATTGGTCATGGTCGGGATAGTTACACAATGGAAATTGAAAAATGTAACCAAACAGGGCTTTTTTTTTTTTTTTTTTTGGAGAGCCAGTTTTTCAGCACACTACTAGTGGAAAGAGAATTGGATCATGGATTTTAAAGTCATGTCAATCAAAACAGGGATCAATGTAGAGGTCAGATAGACAATGTCAAGTAGAGGCAGGCATTTGCATTTATTTACCTTGTTGAAAATGACCCCTAGTTTGATGGATAACCTGAATCAATTGGGAGAATCTGGTACAGTGCTTTTGATTTGACTCTTTACCATTCACATGAAGCTCTCAATAAAGATATGACTTCAGTTCCCCATTCCTCCCACACACTCTTATTAGTCATTAATCTTTCTTCAAAAATCCAACAGAAAAGAAGATTCTCAAAAGGTACATTTGCAAGACATCTTGTATGACACTCCTTTAATTTTCCAAGGAGTCATCACCACTTAGTGAAAGTTCATGCACACCGTGTGATAGAAGGCATCCCATGGTCTGGACCCCCAGGCTGTCTGCATTCCCACTCCCAATTCTGCACCACACTAGTGCCTTGCTCTTATCAGATTCCTCCTCCTTCCCTCTCAGTCTGTTATACATGTTGGGCACAAACAGATCTAAATGCCTTTGCCAAGATTGTTCTCCCACTTCTTTACAACCTGTCTAACCTTCAAGACTAAACCAAAGTCACATTCCTCAGAGAAACCTTTCCCCACAGTAGCTCATTTTGTCTGCAATACTCATTGACTTATGTATCAAACTACCAAGCACTGAGAGCTTTACTTAGTGGTGATTCAGTAAATATTTTTGTACAACTTGGAGTGGCAGTTCCCAGTAAGCTCCACGTCCTACAGCCAAGGGTTCCCATTAACTTTGAAAAAAGTTTGGGAATTTACTGTTTTCATGAATAAAGGGATTGTCACCCACAAAATGGGTTGGTTCAGTTGCCTGGTGGGTATCAACCCAATGACCACAACCAAGGAGGATTTAGCAAGGGGATTTTATTACTTGTAACAAGTAAGAGAATACCAGGGACAGCTCCCAAAGCAGTGTCTTCCCAAGCTAGGGGCTGGGTCAGGTTTTATAAACATAGGGTAATGAGGTATGGTCTGACTAGATCTTGCAATGAACTGATGAAGTGATGCAGGGAGGCAGGATCTGATTGGATCCTGCCACAGGGGTGATGCCAGAGCTCCATCTGATTGGACAATAGATCTTACCTTATGGTGTCCACTTAAGTCAGTCCCCACTCCTTGGTCCCAGCACTTAGGTTCCCCCAGTGGTTGCATGCTTGGTTCATCTGGGCATCCTCGGCTTACATGACCTGAGGGCCCATGCAAAAGAAAAACACTGTTATATAAAAGTTGAACCAGATTGGTCTGGTGTGTCTGCAGGATGAGGGGAAAGTGAAGAAGAGAGGGCATCTATTCAGGATCAGATTGTAGTCGAATTCTCAGAACTCTTTAATTCAGGATTAATATTTGTGGCTAGATAAGTTTACTTTGTAGCATTATGCTACAGAGAGACTAATCTAAGATCATTAACAAATTCTGACTTATAGCCAAGAATTGAGTCTTGGGAACCCAGATTTACATTTTAGTCTAATTGCTGAGGGATGAATGTCTAACTGGATCCGTTGGGAGAAAGGGTTAAAAGCATTTTTGTATATTTGCAATCCTAGTTCTTCTTTTCCAAGTCTTCCTGTTTGTCATCTTCAAATAACTACATTATAATTTATTAATAAATATTTACATTTTAAAGTGGAAATATTTAAATATGACTTTCATTGGGATGTCATCTTCATAATATTTGCTTTATTGTTACTTTTTTTTCTTGGGTAGTTACCTGATTTTTATTTGTTGTTATTGTTAATCCACCTTTTAAAATCCAATGATCTAATTCTAGACAGAGTGTTTTAGAGAGATTTACTTAAGGTTTTGAAGTTGCTAGACCCACATCTGAACATCTAATCACTTCCCTCTCATCTCCTTGTACTGTTGAACTTTCCTGATTTGTGTCCCTGGGTAAGTCTTGTTTTCATTTTTCTGGAGAACAGCATTGTCTTAAACATTTCTGTCTCCTCACTTTGCTCAAATGTATTTCTTTTGGCAGGAATCCTAACCTGCCTGGATTTGCTTTGGTGTGGGTGTTACCTCAGCTTTCCTTCAGCCAAAATTTTATATGGCTTTGCCAGTTTGGAGAGCCAAGCTCTCTCTTCTGACTGGAGATTATAAAATGGCAAAGATAAGTGCTCAAGGCACTTTTCCTGAGATGATGATTTAAATTTATCATGCTCTCCTGGGGTCCTTGAGAAATAGGCCACTCTGTGATCATTTTTGAGCACTTGCCAGCATGCCTGAAATATGAGGAGAGGGAGAAGATGTGTCTGCTTTTCTAATTAGTTTTTTCCTCTAGTAAGTCATATCCCCTTCCTTTTAAGTGACGGAAAGCATTAGAGTTCTTAAGAGATGTCTATTTTCCACTGGGGTTTACATCATCATTTTATCTAATTATTTCCCAATTACGAATAATAATTAAACCAAATGCTGATGCAAACTGGAGCAGTAACAATATATCTTTTTAGAGGAGCTCCCCAAAGGAGACATAGAACACCAGGGTTGAAAATTCTTTGTTCAGTCTCAACAGTGAGTCTTCAAGGATGCACAAGTCACAAGTCTTGATTTTCAAACCATGTCTGATGTTCCTTGGCCCAGACCTAAGAGGGAAGACCGAAGGATCCAGTATTCAACTGTTTTTGACACCTCAATACTGTTTTAGTAGTTGAAATAAACAGTTCTGCAGAAGTTAATAACTGTTGATTGAATTATTTTAATGGGAAATATCTAGGATGATACTTAACCAAGAGTCAGAAGACCCGAATCTGGAGTGATAATATGCCTGAGTTTGCCAGGAAAGTCCTGGCAAGACTCTTGTCTTGGCATTATTAAGGATGTTGTCTGGCACACCCCTTTTCACTGTCAGGGTGTTCTACTTTAAACTCTTTACAACTTGCCAGGTGGACAAATGGAATGAGATTAGACTTAAATACTCTTATTGATTCTTACAAGTGTTAATGGATATCTATCTGCAAGATTCTAAGTCTTGAAACAAGTTACTCAAATGGTATTTCTCAACCTCAGACATCTTATTTAAGACCCAATAAGAAACTAACAAATTGAAATATGTACTTCTCATGATCATGCTTAATATAAAAACTAAATTTGTAAAGCTTCTACAAGAAAATATAAGAGAATATCTTTTTGCCTATCTTGATATAGGGAAATAATTTTAGATGAGACTTCATAAAAATTAAAAACATTCTGCTCTTCAAAGACACTATTAAGAAAGTGAAAAGCCACAGACAGGGAAAAAATATTAACAATATGTTTATCTGACAAAGGACTCTTATTCAGAATATATAAAGAACCCTTATAAACAAATGATAAAAACCCTTACAAAAAATGATAAAAAGACAAACCACCCGATAGTTTTTAAATGGGCAAAAAACTTAAATAAACAGTTCCTCAAAAAGGCTATTAGAATAGGTAATGTGTATATTAGCATGTACTTAAATAGGGGAAATGGAAATTAAAACCACAATGAGATATTTTGAACCTATTAAATTTGTTAAAATTAAAAACACTGACACCATCCACTGCTGGCGAAGATGTGAACAATGGAAATGCTCTTACTTTGCTGGTGGGAGTATCAAATGATGTGACCAGTTGGGGAAACTGACCTTCTTATAAGGTTAAACGTATACTTACCCTGTATCCTACCAATTCCATTAAGTATTTATCCAAGAGAAATGCAAACAGATGACCACAAAAGGGCGTGAATATGAATATTGACAGCAGATTTATTTGTAATAGCTCCAAACTGGAAACTACTCCATAGATTGTTAGCATGTTAATAGAGTAAGAAATTTATGGCATCTTCATATGATGGAACACTATGTAACAAAGAGAAAAATTAACTGCAGTTATATGTAATAACATGGATAAGTCTTATCGATATTATGCTGAGAGAGAAAGAGAGAAGCCAGACACAGAAGCGTACAAACTACATGATTGCATTTATATGAAGCTCTAGACTAGGCAAAACTAATCTGTGGTGATAGAGCTCAGCTCAGTGGTTGCCTGAGGGCAGGGGTGTGTGCGTATAGAGACAGAGAGAGAGCTATTAAATGGAAAGTGGAATGAAAGAATTTTCTAAGGAAAGAAAATGTTCAATATCTTTATCTGAGTGATAATACAAAGAGTATGCATGCATACATAAACAAGTCATTGAGTGTGCATTTGAGATATGTATATTTTTCTTTAAGTAAATTATACCTCAATACAATACTGCAAAAATAAGTTACACTGCTTCTCAGTTTAGCAAGCACATTGTCACACAGTAATGTTTTCCAAATATTTCTAAGCATTGCAATGCTTTCTTTATACTAAAATTTACATGGAATTCTAAGATATGAAATAGATATAAGTGGAGCTCCTAGAGCTGAAGTGAGAAGGGGGTCCTGAAGCTGCATAATGCCTGCTGTCCTCTGTCCAGTCCTCCACCCCTGGCACTGTATTCCATTCTTTTAACAGCTCTGTGCTAGAGGCACTAAAGATTTTTAAGATATTAACTATACAGATGAAGAAACAGGCTCCACAAAATTGTGACTTACCTAAATTACATGGCTAAGAGACGATAAGACACAGACCTGGAAATCATAGCTTGTGATCAGCAATCTGTATACTATATTTACTGAACAAAGCAAGTGTTCTAGGCTGAGTGCGGTGACTCACGCCTGTAATCCCAGCACTTTGGGCAGCTGAGTTGGGCAGATTACTTGAGCTCAGGAGTTTGAGACCAGCCTGGCCAACATGGCAAAACCCCATCTCTACTAAAAATACAAAAATTAGCCAAGCATGGTGGTGCACGCCTGTAATCCCAGCTACTTGGGAGGCTGAGGCATGAGAATCACATGAACCTGGGAGGTGGAGGTTGCAGTGAGCCAAGATCGTGCCCCTGTGATCCAGCCTGGTGACAGAGCAAGACTCCATCTCAGCAAAGAAAAAAAAAAAAGTAAGTTTTTCAAACATTGTGAGGGATATAAAATAGTATAAAAAATGCTCCCAGTTTCCAAAGAGTTCATGGCTTACTTGGTGACTTGCTCAAAGCTCACATGGCTGGAGGTATCATGGAGTTATCATGTTTGGTCAATGAGAAGTACTTTTAGGTAAGGGGCTACCATTCATAAGAGCACAGGTGACCCTTTCCAGTCATTCCAGTAACATCAACAACCAGGCTGGGGCTGTCTTTTGCTCTCTTGGGTGGTTGCTTTTTCGTGGATTCTTTCTTACTTGGCATGAGATAGACTTGGTCAAGGTCATCCCAAATTTCTTTCTACTGTCTAGTTTTGGTGGATCATCTATACAAAGCTTCGAGTTCTCATTTTGATGTGATCACCCATGATTGCTGAAAACACCTTTATTTCCCCCATTTAGATTAGGGCCACATGAAAAACACTGACTGGATGTTTTCAGATCAATTGATGCTGAGGTTTCTTTTCTCACAAAGTCCTACTCGTATATCTCTGCATTTCCCATCCCATAGCAGCTGCCTCTATTCATTTATTTATTTTAAAGTTCAATTTGTGATGCAGTTAGAAGAGACTGTCAGCAAGAGAGAGTCAAGCGGAAAGTTTATTTTTTTTCCCCAGCAGGGAAAAGCCAGAGGAGAAGGGGGATCATGGGTAGGGGGCTTATTGGATTTATTTGGTTAATTTTTTTCTAAAAGTCCTTCCCTCTGAGAGGACAAAGTTCTTTTCTCTTTAAGTGCAAAGCCCAAAGTGGGAAAATTTTAAATTTGATTTTAATTTTTTTTTGATGTGGAACAAACCAAAAAAACCAATGATGCCAAAATTTCTTTAATTGAAATGAAAGAGAGGTTGGAATTCTCCTTAAGGGGACTGATTGTTCAGATTCTTATTTCTTTCTTATTTATTTATCACTAGAGATGCACTGTTTTAGAAAGATAAAACACTGAGTTAGGAGCTCAACAAACACGTGAAATTGAGCCATAGAAAGGGTAAAAAATTGAAACTGATGATGGCCCCACAGACAGAGAGAAGACAGCTCGTGAAGCCGTGAAAAATCCCCTACCTCAACTATTGCCCTTACTGGCTCTCTCCTGGGCTTTCAGTTCCCTGCATTAGAAATATTTCATGACTTGAGTAAGAGCTATACAAAAACAAAAAGAAATGATAAAACCAAAAACCAAAAAATAAAAAATAGCAAATAAATTCCATGGTCAAAAAGCTTGGGAAAAAAATGGAATAAACAAAGACAGTAAAGTCTTTACTGCAGAATTTCCCAGGACTGGTAATATTGTCATGTACATTATGCATCTTTAAAAGGAAGAGCTGCAGTATGTAGCCACGTAAAGACAGCCAAACTTAGCTGAAAGGGAGATTTTACCCATTTGGCCCCCTCCCTCCACCAACATTTTATGGGGCTGATCTTCACTGAAATCAGATTGAGGAAATGCATTAAAGCACTGAAAAATGCTGGTTAAAATGCAAACCAGAACAGGGAGATGATAATACTTGAAGTCATTGTTAAGCAATCTAACTCCTCAGTTCCAATTAGTTTATCAAATTAACTGCAAGTGTCTTACAAAACTCTTGTGAGAAGGAGCTTGGAGATAAAATATGACAGGGGCCAGAGAGTATCAAGGGTGCTAATTGGGAGGCCAGGAAGACATGGTGGAGCAGAAAAAGACAGAAGGCTGGGCGCAGTGGCTCACGCCTGTAGTCCCAGCACTTTGGGAGGCCGAGGTGGGCGGATTACCTGAGGTCAGGAGTTTGAGACCAGCCTGGCCAACGTGGTGAAACCCCGTCTCTACTAAAAATGCAAAAAACAGCTGGGTGTGGTGGTGGGCACCTGTAATCCCAGCTACTCGGGAGGCTGAAGTAGGAGAATTGCTTGAACCCAGGAGATGGAGGTTGCAGTGAGCCGAGATTGTGCCACTGCACTCCAGCCTGGGCGACAGAGTGAGAATCTGCCTCAAAAAAAAAAAAAAAGATAGAACGTTCCTGAATATTAAATATTTATCCTACCAACCTCAATTCATATGGGTAATATTGGCCTAGAACCAAATAAGAGAAAAGAGATGTTCAATCAGGGTTTACTTAAGCAACAAGAATCATACAAATCAGATTCTAATCTTTCTGTATTCATTTAAAGCATAAAGTCAAATAAATGATTGCCAGCAGCAAGTGGAGTTGTTTAAAATTTCCTCAGCATGCAAAAGTGTTTCTTGGTATATGGAGAACTGATATTCAAACTTGGAGTTTAGCTGGTTTATGGTGATACCACTAGTGTCGTACCAAACCTGTTTCCTTTCATTTCTTTGCACACATTTCAGTGATATTTCCAGTGTCTCATCCAGCTAGATGAAGCCAGGTGATTGAGTTCTGACTAGTGCAATGTGGGCAGAGGTGACAAACTTCACCTCTAATCCTGACATATACAGAAAGTCTTGCACATTCTTGCATTTTTTCAACTCTCCCATCTGCCAGTTATATTCTATCAGGGCAATAAGAAGAGTCACATGATTAAAGCAGTCTGGGTTCCTGAGTCACTGTATGGAGTACAGTCACACAAGCATACACACTGGACTTTGTGTGGGTTAGAAATAAATTTTTATTTTAAGCCACTGAGATTTCGCCTTTTTTGGGGGGAGAGGTTGTGAGTATAGTTCATGTTAATTTCCTTGACTGAGGCAAATTCAAACACTAAGAACATGTATAGCTGCAGAAACTAAATCTAGAGTAAGGCATTGCTAGTAACTAATTCTTTTCATGTTGACTGCAACAGGATGGGCCTTGCCTTACTCCTGACTTGTCCCATGGGAACTATTTTAAAATCAGATTATGTAAGATTAACGCTAAAGCGTTCCAGCTTTCTAATATCTCCCGCTGGTATTCTACTGTTCTCTTCCATCTGCTGCATTAAAAAGTGACCACCTTAAACTCAAACGTTCAAATTCCACTGTGGTGTGTTTTTGGTCATATACAGCACATGGAGCTGTGGGAGGCAGTTTCCCTAGTGATGAAGTGTAGAACCACCCCTCAGAGAATGAGGCCTGGGCAGAACCCAGCCAGAATTCTGTTAACCTCCTGGCCTTCCAATATTTACACACATTGGCCCTTAGCCCAACCCTGCACAGCTGGCTAGAACAGTCCTGGATACTTTAGGAGCTTCTCCCAAGAGAATTCCATGAAAGTAGGAGCTGGTAGGAAAACAAAGATGAAATTAATGTAAACCTTCCTTAGGAATTAAAAATGAATTTTCAGGAATAGGAAACTTTGCCAGGCACAATATTTTTCAGCCTTCTGACAGAATAAAGAGGTTAGGGATTATTTGTGTGCATGTTTACATCTGCTGAAAGTCTCATTTGATAAGAATATATGTATTGATTTGATTTTATATGTGAATGACTCCTTTTGGGGAGTAAATGCTATACTTGCTACTCAGAGGAACTCATAAATCTACATGTCTTCTTTTTTTTATAGCTAACAACAAATTTCAATTGACAACTCAGCTATTTTGAAGCTGCGTAAGATGTGGCCCTAGTAACAGGGTTGGATCTAGGCATTGTGAACCTAGAAATGTATACAATTTTGAGGGCCTTCTTTAAAAAAGTATATTCAAAATTGGGAATTAAAGTTAATATTTGTTTAGAGTAAGAAAAGAAATTACAGCAGGCTACAAAATATAAAAGTTACTGCTGTAAACAGCACAAAATTCAGAAACATTATAGCTCTATTAATATACTAGGATATCTCTATAATACTTTTTCCTATATTTTTGGTTGATCTTCATTGAAACCAAATTGAGAAAACGCTGCATTAAAGCATCGAAAAATGCTGGTTAAAATGCAAACCACAGCAGGGAGATGATACTATTCGAAATCGTTATTGACCAGCCTAACTCCTCAGTTCAAATTAGTTTACCAAATTAACTGCAAGTGCCTTACAAAACATCTGTGGGAAAGAGTTTGGGCATAAAATATGTCAGGGGCCAGAGAGTATCAAGCGTGCTAGACGGGAGACCTGGAAGACATGGCAGATTGATAAAATGACCTTAACGACTCTTTGGCCATCTTATTATATGACAGTATTTTGTAATATTTTCTGTACAGAAAATAGTTCAGTCTCACTGTTGACATGTTTAGAAGCTTCTTTGATCTCACAGCTCATTATTGGTAATTTCATGTAACTCATTAAAATTATTGTTAAATTTGGGAAAATTTCTATCATGTTCATTTCATACATGAGATATTAACATCAACAAACCTTCCCACAGACTATCTTCTTGCTCCCTACTTTTAAACTTGGTTTCTCACCAATACCTGTGAGACACATTCTTCTGGTGCAATGTCACACCTTACCGTGGCATCTGGCCCTGCTCCTGCACATCACGATATTGGGTGAGTTGGTACAGTGGGTAGTAGAAATTCCTGGAAAGACATTTTTGCATTGGGATGGCTGGCAGAAACTTAATTATACACGAAAGTAATGGCAACCCAAATAACTATATTAACCCCAACTAAATGTGTCTTCCAAGTCAGCATTCCTTTAATAGCCTATCTCAAATGCCTGTTTGCAGTTTGCCTTTAGACTGCAGCCATCAGGGCCCCCACCCCAAACACTGAGCCTCAGGGGTCCATGCACTGTGGAGTGACTTCCTCAAAACTGTTGAGGTTTCTCTCTGGTTCCTGAGATTGGCTGGGGCTACCATTGCCACCTGGGTGGTGCACATCCAGCCCTGGATCTGGACCTGCATGTGCCCTGGTCCTCATTTCAGCCTGGTATGTTCTCTGACCCTCTACTGCATGTTTCAGGTTGGCCATATACCTCAAAGATCTGTAGGACTCAGGGTTTGAGAGGCCTGATGGGTACACTGTACCCACTGACCAGTATGGCATTTTTTCTGTTTTCATGATAACCTGTGTTGTTGGACTGATTTTAGGTGACACAGGATGAGTTCAGGGCTCTGAACTACCGACCATCTACTGTTAACCCTGGGGCCTAAGCTCTGGGTGTGGGCCTATGCACGGGCTCTCACCAGTCCTTGCTCCAACCGCAGGGCTGCCTCTGATCTACAGCCCCTGAGGGCAATTAATGATGGTAGCAGTTGTCTACTTTGCAGGACTCTTGCCATGGGCATCCAGACCTGTCACTCTAACTCCTCTGCAGGTTCCACACTATCTGTCAGGCATCCTCCAGAGTGGCTGTGCTTCTGTCCTCCAAGGGTTTCTCAAGACTATTGCTCTGTAATGTCAGTGGGCCCTTCCGATTAGTGCAGTTTTTTGCCGCCTGGGAAGGTGGTAGGGTGAGATATGGTGATGTCATATTCTCCCAGGTCACTCTTAAGCCATGCTTAATGCTTAATGGGCATTCTTTGTAGGAATGAGATCACTCTTCCCCCTCCTCCCGTGATCCTTCTTTCTCTCCTCCCCAGTGTGTGGAAGGGGGTGGTACAGTCAAAATGGTAAACAATCACATTCTAGAAACACAATGATTTGGCCTAAATAACTTAAGAGGAGAAATAGATGGTAGGTATGTTGTTCTGTACTTAGGCTATAAAGTAACAAATGGTAAATTTAACCTGACCAGCATATAAATCATTGTTCACATTTTCCTGTATACTTTGGGTAAGACTGGAATTTATGTTCATAATCAAATAAATACAGTAACAACTTCGAGGGTCACTGGAAGCCAGTATCCCTAGGTGGCACAATGGGTGATGTGGCTTATGAGTAATCATGTAAATAGCATTAAATAAATAGCATTAGGACTGCAGAGGCTAGAGGATCAGTATTGTTTCAGTACAAACAGGTTTCAAAAAGCCATAGCAGGATGCAATGGCTCACACCTGTAATCTCAGTACTTTGGGAGGCTGAGGCGGGAGGATTGGTTGAGACCCAGAGTTTGAAACCAACCTGGGCAACACAGTGAGACCTTGTGCCTACACACACACACGCACACACACACTCACACACACACACACACACACACTCACACACACACACACAAATTAGCCAAGCATGATGACCCCCACCTGTAGTCCTAGCTATAGGGGAGGCTGAGAGAGCCTAGGAGTTCAAAGCTGCAGTTAACTATGATTGTGGCACTGCACTCTAGCCTGGGCAACAGAGTGAGATGCTGTCTCAAAACAGTGTGCACACATACACAGGCACGCGTGCACACACACCCCCCCACACACCCACACCCCCATACCCACACACACACTGAGCCATGCATTGTGAATAATGAGTATGCTACTTTTTTCTCATGATGGGCATTATGAAGTTTGCCAGAAACCACACATTTGATTGTATAGAACAAAAAGAAATGGCTTCTGGCCCAGAATGGGCAAAGATGGTCCCTGGATACTACAAAGGATATTCATGTGTCTTGATAAGACAACAGACATATACATAAATTTCTCATCTACTCATTATCCTAAGTCTTTGCTGACACATCCCTGTACTTCCTACAGGACCATTAATTTTGTAATATTCCATAAAGTTGTTTATATAGACAGGGGTTTCACAAAAATATTTTTGGGGGCTCTGCACACCCTATGGAAAGCTCTGGCTGTGGCCCCTGTAGTGCCACCTGATGAAAGAAAAATGTGGGCTGGGCGCGGAAGCTTATGCCTATAATCCTAGCACTTTCGAAGGCTGAGGAAGGTGGATCACTTGAGGTCTGGAGTTCGAGATAAGCCTGGTCAATATGGCAAAACCCCATCTCTACAAAAAAAACAAAAATTACCTGGGCGTGGTGGCACGTGCCTGTAATCCCAGTTACTTGGGAGGCTGAGGCAGGAGAATTACTTGAACCTGGGGAGACAGAGTTTGCAGTGAGCCGAGATCTCACCACTGCACTCCAGCCTGGGGGACAAGAGCAAAACTCCGTCTCCAAAAAAAAAAAAAAAAAAGAAAAGAAAAGAAAAAAAAAGATAAAAGTGAAAGAGGAGAAGTCTGATGAAAAAAGGCACATGTCAGTCTAAACTGATTGAGGTAAAAATCTTTTTGTCAAATTTACAAAAACATATGGCCATTGAATACCTTGCAAAGTCCTCTCCCACAGCCCATGCAAAGAAAGGGCCCCGAAACTTGAGGCCTTGAAGCTTCACTGTAAACCTATCTCTGCCAGTTAACTTGAATCTCCAAAATGGTGGTGTTCATGCAGACTACTAGTGAGGCTTCATCCAGACAACGGGTTCAGGGTTTATTTAAAAATAAAATCATTGTTAAAACCTTTTGTTTTTTTATACAATCCTCTCTGCTGCATCCTACTGTAAACCCTGCAGAGTGACTTTTTTTCCCCACACAATTGACCTTAATAGCAAATACAGCAGAATTTGATTAATTCATCTTATATGTCCATAATTAATGTAAAAGGGCCAACAGTCTCTCAACTCTCTTCTCAGAAAAGATCTAATAATGGAGTTCAAGTGCAGTTTAATATGACCTAATTTTAAGAAATATAATGGCTGGAGAATTACTTTGAAAAGCGAGGAGTGCTATGCAAATGTAAAGTATCCTCATTATTATTGCTATTATTAGTGGAGTATCTATAAGTGTATTTGCTGCATTTAAAAATAAAAAGTAAAATAGTCTCTTGACATCTTTCTCTCTGGGCTCCTTGAGGGATCATATCTGTCTTATTAACTGTGGTATACTGGGCACCGAGCCAGGTGTTCCTGGTATTTAGTGGTACTTAAGAAGTATATGTTGAATTAATGGATTAATAATCTCTGATCATATGTTTAGGTTATTTTACTTTTACAAATTTTATGCTGTGATGAATAATTCTTTCAATACTAAATTTTACTGAAATGTAAGTGTTTTCTAAGGATGAATTTCAAGAAGTTTAAAATTTCTAGAAGTCTAATGTTTAGGCTATATGCTTTACGCATTTTTAAGGCTTTTGATACATATTGCCAAACTACCTCCTAGAAATGTTCGTTTGTTCAACAAGTATTTATTAAATACTTATTGGTGTCCAGGCATTGTTCCAAGCACTGGGGAAAAACAGTGATGAATAAGACATACCATCCTCCTGGAGCTTATGTTTTACTCAGAAATAAAGAAGATGAAAGATAACCAAATAACAACAAAAAAGAGATGTAATTTGAGTAGCAATCAGTGCCATGAAGAAAAATAAAAGAAGCAAGAGAGTTGAGTAGATTTGTATTACTGTTTTTAAATATTCACTTAACTCTTCCATTTATGAGTGACTATGGAAAAGGGGAAGGAGAGAGGAAAATACTTGAGAAAGGCAAGTACTCAGACAATGGGGGATTAGTGAACACTGGCTCTGAAATTATGCTTATTCCTGAGGACCCAAAGAAATTCTACGGTCCACTAGTCAACTAGGGCCTTATGGTGTCCAAGCAATCAATGAAATTTTGCCCAAGTCTGTCTCACCATTGGCCAAGTGAGTCAATGGACTCTCCTGTGGTTATTTTTCCAGTTGCTAGAGATGTAATTAGAACAGAAATACTCAGCCACATGATATAGTCACCTGTAGAGTGAAGTCCCTTATGGTAGGAAGGGAGATTGAGGAGATTAGCTGTACCATCAATGATTTATTATATACCCCATCACCCAGAAGCAGCTGGCCTGAGAGAGTCACAGAATGACCAAATAAAGGTTGAATTAATTTTTCAGTGAGGAGAAAACACTGGGTTCTATCTTAAATAATAAAATTAGTGGTCAGTATATGGTGCTGTTTCTCCCACAGCCAGTATGCCTGGGCCCCAGAATCAAGAATAGAAGCACAAATTGTTCTTCTCACTATGAATTTTGATAGCCCACCTACAGAATTTCTAATT
This sequence comes from Pan troglodytes, assembly GCF_028858775.2. NCBI lineage: Eukaryota > Metazoa > Chordata > Mammalia > Primates > Hominidae > Pan > Pan troglodytes. The sequence goes on from NC_072411.2 coordinate 122,575,700, forward strand.
CTTATCCCCAGAATGTTCAGATCAGCAGTTTTTTCTGACTTTGTTTCCAAGGAAGGAATGCTTCTATGTGGGGATACAACATTAGTTCAATTGCATTGCCAGTTGAGACTATCTCCTAGCCATCTTGGTAAAGAGTGGAATCCCTGCTAATTAGGAAAATTAATCCTGATTACCAAAGAAAATTGAGTTGCTACCATATGGTCGAGGCAGGGAGCAAAATGGCTGGAGCTTAAGGGATTCTCTGGGGCATCTCTTAGTGTTCCCATGTCCTCTTGGTAAAAGTCAAAGGAAAACTATAGCAACCAGCACAAAGGTGGGACTACTAAGAATCAGGCCTTTCAGGAATCAGGGTTTGAGTCACCCCACCAAGAACCCCAACTACCTGAGGTGCTGACTGAGGACAAGGAATATGGAATGGGTAAAAAAAAAAAAAGACAAAAATAATAATTACTAAATATAGTCTTGTGGCCCACTGTAGAAATAACAACTATAGCAAGTCTTTCAAATTCCTCCGTAATACCACCACCTGAGCAGTGCCCACTCTTTTCTGAGTCTCATCTCTTTGGAGCCTCTCCTCCAAGCTTTTAATTTCTGTGAAAACCAGCTTCTTCCCTTTGTTCCCTAGTATTGAGTGGTGTTTGCAGCTATTATTCTTATTAGCTTTGTGTTCTCTTTCTATCATTTTAGGTTTCAACCATGATTTTAACATAACACTTCATCATATTTATTTCTCTCTGTTAAGAAACTTAATGTGGTTTCTGTTTTCCAGGTAGGATCCTGATTGTTACACGAACTGTCCACCTCCATCCAGAGCCGTGTGGCTTGTAGTGCCTTCTCGTGGCAGGTATATTTTCCTGCCTGTTCACGTGACTTGTGTTGGCCAGTGGAATGTGAGTAGAGTGTGATACATGCCAAATTTAGGTAAGGCAGATATGGGAGGCTGAAGCAGGAGAATGGCATGAACCCGGGAGGCAGAGCTTGCAGTGAGCCAAGATCGCGCCACTGCACTCCAGCGTGGGCGACAGAGCGAGACTCCGTCTCAAAAAACAAACAAACAAACAAACAAAACTAAGCTTTTTAATATTTTGAGAGAGATGTAAGTCCATATGCAGCTGTAAGAAATAACGCAGAGAGATCCCATGGACTCCATCCAGTTTCCCCCAGTGGTAACATCGTGCAAGACTATGGTATAGTATCACAATCAGGACATTGACATTGAATACAATACAATTGTCTTAGTTTTGGGCAGAAACTCTACAGTGATCACATGGTTCAGCTTAGACTCTTGCTCTACCCCTCTGTCATTTGAAGAAGCCTGTGAGTCACAGCCACAGCCAATCTGCAGCAACCAGAATTCCAGATATCATGCTAGGCAACTCTTAGTTTTTCTAAGAACTGAGAATTGGACATTGTGTATTACCTTAACATAACTGGTTGAGAGAGAGAGAGAGAGAGATAGAGGAAGGAGGAGATTATTCTGAAATTATTCTAGATAGATTGAGCAGTCAGCAACAGCCTCATGGATTAAGTGATGAGACATTTGAGCAGGGACCTGACTGGCGTGAAGATATGAGTCAGGAGAATGGCATGAGACGATCATTCAGGTTGAGGTAGCAGCAGGTGCAGAACACTTGGGTGAAACGAGCTTGGTCCATGTGTTGGAGAAAGAGTAGGGAGCTAAGGTAAGGTGAGGCAAATGCAGTGAATGAGGAGGGGGATGGTCAGCGATGCAGAGGCCTGATACTGTATAGGCCATAATCACAGGAATGGATTTTATTCTCAATGCAGTTTGGGTAATGATTTCCCGGGTGGCATATTCAATACCATGGATAGTTCTAACTATCAAGGACTTCTTCTTTAAATAAAGCTGGGATCTGTTACCCTGTCACATCTTCATTCTTGCTCTATTTTTGCCTTTTGTCTCCTACAGAGATTTAGTCCCTTCTCACGGGACCAGTCTTCATACATTTGAGGAAGGCAGTGATGTTTTCTCAAGTCTCTCTACTTCAGGCAAAACAGTCCTTTTTAGTTAAATTAAGCTTGATTGTCAAGTATTTCACATAGTTTTTTTAAATTTAAAGCTTTAATTCTAGTAATTGGTAATTCATACATTCATATCAGTGGTTCCTAATTTGAGAATATCTAGAATCTTCAAGGTACTGCATGTACATAGGTACCACATTGTTATTTGTGTATGTCTGCCTAATTTGCTACATTATTTTGAAGATGTGGCTCCAGGGATGGGTATTTGCAAATGGGTATTTGACTGAGCCCACATGATTTTATTATATAATGAAGGGATAGAAGGGAGTAAATTCTTATAAGCCAAAGAAGGCAGATCCTTAAAGCAGTGATAGCTACCCAAATTTTAATTTGCATGAGAAACACTTGGAGATCGTGTTAACATTCAGATTCTAAATAAGTAGATATGGGATAGGAGGACCCCTAGATTTCAGCAGATGTTCCTGGTCCATGGGCTACTGTCTCGAGTAGCAAAGTTCTAAAGAACTCAATTCAATAGAGAATTAATCCAAGTGTCAAGGCAGAGGCATTCTCGTTAACCTATAAAACTCTTAATTTCAGTGGATCCCCTCGATCATTTCAGGGTGTTCTCAGATGCCTGCAGAACCATGTAGAATACCTTAGAAAAATTCCCTTCCAGCCATCTCTAGCTTAATACATAGAGACTTTACAGAAAATGATTGACTCCCAAACTGCTCTTGTTCAATATCCCGTATAATTGCATGAATGTCTCCATGGGAGAGTGATGTGATTGATGGTAAGAGGACAGTAGACACACTTATGAAAGATAATGTTTTTTTTAATGGCAAAGCATATGAAGATTGCTCCAGAAAGAAGGAGACAATAAGCCATGCTCCCAGGAGAAGACTTCTCAGGTCCCTGAGTCTCTATAGGAATATATAACAGCTGCTGCTACCACCTGCATGGAGTTAGAGTTCTTGCTTGGTAAAAAGTGCCTGTTTGCCATTATTGGGGTACAGTCATATTCTCCTGTTCGTTGATGATAATATGGGGACTCACCAGCCTGTCTGCCAGTTCACAGTGCAAAAGCAACCTTGGTGCCATCTTGAGTGTTCACCATCAGACCAGCTGAATTAAAGATTGGTTTCCCAGGTGTAGCATTTCTGAGGAGACCCACATGCCAGGCCCGCTGAAGGTCCATTGCTGTACTCAGGGGCACAACCATGAGTAGCTCATACATTATGATGGAAAACATCTGCTCCTAAGATAGTGAAAAAGCAAAGTCAGTGCTTTACATTTCCCTTTTATTTCATCATGTTTTTCCTCCTAAGTCACCAATATGATAAATGATGCAAGTTTAATTGTGCTGTATCAGAAAAATTGGGGTATATGAAAATATTTCCATAGGAACACTTTTATCCTGAGAAACATTAGTAAAAGTTCAGTGAATTTATAAGATCATAGAATGCCATAACAAAAGGTAAACCTAGAGATGTTCTATTTCATAAAATGTTTGATGAAGTCATCATGTCTTATTATTTTGAAGACAGAATATATTGATCTCTCTGTAGGTTTCACATTAGCCATTTGTAAACCAAAATACTACAGTGGACAATAATATAGTGGGCAATTTCTAAACCAAAACATTATAGTGACTCTCCAAAACTTATTCCATCCCAGATGAGTCATAAGACTCAATCAGTTTATGTCGCTTTCCTGGTGGCTATTTTGGTCTGGGGCGGACTATGTGCCCTAGGTTGCCGCAATTAGATTGGGATGGAGACTTATATTTCAATGAATGTTAAGAGCTAAGTTTTTTTTTTCTTTTCTCTCTCCTCTTCTCCCAGATGCAGAAAAGGGCAACCTGTATCCAAAAGGTGAAATCAATAAATGCATGAAAAAAATGCATATGGTAAGACAGATAGATGGACAGAATTTGGGTCCTTTTTTTTTTTTGAGATGGAGTCTTGCTTTGTCTCCCAGTCTGGAGTGCAGTGGCATGATCTTAGCTTGCTGCAACCTATGCCTCCTGAGTTCAGGTGGTTCTCCTGCCTCAGCCTCCCGAGTAGCTGGGACTACAAGCATGTGCCACCACTCCCGGCTAATTTTTGTATTTTTAGTAGAGACAGGGTTTCATCATGTTGGCCAGGCTGGTCTGGAATTTCTGACCTCAAGTGATTTGCCCATCTTGCCCTCTCAAAGTGCTGGGATGACAGGCATGAGCCACCATGCCTGGCCACTTGGGTCCTGTTGAGGTAAAGATATTGATTACTGGATGTACCACCCTTGGAACTTCTTCTACCTCTGCACTGATGATGCATTTCTTAATTGTTTAAGCCAATCAGAGTAAAGTTTTCAGAAAACAGAGTCATTAGAAGAGGCACTCTGGAACCAGACTGCCTGGGTCCAAATCCTGTTCTGCTGCTTACTAGATGTGTGGTCTTTGGCAAGTTACTTAATATTCCTGAGCCTCAGTTGTCTTATTTATAAATCAAAAATGAAAACAGTGCCTAACCTTCTAGGGTTACTCAGGTTAAATGAATTAACACATATAAACTGCTTGGAATGGTGCCTGGCTAATAAGTAGACTAACAAAGTGTTGGTTATTATTGTTACTACTTTACTAATATTGCTGATAATAATCTGAATCTTCTCATCCATTTGCTCATTCATTCACCAGATGTGTATCAAGTGACCACAGTGTATGTGGTTGTTTGCTTGAGCTGAGATTTAAACACATTTTTGTTTACTATTTAAACTTTCTTCTTACCTTTCTCTCATCCTTCCTTCTTCCCTCCCTCCCTCTGTTTCTTCCTCTTCCCTTCTTCTCTCTCACTTTCTTTTTGCATTAGGCTTATGAGGTAGAAATAATACGTTTTGGGGCAATACATATATGAAAATATTGTGGAAACTTTATGATTGAGTTATCCTGTTTATTAATTTTCAAAAATCATAGTTTTTTCTGGGCCACATGAAAGGTTTTATCTAGTATGAATCAGTAAAAACTCAGTAATATTATTCACTCCCAAACTGGTCATGCGAAAATGCACTCTTTACCATCTACAACACTTTGGATGAAGTTATTCGGTGGAGGCCCAAGAATGAAAAAGCAGACTGTCTGACTCTAAAGAATATTAAAAGGAACAGTGCAGGGAATTTTGGTTAACAAAATACCAGTTTTGCTGATATAATGTGTTATAAATAAAAGTACACTCACTGCCTTCTTTTCCTGGTCCATTGGTAGGCATTCTTACTCCAAAATGTACTTCCCAGTAGAGCATCCCACAAAACATGGCAATTATATTGATCTGTGGCATCATCAAATGTTTGCTTGTTGGTAGCCTGGTGATTGGCCACCTTAGAAGAAGCAGGGAAACTCTATGAAGTGGAGCTCCTACAGAGGCATTAACACAAAACTCATTTTGCTAGGGAATTAAAACATTTAACATATGTGGTGCTAGGTAGCTTACCTTCAATCCCTATCATGTGATGTGCCAAATTTCCCTGGATTTAGAGAAAATAATATGAGTTTTGTAAAGAAATTTCCTCTGGAGTCCCAAAGGAAATGTGGAAAAGGATTTTTGGACTGAGATCTTTTCATTCTAGGTGTGTTTCTTTTTTAAGGCTGTAGTAAAGCCATCTGAATCCAGTGTACATGGTTAGCATGCCCTCTGCCTATGTGCATTAGTTGTTTGAACTGAATTTTCTCATGCCATAAGCAGTAACAGAATGTTATTTTTAGGATGGGAAAATATTGAGTTAGAATCTGGAAATCATAATCTTCTAAACCCTGAATCTAGCTTCAGCATTTTTCATTATTCCAAGATGCCTGCTCACAAGTACTAAAATATATGAGTTGAAGGCGGGTGCAGCAGTTTTTGAATTTCTCTTTTATTTCTTGTGGTACTGAAGCAATGGGAACGCTATATAGAGAACGAAATGAGGTACCATATGTCACAGTGGCTAGTCCTGTACAATTGGGACTCAAGGAGAACCAAGAAGTCCTCACCTTTTAGTGTCCATTTATCAAGAACTCTTTTTTTTTTATCTTGGAATGTAAAAAATTTCAGATGTAATTTTCTCATTTTATAATAGAAATGCCAGAGGAATCCTTTCTATGGAAATTTCTTTTTCTTTTTTCCATGGGGGATAGAAGGTTTTCCATTTCCCATCTCCCCTAAAAATTGTGGAAGTTGACCCTGGAAAAACACGTAACTCCTGTGGTCTATCCTTGCCCCCCCACCTACTATTTTTGGAAGTATAGAAAAGGTTTAATTTTAATCATAATTTTCATTGATAGTATTTTTTTGCCTATAAATAACTTGTTGAAGAGTTTTAAAAATGACTTGAAGGACTCAGGGAACAGGGCTACAATTGATTAAGCAATTCAGCTAGTTGATAAGTGCCCAAGTTTAGTATCTTCTATTCACGTTCTGGAGACAAATACCATATAATATTTTAAGTGACTATTTAGTGCTTGCCATTTCTCCTTCACTGTGGTTGGCTTCTAATGTATGATCTTTCATTCATGCTTCAAAATGATGAGTTTTATTATTATAATTAATAGTTACTATTAATAATATTTGCTGTTATTATAAACTACTGTTAACTGTGATCACTACTATTATTAACATTTTACAGGTGAGGAAACAAATCTTGTGAGATGACATGACTTGCTCAGGTATCATAGATAATAAACGCTGGAACCAGAATTTCTGAATTATACAATATTTTTAAACAGTATGACACCCAGTACATGAATAATTGGTAAACTCTCTACCCAATGCAAAACATGAAGGAAGTAAACATATAGCACCTTTCCATTATTTAGATTTTTGTTCATTTTACTTGAGGCTTATTTCCTTTTTAATTCTTTTTTCAATTTTTATGGGTACATAGTAGCGTATATATTTATGGAGTACATGAAATATTTTGATACTAGCATGCAATGAGTAATAATCACATCAAGGTAAATGAGACATTCATCACTTCAAGCATTTAACCTTTCTTTGTGTTATAAACAATCCAATTATAACCTTTTAGTTATTTTGAAATATACAATAAATTATTTTTGACTATAATTACAGTGTTGTACTACCAAATACTAGATCTTATTTATTCTAATTATATTTTTGTACCCATTAGCCATACCCACATCTCTCTCAACCCTCATTCACCTTCCCAAGCTCTGGTAACCATCAGTCTACTCTCTATCTCCATGAGTTCAATTATTTTAATTTTTAGTTCCCATAAGTAAGTGAGAACACGTGAAGTTTGTCTTTCTGTGCTTGGCTTATTTCACTTTACATAATGACTTCTGGTTCCATCCATGTTGTTGCAAATGACAGGATCTCATTCTTTTTTTATGGCTGACTAGTACTCAATTGTGTATATGTGCCACATTTTAAAAATCCATTTGTCTGGTGATGGACATTTAGGTTGTTTCTAAATCTTAGCTATTGTAAATAGTGCTGCAATAAAAGTGGGAGTGAGGATATCTCTTCGATATACTGATTTCCTTCCTTTGGGTAGATACCTAGCAGTGGCATAGCTGGATCACATGGTAGTTCTATTTTTAGTTTTTTGAGGAATGCCCAAACTGTTCTTCATAGTGGTTGTACTAATTCACATTCCAACCAACAGTGTATGAAGGTTTGCTTTTCTCCACATCCTCACCAGCGTTCACTATTGCCTGTCTTGTGAATAAAAGCCACTTTAACTGGGGTGAGATGACACCTCACTCTCGTTTTAATTTACATTTCTCTGATGATCAGTGATGCAGAGCATCTTCTCATATACCTGTTTTCCATTTGTATGTCTTCTTTTGAGAAATGCCTATTCAGATCTTTTTCCCATTTTTAAATCAGATTATTAGATTTTTTTCCTATAGAGTTGTTTGAGCTCCTTATGTATTCTGGTTATTAATCTCTTGTGAGATGGATAGTTAGTAAAACTTTATTCCATTCTGTGGATTTTTTCTTCACTTTGTTGATTGTTTCCTTTATTGTTCAGAAGGTTTTTACTTATTGTGATCCAATTTGTCCATTCTGCATATAGATATCCAGTTTTCCCAGCACCATTTATTGAAAAGACTGTCCTTTCCCCAGTGTGTTTTTGGCACCTTTGTCAAAAATGAGTTTACTATAATGCATGGATTTAGTTCTGGGTTCTCTATTCTGTTTCATTGGTCTATGTATCTGTTTTTATGCCTGTACCATGCTGTTTTGGTTACTATAGCTCTGTAGTATAATTTGAAGTCAGGTAATGTCATTCCTCTAGTTTTGTTCATTTTTCTGAAGATAGTTTTGGCTATTCTGGGTTGTTTGTGGTTCCATATAAATTTTAGGATTTTTTTTTCTATTTCTGTGAAGAATATCATTGGTATTTTGATAAGGATTGCATTGAATTTATAGATTCTTTTTCTAGTATGGACATTTTAACAATGTTTATTCTTTCTATCCATGAACACCAAATATCTTTCCATTTTTTGTGTGTGTCTTCTTCAATTTCTTTCATCAGTGCTTTATAGTTTTCATCATAGAGATCCTTCACTTTTTTGGTTAAGTTTATTCCTAGATATTATATTTTATTTGTAGCAATTTTAAATGTGATTACTTTTTAAAATTTCTTTTTCAGATTGTTCACTGTTGGCATATAGAAATACTACTGATTTTCCTGTGTTGATTCTGTATCCTGCAACTTTATTGAATTTGTTTATCAGTTCTAAGTTTTTCAGTGGAGTCTTTAGGTTTTTTAAATTTAAGATCATATCATTGCCAAACAAAAATAATTTGACTTTTTCCCTTTTAATTTGAATTTCATTTATTTCTTTCTCTGGTGTAATTGCTCTACCTAGGACTTCCAGTACTATGTTGAATTTCAGTGGCAAAACTGGGCATTCTTGTCTTATCTGAGGTCTTAGAGGAAAGGCTTTCAGTTTTTCCCCATTTAGTGTGATACTAGCTGTAGGTCCTTTGTATATGGATTTTATTGTTTTGAGGTATCTTTCCTCTATACTCAGTTTTCTCAGAGTAATTTTTTTTATCATGAAGAGATGTTGAATTTTATCAAATGCTTTTTTAACGTCAGTTGAAATGATCATATGTTTTTTGTCCCTCATTCTATTGATATGATGTATCACACTGATTGATTTGTATAAGTTGAACCATCCTTGCATCCTTGGACTAAACCCACTTGATCATGATGAAAGATCTTTTTAATGTGTTGTTGAGCTTGGTTTGCTAGTATGTTTTTGAGGATTTTTGCATCAATATTTATTAGAGTTATTGGGCTGTAGTTTTCTTTTTTGATGTAATTTTGTCTGTTTTCAGTATCAGAGTAACACTGGCCTTGTAGAATGGGTTTGGAAGTATTCCTTCCTCCTCTATTTTTCAGAACAGTTTGAATAAGATTGGTATTAGTTCTTCTTTAAATGTTTGGTAAAAGTCAGCCATGAAGCCATTGAGTCCTGGGCTTTTCTTTGCTGGGAGAGTTTTCTTACAGCTTTGATCTCATTATTTGTTATTGGTCTGTTCAGGTTTTGAATTTCTTCATAGTTCAATCTTGGTAGGTTGTATGTGTCTCAGAATTTTTCCATTTCTTCTAGGTTTTCCAACTTATTGGCATATAGTTTCTCATAATAGCCACAAATGACCCTTTGAATTTCTGTTGTATCAGTTGTTATGTATCTTTTTTCACCTCTGATTTTATTTATTTGAATATTCTGTTTTTTCCCTAGTCTGGGTAAAGGTTTGTTGATTTTGTTTATCTTTTTTAAAAAAACAACTTTTCATTTTATTGATTTTTGGTATAGTTTTCTTAATTTTGATCTCATGTATTTCCACTCTGATCTTTATCATTTCTTTGACAAATTTTGGGTTTGATTTGCTCTTGCTTTTCTAATTCTTTAAAATGCTTTGTATGTTGGGTTGTTTATTTGAAGGTTTTCTACTTCTTTGATGTCAGCATTTATTGCTATAATCTTTCCTCTTAGTACTGCTTTTGCTGTATTTGAGAGGATTTGGTATGTTGTGTTTCCACTATCATTTGTTTCAAGAAAATTTTTGGCCGGGCGTGGTGGTTCACGCCTGTAATCCCAGCACTTTGGGAGGCCAAGGCAGGCAGATCACGAGGTCAGGAGATCAAGACCATCCTGGCTAACACAGTGAAACCCCATCTCTACTAAAAATACAAAAAATTAGCTGGGCGTGGTGGTGGGCGCCTGTAGTCCCAGCTACTTGGGAGGCTGAGGCAGGAGAATGGCATGAACCTGGGAGGTGGAGCTTGCAGTAAGCCGAGGTCAGGCCACTGCACTCCAGCCTGGGCAACAGAGTGAGACTCCGTCTCAAAAAAAAAAAAAAATTGAATTTCCTTCATAATTTCTTTATGGACCCACTGGTCATTCAGGAGCATATTGTTTAATTTCTATGTGTTTGTATAGTTTCCAAAATTCCTCTTGTTATTGATTTCTGGTTTTAGTCCACTGTTGTCCGAGAAGATACTTGATATAATTTCATTTTTTTTGAATTTTTAAAGACATTTTGTGGCCTAACATATGATCCATCCTTGAGAATGATCCATGTGCTGAGGAGAAGAATGTGTATTCTGCAGCCACTGGATAAAATGTTCTGCAAATATATGTTAGGTCCCTTCGGTCTATAGTGCAGATTAAGTCCACTGTTTCTCTGTTGATTTTGTGTCGGAATGATGCATCCAGTGCTGAAAGTGGGGTGTTGATGTCTCCAGCTATTATTGTATTGGGGCCTATCTGTCTCCTTAGTTCTAATATTTGCTTTTAGTATCTGGGTGCTCCAGTGTTGGGTGCATATATATTTACAATTGTTATGCTGTCTTGCTTAATTCACCACTTCATCAATATATAGTGACGTTCTTTGTCTTTTCTTATAGTTTTTGTCTTGAAATCTATTTTGTCTGATATAGCTATAACTACTTCCACCCTTTATGGGCTTCCATTTGCATGGAATATCTTTCAATACTCCTTTATTTTCAGAGTATGTTTGTCCTTACTATAGGTGAAGTGTATTTCTTGTAGGCAACAAATCACTTGCGTCTTGTTTTTTTAAAATCCATTCAGCTACTTTATGTTTTTTGATTGAAGAGTTTAGTTCATTTACATTTAATGTTACGATTGATAAGTAAGGGCTTACTCTTGCAATTTCATTATGTTTTCTGGTTGTTTTGTGGTCTCTTTCTTCTTCCTTCCTATTTTCCTTTTACTGTAGGTGATTTTCTCTGGTGGTATATTTGAATTTCTTGCTTTTTATTTGTTGTGTATCTGTTGATATTTTTTATTTGAGGCTATCATGAGGTTTGCAAATAATATAACCAATTCTTTTAAACTGATGACAACTTAACACTGATTGCATAAACAAAGGAACAAACAGGCAAAGAGAAAACTAACAAAAACTCTACACTTTAACTTCATCCCACTGCTTTTTAACATTTTATTGTTTATATTTATATCTTATTATACTGCCTATGTCTTGAAAAGTTGATGTAGTTATTATTTTTGATAGGTTCATCTTTTAGACTTTCTATTCAAGATCTGAGTAGTTTATACACCACAGTAATACTGTTATAATAATCTGTGTTTTTCTGTGTATATACTATTGCCAGTGAGTTTTGTACTTTCAGAGGATTTCTCATTACTCATTACCATCCTTTTCTTTCAGGGTGAAGAACTCCCTTTAGCATTTCTTGTAGAACAGGTCTGGTGTTCATAACATTCCTCAGCTATTGTTTGTCTGGGAAAGTTTTTATATCTCCTTTATGTTTGAAGGATATTTTCACTAGATGTACTAATCAGGATAAAAGATTTTTCCTTTGGCACTTTAAATACGTCATGGCACTCTCTCTTAGCCTATAAGATTTCCACTAAGAAGTCTGCTGCCACGGGTACTGGAACTCCTTTTTATGTTGTTTCCTTTCTCTTGCTGCTTTTAGAATCCCTTCTTTATCCTTGACCTTTGGGAGTTTGATTATTAAATGTATTGAGGTAGTCTTATCTGTGTTAAATCTGCTGGGTGTTCTATAACCTTCTTGTACTTGAATATTGATATCTTTTACTTGTACTTGAATATTGATATCTTTTTCTAGTTTTGGGAAGTTTTCTGTTATTATCCCTCTTAATAAACTTTCTACCATGGTCTCTCTCTCTCTTTACCTCCTCTTTAAGGCCAATAACTCCTAGATTTGCCCTTTTGAGGCTATTTTCTAGATCTCATAGGTGTGCTTCATTCCTTTTTATTCTTTTTTTCTTTTGTCTTCTCTGACTGTATTTTCAAATAGCCTTTCTTCAAGCTTACTAATTCTTTCTTCTGATTGATCAATTCTACTGTTAAGGAACTCTAATATATTCTTCAGTATGTCAGTTGCATTTTTTGGCTCTAGAATTTCTGCTTGATTCTTTTAAATTATTTCAATCCCTTTGTTAAATTTACCTGATGGGATTCTGAATTCCTTCTCTGTGTTATCTTGATTTTCATTGCGCTTCCTCAAAACAGCTATTTTGAATTCTCTGTCTGAAAAGTGACATATTTCTGTCTGTCTGAGATTGTTCACTAGTGCCTTATTTAGTTCATTTGGTGAGGTTGTGTTTTCCTAGATGGTATTGATACTTGTAGATATTCCTTGGTGTCTGGGTATTGAAGAGTTAGATATTTATTGCAGTCTTTACAGTCTGGGCTTGTTTGTATTCATCCTTCTCAGGAAGGCTTTCCAAGTATTTGAAGGGAGTTGGGTGTTGTGATCTAAGTCTTTGGTCACTGCAGCTGGAATCTGCATTAGGGGGGACCCTACCCAGTAATGCTGTGGCTCTTGCAGACTCATAGAGTACTGCCTTGGTAGTCTTAGGTAAGAACCAGGAGAATTCCCTGGCTTACCAGGCAGAAACTCTTGTTCTCTTTCCTTACTCTCCCTCAAACAATGAAGTCTCTCTCTGTGCTGAGGTGCTTGGAGCTGAAGGAGGGGTAACACAAACACCTCTGTGGTCACCACCACTGTGACTGAATTGGATCAGACCCAAAGCCAGTGCAGCACTGGATCTTGCCCAAGGCCTGTGGTGACCACTTCCTGGCTACTGCCCATATTCACTCAAGGCCCAATGACTCTACAATTAGAAGGTAGTAAATCCAGCCAGGCTGTGTCCTTCCTTTCAGGGTGATGAGTTTCCCAGTTCCTAGGCAAGTTTAGAGATGCCATCAAGGGGCCAGAGCCTAGAGTTGGGAACCTTAGGAATCTAGCTGGTGATCTATTCTACTGCAGCTGAGCTGGCACCCAAGCTGCAAGACGAAGTCCTTCCTACTCTTCCCTCACCATTTTTCCCTTTACATTTTTCAGGCAGAAGAGTCTCTCTCTGTGGCCACCACTGCCCTGGACCCATGGTGATTACTGCCTGGAAACTGTCAATGTTCACTTAAGGCCCAAAGTCTCTTCAGTCAGATTGTGGTGAATGCTGTGAGTCCTCAGTCTCTCCCTTCAGGGAAGTGAGCTCCCTGCTGGCCCCAGGGAGGTCCAGAAATGAGCCGAGGCCTAGAATCAGGGACTCTAGGAACCTGCATACTGCTGTACCCCACTGTGGCTGAGCTAGTGCCCAAGCTGTAAGACGAAGTTCTCTTACTATTCCCTGTCCTTTACATAAGCAGAAAAGATCTCTCCCCACAGCTGGGAATGTGCTGGGTCACACATGAAGCCAACATGGCTCTGAGTCTCACCCAAGGCCCATGGTGAGTAAGGCCTTGTGGCCACTACTCATTATTCAGAACTCAAGGGCTCTCTAGTCAGCAAGTGATGAATCCTGCCAGGACTGGGTCCTTCCCTTCAAGGCAGTGGGTTCCCTTCTGGCCCAGGGCATGTCTAGAAATGTTATCCAGGAGCTAGGGCATGGAATAAGGGCCTTAGGACTCTTAGCTGTGCCAAATTTTCCTGTGGCTGAGCTGGTATCCAAGTTTAAGATAAAGTCCTCTTTGCTTTCACCTCTCCTCTCCTCAAGCAGAAGGAAGGAGTCACTTCCAGAGCTGTGAGCAGCACTGCCAGGAGTTGGGGAAGGAGTGACACCAGCAGTCCCTTGGTTGCCCCAGCTGGTGTCTCATTAGGTCATGTGCTCCCCAAGTCTGTTGGCTCTGAGCCCAGCACAGCACCAGGACTTGCCGGGAATTGTAGTCCTTGTGACCTAAACTGCCTTTCAGTTTTATTTAGGACCCAGAACACTTTAGCTCACCATGGCGGGGCTTGCTGGAGCTCAGGTTCTTAGGTGGGATGGACAATTCTCCTCTGGCTAGGGTTGCTCTAAATGTTCCCTCTGTGTGGGCCAGCTGAGTTCTGCCCATGTAGCTTTCTGCTGTTGACAGGGCAGCACTGAGTTGCAATGCGAAGTCCCACAATTACCACATTCTTCCTGCCGCAAGTGCACAGATTATCTCTCTGTGCCACTGGGCTGCTGCCGGGGGATGGGGCTGGTGGTGTCAGCGATTCAAGATTATGTCTTCTACCCTCTTCAGTGCCTCTTTCCTTAATATGATGTTAAAACCACTGTGATCACTCACTTGATTTTTGGTTCTTATGAAGGCCTTTTTTAATGTGGATATTTGTTTAATTTGGTGTTCCTGCAGGGAGGGAGAATGATCACTGGAGGCTTCTATTTGGCCATCTTGCTCTACCTCCCTATCACTTATTCCCTTTTTTAAATGACTTGAACAAGAAAAAAAATCATTAGCCTATGTCTCACTACAGAGATGCAACAAATTAATAACTTTTATTTTAATGTGTCTATCTGCTTTGAAAATTTCAATCTGCCCAATGAATGTTTTGGATAAGCTGGGACTCGTTCTGTTAAAATTAGCTCTAAGTCAGTCAGGTGTGGTTTCAATAATCCAATCAGTACATTTTATCTGTAGAAAAAACTGATGCTTAAAGCATAGCAAAGAACAGTTGAAATGGTAGTGAGGAGAGTGGTTGCAGCTTTGAATTTATTAAAGGAGTTTTTGGAGGTGTAGAAAGTATTAAGTGATAGTGGGAGAGCAAGGGACTTAAATCAGAAGGCCTGGCTTCCAATCATGACTTTGCTGCTCACGAGGTGTGCAACTCTGGTTATGCTCCTCGGCCTCCCTAAGCCTTAGTGTCTTCAACTGTAAAAGCAATAACTGTAATTACTCAATAGGATTATTGTGAATACAAAGTGTATTATTGTAAGTGTAACACTAATATGCCATATGGTACAGTGGCCAGTAGTGAGCAATTGGGACTGAATAAATAATATTTGAAACTGTACTTTAGCACTTTTATAAATTTTACAGAGAAAAGTGGTAACCTTTCTTCTTAAGAGGCCATTTATAGTCATTCTAATAATTGTTTATTTTTATACTGAGATATGGATAAAATGAAAAGAGAGGTAAGAGACAGTCCTGACAGTTAATTTTATTAAACTCATGTTCCAGGAAATAGTTCTTGGTTAGGCACAATGTTTAAGAACAATAACCAGAACAATGACTATAACAATGATGATAATAAGGCCCAGAATTGCAAGTTTTGGCAGCCTGACAATCTGTTCTTATGATTTGTGATTGGACAAATTTTTCTCAAAGTAACAAACTGCTTGTACGAGGCACCAGCAGAATCTTCTGAACATCTGTAGTCAAAGGGAGCTAATTTTGCATGCTTTAAGAAGGTGCAGACAGGGAAGTGTGTCTGTGGAATTCTCTTTGCATAACTCTCTATGAGATGCCCAGTGGATGCTTGGTGATAGTGGTGGACATTTGCACATGAGAAATCAAGGGAAAAGAGGAGCCCCACCTGTCATGTTCAAAATACATTATCTATCATTGTTGATCAGGGCTGGTCTGTTTCCTTTTCATAAGAGGGATATTCTGTTTTTTGTTTTTTTTTTTAACTTGTTTCCTTGAAAATTAAACTGGAAAGTTACACCTCAGGAAATTGGGTTTGATTCTTTGCAGAATAAAAATTAAAAAAAACAAATCCTGCTGGGATAAAAATATTTCATGAATTCAGCAATAACTGAATTCCCTTAACTCCAGGCTTGAGTTAGCTCTCTATTCCAGCAATGAGACCAGCTTTTTGTCAGCATGCTTTCCTGATTCTTTACTCACAACCTGGTAGATTACTTTGGAGTTCATATTAATACTTTGAAACTTCAAATTTCCTTAATTAAATGAGATGCATGGAAAAGCACTTAGACAGTCTAGAGATACAATAAAGCAAATAAAATACTAGTCTCCTTCCTTATTTTTGTATTTCTTTCTTCTTTGCCCCTAACAATGATTGATGAAAAACTTTACATCAATATGCTGATGATTTCTAAGATGATTTTTTTAGAACAATGCTCTGTGCAAACACAAAAGCAAAAATAACAGCAGATAGTTTCTTCCACTTTTTGAGCTATTTTTGTAAGCCCACAAGATACATTGGGTCATTTATGGCTTCCTGGTGAGTTTTTCTTAATTGGATCTCAATGAGGTTCCATTTTATTCAATCAACACCTCAGAGAGAAAATTATTTGTATGAATTTGTGGCCTATTTTTGATTTTGTTTTGATCCTAGTAAGCTATTTACAGTTTGAATCATTGATTGATGGAGAACATTCATGAAAAGTTAAAATTTAATTGTACCACACGACAGAGCATATTTACTTTTATTTCTCCTCTGGGAAATTTTATGGAACATATTTTTCTCTTCGCATCCAGACTGGCAGAATCCTTTAACATAATACATAAAAAAATACTACCCCTAAACTGGTAAATTTATTCAAACTCACTCCCTTCCTTCCTTCCTTCCTTCCTTCCTTCCTTCCTTCCTTCCTTCCTTCCTTCCTTCCTTCCTTTATCCTAGCTTACTGTGGGGTAAGAACTTGGTACAAAAAGGTAAAAAGACACATTATTCACTCTCAGTCTATGGGCAAAGATGAGGCAAGTTCCCATAAAGCAGTAATATAATTGCTAAAAAAAAAAAAAACCCTTTGGTTTATTTGCAATTGCAAATTCTTGGATATCCTATGTAGGATATTTGTTAAAGAATTTGTAATAAGTGCAGTAATGGACTATTATGCAGACATTTAAAAGTTATATTTTAAAATAACATTTATTAATGTGAACAGATGATCACTATGACTTCCAAACAAAGAGATTGCACACATATACACATACAGAGCTCTCATTTGGAATACTGTAATAATAATAATAGAAAAAGCAAGTGCTGGCCGGGCACGGTGGCTCAGGCCTGTAATCCCAGCACTTTAGGAGGCTGAGGCGATGGATCATCTGAGGTCAGAAGTTCAAGACCAGCCTGGCCAACATGGCAAAACCCCGTCTCTACTAAAAATATGAAAATTAGCTGGACGTGGTGCGGGGCACCTGTAATCCCAGCTACTCGGGAAGCTGAGGCAGGAGAATCGCTTGAACCCAGGAGGCAGAGATCGCAGTGAGCTGAGATTGCACCATTTCACTCCAGCCTGGGCAACAGAGCAAGACTCCATCTCAAAATAAAAACAAAAAACAGAAAAAACAAATGCCAACACTTACTGAGTCCGCTCTGTGTGGCAGACATTGTACTGAACGTGCCTTACAAATATTCATTTAATTCTCACAACAAGCTCTTTAGGTAGGCAATCTTATTAGCTATTCCAATGACGGGGAAACAGACTTAGGAATTACTTCTCTTGCTGAAGATTAAACTGATAAGAAGGTGTAGATTTAAATTTAGCAGGCCTGATACTGAACTCATGACCACTATGCCAATTTCCCCCCACTATTTTATGTTGTTGCTCTGCTTCAGGTGTGAGAAATGAATGCAGCTACTGTGGGAATTATGAATAAACCAAAGGTTATTTTTTTGCGTGCTGCAGCCCAGTTGTCCAAACCTGGATAAACCCATGGGAATGTCCTACATGCAGAAGTGTGTGCCACAGAGAAAAGAATACATGCCGAAATCACGGGCCAGATGAAATAAAGATGTGAATAGTGGTAATCTTTGAGCCATAGAGTGTGGAGTGATTTTTATTTTCTTCTTTTGCTTACCTGAGTTTACTAAATTTTCTAAGTGCATTTTCTACATGTTTAGTAAGTACATATTGCTTTTTAAATTAGAAAACAGTTATCAGAAATGAATGAACGAAGTTAAGAAAAATACCTACAGAAGAGTTGTGCCTATGTAATGAGAAATATTTATGAACGTTAAAATGTAATAATTGTAATGCTTCAATTCAGCAGCACCCCCCACCCCCACCCATATATCAATTAGAGTTTTAGAGTCTCATAGAAAGTGGCTGAGATAAACTGTTAAGCAATAGGAGTGAATGCCTAAGAGTCAAACAAGTCTGGAAAACGTTTATTCTTGCCCAGGTGATGGGCTGTTTTCCAATTTGAGAATCTGAAAAACATTCATCAGTGTTTATGGATAGTGTCAATTAGAAGGGACATGGGAGGCCATGAACCATATCCTTCATTTAAGAGGGCCCTATTGAACCCTAGCCAAAAAGGATTATTGCATTGTCAGAGTTTTACAAAACATATTCCCATATTATTTGCTTAAATCTTATTTTTACTTGACTATCCCCCAAATTGTCTTTATATATACCCTTATGAAGTAGGTTAGGCCCATTTAAAAGAAGTACCACTCTTAAGTAAATGGAAAATATCTGGTTACCTCCATGGGACCTCTATTAGATCACCCTTGAAGCTGAAAAGCCCAAGTTACTTTATCTTTTAAATGGAAGTCTTGCATTTTAAACCTATTTGTTCTGTGCCTTTCCCTCAATAGGCTTCCAGTCTTCATGCTTCCTCCAATGCCGAGAAAAACTTCCTGGATTGTAGCCCCTGGTAAAACATGTTCCTTTATCAAAAATGATCTGCTGGATAGATAGAGTAATCGTGGCTATATTTGCATATCTCAGCATCATGTCAGCTGGCCCTGAGTGGGTGCTTGATAAATATTATAAAATTAATACACAAATGGCATCTTTTAAAATTGAAGCACAATTATTGGTCCAATGTCATCATATCTTCAATTCTGACTGTTTATGTCTTTTGGTTGCTATGCTTTTTAAAGACTGGTAGGGCCTCTCTTCTTAGTGGCCCTTTCTTCAGTTGGTTGCTCACATTGTTCCTCTGCAGTGAAACTCTCCTCCACATATCCTTTTCATGTTCAATTGTCTTTATTTCTGGATACTCTTCAAATACAAAAGGGCATTTAATCTTGCAATGCAAAATACCAGCCACTTTAAATTTGTGTCACCTGTAAAGCTTAATGTTGTGCTAACTATTCCATCATGCAGATCACTGGCAGAAACATAGAATACCAATATTCTTAAGTCAAAGTCAAAAAGAAATCCACTAGTGATGTTGCCCCAGTGTGCCTCAGATTGACACCAATCTATTGATTATCCTTCTGAATACAGCCTCTGTAATAACACAGTGGATTGCTCCTGCTATCTATCAAGTATTGTGGTCTCCCAAGGAGTCACAGATGATGCATTGAAATAGTTTATTGGTGTAGAACATCTTTAGTCTCAGGAGAACAAGACATTTTATACAACAAGTGGGTGGTAAATCACATTTTTGAAAATTGAATTATTTTTAAAATGCTCTTAGGTACTGTTTAGGGAAGACCTATAATAAAACCTATTGTCAAATGAAAAATTTGTGAGAAAAGTTAATAACTATCCCCTAATGTATTTCTTTGAAATTGGCTATTTTACAGCAGATTTTCTCCAAGGAGATCGCCTGTATTCATTTTCTTCCCATAAGCTTTATAAAATCTGTAAGGGCTAATAGCTCTTGGAACTGTATGTGACTTATCTGAGGATTAATGACTCAACCTCAGTGCTTCCTTGCTGGTGTCCTGGGCTCTCTCTTAGACCTCACAGCCTCGAATGCCTTGAAAAAAAATGGCTTATCTGCCCGAATCATCCATTACTAAAACTGGCGCTTTCCGGTTTGCTTACCTTTCTTGTGTTGAGATGTTGTTTAAATACAGAGCAACTAGAGAAGTTGCTGATGAGATTAGTTCTAATTGTGTGTCCTGCTACCAGGAAACAGAAGTTGGCTGGCCATGTTCCAATGAAGTAGGGTGCAAGTGTGATGAATTTGTGGTTTCTCATTTAACATTAATTTGAGACAGATACCTTTGTGCATCATTAAGCCCACTGATAGCCTATAGAAGACTTATGAAATTATATCAAAATTTTGTGGGTACGTGTACCACACTTAATGGTTTTTTTCAGATTCTCAGAGGCCCACAACCTAAATAACTTTAAGAATTACTATGTTATGAGTATCTTTAGTCTTTGGCCCCCTGTTACTAGATTCTTTATTAGATATGCCCTTTAAAAATACATTATCTTTAAAAGTTTAGACTTTATTGGTAGTCAAAGCAATGTAAATATGTGTATCAGATATTACATTTTATTTATCATGTTGGTGAAGTTTACAAGGATGAAACTTCTTAGTGCTGACACACATGTGAGAAAGGAGACACTCTCATACTGTCCCGGTGAGAGGTGATACTCTGGGTGGCAGTTTGGCAAAGGTCTTGAAATATGCATATAATTGGAACAGCAATTCTGTTTTGAGGAACTTATCCTAAGGAAAAGAATTGGACAATTATACAAAGATATGTATCTCAAGATCCTTACTGCAGTCTTGTTTATAATAGCAAGAAGTTTATAACTGTGCAATAGTAGGAATATTCATTTGAGTCAGTTATCATGCACTCATAAATAGGATTTTCACAAAATAATATAGCTGTGATTTATCATTAAGGAAAGACACTCATATTAAATAATAATGGTAGTTATAAAATAATATGTGTAGTATTGAATAGAAACTATTTGTTAGGCATGAATGGGAAAGCAGTCTGAAAGGATATACAATGAAAAGATAATCAACAAAATTATATTTCTGTTTACACTTAAATAATTAGACTTTTGATGGTTTTTCTTTTTTACCTATTTTTAAAATATATATTTTGTCAACAAATATATATATAACCTAATTTTTAAACTTATATGTCATAAAATTATAAAAGGTTATAAAATCCTAGTAAAAAAAGGATGTGTTTTGAGAACAGAAAAAATTTTCTGCAATAATCTAGTGGGTAAAATTTCCGTCTTCTCATTATAGACACTAAGCATTCAATTATTTAGCTATTGATTTGTAGAAAGACGACCACTTCTTTCTTGAAGATCAACTTATGTGTACATTTTGTGTTTGGGTATGGAATTATCATCTGCTATGCGCTCTATCTAGGATCACCAAATGCCTCACTAAAGGTGAGAAGAATGCCATGAGCTTCTTATACTTCATCCTCTTTTTTTCCTCTTAACCTCCAGCCCAAGGCTGAGAACAAAGTTTTCACTGCGTTAATATGTGGCCTATACAAATAAAAGCTAAAGATTTACTTATTTCATCATCAAAACTTTTATGGTATTTACTGGGTTCCAGTCACTATTCTAAGAACTTTGCAAATACAAACTCCTTAATCCTCCAAGCGACCATAGGATTGCAGGATTATTATTATCCCCATTTTATAGATGAAGGAACGGGTGCCTTACACATAGGTGGAGTAACTTGCCTGAGTCCGAGCAGCCAATGAATGAGAGTGAATGTTAACCTTAAAAGTTGGCAATTGCAGTGATATAGATGAAAACCAGAAGTGGAAAAAGTCTGGGTGTTCTTACAATGAGGATGGTTTAAACAGACAATGACAGATGTTTACATTGGAATACTATGCAGCCACCAAAACGTTTTTGATAACTTTTTCCTTTTCTTTTCTTCTTAAAAAATGGCTTTATTGAGCTATAATTTGCATATCATACAATTAATCTGCTTAAAATGTTAAGTCCAATGGTGTTTAGTTTTATCACAGAGTTGTGCAATCATTATCATAATCAATTTTAGAAAATTTTCATCACCCCTCAAAAACACTGAATAAGTTGTACTTTGCCATTTCTCTCCCCACCCTCCACTTATCCTTTGCCCCTCTTCTCCCCACCCTGGGCAATCACCCCTACTTTCCACCTCTATGTATTTGCCTCTTATGGATATTTTCAGACATTCTTCCTAACTGTAATTACATATTCTTTGACCAATATCTCCCTGTCCCTCATCACCCCTGACCACTCAAGCCTCTGGTAACCATGATGCTACTCACTACTTCTATGAGATCAGCTCTTACAAATTCCACATATAAGTGAGATCATGCAGTACTTTGATAAATTTTTAATGGTGTGAGAAAATGTTTCCAATAAAATATACATCAAAGATGTCAAATGTATAACTAATACCACAGTCTTGTGCAAAAAAATAGCTAAATAAATAAAATAGAAAATAAAGACCAGTAAGTGACTATAACCAAATGCTAATGGTAACTGCTTCAAGGAGGAGTGAGACTGTAAACAATTTTAATTTGTATTAGTCATTTTGTGATTTTCACAATGAATAGGGTGAACAACATTACTTTAAAATAACAGTTGTGATTTATTTTCTTCCTGTTACTATCTAGCAAGGAAAGCAACACACCTCAAGAAAAACAGCACTACAATTTAAAATCTGGAAACATGATGTCTGTTTCAGTGGTGGCACCAATACATGTTACCCTGAGCAGATATGTTAGGGAACTGAGTATAAAAGAATTTATGAATTTCCCATGAGTTCGGCTCAAACTTCAGTCTCTGGGGAACATGGGTCATTTCTTTCTTCCAGTGCTAAAATTCTGTTGGGCTTCTCGCTTTGTAAAAGTGCAAAAATTGAAAAGTGTGAAGCAAGAGTGTAATAAATAAAAAATACCATAGTAAACAGTAGACAGCCATCTAAGTAGAGGGCTTTGAGGTCTGCTGGGAAAATCTCTACAGAAAACTGGAATGTAGAACTATTTTACTATTAAATATTAATTTGTTTGCTTTTTCTTATCTGTCCAAAATTCTGATACATGATAATAACAATAATGTTTTAGTATGTAATACATTCAACATATTACCAGTAAGGTAGTAGATCTTCTTTTTCTCTAGCTAGAAACACAGACAGCTAGAAATAGCAAAACTGAGTGGATTTTTTGCATAAACAAAATTAATTATTCTGAGGCAGGAATGGAATCTGATCTGGGGACAGAGATGCAGAGAACTTGCTTTACTCTCTCTTTTGCTGGGATGAGAAAGTTGAGAGAGGTACTTTAGGCACATAGCATAGCTAAAAGACTCAGCTAAGAGTGTGGGGGTATATGCATGGGCATGTGATTAACACATAGTAACAGCAGAAACACTGGACTCAAGGAAAGAATGAAATTTTGACAGTGGAATGTAACCTTGCAGGGAGGGGAGATTCCTTTTCTGCCCCTGGGTGAAAAGAAAATTACTGGAGGACTGTGGCAGTGATTCTCGGATAATAAGTGCATCTCTTTCCTAGAGAGGCATTGGATCAGCTTTCTGGGTTAACAGGTTCACTGATGATGCATAATCCATCTACAGTTCATCAGCCTGTGGAATGCCAGTCTGCCATGTTCAATAGCCATACTCTAAGGCACCTGTGTGCCCTGTCTGGCAATTGTCTCTTTTTAATCCTGTCTATACTACTTTGTCTTGCCTTCTTTCCTCACTGTCAGGCAAGCTGGATTAACCTTTATACACAAACTGTGTATTTCTTGTTCCTTGGAAGTTCTAAGATAACTGGGCTTCTTGGATGGAGCAGTGTTTATTTTGTTTGTTTTACTTTTTCTTCTCAAAGTACTGACATTCACAACTGATCCCTTGGATGGAACAGGCATTCCTCAAAGTCTTGGAGTTATCGTGGAAGGAAGACCCTGGAGAAGAAGGACCAAGGGCATTTCTAGAGTTACTTGGCATTAGACTGTTAAAAGAAAGTGATTTCATTTTGTACCTTAAGCTCTTGAAGGGGTGCTGGTTGTCATGATGGGGAAGCTGTGGACTACCCCTCTACTGTGTTCCTCCAGAATCCTAATTTGTACATGTCAACACTTTGAAAAGATTCTGCTATTGTTTTTTAAAAAATCTATTCTCCCTTTTCTCTCTTTTTTTTTTCTTATGGCCTCAGTAGACAGAAAATATAAACCTTCTCTCCAACATTGACCTTAGTTTAATACTTGATCCCAATGTTCTAATGAGTATTTACTCTTAGATGTCCCACTGTCTTCAAATTAATAATAATCGTTATTATGTAGACAGCACCCTCACATCTGCATCAGACATTCTGAGCTTCATGCTGTTCTTCATTCTCCCAGACACTCGGACATAAAAATTCAGAATTACCTTTGTCTCCTCTCTTCACCTGTTCCCACAGCTAGTAAGTTCCTAAGCCTCTTGTGCTCTTCCTTTTGTCTACTGTTTTCCTGAATCAATGTGGCATTTTCTTTCTAAACCAATAGTTAAGGTGCTTATATTAGTCCTTGTTCTATTAACTATCATTTAGAAATGGCAGAAGGCAGCCATTATGAGCCACTTAGATATACCATATAATAGCATATCTACTAGCACAATAGCATATCAGCATTAGACACAGCAGAAGCTACATTAACTAACCCCTATCTACTCAGCTCATCAGTCTGATTCCTTTTCCATTTTGCAAACATTTTCAGTGATACCAATGATCTGCTGCATGCTGTTAGTTGGTTTGTATGTTTTCCAAGCTCCAGTTATGTTTCTTCTCAAACCTGTTTATGCACGTGAAAACTTGCTATTAAAATTATGCAGACCATTTAAATATAAACCCCCTGATTAGTCTGTTCTCGCACTTCTATAAAGAATGAGCTGAGACTGGGTGATTTATAAAGAAAAGAGGTTTAATTGGCTCATGGTTCT
This sequence comes from Pan troglodytes, assembly GCF_028858775.2. Classification (NCBI taxonomy): domain Eukaryota; kingdom Metazoa; phylum Chordata; class Mammalia; order Primates; family Hominidae; genus Pan; species Pan troglodytes. Next base: position 122,600,520 of record NC_072411.2, read on the forward strand.
CCGGGCTGTACAGGCTTCCGCTTCTGGGGAGGCCTCCAGAAACCTACAATCATGGCGGAAGGGCAAAGGAAAAGCAAGAATGTCCTCACATGAGGAAGGGGAGGTGCTACACAATTTCAAACAACCAGATCTCCTGAGAACTCGATCAGGAGAACAGCAAGGGGGAAGTCCGCCCCCATGATTCAATCCTCTCCACCGCATCTCTCCTCCAACACTAGGAATTAGAATTTGACATGAGATTTGGGTGGGGTCACAGAGCCAAACCATATCACCCCCATTTAAAGAATGACTTGTTTCTTGAAAAATGAAGCCTAATGGTTTTGAAAAACTTAAAAAACAAGTTGCTGAAAAGATGCTGCTTTAAATTAAATATGTAGAATAAATATAGATATGTATTTATATTTAAATGACTTCCTGCTTTAGCTAACTTTTCAATTAATGAAACAACTACTCAACTTGACAATGGGGATCAGAGGCTTTAGTGTGTGCCTTGAGGGAGTGCAGCACAGGAATCCCAAGCATGGGCTCTGGCAGCTGTCCGTGTTCAAGTCCTGTTTCTATTTCTAACTACCTGTGCTTGGCTTTCCTTATCTGTGAAATGAGGATAAAATGAATTTCCATCTCGTATGTGGATCAAATGAGTTAACTTTTGCAATGCACTATAAAGAGTGCCTGGCATATAATAAGTACTCAATAAATATCATTTATTGGTAATTTTTAGGTAAAGGTAGGAAATGGGAAATATTAACCATTTTTAGGTAAAGCTGGGAAATGAGAAACAGTAAGACATGGAATTGACCTGGAAGGAAACCTAAACAATGCCCTTGATGTCCTGCAATTCATAAAATAAGGAGCCACTTCAGTCACTTTTCTGAGAACAGACAATAGAAAAGATAATCCTAGCTATTGTAATTGATAAAAATGCTGACAGTATAAATAACAACGGTATTTTCAAGGTACGTTAATAACTCTTGAATGTTTGTATGACTTTTCTCTTTGATCCATCAGAATAAACATAAGAATTAGAATCTAATTCTAGCTTTGCCACAAATTACTTAGGTGATCTCCTGCCAGACACATTTCCTTTCTAGGCTGAAGATCCCTCTTTGGGCAGTTGGAGGTAATAGCATCTGCCTGTCTACTACTTCACGGGATATAGGGTAATAAGGGTACAGAGAGATAGGTAGGAGAGAGTGGATTAGGGAGAGGCTGTCGACCCCCTGTAAGAATGAAGTCACCACATGACAGCTGTAAGAGAGTGTTCTATCTGGGGGCTTTTTGGGTGGCTGGAATTGAAGGTGTATTCATTTTTTTATAGGCCATACACCTATTCATGTCTTAGCTCTGTGTTCTGCAATTCTCATTTATGGTATAAATGGGAATGATTGGGACTTAAATGACAGGATACAGAGCAGAAAATAAAATAGATGGGAGTGGTTAGTGTGGGATCTGGATTCATTCTACATCTCTCTGTGGACAAATCTGCACAGAGAATATCGTTTGGGCTATATTGGGCTGGAATTTCTTCAGATTTAAAGGTGTTGAGAAGCTTGGCTGCCCATTGTTCAAATAAGGTATATGCAACTGATGTCAACACAATGTGTTGAGGAAATGTCACATCTGTCTGCAATTGGCTACCTCTCCATAGGAGAAACACTGCTGGAAGCCTGGAGACCAGATGTTGCTTTCAATCAAATAGAGGTCAAGCAGCTTTAGATCAAGAATGTCTGCACCTCTCCATCACTGGCCCTAAGAGAAACATGCAAAACATTTCAGTGGAATCATAATTGTTTTAGTTCATGTTCCCATTTTTCCTGGTATATGACATTGAAGCCACTAGTCTAGAGCAACCAAAACAGTGGCCCCTGGTCCAAAGACTATAAAGAAGACATCAGAGCAGTGAGATTCTCATTCACAATGTCACAAGCCTCAGTTCCAGCCCTGGCTTTGCCATTGCAGTTGTTGAGGGAGCATGGAAATATCACTTTTTCTCTCTGGACTTCACTATTTCAAACTGAGGAATGACAGCATTATCCTAGATGGTTCGTGTTATCCTTTCTGGGTTTAACATTCTGTAATTATGCAGATATGAAGGAAGCTTGGCCTTGACTAAGCCTTGGGACAGCCACCTGGACAGTAAGTACAGTGAAGTTTCCAAGACAAAGTCTTTTTTAGTATTTTCTACTAGCCCACGAGGGAAAAACAGGCTAGAACAGCTGGTCGGAAACATGTCCTGTGCCAGAGTAAGAAATGACTGATTGTGAACTTAATTTTAAGGGACTCTCCAATTAAACCTCTTAGATTCATTAAAAGAAAAAACTCATCCTTTCACTAACCCCATGTGCTGGGAGTTGGGGGGTATCTAGGAGTTAATGTGCATTCCAGGTGGGTTTGCTTCTTGCACATTTGCAAAGGTCTTCTGTTGGAGTGACAGTAAAACAGAAGAGCAAAAACATCCAGGTTTCTTTCCAACTCAATTTCATGCCAATAACTATGCATATATTGAGCATTCATTAAATGAAAAGCTCTCTGTTAGGTGCTGCTGGGGATGAACAGGACATTGTGAAGAGGTAATTGTTCACCCTAGTCCTGATGTTTTTTTTTCCCTGAGTACATCTCCTGCCTTTTCTCTCCCCTGTAGCTCACTTCCCATTGCTGAAGTTGGGGGACATATTGACTAGCAAACTTGGGAAGAACAACTGGCTTGATTCTGCCCTTTTTCCAGGGAGCCCGCCTCCCTGTGCACGGTATTTGCTCTGAATTGCTTTGTTCCATGGCAACTTCTGCTGCTAAGTTGTTGTCAGGAGGACGGGAACTGCAGTTTTCAGGTAAATGACTTTATAACCTTCCAGTATTTTTGGTATTGGTCAGAGGTATTGAAAAATTAAAATGAAAGAGTGAAATTTGGAAAGCAAATTATACTTGTGGCAAGATGGGCCAAGATGTGCAGTGTTTAGTCATGGAATTAGTATGAGAGAAGGGTCCTCTGACTTTGGTGATTTGTGGAGGTTTGAAAAAACTGCAGATGCATTTTTATAGTTATGTAGCTGACATTTAACTACTGTGACCTGGGTGAGATCTTTAAGACAGCCACACAATATTTTGTCTTTGGTGAATGATGGAAATTTATAGAGGTTTTGTCCATAGGCAAGAGGCTATTTTTATGGAGAGAACAACATCTGTGGGAAACTTCAGCTAGTTCACGGGGGTGACAGAGAGCTCACACCTTGGTTTCTTGCAAAGGTCTGGCTGATAGACTTGAAGCTGAGACATGTGATTATTGAGCAAGAGCTTCTCCATTGGCCTTTTAGGCACTGGTGGGTATAACAATACTAGCTGCACTTAAAAGTCAAGGCAACTGGGTTTTACAAAGCACTGGTGAAGTTCTAGCTTACTAATGTTAGGCCTGGATGTTAACCCAGTCAATGCTAGATTGGCTGTTCTGAATCCCACTCTGCATTCAGGAGCAGGGAGGAAGCTGTAGAGAGACTAAGCCTGAATTCATGTAAGTAGCCCACAGGTTCAAAAATGAAAAATATTCAAAGAACTTTTGGGTGAGTTTCAAGGAGATTCAGTTTCTATAGGTGGGCATACATCCTAAAATCCATGCCAAAGAAAATACGGAATTCAAGTCAGAGGAAGCCAGTGTCTTGAAGAACGCATGGGGCAAAGGGTCTGGACTAGGCCCCTGAGAGCCTGGGCATGAAAATAGCATTAAAGCTTCCGTTCAGGGATCCATTTGTGGGGCATGGGGGAAGGGGGAACTTCAGCTGAAACAAATGTGGGAATGAAGTCAAATATCTTCTCTGGCAGGCAGATTTCCTTGGGCTAAGTAATTCTGTAAGAGAGGCATGGAAGTGGCCCATATGACAAAGACTGAACATTCCTGGTCAAAAGAGGGTGGATGTTATGATTAGATAGAGGCCAGACTCAGGGCAGTACCAGAAGGCAAGAGTGTATGGGAGAAATTAAGAAGTGTGGGATACAGGGAACACGTAAAATATTAACCCACATTGGTAGGTGTCTGCTCACTGAACCTCATAGATCGTGGATTTTAGGCAACTGATAGCCATACTTTGGCTAAAAAAAAAAAATGCTTACACCTTGCTCTTCTTCATTCAGATACCACTGAGTCACTGTTATGGTTTTGGCAATGCTATGTTCTCAGCTCATAATTTTGTCTCAGGCAGCTCCTTTAGGGGTTAGAGATTGGCTCTCTCCAAGTTTGGTGGGTGGATTTTCTTGGAAGCTTTATTAACTCCTAGGATGCTTTAAAACATGAAGCTCATCTAAGCTTTGCATTAGATTGATATAACTTCAAAGGCTTTGAATGAACCACATTCAAGTCTGAAGGAGACATCCCAAGCTGTTGCTGTTAAAGGGAACTAATGGAACCCCATTGGTGAAGACAGAGAATAAGTGGAAGAGAGTTGCTATGGTTTGACTCTGTGTCCCCACCCAAATCTCATCTTAAATTATAATCCCCATGTGTCGAGGGAGGGACCTGTAATCCCCATGGGTCGAGAAAAGGATGTGATTGGATCATGGAGGCTATTTCCCCCACACTGTTCTCAGGATAATGAGTGCATTCTCAGGAGATCTGATGGTTTTATAAGTGTCTGGAAGTTTCTCCTTTGCTCTTCTCTTTCCTGCCGCCATGTGAAGAAAGTCTTTGCTTCCCCTTGCCTTCTGTCATGATTATAAGTTTCCTGAGGCCTCCCAAGCCAGGCAGAACTGTGAGTCAATTAAATCTTCTTTGTTTATGAATTACCCAGTCTCGGGGCCATTCTTTACAGCAGTGTGAAAACAGACTAATACAAGGATGAATTCTAGGATTTAATTTTGTTTGACTGAACAACGTAAAAGAATACAATTTGGACATGGATTCCTTTGAACTTCAATTGTTTTGGACTTTAACTGGCTCAATGGCATAAGACTTTTTTTTTTAAGAGAGAAAAGTGGGCTACATAAGCAAAGGAAAACATGCTTGGGAAACAGAAGTCAACTTTAACTAAAGAGTTGGCTCTGAGTGGACGAGAAGTAGAGATAAAACTGTAAAGGTAACAGGAATGGAGTTTTTGAGCTGGAAGAGTACTTTGTGGTCATCTGGTCAAGTCTTGAAGTGGAATCAGGACACCTGTGTTCAAACCAACTCTACGCCAATTAGTAGCTATGTAACTGTATTCAAGCTAACATCATTTGCCTTCGGTTTGCTGATCATTATAATAAGGTTTAAATAACATATAATATGTGGAAATACCTAGTGGAATTCAGACATATATTAGGTGTTCAAAGAGGAATTCTTAAACTCATTGAATCTAAATCTATTCCCTCTCCCAATTTAGTACATGAGATAATTGGGGCTTAAAGAAGTTAATTTATTTAAGTTTCCAGAGTTAATAGTGGCAGAGATGAGATTCAATCTATATTTCTCTTTTCTCCCTATCCAGTGGACTTTCTGTTTAAAGTGGCATGATTATTTCAGTAACAGCTTTACAGATGGCTTGTTAGATTAGGATCACACCAGGGCTCTTGAAAGATGGGAAAGATTGTGCTGTTTTTGTCAAATCACTGATAATTTTGGTAATATGAGCCTGGTGACCTACAGGATGGATAAAGGAAAGGATGCTTTTTAGAGGACATTGATTTCTGTTCCATTGTAAACTTCAAGAATACAAGTGGCTAGTCTGTCCTTTTCCCAATATATACACAGTTCAAGCAGTATTCAGTTCATAGATGTACAATAAATATATGTTGAATGAATAATTAAAAGGAATTAATAAATCAAGTAAGTAAATAAGATACGTGCATGAGTGAATGTAGTGGTGTTTACTTACATATTGGCCTTTCACTTCCTTTTTCTAGCTGAACAGCAGAATATTCAAGGTTTAAAAACTCATAAGGACATGGTCAATGTCTTCTGGATCATTACTGTTAGAAATATACTAATTTTACCAAGACCTGTTCTTTCTTGAGAATAGGTAATGAGAATCCAGTCTGGTTAAAAGCATTAGATTCAGAATCCAACAAAATTGGATTTGAGTCTTGACTTGGCTCTATTACTTATTAACTATGTGATTTTGAGCAAGGACTCAAGGGGAGGAAATAGAGCAGAATAGGAAAAAAGTGGCCAATATATGATCATTGACAGAGTTTTTTTTTTTTTCCAAATTAGTTTGCCAACCTATGGGAATTCCTGGAAACACTTATTGTCATAATTATTTGCTTTAGCCTGGGCCATACTTTAGCTGATGGGACAAGGACCAACAAGGTCCAGGAAAATATGAATTGTTCATAGATCCAAAACTATTGTGATGCAAGAGTGGCGGTAATGCATTTATTTGTCCAAATACACTGGGAAACAGACACACAGTCAGTTTCACACTTTTCAATTTGTGGAGTATTCATTTACTTTGCTTCAATTTTATATACCTTCCATTTGTGGAGAAGAAGCAGAAGCGATATCCCAATAGCACTCAGTTTGCTATTTATTACCAAGTTCTGGGAAAGAAAAAATGTTCAACAAAGAGAAGTGCTTTCTCCTTTGTCTAAATTCTCAAAGTACGTTGCAACTCCCTTGTCACAATGCACCGATCACCCAGCAATGCAGTTGTTTCTGTTTGTGTTTTACTGTCCTTTTATTATTCTCTTCCTTTCTCTCTCCTACTGCCTAGATCATAGTAGGCATTCACATCAGTTCCCTTACTGTTTTGAAGGAGTGCCTTCCGAGGGCTGAATTTATTAACTGAAAAGTGTTTCTAATTATGTTTTTAAAATTTATTATTATAGATGATTAAGAGACCATGATATTTGCTTGACATACCGAAATTTCTCTTTATGCTGAATGATTTGAACATCCAAATATTGCCTTGAGGCAAGAGCCACCTAAAAGCTTTTTGTATGTCAAAGCCAAGGCAAACCAGGAAAATGATGTACCCCTTCTGCTCAGAATTTAGCTGACTGCATTGAAGAATCTCTAGATTTTGGAAGTCTTGTTCTCTCTTGAAAATGTCCCAAATGACTTTAAGCAAGAAGGTTACCTAGAACCATTCTCATCCAGCAGGATTTCTTTCTGAACAGAATATAGAGGGTGGGAACTTTTCTTTTTCTTTTTCTTTCTTTCTTTCTTTCTTTCTTTCTTTCTTTCATTTATTTATTTTTTGCGACAGGGTCTCGCTATGTCACTAAAGCTGGAGGGCAATGGCATAATCATAGCTCACAGCAGCCTTCAACTGGTGAGCTGAAGCAATTCTCCTGCTTCAGCCTCCTGGGTAGCTGGGACCACAGACATACACCACCATGTTCCACTAATTTTTGTATTTTTTAATTTTTTTGTAGAGATGGGGTTTTACTATGTTGCCCAGGCTAGCCTTGAACTTATGGCTTCAAGTGGTCCTTGAGGGTGGAAACTTTCTACTGCTGAAGGAATCCCTGTGACTATAATCCCTTCTCTTTATCAGAGTTTTGTGCTAGTGGAAAGCTGTGGAAAGCTTGAGTTACCCAAATTATAGTTATTATAGCTTAAGACAAGCACCCTGGAGAGGGAGGGCATCTATGTTTCAGCCCTTACATCCTACCATAGCAATTAATTAGCAGAGCAAAGAAGCAGCAGGATAGATCTATGGAGGTGGGGAGCATCCACCTCTTCCTTATACTATAAACATAATGGTGGAAGAGAGGGAAAATTCTCCAAGTATTCCATGCAGCCTAATAGATTTATTTCAAACTCTAGATATAGCTTTTGCAGATATGGTCCTTATCTCAACTTCTTGCCTTTTTCCCATAGGATTCCTCCTGCAATGCATCCTAAGCACATTAAACTGCTATAGTTTCCCTAATTCCTCCTACTTATTCACACATAGTGCCTTGCATGCATGTTTCTCCATGCCTGGAATGCCCTCTTGGGCAAGTTACTCATCTTTCTAAGCCTGTTTCATCATCTGTTGGGTAAAGATAATCAAAACATCTTCCTCATTGGGGCTATTGAGAGGATTAAATAAGATGATCCGTGGAAAGGGCTTAGCACAGTTTCTGGCACCAATGAGCTCAATAATTGTTATTTGCAATTTTTTATTCCTTTGTCTGCTTGACAAAGTTGTGCTCATCCCCTAATAACCATATGAAATATACTTTTTTGCTTTGAAATTTCCATTGTCTGTCAAGTAAATCATTGCTTTTTCTTGTATGCTTCCATATGATTCTATACATATTTACATTATAGTCAGCTGGAATTTATTTAGTTGTCTGTCTTCTCTGAAGGACTGTGACCTTTTGAAGATGGGGACTGTGTCTTGGTCATTTTTTTTTGGCTTCTGAGTTCCTCTGTAAATAAAAAAAATTAATATTTGTTAAATTAATTTTTGATAGAGCAAGTGAGTGAGTCAGCAAATTCATAAATGAAAAAAAAAAGATTCTTAAAAAGATGTACCATGGCAGAATAAATGAAGGTTTCTAAAAGTATGATTGAGAGACTGCAGGTTTTGACTAACTCATTGCTATTTCATTTTTCTGAAAAAAGTTCAAGATTCTATAAGCATTTGTTTTATGAATAGTGAAATATATAAGAATGTTACTGGGGTGGATCAAGAGATTAAATTGACTTAAGGTCAATTTTCTAGCTAAGGAATGAAAGGATGCACTGGGAAAATATGAGCAGCTTTGTGATGAAGAGAAGAGGAACAGAGAAAGTGATCAGAGAAAGGGAGACAAGATGGGAGTGGCTGGAGGAATTTTGGGAGAGAGATAATTGGGACAGGCGTTGAAATGAGAAGCTATTTGGGAGAAGGTGAGAGAGAATTCAAAGAGAATTTTTAGGAAACTTCAAGGCAACTCTCTTTTCCGTTTATCCAAAGAAGCCATCCTTAAACCACTCTAATTTAACTGACTTTCCACATAAAACAGCTCTCCCCATTCCCTCTGTAAAACACAGATACTTGGTGCTGGCGATTGGATGTTTCTCTGCCATTTTCTCTAAAAACATCAGATGTTGGTTAGAGAGACCGATCTTCCCGCATTTGTTTTCTGTCTTCCCTAGATTTGGTTTCTGGAAATCCTTTGCAGCAATCCGCAAGGACTTTCCTGCTTCATGACCAGGTTTTCTTCTGACCTACCTAGATGCCTCCATCCATAACTTCTGAGAACATGTCCTTCCTAGATTCTTTCAGAGAGGGGCCCTTACTCACAGATGCAGGTCTGTGTTGAATTTCAGCCTTAACTACATGCCCTCAGAACTGCCTCTTCCCTGAGAAGAGGAACCACCTCTCCTGCCCTGTATGTTCTGTACTCCAGATTATTGATTTATCTCAGATTAGTGCTCATGGAGCATGCTGGGTAGCTGGGGACATGGTACATGGCATTTGATCTCTATCTTCTTTGAAACATATCAAAACATTAACATCAGCCAGCCTCTTACATAAAGCTATACTGTAAACACGTCTTTGCTTATATTCTATTTTTGCTTTCTGATGTAGGAAGAAAAAAATAGAAAGTTATTCTCTCCTTACGTATAACCCTATTATGTTGCAAGTAGATAAGCTTTGGAGGAAATAACTAAAATGTGATGTACCTGGTTAGAAACAGATCCTGTAAATTGATCATATAGTAGTAAACACAGTAAAATCGGTGATTTCCTCATGAGTAGAAGGAGAATTGCTACAGAAATATCAAAGGGCAAGCAGAGCTACAGGATTAATGGCCATACACCCTTTTGAGTTTATCAGAGCATGAATTTTTTGCAGGGAGCTGGCCAGGATCGCTGATTGAGTAGATTACTTTGTAAAAGTACAAAAACAGATTTTTATCATGCTGGGATGTTTACAAGCTGATGTTTATGGGCTAAAAGTAGAAGGTGAGATATCAAAATGAATTCATCATATTGTTTTTGTACCACATTTTATGATTTCCCAAAGACTGTCTTGACACAGGACATGCATTTTTACTAACACTGCAAGAAAGGGAAAATTTGAGGTGCTGGTGGATTTGTCTTGAGCCCAGTTCTCAGTGCCACAGTGAAAAGTAGCTCCCTGTCCTTCCTAACTGGTGTGATTCCAGGGGCAGTAATAAGAGCCATCTTCTTATGATACCTGAGCCTGATGTACTAATGACTCATGCCTCTGGAGTCAAGTATTGACCTCGTTATGTGACCAGTTTAAAAGAACCCCTTAATAGGCATTAACTCCTTAGCCACTTAGTTTATGAAGAGATTTTTATTTCCAACACTAGTGCCTGAAGACTTTATTTGTGTCATGGTGAAGGTGAAAGAAATCCTTGAAAAGGATGGAAAATTGAATAAATAAATTGCAATTTTATAATGCAAAGCTATTTTGAAAATTGATTCTTAAAAGCAGCGTTTAGATTGTCAGTTCTAATCATCTGGGATTTGTTTGATGAATTTAATATCATAAACTTCTGAAGATAATATGAAATCAAAGATGCCTTCCAGCTCAAATAAAAGATTGATCCCACAATAAGACAGGATTCATGAGTGGGATCCTTCCTGGGCTATTTAATACCCTTTGGCTCTTGGGCATGCCACTTCACACTGAATGAAACTCTGAACTTGACCTGGAAATTGAAGTTGGGTAGGAAAAGAAGGAGAGTTGGATTAGGTGATCTTGGGTCAGGTAAAATCACAGCTTATTTCTATACTGCTGGCTCCATGATGCCTTACTTTGCCAGTTAAAACATCTGCAAAAAATATAAGGGAAATAGATCCACGTACCTATTCAAAAGAGGTCCCTTCACATGTGGCTGTTGGAATTGTTAACCAAATAAGGCAAGTCATAAGCTGAAAGTTCATTGTAAACATGCAACTGCAGATCTAACTGAGGCATGGTTTCCTAACAATCCATGTTTTACTTCCGTGTTAAATAATTCCCGTAAATAACAGATCAACAACTTGTTCTTTCTAGTATTTTAATGTGAACAAAAAAATCACTCTTTCTGGAGAATTAGGCTATGGATTACAATTCCTATATTGCAGATGGGGAAACTGAGACTTCATAAAATTTTGCTTTTTCCAAGTTCATACAAGAGAGCCCAAACTTATATGCAAGTCCTAGCTAATCACACTAATTTTTGGAACCCAATTACAAATTGTTGGTATGGTATTTCATGTTTTTTGTTTTGTTTTTGAGACGGAATCTCACTCTGTTGTCCAGGCTGGAGTACAGTGGCACGATCTTGGCTCACCGCAACCTCTGCCCCCCGGGTTCAAGCGATTCTCCTTCCTCAGGCTCCGTAGTAGCTGGGATTACAGGCGCCTGCCACGGTGCTCCGCTAATCTCATGCCTGTAACCCCAGCACATTTGGAGGCTGAGGCACGAGGTCAGGAGTTCAAGACTAGCCTGGCCAAGATGGCGAACCGCATATCTACTACAAATACAAAAATTAGTCAGGTGTGTCATATTTTTGAAAATCATTTCCTACAGGTACCCTATAAAATTTCTTTTAGAGGAGGTTAAAACTGATTTAGTGAATTCACATATTATTGGGGTAAATTTAAGAGAAATAAGCCAGCTTTGCCACCTCCATCTGTCAGTTTCACTGTTGGAATGAATGAGGTGGGGACTTTAATATCCATCTGGAAGATATTCACTTTATAACATTGCTATACATCACTGTATGGGTCAGAGAACCAGGCTAATCATCTAAGTAAATATTGTCGTTAAATTATTTCCCATTGTGTGGGTTTAAGCTTCATTAGGTCTAGAGTGGAAAGAATACCATTAGCTCAGTGTTTATGGCTAACTATTATTTTTCATTTTGGATTTGGTGTGATAAATTTAGCAAATAACACTGAAAACAGCTCTTATGCTTGAAAGATGTAATTGAATTGTACTATAGCATTAAAATATTACAACTGGATACAAATTTTATCTATTGCCAGTTCATTTTTATTTTAAAACTTCTGGTTTGAATACACAATAGGCACAGTTTGAAAAGTCCAAGGAATAAAATCATGAAGTGTGCCAATGACCATGATCTTTTTGTTTCAGTTTTTGTGTATGCCTTTTATAGGAGAGTTGCAAAGGCTTGAAGAGTTGGAGAAAATTGCAAGTGAACTTCTGAAGTCAGTTTTAAAAGGACAACCTCTATTACTTAGAATATTTATGCTACAACTAGGCACCCAATTTAGTATGCTGGAGGTCTGCTGATTGCACAGGCAATGGGCCACTTGCATTTGCAATTAACCACTTACACCCTTGTTTTTCCTTACAACCCAAGAGGTTGATTATGTGATTGTAGGTATAACAATTAGCACACACGAAAAGAAAAACCCCGCAGAAGCCTCCTAAGAGTGTCCTTTTATTGAAAGCCTCAAATGTGAACTAATTAGGTTAGCAGGTACAGTAGATGGCCCCCAACATGTGCTATATCAAAACACTTTGCCTATAGTCTAGTTGCTCTTATTGTGTAATAGAAATTGCTCCCCCACCAGTCCTATGTGGGGATGGCTCTCTGTTCCAGTGTAGAAAAAGAGGAATGACATATATGAAATGGATGGGGAAGCCTCCCAATTCTCAGTTATATCCTTGTCACTGTAGGATAACACAGTGGAACTTTTAAAATACCTAGACCAAAGACAGGCCAGAGGAATATACAAGACCCATCTATCTTTCAGATTGTCTTCTTTCTTTTCTTTCTTTTCCCTCTTTCCCTTCCTTCTGTCCTTCTTTGCAATTACATTTTTTTTTTGCTTCTGAAAATATGGCAAATTAAAAAAATAATGAGAACTCTTTTGGTTTTTCACTTAGAAAAGTTAAAGTATTTAAAATATCACAAATACAGAGTTGAACTCATAGAAAAGAAAGTGCAACACTCATATAATTGCTAGTAATAATAAGTTTATTTGGATGCTTGGGGTTAGTATATAAACCAAAAGTTAGCAGAATTACAAGGAGAATGTGACAAATACCTCGACACATAAAACTCTAATACATTTTAAAAAGTTAGGACTTTTATGTCCAGTAGATACCATTTAGGAAAAAAATATAGAATTTTAAAACAATACAATTATGATGGACCATGTGGTAATAGATCATATATATGGAACGTAGGGTTCTGCATTCAAGAATGTACATTCTTCAAAAACATACAGAAAACTTTAATTAAAAATGACCACATACTATGCAAAAGCTCTTTAGTTTAATTAGATCCCATTTGTCAATTTTGGCTTTTGTTGCCATTGCTTTTGGTGTTTTAGACATGAAGTCCTTGCCCATGTCTATGTCCTGAATGGTATTGCCTAGGTTTTCTTCTAAGGCTTTTATGGTTTTAGGTCTGACATTTAAGTCTTTAATCCATCTTGAATTAATTTTTGTATAAGGTGTAAGGAAGGGATCCAGTTTCAGCTTTCTACATATGGCTAGCCAGTTTTCCCAGCACCATTTATTGAATAGGGAATCCTTTCCCCATTTCTTGTTTTTGTCAGGTTTGTCAAAGATCAGATAGTTGTAGATGTGTGGTATTATTTCTGAGGGCTCTGTTCTGTTCCATTGGTCTATATCTCTGTTTTGGTACCAGTACCATGCTGTTTTAGTTACTGTAGCCTTGTAGTATAGTTTGAAGTCAGGTAGTGAGATGCTTCCAGCTTTGTTCTTTTTGCTTAGGATTGTCTTGGCAATGAGGGCTGTTTTTTGGTTCCACATGAACTTTAAAGTAGTTTTTTCCAATTCTGTGAAGAAAGTCATTGGTAGCTTGATGAGGATGGCATTGAATCTATAAATTACCTTGGGCAGTATGGCCATTTTCACGATATTGATTCTTCCTACCCATGAGCATGGAATGTTCTTCCATTTATTTGTGTCCTCTTTTATTTTGTTGAGCAGTGGTTTGTAGTTCTCCTTGAAGACGTCCTTCGCATCCCTTGTAAGTTGGATTCCTAGGTATTTTATTCTCTTTGAAGCAATTGCAAATGGGAGTTCACTCATGATTTGGCTCTCTGTTTGTCTGTTTTTGGTGTATAGGAATGCTTGTGATTTTTGCACATCGATTTTGTATCCTGAGACTTTGCTGAAGTTGCTTATCAGCTTAAGTAGATTTTCGGCTAAGACGATGGGGTTTTTCTAAATATACAATCATGTCATCTGCAAATAGGGACAATTTGACTTCCTCTTTTCCTAATTGAATACTCTTGATTTCTTTCTCCTGCCTGATTGCCCTGGCCAGAACTTCCAACACTATGTTGAATAGGAGTGATGAGAGAGGGCATCCCTGTCTTGTGCCAGTTTTCAAAGGGAATGCTTCCAGTTTTTGCCCATTTAGTATGATATTGGCTGTGGGTTTGTCATAAATAGCTCTTATTATTTTGAGATACATCCTATCAATGCCTAAGAAACTACCATCAGAGTGAACAGGCAACCTACAGAATGGGAGAAAATTTTTGCAATCTACTCATCTGACAAAGGGCTAATATCCAGAATCTACAAAGAACTCAAACAAATTTACAAGAAAAAAACAAACAACCCCATCAAAAAGTGGGCGAAGGATATGAGCAGACACTTCTCAAAAGAAGACATTTATTCAGCCAACAGATACATGAAAAAATGCTCGTAATCACTAGCCATCAGAGAAATGCAAATCAAAACCACAATGAGATACCATCTCACACCAGTTAGAATGGCAATCATTAAAAAGTCAGGAAACAACAGGTGCTGGAGAGGATGTGGAGAAATAGGAACACTTTTACACTGTTGGTGGGACTGTAAACTAGTTCAATCATTGTGGAAGACAGTGTGGCGATTCCTCAAGGATCTAGAACTAGAAATACCATTTGACCCAGCCATCCCATTACTGGGTCTAAACCCAAAGGATTATAAATCATGCTGCTATAAAGACACATGCACACGTATGTTTATTGTGGCACTATTCACAATAGCAAAGATTTGGAACCAACCCAAATGTCCATCAATGATAGAGTGGATTGAGAAAATGTGGCACATATACGCCATGGAATACTATGCAGCCATAAAAAGGATGAGTTCATGTCCTTTGTGGGGACATGGATGAAGCTGGAAACCATCATTATCAGCAAACCATCACAAGGACAAACAACCAAACACTGCATGTTCTCAATCATAGGTGGGAATCGAACAATGAGAACACTTGGACACAGGAAGGGGAACATCACACACCAGTGTCTGTCATGGGTTGTGGGCAGTGGGGAGGGATAGCATTGGGAGATACACCTAATGTAAATGATGAGTTGATGGGTGCAGCACACCAACATGGCACATGTGTACATATGTAACAAACCTGCACATTATGCACATGTACCCTAGAACTTAAAGTATAATAATAAAAAAAAAAAGTCAGGATGCTGATGGCCAGGGAGACGGGAGAGAGTTCCCTGACCAGGCTGGAACAGTAATTCCGTAAGTGGTCACCTTCTGCTATAGGTTGGTGCAAAAATAATTGCGGTTTTTGCTATATGGCAAAAAAAAAAAAAAACATGATTACTTTTGCACCAACCTATTTAGTTGTTATACTTTTATGTTTGGGAACTTTTCGGTATGCATATTATATTTCACAAAAGAAAAGTTTTTTTATAAAGTGGGAAGGGGCGGTCCATGAAGTCTCCTTTACTTACAAAGTGAACAAAGTATGGTGACAGAAATGTTAAAGGGATTCCAATGAAGGTAAAAATCAATGATGTAAAATTATTCTCCCTCTTTCCATTTACATATAAAAATCAAATGATTTCACCCCCCCCAAAAAAATGACCACATACTAGGTCACAAATAAAAAACAAAATCATTTCATAGACCATTTACTCTGATCAGATGAAATAAAAGTAGAACTGAACAGTGATAAAGAGAAAACAAATCCTCTTTTCTATACATTTGGACACACTACAAGACACTTCTACATGATGTATGAGTGAGAGAAAAAATAAAATTATAAATCAGGAAGTGAGAAAATGTTGAGAACTAAATAACGGTGAAACCACTAAACATAAAAGCTGCTGGATGCAGCTAAAGTGGCACTGAGAGGTAAATGTGCAGCATTATTGCCCGTATTAGAGAAGAAAGACTAAAAGGTAATAATTACATCCAAATAAGAGGGTTATGGTAAAAACAAAAACAGAATAAATCCAAAAAAACAGAATGAAGGAAACTACAAGATAAGAATAAAAAATAATAAATTAGAGCACAGGAATAAAAAGGAATATTAATCAAACCAAAAGCTCGTTCTTTGAAAGAATAAAAATAAACAAAATAAATATGAAGCACAAATACTACATTATATTACACTGATAAATAATATTAGTTATGAAAATGGGGATATTGTTACAATTAGAGATTAAAGGAATTGTAAGATAATGCTATAGAATGACTTTATAATAATAAATTTGAAAATATAGACCAAATAGACAATTTCTTAGGAAAAGGAAATTTACCATAATTGACTAAAAAAAAATAGAAAGCTTAAGTAAATCTGTAATTATCATGTATATCAAATTCATAGCAAAATTTCTAGATACCAAATGCATTAGACCTAGATGGTTTTCAGGTGATTGGTACTAAAATGTCAAGAAAAGTAATACACAAACTCTTTCAGAACATAGAAAAAGAGAGAATCTCCAACTAATTTAAGAAGCTACTATTATTTTATTTAAAAAATGGTCAAGAACAATATAAGAAAAAATATAAACCAATTTTACTTGCAAATATTGAAAAAATGATAAAATCTGACAAATTCAGGAGTATATGTCAAAAATTTATCCTCATGACAAGGAAATTTTTATCCAATTAATATAAAAAGATTTCAGCCTCAATGAAATCTACCATTACAAACACCACAATAACGTTTTAAAATAAAAAAAGTTTATGATAATTCCAATAAACGAATAAAAACCATTTATACTATTCAAAACTATGTTTATTAGGAAGTACTCCTAGAAAACTTTGAGTAAGTGTGGAACTTAATTAAGCACTTCTATTAAAAATCTACAGCAAACATCATTGTTAATGGTAAATTATTAATAGTATTCTATTAAAATCAATAAACAAAAAAGTATGCTCACTATCACGATTTCTAATCTACCTTCTCCAAGGCATTGTAGCAAGATGAGAAGAGAAAAAAGATAAATACTAGAGAGGAAGAAACAGTTATTATTCTTCACTTATTATTGTTTGTATAGGAGATAGAAGAGGTTTCATAAACTATTTGAGCTGATAAGAGTTCCTAAGGTTGCTGGATACAAGGTCAATATATAAAAATTGTTTTCTATGGATGGACAGTGAGTAAGTACAACATAAATTAAAAATAAGATGCCATTAACAACAAAAATAAAAGTAATGTGCCTATGGATAAATCTAACAAAAGATGGAGAAAATTATGAACCTAAAGTTTCATATTTGAAACACATAAAAGAAGACTTGGGTAAAAGGGAAAATACACCTTGTTTCTTTAGAGATAGAATCAATGCTGTATGGATAGCATTGTCTTCCCATATTAACCTATAATTACAATGAAACCCCAATCAAATTTACAATAGAACGTCACAAACTCCTATTTTTATTTTTTGAAAAGCAAAGGGCCAAAATAACCATGAGAATCTTAAGAAGATAGTCATAAAATGACAGATGCTGGTGGGGCTGTGGAGAAAAGGGAAGGCTTATACGCTGTTCGTGGGAATGTAGATTCAGCTACTGTGGCAAGCAGTTTGGAGATTTCTCAAAGAACTTAGAAGAGAGCTACCATTTGACCCAGCAATCCCATTGCTGGGTATATATCCAAAATAAAACAAATCTTTCTACCAAAAAGACACATACACTTACATGTTCGTTGCAGCACTATTTACAATAGCAAAGACATGGAATTAACCTAGGTGCCTATCAACAGTGGACTGGATATACATACACACCATGGAATACTACACAACCATTAAAAAAGAATGAAATCATATCCTTTGCAACAACAGGGATGCAGCTGGAGTCCATTATCCTAAGCAAATTAATGCAGGAACAGAAAACCAAATACTGCATGTTCTGACTTATGAGTGTGAGCTAAACATTGGGTAATCATGGACATAGAGATGGCAACAATAAAACACTAGGGAGTACTGGGGAGTGGAGCAAAGGGTGAAAAACTAATTATTGGGTACTAAGCTCAGTACCTAAGTGAGGGGATCATTCATACGTCAAACCTCAGCATCATGCAATATACCCAGGTAACAAATCTGCACATGCACCTCCTGAATCTAAAATAAAAGTTTTTTTTTTTAAATAAAGAAGACCAGGCATTTGACTTACCTGGCACAAAACTTACAGTAAAGTCTAGAAATACAAACAGTATGATAATGACACAGAAATACACAAACAGACCAGAAACAGTAAAAGGAGACCAAGTAACAGACTTATTCATACATGGGATAAAATATATGACATAGGTGTATGACAAACAGTGGAGGAAGAGTAGGCTGCTCAAAATTATACAAGCCATATCCCTTTTTAACATATGAAAATAAATTCCAGATGGGTTAAACACCGAAATGTGAGAAGAACGACTGTTAAGCATTTAGAAGAAAATACAGGAAAGATTTTTTTATAATATTATGATAGAAAAAGATTTCTTAAATAAGATTAAAAAACATAAAGCATAAAAATTACATCAAACCAATACTTATAATACAGAACACTATAAACAAGGAGCAAGGAGACTGGTATAACAGTGATGATGGGTGCCTAGGTATCTGTTACTTAATTTTCTGTATACTTTAAATGCCTTTACAAGATGTGCAATTAAAAATTAAAAACAATAAAGACTAAAAATCATTCAGGGAATGTGGAACAGAGAGTAGGTCAGGAGAGCTGAAGATAAGCTTGTTTTTTAACCCTCTGTTTCTCCTCTCTCTTCCTCTCCCTCCACTCAGCTGCAGTATTATTTATGCTACCGATATATACCTCCCTCTAGCCTCTTCTTAGTTCAGCTCAGGACATGATGTTTTAACTATGCTGAGAGCATTTGGGATAGACTACAGACACAGTTATGACTAAGAGGTGTCTCTGCTTCAAGTCCTGGCAAGCATTTTCTCTCCAAGTTACCGTGAAGTATTTCTTGGGTCTGTGACAAAATAACTCTTGTGAGGTGGATGCATACCAGTATCCATAAGATGGCACCCAGTTACAGCATGCCAATTCACTTATGTATCTTGAAAATGCACGTTCATTGGTAATCCAGCTTGTGAATTTGCACAGACAATTCCCAGAGAGGTTTGATTGGAACTTAACCTGTTATGGCACTCCCACTTAACTCAATGGATTTTGCAACAGCCCAAAGCTGTCAGCCCACACATCCCCATGGATGGTAAGTAGATGAGGACCTCATTGTACTCATTCAGTTTTATTATCTTAGATCCCTTCCCTAACATATTGGATATTACATGGGGGCTTGTTCTTTATAAAGACCACATTTGGATTTTACTAGGTCACTGGGCTCCTGGTGCCAGGAGAAAGCCGTGTTTACGGCAACATGCAAAGAATATTGAATGAACCTGGGCTGAGCTGCCTTCTTGTCATGTGCATGTTCATGGAGGCAAGGAAATAAGGCTGTTGGTTTACAGTTCTGTCACTGGAGATGGCCCCAAAGTGCTAAGTGAAGATTGCACCAAGGTTACTTTGAGATATAACTGGATGAATATTGGCTTGATAAATGAAATGAAACCATATGTCATTACATGTAAAAAGGAGACAGAACAACTTTTACCTAAGTTATCTCGCTCACTGTGGTTTTGAGTCAAGACTGGACTTATTTAATGGTTACTTAAAGTCTATTTTTATAGTCTGATTTTGAGGGGCTTTTGGGAAGTACAGTTATTAAAAGATATTTCAACTCAAGATGGTGATTTCTGAAATTCTAAGGTCATTCCATTAGCTCACACTACTGAAATACAATGATCCATCAACTCCAGCAGGTGCTATGTAGTAGACAGCACTGGAGCTTTGCCCTGACATCCTTGAATCACTTTTACCGTTTCTGCACTTCTCTCCCCTGGCTTTGATATGTCTTTGCTTCCAATGGCTCAAACTCATCCTTCAGGAGCTGCTTTGCCTTCTTGGGAGTGTGCAGAGAGCAGAACTGGCTGGGAGTTTAGGTCCTACCTCCACCCTACTCCCAGATGATGGCCCTTAGCCGATAATTGCTAGGGATGTGGCTTTGAAAGGCCAACTCCTAGCCTCTAGTAAGATCAAGGTAATTCTGAGGAGTAACTTACTCTGCAGGCTTCCTCCAGGGGATCAGGCTCCTTCCTTGCCCCCATCTTGTTTCCCTCTTCCTTTTTTGTTTTCTTCTGGGAGCACCTTCCTAATAAGTCACTGACGTATATATCATAGCACCTGCTTCCAGGGAACCCAGCCTAATAGGTGGGTGATTTATTAAAGCTTTTCAGAGAAAAGAAAGCTGAAGGGTCTGGAGCAGTTGAGGTGGCTAAGATTAAATCCATGAAGTTAGAAGGGGTAGGAAGAGAAACTTTTATCAGAGGGTTCTGGGTGTTCAAAGAAAATATTGCGCCACTTAAAGCACGGCCTCTGAACAACATTTACCTAAGTTATTGGATAATTTCCTCAGTTCTCTGGATTTGTTTTGCTTGTGGTGTTTCTTTCTTGAAACTGTGTCTTTCTGCTCCTCTTCCCTACCCCAGAATGATCTTCATATGTGAGTTTAAATAAATGTAAGTTTGCTGTTTTCTCCAGAGACAGACTTTACGATCCCTGGATTGGTAGGCTACTTGGAAACGTGGCTCAGATATCATCTGGTTTGGGGAAACATTCATGTTTTATAAGGATATAAAACTCTCTACCAGTTAAGAATCCAGTCAACTGAGAGATACATTATGGTTGTAGGCACACTTAAAGAATTCTGTCTTTGTTTATGAATACACATATAGTAAAAATTAAAAGCTTGACTGGAAATGATAAATATCAAGTCAAGATGGTGGTCACTTGATGGAAAGGGGGAGGGGAATAGAACTGGAGAAATATTTATAGGGATTCAGTTTTTAGTGTAACTGAACAATTGTTAACTAAAGTATTTATATAACTATTGAGTTATACCAATATATAATTTTTAATTTAAGCATACTGGCAGGAACATAAGCATTAAACAAATTAAAAAGGGAATTTCATCTTAACATTTTCAAGTGAAGGGCTAAGGGAAGCAGCATGAAGGGGAATGGAGAATGCCCTTTGCTTAAGATGCATGGTCAGCTGGCCAGGGAGTGAGGGCTGGTCCCTACATTCTGAGTGTATAGCACTATCCATTGAAAACTTCTTCATTTTTGGAAATGTTCTATATTTGTGCTGCCTGATATAGTAGCCATTGACATCAGGTGACTATTTAATCTAAATTAATTAAAATTTTTAAAGATTAAAACTTTGGTTTCTCGGTTGTGCTAGCTCCATTTCAAGTGTCCAGGGGCTATTTTAGGCAGATAGCTGTAGAATGAAGCTTCAAAGCACAGATTTTTACAGACCCACAGATGGGAAAACCAAAACCCAATTTTTTTCTATAGGGGTGAGGGAATTAATTGAGTAAACACAGCTAGTGAATGACTGAGGCCCAGTTTTCTGATTCCTAGTTAATGTTTTAGCCTCTAGCACCCACCTCAGTCGGGGTATGGGGAGAAAGGTGAAGTGAGTTATGTGTATGCAGACATGGATGCTTTCTGCTTTAGCGTAAGAATGACTCTAGTATGTAGGGGTATCTCTTCTTTGCTCTCTAAGCACCCTCTCCATAATCAGACTTTTTCATCCTCTGACTTCCTGTTGAGTTTGTGAAGAGCACTGAGAGGATTTGAGTCTAAATCTGTTGAATAGGAGAGCCCAGAAATAACATTCACATATTTACAGTCAATTGATTTTCCACAAAGTTGCCAAAAACACACAATGGAAGAAGGAAATTCTCTTCAATAAATTATGTTGAAAACTGGATATCTACATGCAGAAGAATAAAATTGGACCCTTGTCTCACACCTTTTATAAAAATCAACTCAAAATGGAATAAAGATTTACATGTAAGATCTGAAAGTATAAAACCATTAAAAGAAAGCATAGAAGAAAAGCTCCAAGACATTGCCCTAGGAAATGATTTATTAGATATGACCCCAAAAGCATAGGCAACAAAAGCAAAAATAGACAAAGGAGTTGTACCAAAACGAAAGCATCTGTACAGCAAAGGAAACAATTAACAAGTGAAGAGACAACCCATGGATTGGCAGAAAATATTTATAAACCATATTCTGATAAGGGGTTAGTATCCAAAATATATAAAGGATTCAAACAATGGTAAGAAAACATACAACCTGATTTTTAAAATGGGCAAAGGACCTGAATAGACATTTCTCAAAAGGAGGCATACAAATGGCCAACAGATACATGAAAAGAGTGCTCAACATCACTAATCATCAAGGAAATACAAATTAAAACCACATGAAATGTTACCTTATACCTGTTAGGATGGCTACTAATAAAAAAGACAAAAGGATAATGAGTGGTGGTGAGAATGTAGACAAGAGGGAACTCTCATACAGTGTTGGTGGGAATGTAAATTGGTGTAGCCATTTTGAAAACTATATGGAGGTTCCTCAAAAAATTAAAAGTTGAACTAACATATGATGTAGTAATCCCATTACTGGGTATATATCCAACAGAACTGAAGCCAGTATGCCAAAGAGATTTAATGATTAATTGCACAGAATGGAATGTATTATATAGTTCAAAATTGCTTACAAAGTAGATTTTAAATTTTTTGACAACACAAAATATGTATGCGGAATGACAGATATGCTAATGTGCTTGATTTAATCATTCTACAATGTATTCAGATACCAAAACATCACATTGTATCCCACAAATATGCACAATTATTATTTGTCAATTAAAAATAAAATAAGAATTTGGGTCAAAGGATGGTGAATAAGAGTAGGGTATGTGTTCTCCCAATTCCCTCCCTTGTAGCCTCTGAAGACCCAACTCCTGTCCCCCAGACCTCTTCATAGAGCTCTCCCTGAATCAGGCAGGGCTTCAGTAGGAAACACATAGCAATCCAAGTAGGATGATTTGAGAAGAATGTAATGAATAGCTACTTATAAGTAACAGTGGGGAGCCAATATAAACCCTGGGATTGGAAGAGAGAGGTAAGAGAGCAGTTTCTCCACACAGAGATAGAGTCACATAGTCCCCCTGTCTGCTTCTAAGGTATGTGCATGTTTGTTGGTGATGAGATAATTTTACTTGGGGACAGGGGCACAGGAGAGAGCTTGTATTTTCCTCTAGCCTCCAAATTCTTCTTTGTACAGTGTGTAGTTATTCAGTTAAATCAATTGTTATTATCTACAATTGATAAAGTTTTGTATTAGCTAATTTGGGGATATGGAATTGAATAAGGCCTTGTTCCTGCCTTTGAAGCTCTTTGCTACATATTTAGATCTGTGAGACACACATGCATGAAACCATTGGACCAATAAATCTCAAATGTGCATATGAAATATATTAGCACATTATGTATGTGTATGTAATGTCTGCTACATTCTGGCTGTATAGTTTGGGACCAGTTGTTTTCTTCCTCTGAGCCCTTATTCACCTGAAAAATTAGGTTCTCTTTCAAGGTCACTTTGATTAAAATGATAATATGTAAAGTGCATCCACTTCTCTAGTGAATGTTTCTACTTGGATGTCGAACAGGCATCTGACTCTTAAATTTAACATACTCCAGTTGAATTTCTAATTTACTTTGCAAATCTGTTTCCCTTATAGTCTTTCCATTTGAAGGAATGAAACTTTATTAAGTTAAAAGACTCCTTACTTTTTCTCATATCCCATGTTCTAGACATTAGCAAATCATGTTGGTTCTACCTGTCTTAGTTTGTTATGTGCTGCTCTAACAAAATACCTGAGAGTGGGAAAGTTATAATGAACAGAGATATCTTGGCTCAAGGTTCTGGAGGCTGGGAAGTCCAATATCAAGGTGCTGGCATTTGTTAAGTGCTTTCTTGCTGTTTAATCACATGGTACAAAGTGGAAGGGCCAAGAGAGAGAACCCACTCATGAAAACCCTTTTTCAAAGGCATTAAACCATCCAATGAGGGCAGCCTAACCACTTCTTAAAGGTGCCACCTCCCAATACCAATTTACATTTCAACATGGGTTTTGGAGGGGACAAACATTCAAACCACAACAGCCTTCAAATATATCTCAAGCTCACCCACTTCTCACCACCTGCACTGTGATCACTGTGTTCCAAGCTACCATCATCTGAGATCTGGATCACTGGAACGTCTCATTACTGGTCTCCCTGTTTTCATTTAAATCTCCTAAGCATGAGCGTGTGATATAATTTGGTTACCTTTAGATCATTGAAATTTAGATTCCTGACCTTTAACAATATGTTTTCTTTTGTTTAGTTTTGTTTTTTGTATTTTTTGTTTTCGTTTTTGCTTTGGTAGTCTGTTTTCTTTGGAGACCCTTTTGTGACAATTTTCCCTAAGGCTTTGTGACTTTCATACCTTTTGGTAAGAATAACATACACTTCATTAGATGTTATTTTACTTTATGGAGAACCCACAAAGAATCAAGCACTGAGCTATACATTTTAAAAATAACATTTAATAATCACATTAATCTGAATAGGTAGGCATTCTATCCCCATGAGAAATCACTAAGGAACAGCTTCCAATGAAAGTCATAACTCTGCTTAATGATCTTTGGCTTGAGACATTCTTTTTTGTTCCAAAGATAGATGTTTGAGAGTCTCTGTCACCAAGAGATTCTGAACCCAAACTTGGCCATGGCACATCAATCAAATCTTATTCACCTTTGGACTATGTGTATAATGCATTTGGTAAGCATTCACTGGAGAATAATTTTATTCAAGGAGTGCTGAGCTAATTCAGGGAGGAATAAGGCATTAACCTTGTTTTCAAAAAGCATATGTTCCAGTGGCAGAGATAGGAATGTGCACAACTTACTTCAGTCTACTTCAGAATGATGTGATAAGGGTATTTAAGTCATGTCAGAAGACTAAGCAGCTATTAATGTCCTCAGTATGGAAAATAATTACCAAAATGATTCGAAATCAGAGTTTATTTACACTTTCATTGTGAAAGAGAATCATTTGCCAGTTTAACTAAAATGTTATGATTTGATAACAGGTGTTGAAACAGAAAACTGTTAATAGGATCTGGGTCCCTGCCATAAAATTTAGAGGTTATGGAAATTCAAACACAGTTTACATTCTCTCCATGGCACTGAAACATTTTTGAAGGCAAGAAAATCCTTTTTCTTAAAACAAGTAGTCATTTGCCTAAAGAAGTGACGTGTAAACAAGATCCTCATTCTAAACTTGTCTTCCTTGTGTAGATATGAATATAGACATTTGGATTTAAGTTGTGACACGTGTATATCTGTCTTGAAGACTGACATATCCTTTCCTCTCTTTATTCTTTTGGTTACTATAAGTTTCTTTATCAATCCCATGTTTTTTATTTTTTCTTTCTATTCGAGGAACATTTTGAACACAGGCTAATGACTTCAGTTATCTTGGTCTATTTTTTCATGTCCCCTCCAGAGGCACATTTCAGATAATCACATGCTCTCCCCATTTATCCTACTGCAGCCTAGAATTTCTTGAGTATCTTCTGGAGCTCAGGTCATTTCTAACATCAGTGTGTATGTCACTTGATTTGGGGATTTATTGATCCATTCCCACCAAGTCCACTGATTGATGCAGGATTACACTTGCTTTCAGCTGTATGTAAGGAGGATGAGTTTCAATTAGTTATTTCCAGAGAGAATGGATATCAGTACATATGTTATTTCATGTTATGAAGATGGTTCATAGTAAGTTCTGTGTCTATGGAGAACGTTCAGAAGAATTGTCAGTAATTTCACTAATTTTATCGTTTGTCTCTCTCTGCACAAAAAGGGTTACTGGATGTATATTTAAAAGAACTTTGGAAATAACCCATAAAATCCAAGAGAAATATCCATTATGAAAAATAATTTTTGTGAATGATCGGTAAATTCCCATTAGAGTTTCTCACAAATTGTAATAGTTTCATAATAAGTTAAAACTGGATTTATTATGTACACAGTATTTGGTAATGTATAAAAAGACAACACTGGCTCCCCACACAATATGTTCTGTTGAAGGGGATAATCGATTTGTGCTTTGTATCCCTTGAGAGCACAGATTAAAAAAAAAACAAAAAACTGTGGCAGGAACAGTAATCTTTGCCAAATATCAGATTGCTCCTCTACATTTCCCAGCCTCTCTTGTACTTCATGTAAGGTCATAAGACCAGTTCCGGTCAATGTCCTTGGAGTGAAAGTGATTCTTTTCATTGCAGAATTAAGGGAATAGGGGTGATTGTGAGTTCTCCATGCTCCTTTCCCCTGATGTGGCAATCTTGAACGTCATGTGTGGAAGACATGGTGATGTTACAAGAGGATGGAGTAGTCTCAGTCTGGGCCCTAACTGAATATAGAGCAAAGCCTGCTGATCTGTGTTGGATACATCCTGTAAACACCCACGTTAACCTCTACAGTGTGGAGTCAGTGAGATTTGGGTCTATATGTGATACCAGAATTACCTTGCCTAAAACAAATACCATTTTTAGGGAAATAAGGTTTGTTTCCTGGCTTCTCTTAATATACTGCCTATAGGTAAATATAGGTATTTACCACAGAACAAAGGTTTATGTCCCTTTTCATGGAAAAGGGAAAGAACTATAACATCCAAACTTACACAAAATGTCATTGCTAAACAAGCTGTTCTCATGTACATAGCATATAAGGATAATGAAATTAATAAGAGAAAACTAAAAAAGGCATACTTCATAAAATATTTTCCATCTGATATTTCTTCCTTTCTAAATATACCACACAGATGTAAAGGCACCTGGATGTCTTAGGAATCAAAATTGTGACCATCTAATGTGGAAATTCAGCATATTAAACATGTAAAAATGCAATGAGATGTTTCCCTGCAGCTGTTTCTGATGCACAGTTCATTGTCTGTCTCAATTAGAAACTCATCTTTTGCAGTACCATTTCCTTCTCCGTGGTTGATTTGATCAAACATCCTATTGTGTAAGCCAAAAACATAGCTTTACCAAATCAGCCGTAGTATTGTTTAAAACTCATCATTCATTACATTATTCTTCATCAAAGCTTATGCTACTAATATCTGTGAAGAAAAACAATCTCAAATGAAGATTTTCAAATCCACTTGACTAGAAGTAGTCTGTGAACAGAGCTTTTCCCCCCCACTTTTTATAGACAAAATGATTCGGTCTTGTATGGATCACGACAATACCAAACAGATGCAAATAAATATTAAAGTAATATATTTTAGCATTGGATCACAGCCCAAATTCTTTGCCCCAGAAAATTACACAAATGCTCTAGTGTGCATGTGGTTTACATTTAAGGTGTAATGAACTGTTCAAATAGAGAAGGGCAGGCAACCGTATTAAAAATAAACATCAAATTTTAACAAAGACACATCCACTTAGTTTGCAAATAGCACTACTGGTTTCAGTTTATTGCAGCCACTCTGGCATATAGCATCTTTGGTGAAACCCAATTTCTAATTTCAGAGTTCACAGTGAATCTGGAAAGGCTGCTATGTATAATTCTTTCATGGAGTAATTGTTTAACTGTGATCACATTGCCAGAGTGAGCACAGTCTCTAACGAGAGGCTAGAAATAAGAGTAAAATAGGAAAACAAATGGTATATAAGTACCCAAGACCGTGTAACCAAGACCACTGATTCAGAAGTCAGTCACAATCTATTTGTGACATGCATCATTATAATAGCACTTACTGACTAGTATTGTAATACCCCGCTCTTGGTTCTGATGCTATCATGTTACACAGCTCTATTGAGAAAGCCTGAGAAGAAACAGAAAGAATGTACTCTTCCCATATTACTTTAGGTTTCAAGGCACCAGCAAGGCATATTTCAAATGCTTGTAACTCACATGCACACATCTGCAAACACACACACTGCAAGCTTGGTGTTTGCCATCTTTGTTTATAATGACAAATATACCCTGCTTTTTGCCTCAATAAGTGGGTCTTTGAAACCAGGGAAATAATCTTGATTCTCAGCCCAAAGAAAGGCTGGGATGTTGTCTTTGCAAAAGATCAATGAGTGGAATCTATTGTTCCAGTAAACCCCTATGTTCTAGTTTACAGTTATAAACCATAAACTATTAACTTCTCCTGGAGTCTTTCAAGATTCAGCTGATAAAATGACAACCACTCTTGAAATGAAACAGCCAATTCCTGATTTTGACATTGGTTAGAGTTCTGTCTTGGCAACACCACCTCCCTCTTTGCTTGCTAGAGACCGAGGGAGCAATAGTGTCACCCATTTGGGCTGACCAACGGTTGAGTGACAGGATTCCAACTTTGCAGAAATGATGTGAGAAACTTAAAGAAACTAGGTGGAATTATCCCTCCAGGTTGTCTAACACCAGTCAGTACATTAATTAAATCTTCAAATTAGTTACTGACACCAATATTTTTTTCTGTTATAATGGTCATTAAGGTGAACCTGAATTTGCTATAATATCAAAATGTTTCCAAATCCCTTCTTAGGTTCTTATATTTCTCATAGATTTTCATTTCTAAAAGTCAGATGCTATTTTTCACTTGCCCATTGAGTGAGACTTTTCCCAACTATCTGAAACTTCCCTGGTTTCCAAAAACTTGCAGTTTCACACACACAAAAAATCGTGAACACAAATTTACAAAAGAGATTTGCGAAAAAGAAAGACAAAAATGGAATAAAATGTAATCAGTTACCTAAGATGAATTTAACATCTGTAACTTTCTTTGAACCACTTTTTGCGGGCTTGTTCACTGAAGGGTTTTGCAGAAAGATGGAGTTGACCTAGTTGTCCTGGGGTTGCTTCATGGCATGC
The DNA here is from genome assembly GCF_028858775.2 of Pan troglodytes. NCBI lineage: Eukaryota > Metazoa > Chordata > Mammalia > Primates > Hominidae > Pan > Pan troglodytes. The sequence continues at coordinate 122,629,451 of NC_072411.2, forward strand.
CTGATTTTCACATATCCTGTAAGGAGTTGGCGTTGTCTCAGGCAAGAAATTCTATTATTTACCCTCCTTCTGAGGAATTTTGCATTTTACAAAGGGGAGGAAACTCTAGGGGCTTTTACAAGTGCTGAACACACTTGGGGCCACCAGGAAAAGAACAAGAACAAGGGTTAAAGGAAGTTAAAAGCCTGTGGGTGGGTGGTTAAAAAAAATCTGAAAAGGTCAGTTTAAAGTACAGGCAGGAAAAATAGAAAAATAAGAATCCCTACAGAAATCTTACAGTAATATTGGGAAACTCATTTATAGTGAAAGGAATGAACGAAGTCCACCTGGTTATTACTGGAAGTGGAAAAAATATTTTAATCTACTTGCTGTTTATTAAAATTGTCTTACAGCCCATGCCAAATTTTCTGTTTTTCAATGACTAAAGTAATATGTGCATTAAACCAAATTCCAACAATATGTGTATTAAAAATACTGCTTTTCACTCTTGTACTTTTCATTTTTAATCTTCCCCACTCTTCCTCATTTTAATAACTATAATAACTATAAAAATTGTTACTATAATCTTGCTACTCAAAGCATGGTCCTTGAATCAGCAGCATTGGCATCCTGCGAGTTTAGTAGAAATAGAGAATTTTAGGCTAGATCTGTTGAATTGGAATCTGCATTTTAACAAGATCCGTCGTCAGTTATATGCTGATTAAAGTTAGGAAGTACTGTCCTGTAACACTGAAATTTCACTTGCTCAGCTCTATCCTATAGAAACACTAGCACATGTGTGTGTATGTGTGTGTTTGAGAGGGAGAGAGATATTTACAACAGCAAAAAATTAGAAACAATGAAAATGTCTACTAGCAGGGAAAAAATAAATATGATATAGTCACGAAGTGGAATGCATTGCAGAGTGACTTCTTTCTTTCAGTCTTAGTCATTTATCATCCAGCTGATGCTTTTGGGCCTATCTTTTCCTAATCAAGAGACCCGCCAACATGTTTTACTAAATGGAATAAGATCTACCATAAAGACATGCTATTTAAATCCTTTAGGGATGAAAGTATCTAGAGTTAAGTTTTTCAATAACTTTTAAAAATATTGTATATTATACTACACATTATAATTTGTAGATTATATAACACATAAACATATATTACACAATAAATTAAACAAATGGAAAATATCCATCTAGTATCTCTTGCATCCTTCACTTTCCCCATTTATCCCCAGTTGCTGCCCATTAGCTGACCAAGCAGCATAGAGGCTGACTCAGTTCATTTCAAAGGGACACAGACCTGCTCCCAAATCCGAAGGTGTGAAAGAACCAGAGTGCGTGATCTGTCCGCTAGGGAAGACCTGTTGTCTTCCAGCAGTGCTTCAGTTGTTGCTACCTGGAGTCATGTTGAATCATGGGCATCTGTGCAGCCTAATCTATATTGTCCATTATTGCAAGACTGCCCCTACTGGGCCTCAACCTTGTCTGGACCACAGGGATACTCGCAGGGCACTTAATCCCACTCCCCTTCTACGTGGTTTCCATGGGTTTCTCGTCAAAGGTTTAGCCACTACTCCTAAAGTGCATTTACTGTATCTGAGTGACTGAGTTAGGAAGAGGAGCACCTGGTTCAATAATGAATCCAGGTAGCAACAACTGAAGCAATGATGGGAGAGAACAGGACTTCCCTAGCGACTGATCACATAACCTGTTCTTTCTCAACTTGCCATTTGGGAGTAGGTCTGTCTCCCTAACCACATGCTGTTCTGTGGCTACATATTTGTAGACCAAAACGCTACAGGAGAGAACAGCCTCCAAAGAGATACTTTAACTCACTGATTCTCAACCCTACATTACCTAGGGATCTTTATATAATGCTGACAGCCAGGTCCAACCCCCTGAGATCCTGATCCAACTGGGCTGCATTGAAAAACATTTAAAATGATTTTATTTAATCATCAGAATAACTACAGAGGAATAGGGATGAAGAATTGAAGGGCTTAAAAACCTCAGAATGAATGCCCAAGTCTCCTGCCTATAGGGGCCTTGCTATTCTGCCACTCACTCCCTTGCTTTGCAATGAGACGTAAAGTTCAAGCACCAGAATGTTGCTGAGCTCTGGTATGGATTTGAGCACCTGGATTTGTCTGTTTTAGGATGGTGCTCAGAAGTGTGACTGACATACAGCATACCTTACAAGCTGGAAGGGTCTGGATTCTCCATTCAGATCACAATTTGAGACCCATCAGACACTCCTTCTGGGAGAGAGGAAAAAGCACACTGTTCAATACTTTGTCTTAAAATGTAAAGTTAATGGAGCAGCCTGACTAATATAATGAATTTATTTTGATCTATAACATACTGTTTGATATGTTAGAATGAATTTTATATTAGCTACAGTAAACAGCAAAGAAATGTACTAAGTTCATTCTAGAAACAGCTTTTAAAAAATAACCAGAATAATTTTTCAGTTTTACATGGAATTCAGATACCAGTAGAAGGAGCTATTGTTGGATGGTTCAGTTGCATGATTAGATGCTCTTTTGGACAGGATCTGTGAGCACTGGATGTAGATTACTAAGCCATTTACAATTCATTACTGCATTATAGGTATTAATATCACTTTCATTTTTATCACATCTTGGGGCCAAAAATTTTTTTAAAAGGTCATTTAGCTTTCAGAAACCTATGAATTATGGTGAAAGCATTGTTCTTTCTCTGACTTTAATGTGCTCATTTAGAGAAAAGTTACAGGAAAATACTTTCACTTAAGCTCTGAATCTGACCCTCCTGTAATCCCTCACATAAAATAACTTGTCATTAATGACTTCTTGTATTCTCTGTGCTCATTGCTGATTACATAAATATTTTCTTAACTTACAATAGCATTCAGAGTAAAAGGATGTTTATTGTTTTTAGAATAATAAAACTCCAATTGTAAAAACTCAGGGACTGACTCACCAGAACGATTTAAGATTAGAATGCTTGAATCAATCAGAGGGGACAAGGAGAATTTACCTGCTAAGTGTCAAGCACAGAAAACAGAGCCATTTGGTTTTCATTCTAACAAGAATAAAATAAAATGTTGACCTGTTGCCTTGCTGGGTGACTTTCAAAAGATACCTAAGGTGAGAAAGTGGTTAATGATCAGAACATTTTAACTATAGTAGGAGAGAAAACGTTGTTTAAAAATGTGAGGGATTTGGCCTGGCACAGTGGCTCATGCTCGTAAGCCCAGCACTTTGGGAGGCCAAGGCAGGCAGAGCACGAAGTCAAGAGATCAAGACCATCCTGGTCAACATAGTGAAACCCCGTCTCTACTAAAAATACAAAAATTAGCTGGCCGTGGTGGTGCGCGCCTGTAGTCCCAGTTACTCAGGAGGCTGAGGCAGGAGAATGACTTGAACAGAGGTTGCAATGAGCTGAGATCACGCCACTGCATTCCAGCCTGGCAACAGAGTGAGACTCTGTCTCAAAACAAAACAAACAAACAAAAAATGTGAAGGATTCAAGCACAGCACTTCTCTAACTAGCTGCTAATTATTTATTCCCCATTTCATTTTCATTACTTAAGAATCAAACAAAATAATATTTTATTTGTTTTTTATTTTGTGTATTTTTAATGTTTGTGGGTATATAGTAGGTGTATATATTTATGGGGTACATGAGATGTTTTGATACAGGAATGCAATGTGTAATAATCATGTCATGGAAAATGGGGTATCCTTCCCTCAAGCTTTTATTCTTTGTGTTACAAACAATCCAATTATATTCTTTAGTCATTTTAAAATGTCTAATTAAATTATTATTGGCTATAGATATTCTGTTGTTCTATCAAATACTAGGTCTTATTCATCTTTTCTAGCTAATTTTTTTGTACCCATTAACTATCCTTGCCTCCCCACCAACAGCTCTCTACCCTTTTCAGCCTCTGGTAACCATCCTTCTACTCTCTATCTCTATGAGTTCAATTGTTTTGATTTTTAGATCCTATAAATAAGTTGGAACATGCAGTGTTTGTCTCTCTGTGCCTGCCTTATTTCACCTAACGTAATGATCTCTGGTTCCATCCATGTTGTTGCAAATGACAGGATTTCATTCCTTTTTATGGCTGAATAGTACTCCATTGTGTATATGTACCACCTTTTCTTTATTCATTCATCTGTTGATGGACACTTAGGTTGCTTTCAAATTGTGGCTATTGTGAACAGTGCTGCAGCAAACATGGGAGTGCAGCTATTTCTTCAGTGTGCTGATTTGCTTTCTCTTGGGTGTGTACCCAGCAGTGGGATTGCTGGATCACATGGTAGCTCTATTATTAGTTTTTTGAGGAACCTCTAGACTAGTTTTTTTATTTTTATTTTTTGAGACGGAGTTTCGCTCTTTTACCCAGGCTGGAGTGAAGTGGCGCAATCTTGGCTCACTGCAACCTCTGCTCTCCGGGTTCAAGCGATTCTCCTAACTCAGCCTCCCAAGTAGCTGGGATTATAGGTGTCCACCACCATGCCCGGCTAATTTTTTGTATTTTTAGTACAGACGGGGTTTCACCGCATCGGCCAGGCTGGTCTCAAACTCCTGAACTCAGGTGATCCACCCACCTCAGCCTCCGAAAGTGCTAGAGTTACAGGTGTGAGCCACCATGCCTGGCCCAAACTGTTCTTCACAGTGGTTGTATTAATTTACATTCCCACCAAGAATGTATGAGGGTTTCCTTTTCTCTGCATCCTTGTCACCATTTATTATTGTCTGTCTTTTGGATAAAAGCCATCTTAACTGAGGTGAGATGATATCTCATTGTAGTGTTGATTTGCATTTCTCTGATGATCAGTGATGTTGAGCACCTTTTCAAATGCCTCTTTGCTATTTGTATTCTTCTTTGGAGAAATGTCTATTCAAATCTTTGTCCATTTTTAAAATTGGATTATTAGATTTTTTCCTATAGAGTTGTTTCAGCTCCTTATGTATTCTGATTATTAATCTCTTGTCAGATGAGTAGTTTGCAAATATTTTCTCCCGTTCTGTGGGTTTACTTTTCACATTGTTGATTGTTTCCGTCAATCTTATTAGTCAAGAAATTGTTGCTCAGACCAATGTCCTGGAGAGTTTCACCAATTTTTTTTTAGTAGTTTCATAGTTTGAGGTCTTTGATTTAACTTTTTAATCCATTTTCATTTTATTTTTGTCTATGGTGAGAGTTAAGGGTCTAGTTTCATTCTTCTGCATATGGATATCCAGTTTTCCCAGCACCATTTATTGAAGAGACTGTTCTTTCTCAAGTATATGTTCTTGGTGCCCAGTGAATGTTCTTGGTGTATGTTAAAAATGAATTCACTGTAGGGGTGTGGATTTATTTCTTGATTCTCTGTTCTCTTCCATTGGTCTGTGTGTCTGTTTTCATGCCAGTACCATGTTGTTTTGATTACTATGGCTCTGTGGTATAATTTGAAGTCAGGTAATATGATTCCTCCAGTTTTGTTCTTTTTGCTCAAAATAACTTTGGCTATTCTGGGTCTTTTGTGGTTCCATAAAAATGTTAGGACTGGTCTTTCTGTTTCTGTGGAGAATGTCATTGGTATTTTGATAGAGATTGCATTGAATCTGTATATTGCTTTAGATAGTATGGACATTTTAACAATATTGATTCTTTCAATCTATGAACACAGAACACTTTTCCCTTTTTTTGTGTCTTCTTCCATTTCCTTCAGCAATGTTTTATAGTTTTCACTGTAGAGATTTTTCACTTCTTTGGTTAATTCCTAGGTACTTAATTTTATTTGTGGCTATTATAAATGCGATAAGTTTTTAAATTTCTTTTTCTGATTGTTCCCTGTTGGTATACAGAAATGCTACTGATTTTTGTATGTTGACTCTGTATCCTGCAACTTTACTGAATTTATTGATCAGTTCTAATAGTTTTTTAATGGAGTCTTTAGGTTTTTCCAAATTTAAGATCATATCATCTGTAAATAAGGATAATTTGACTTCTTCCTTTTCAATTTAAATGCCATTTCTTTCTTTCCTTTGTGTAATTGCTCTATTTAGGACTTCCAGTACTATGCTGAATAACAGTGGTAAAAGTGGGTATTCTTGTCTTATACAAGGTCTTAGAGAAAAGGCTTTCATTTTTTCCCCATTGAGTGTGATACTAGCTGCAAGTCCTTTTTATGTGGCTTTTATTGTGTTGTGGTATACCCAGTTTTCTGAGGGGTTTTTTTTTTAATCATGAAGAAACATTGAGTTTTATCAAATGCTTTTTCAATGTCAATTGAAATGATCATATGGTTTTTGTCCTTCATTCTGTGGGTATGATGTATCACATTGATTTGTATAAGTTGAACCATCCTTGCATCCCTGAAATAAATCCCAGTTGATCATGATGAATGATCTTTTTAATGTGTTGTTGAACTTGGTTTGCTAGTATGTTTTTGAGGATTTTTGCATCAATATTCATCAGAGATATTGGCCTGTGTTTTCTTTCTTTGATGTGTCTTTATCTGTTTTCAGTAGCAGGGTAATATTGTTCTTGTAGAATGAGTTTGGAAGTGTTCCCTCCTCCTCTATTTTCCAGAGTAGTTGGAGTAGCATTGGTATTAGTTCTTTAAATGTCTGGTAGAATTTAGCAGTGTAGCCATCAGGCCCTGGACTTTTCTTTCCTGGGGGACTTTTTATTATGGTTTCAATCTCTTTACTTATTATTGGTCTGTTCAGGTTTTAGATTTCTTCCTGATTCAATCTTGGTAGGTTGTATGTGTCTAGGAATTTTTCCATTTCTTCTAGATTTTCCAAATTTTTGACATATAGTTGCTCGTAGTAGCCACTTATGAGCCTTTGAATTTCTGCAGTATCAGTAGTCATGTCTCCTTTTCCATTTCTGATTTTGTTTATTTGGATCTCCTCTTGTCTTTCCCTAGTTAGTATGGCTAAAGGTTCATCAATTTTGCTTAACTTTCCAGAAAACTAACTTCTTGTTTCATTTTTTTTGTATTCTTTTCAATTTCATTTATTTTTGCTCTGATCTTATTATTTCTCTTCTTCTACTAATTTTGGGTTTGATTTGATTTTGCTTTTCTAGTTCTTTTATTTTTATTTTTTATTATACTTTAAGTTCTAGGGTATGCGTGCACAACGTGCAGGTTTGTTACATATGTATACATTGTCATGTTGGTGTGCTGTACCCGTTAACTTGTCATTTACATTAGGTATATCTCCTAATGCTATCCCTCACCACTCCCCCCACCCCATGGCAGGCCCGGGTGTGTGATGTTTCCCACCCTGTGTCCAAGTGTTTTCATTGTTCAATTCCCACCTATGAGTGAGAACATGCAGTGTTTGGTTTTTTATCCTTGTGATAGTTTGCTCAGGATGATGGTTTCTAGCTTCATCCATGTCCCTACAAAGGACATGAACTCATCTTTTATATGGCTGCATAGTATTCCACAGTGTATATATGCCACATTTTCTTAATCCAGTCTATCATTGATGGACATTTGTGTTGATTCCAAGTCTTTGCTATTGTGAATAGTGCCACAATAAATATATGTGTGCATGTGTCTTTATAGCAGCATGATTTATAATTCTTTGGGTATATGCCCAGTAATGGGATGGCTGGGTCAAATGATATTTCTAGTTCTAGATTCTTGAGGAATTGCTAGACTGTCTTCCACAATGGTTGAACTAGTTTACAGTCCCACCAACAGTGTAAAAGTGTTCCTATTTCTCCCCACCCTCTCCAGCACCTGTTGTTTCCTGACTTTTTAATGATCGCCATTCTAACTGGTGTGAGATGGTACCTCATTGTGATTTTGATTTGCATTTCTCTGATGGCCAGTGATGGTGAGCATTTTTTCATGTATCTGTTGGCTGCATAAATGTCTTCTTTTGAGAAGTGTCTGTTCATATCCTTTGCCCACTTTTTGATGGGGTTGTTTGATTTTTTCTTGTAAATTTGTTTGTGTTCTTTTTAGATTCTGGATATTAGCCCTTTGTCAGATGGGTACATTGCAAAAATTTTCTCCCATTCTGTAGGTTGCCTGTTCATTATGATGGTAGTTTCTTCTGTTGTGCAGAATCTCTTTAGTTTAATTAGATCCCATTTGTCAATTTTGGCTTTTGTTATTGTTGCTTTTGGTGTTTTAGACATGAAGTCCTTGCCCATGCCTATGTCCCGAATGGTATTGCCTAGGTTTTCTTCTAGGGTTTTTATGGTTGTAGGTCTAACATTTAAGTCTTTAATCCATCTTGAATTAATTTTTGTGTAAGGTGTAAGGAAGGGATCCAATTTCAGCTTTCTACATATGGCTAGCCAGTTTTCCCAGCACCATTTATTAAATAGGGAATCCTTTCCCCATTTCTTGTTTTTGTCAGGTTTGTCAAAGATCAGATAGTTGTAGATGTGTGGTATTATTTCCGAGGGCTCTGTTCTGTTCCATTGGTCTATATCTCTGTTTTGGTACCAGTACCATGCTGTTTTGGTTACTGTAGACTTGTAGTATAGTTTGAAGTCAGGTAGCGTGATGACTCCAGCTTTGTTCTTTTGGCTTAGGATTGACTTGGCAAGGCGGGCTCTTTTTTGGTTCCATATGAACTTCAAAGTAGTTTTTTCCAATTCTGTGAAGAAAGTCATTGGTAGCTTGATGGGGATGGCATTGAATCTATAAATTACCTTGGGCAGTATGGTCATTTTCAGGATATTGATTCTTCCTATCCATGAGCATGGAATGTTTTTCCATTTGTTTGTGTCCTCTTTTATTTCCTTGAGCAGGGTTTTGTAGTTCTCCTTGAAGAGGTCCTTCACATCCCTTGTAAGTTGGATTCCTAGGTATTTTATTTTCTTGAAGCAACTGTAAATGGGAGTTCACTCATGATTTGGCTCTCTGTTTGTCTGTTATTGGTGTATAAGAATGCTTGTGATTTTTGCACATTGATTTTGTATCCTGAGACTTTGCTGAAGTTGCTTATCAGCTTAAGGAGATTTTTGGCTGAGATGATGGGGTTTTCTAAATATACAATCATGTCATCTGCAAACAGGGACAATTTGACTTCCTCTTTTCCTAATTGAACACCATTTATTTCTTTCTCTTGCCTGATTTCCCTGGGCAGAACTTCCAACACTATGTTGAATAATAGTTGTGAGAGAGGGCATCCCTGTCTTGTGCCAGTTTTCAAAGGGAATGCTTCCAGTTTTTGCCCATTTAGTATGATATTGGCTGTGGGTTTGTCATAAATAGCTCTTATTATTTTGAGATACAGCTCATCAATACCTAGTTTATTGAGAGTTTTTAGCATGAAGGGCTGTTGAATTTTGTCGAAGGCCTTTTCTGCATCTATTGAGATAATCATGTGGTTTTTCTTTGGTTCTGTGTATATGATGCATTAAGTTTATTGATTTGCGTATGTTGAACCAGCCTTACAACCCAGGGATGAAGCCAACTTGATCGTGGTGGATAAGCTTTTTGATGTGCTGCTGGATTCAGTTTGCCAGTATTTTATTGATGATTTTTGCATTGATGTTCATCAGGGATATTGGTCTAAAATTCTCTTTTTTTGTTGTGTCTCTGCCAGGCTTCAGTAACAGGATGATGATGGCCACATAAAATTAATTAGGGAGTATTCCCTCTTTTTCTATTGATTGGAATAGTTTCAGAAGGAATGGTACCAGCTACTCTTTGTACCTCTGGTAGAATTCAGCTGTGAATCCATCTGGTCCTGGACTTTTTTTGTTGGTAGGCTATTAATTATTGCCTCAATTTCAGAACCTGTTATTGATCTATTCAGGGATTCAACTTCTTCCTGGTTTAGTCTTGGGAGGGTGTATGTGTCCAGGAATTTATCCATTTCTTCTAGATTTTCTAGTTTGTTTGCATAGAGGTGTTTATAGTATTCTCTGATGGTAGTTTGTATTTCTGTGGGATCGGTGGTGATATTCCCTTTATCATTTTTTATTGCATCTATTTGATTCTTCTCTCTTTTCTTCTTTATTAGTCTTGCTAGCGGTCTATCAATTTTGCTGATCTTTTCAAAAAACCAGCTCCTGGATTCACTGATTTTTTGAGGAGTTTTTTGTATCTCTATTTCCTGCAGTTCTGCTGTGATCTTAGTTATTTCTTGACTTCTGCTAGCTTTTCAATGTGTTTGCTCTTGCTTCTCTAGTTCTTTTAATTGTGATGTTAGGGTGTCAATTTTGGATCTTTCCTGCTTTCTCTTGTGGGCATTTAGTACTATAAGTTTCCCTCTACACACTGCTTTAAATGTGTTCCAGAGATTCTGGTATGTTGTGTCTTTGTTCTCATTGGTTTCAAAGAACATCTTTATTTCTGCCTTCATTTCATTATGTACCCAGTAATCATTCAGGAGCAGGTTGTTCTGTTTCCATGTAGTTGAGTGGTTTTGAGTGAGTTTCTTAATCATGAGTTCTAGTTTGATTGCACTGTGGTCTGAGAGACAGCTTGTTATAATTTCTGTTCTTTTACATTTGCTGAGGAGCGCTTTACTTCCAACTATGTGGTCAATTTTGCAATAAGTGTGATATAGTGCTGAGAAGAATGTATATTCTGTTGATTTGGGATGGAGAGTTCTGTAGATGTCTATTAGGTCCACTTGGCGCAGAGCTGAATTCAACTCCTGGATATCCTTGTTAACTTTCTGTCTCGTTGGTCTGTCTAATATTGACAGCGGGGTGTTAAAGTCTCCCACTATTATTTTGTGGGAGTCTAAATCTCTTTGTAGGTCTCTAAGGACTTGCTTTATGAATCTGGTTGCTCCTGTATTGGGTGCATATATATTTAGGATAGTTAGCTCTTCTTGTTGAATTGATCCCTTTACCATTATGTAATGGCCTTCTTTGTCCCTTTTGATATTTGTTGGCTTAAAGTCTGTTTTATCAGAGACTAGGATTGCAATCCCTGCTTTTTTTTTGTTTTCCATTTGCTTGGTAGATCTTCCTCCATCCCTTTATTTTGAGCCTACGTGTGTCTCTGCATGTGAGATGGGTCTTCTGAATACAGCACACTGATGGATCTTGACTCTTTATCCAATTTGCCACTCTGTGTCTTTTAATTGGAGCATTTAGCCCATTTACATTTAAGGTTAATATTGTTATGTGTGAATTTTATCCTGTCGTTATGATGTTAGCTGGTTATTTTGCTCATTAGTTGATGCAGTTTCTTCCTAGCCTTGATGGTCTTTACAATTTGGCATGTTTTTGCAGTGGCTGGTACTGGTTGTTCCTTTCCATGTTTAGTGCTTCCTTCAGGAGCTCTTGTAAGGCAGGCCTGGTGGTGACAAAATCTCTCAGCATTTGCTTGTCTGTAAAGGATTTTATTTCTCCTTCACTTATGAAGCTTAGTTTGGCTGGATATGAAATTCTGGGTTGAAAATTCTTTTCTTTAAGAATGTTGAATATTGGTCCCCACTCTCTTCTGGCTTGTAGAGTTTCTGCTGAGAGATCAGCTGTTAGTCTGATGGGCTTCCTTTTGTGGGTAACCCGACCTTTCTCTCTGGTTGCCCTTAACATTTTTTCCTTCATTTCAACTTTGGTGAATCTGACAATTATGTGTCTTGGAGTTGCTCTTCTTGAGGAGTATCTTTGCGACATTCTCTGTATTTCCTGAATTTGAATGTTGTCCTGCCTCACTAGGTTGGGGATGTTCTCCTGGATAAAATGCTGGAGAGTGTTTTCCAACTTGGTTCCATTCTCCCCGTCACTTTCAGGTACACCAATCAGACATAGATTTGGTCTTTTCACATAGTCCCATATTTCTTGGAGGCTTTGTTCATTTCTTTTTACTCTTTTTTTCTCTAAACTTCTCTTCTCACTTCATTTCATTCATTTGATCTTCAGTCACTGATACCCTTTCTTCCACTTGATCAAATCAGCTACTGAAGCTTGTGCGTGCATCACATAGTTCTTGTGCCATAGTTTCCAGCTCCATCAGGTCATTTAAGGACTTCTGTACACTGTTTATTCTAGTTAGCCATTTGTCTAATCTTTTTTCAAGGTTTTTAGCTTCTTTGCAATGGGTTCGAAAATTCTCCTTTAGCTCGGAGAAGTTTGTTATTACCGATCATCTGAAGCCTTCTTCTCTCAACTCATCAAAGTCATTCTCCGTCCAGCTTTGTTCCATTGCTGGCAAGGAGCTGCATTCCTTTGGAGGAGAAGAGGCACTCTGATTTTTAGAATTTTCAGCTTTTCTGCTCTGGTTTCTCCCCATCTTTGTGGTTTTATCTACCTTTGGTCTTTGATGATGGTGATGTACAGATGGAGTTTTGGTGTGGATGTCCTTTCTGTTTGTTAGTTTTCCTCCTAACAGTCAGGACCCTCAGCTGCATGTCTGTTGGAGTTTGCTGGAGGTCCACTCCAGACCCTGTTTGCCTGGGTATCACCAGCGGAGGCTGCAGAACAGCAAATATTGCAGAATGGCAGATGTTGCTGCCTGATCCTCCCTCTGGAAGCTTCGTCTCAGAGGTGCACCCAGCTGTATGAGGTGTCAGTTGGCCCCTAGTGGGAGGTGTCTCCCAGTTAGGCTACTCAGGGGTCAGGGACCCACTTGAGGAGGCAGTCTGTCCATTCTCAGATCTCAAACTCCATGCTGGGAGAACCACTACTCTCTTCAAAGCTGTCAGACAGGGATGTTTAAGTCTGCAGGAGTTTCTGTTGCCTTTTGTTCAGCTATGCCTTGTCCCCAGAGGTGGAGTCTACAGAGGCAGGCAGGCTTCCTTGAGCTGTGGTGGGCCCCACCCAGTTCGAGCTTCCCAGCTGCTTTGTTTACCTACTCAAGCCTCAGCAATGGGGGACGCCCCTCCCTGAGCCTCGCTGCTGCCTTGCAGTTCAATCTCAGACTGCTGTGCTACCTGTGAGCGAGGTTCCATGGGCGTTGGACCCTCTGAGCCAGGCACAGGATATAATCTCCTGGTGTGCTGTTTGCTAAGGCCATTGGAAAAGTGCAGTATTAGGGTGGGAGTGTCCTGATTTTCCAGGTACCATCTGTCATGGCTTCCCTTTGCTAGGAAAGGGAATTCCCTGACCCCTTGTGCTTCCTGGGTGAGGTGATGCCCTGCCCTGCTCCGTGGCCTGCACCCACTGTCTGACAAGCCCCAGTGAGATGAACCTGGTACCTCAGTTGGAAATGCAGAAATCACCTGTCTTTTGCATCGCTCATGCTGGGAGCTGCAGACTGGAGCTGTTCCTATTTGGCCATCTTAGAACTTCCCCGCCTTTTCTAGTTCTTTAAGATGCATTGTTAGGCTGTTTATATGAAGATTTTCTTCTTCTTTATGTAGGGACGTATAGTTATAAACTCCCCTCTTAGTACTGCTTTTGCTGTATTCCATAGATTTTGGTATGTTGTGTTTCCTTTATCATTTGTTTCAGGAAATTTTTCAATATATTTCCTAATTCTTTATTGACTTGCTGGTCATTTAGGTACACATTGTTTAATTTCCATGTATTTGTATAGTTTCAAAGTTCCTCTTGTTATTGATTTTTAGTTTTATTCCACTATGGTCAGAAAAGATGCTTGATATTATTTCAAGATTTTTTCAATGTTTTAAGACTTATTTGGGATTTAAAATATGGTCTATCCTTGAGAATGATTCATGTGCTGAGGAAAATAATGTGTAGTCTGCAGTCATTTGATGAAATGTTCTGTAAATGTCTATTAGGTCCATTTAGTCTATAGCGCAGATTAAGTCCAATGTTTCTTTGTTAATTTTCTGTCTGGAAGATCTGTCTAATGCTGAAAGTAGGGTGTTGAAGTCTCCAGCTATTATTATATTGGGGCCTGTCTCTCTCTTTAGCGCTAATAATATTTGCTTTACATATCTGGGTGCTCTAGTGGTGGGTGCATATACATTTATAATTGCTATATCTACTGCTGAATTGACCCCTTTATCATTATATAGTGACCTTCTTTGTCTCTTATAGTTTTTATCTTAAAAACTATTTTGTCTGATATAAGTATAGCCAATCCTGATCTTTTTTTGATTTCCATTGACATGGAATATCTTTCCATATCTTTATTTTCAGTCTATGTGTGTCTTTATTGATGAAATGTGTTTCTTATAGAAAATAGACCATTGTGTCTTGTATTTTTAAATATATTCAGTCACTCCATGTCTTTTGATTGGAAAGTTTAATTCATTTACATTTAATGTCACTATTGATAAGTAAGGACTTACTCCTGCCATTTTGTTATTTGTTTTCTGGTTGCTTTGTGGTCCCCTCTTCCTTCTTTCTTTCCTTCCTGTCTAGAAGGAGCCAATATTTAACATAAGAGAGATTAGAGGGTGGATTGATTTGATGAACATTCAATTTTATTTCAGCATCTGGGAGCATTACAGAATTATTTGGTTGTCAGTATGTATAATTCTAGAATTTGATCACATGAATATTATAATCATAATACATTAAAGGAAACATTAATAAAGAGAAGTTGACAGCATAATATTTATTGGAAATCGAATTCAAACCAGGCAGCTTCTGGTTCAAATGATTACTTAGACAGGAGTTGTGATCTGTGCTCATCTTGGCTTAAGACCATTGCATTTCCTAAAATAAGTATCTAAGAACATTTTGCTTGTGATGAACATTTACACTGGAATATATATTATGGAAAATATTTTTTGCATCATAAATCAATAATGAAATAGCCTAATTCTCATTGATCTGTGGCTAAATGGAAAGTGGGCCACAGCTGGAAACATGCGCATAGAAAAACCTGAAGCCTCCTGGATCTCGTGGGTTGTCACTTCACACAGAATGTTTCTGGGCAGGAGCTTTCTCTTTTCTGGGGTTCCTATATCTAGGGAATGTGAGATGAACTCAAAGAAAGCATACACTCTTGTCACTTTTAAAGATCCAAGGTTAATCAAGTCAATAGACTATACTGAAAGAAGACACTAAATCTTTACTGAGTTTCTATTAGTTAATAATGAAGAATGATTAATAAACTCTCAGATGTCAGGTTTGTGAATATTTTTAAGCAATTCTTTCTTTTGTGGAACATTTTACCATGAGTAAGAAAGAGTAATTCCCTTAAATAATCTATTAGCAGCAAAAAAGCAAACCAAAAATTAGCAAGGAATGGTAACAATAACTATGATGTCTCAGTCTAATTCTGTTAAGAGACAGATTTAGTATGCTCCAAGGCCAGAGAACAACTTGAAACAAAAGAAACCATAAAAACACAGTCCCCAAACTGTAAGAAGACCCTAAAAACTCATTCTTCAAAAGCCATTTTGCAGGTCTATGGCTAGCCCAGAGAAGGCAGAGCACAAGCTTTGGCATCAGGTAGAGCAGCAGAGGTTTAAATTCGATGTCTCACAGATAGTGGCTGTGTAACCTTAGGCAAGTTAACACACTGAGGATAATTTGTTTGTTTCCAAAGTGAGGATGATAGTGAAATTAGAATAATGTGCAGTTAATCATTATTATTCATAGAATACACATTTGCAAATGTACATACTCACTAAAATTTATGTGTAGCCCCCAAATTAATACTCAGCAGTGCTTTAGTGGTCATTTGTGGGCATGTGCATGCACAGAGCCACGGAAATTCTCCGATATGCGAAGCCATATTCCCAGCTGAGAAAGAACAAGGTGTTGACAACATGCATGATGCTCAGCCTTCTTTTTGCAGCTCTCATACTGTAAATAAGCATTTTTTAGGGTACATTTAGTGCCATGTTTTTCTCATTTTTGTGCTTTTTTGGGTGATTTTGCTATTTAAAATAGCCCATGCCTAGTTCTGAAGTGCTGTCTAAGTGTTACTGAGCACAGGAAGGCTGTAACATGCCTTACAGGGAAAATATGTATGTTAGCTAAGCTTCATTCAGGCATATGTTATAGTGCTGTTGGCTGTGAGTTCAAGGTTAATGAATCAACTATATATTAAATAAGATATTATTGAACACAAACACACCTAGAACAAGGTTGTATATTGATGAAAATGCTGTCACCAGAGGCTTGCAGTTCCCTAAACCTATATTTCCCCTAGTAACAATTGTTCAGTATTAGCAGCGACTTTATAGAACATAACTACTGTGAATAATGAGAAGCAACTATATATGAAGTGTCTGTACACTTTGGATTTAAGCCTATTTCAAAATTGGAATTTCTTCCAGCCAACTTGTTGGACCTAAAATATAATGGTATGAATCTGGTTTCTCTCCATTTTCTCAATCTCTATCAGCCCCAACATTATCCTCTGGCCTTTCTTACACGGTAGAATAGATTATGCTGCAATAAATTTTTTTTAGAGAAACATATTCATTAAGTATAGAATGTATGTCAAGCACTTTGCTAAGAAATAGATGCCCTGCAGCTGCTTGGAGATCTGGTAAGATAGAGACATACGTATCAGTTCACAATTGAACATGGCCATGATGTGATGGATTATGGACAAAGCGCAGTGGTGGCACAGAGGATGGACCAGCTGAATGGCTTTGAAGGGAGAGGGATAGAGGAAGAGAGGGCTTAATGTGGGATGTGGCACTTTGCCTGGGCTTTATTGTATATAATAACGTTCACCAGGCAAAGAAGGTAAAAGCAGACCAAGAGAAGAGAATTTCATGTGAAAAGACACGAAGGTGTAAAAGAATATCTTATGGTCAGTGTGGCTGGAAGGTAGAGTGTAAGGTGGGTGCAGGGGAGGAGGGAGGACCAGGGAGAGGGGCAGGGAGTGCCTAGAGATGAGACTTGCAGGAGAAGCTGAGACTATATTGTGAGGGCCAGGTATCCAGGATAATTTGATAGAGACTATTAGGCAGATTTTAAAAATAATTTTTAATGTGAAAAAATACATATATTAAAATTCGCAAAATAAAAATGTATACTTTAAACATTCTTTTAAAGTGAATACTCATGTAACCATCCCTGGGTCAGGAAACAGAACATTTCCAGACCCCTAGAAGCTTGCTTCCACAAGCTTCTTTCTAACTCCAATCCCTTCCCCCATAATAAGGGGAAACTCTGTAATGAATTTTCTGGTCGTCACATCCTGGCTTTTCTTTATGGTCTCACCACCTATGGTAGGCAGAATAATGATCTCCCCAAATCTGAGCGCCCATGTCCTAGTCTCCCGGAACCTGTGACTGTGTTATCTTATATGACAAAAGAGACCTTGCAGATGTGATTAAAATAAGGATCTTGAGATGGGAGAGCACCCTCGATTACCTAGGTGGATCCAATGTAATCTCAGGTGTCCTTAAAAATGAAAGAGGGAGGCAGGATGGTCAGAGAAGGAGACAGGAAAACAGAAGCAGATGGCAGAGTGATCTGATTGCTGGAAAGGAGCCACACGAGAAGGAACACAGGAAGCCTCAAGAAACTGAAAAAGGCTAAGAATGGATTATCCTCTAGAACCTCCAGAAGAAACACCATTCTTCTGGCCTCTTATTTTTTAAAATTTATTTATTTTTATTTATTTTTATTTTTTGAGATGGATTCTTGCTCTGTCACCCAGGCTGGAGTGCAGTAATGCAATCTTGGCTCACTGCAACCTCCACCTCCTGTGTTCAAGCGATTCTCCTGCCTCAGCCTCCTGAGTAGCTGGGATTACAGGCACCCACTATCATGCTCAGCTAAATTTTTGTTGTTATTGTTGTTGTTTTTGTATTTTTAGTAGAGATGGGATTTCACCATGTTGGCCAGGCTGGTCTCGAACTCCTGACTTCACGTGATCTGCTCGCCTCGGCCTCCCAAAGCGCTGGGATTACAGGCGTGGATTACACACCCAGCGTGGCCTCTTAAATTTAGCTCCATCGTACCCATTTCAGACTTTTGTCTTGCCAAACTGTAAGATAATAAGTTTTTGTTATTTGAAGTCACCAAATTTATGGTAACCTGTTACAGCAGCAATGGGATACTAATATACCACCCAACATTGCATCCCAAAGCACTATTATTATTATTTTTTTTAACTTTCTGTAAGTAGACTCCTTGGGAACATTCTTTCTTGTCTGGCTCCTTTTTCTGCACCCTGTGTCGTTGGACATAGGCGATTTATTTTGAGGCAGAAGAGTGACAAGACCAGATCTATATTTTAGAAGCTGACTTTGACATCAGTGTTCTGCCTGGGAAGCATAAAGGCTGAGAGGGGCAGTACCTGCAAAGGGCCAATGCAGCAAGCCTAGCAAGAAATGGCCAGGATTCAAAAAATAAACAGTGGAGGCAGAGACTGGGGAGGAGGGCTCATAACTGAGTTTAGAACACAGAATCGATAGGAATTGATGTCCAAATAGATGTAAGGGATGAGAAGGTAGCTAAGAATAATTCCAAATACTCTAGTTATACAACTGTGGGGGTGGGATGTGGTGGACACAGGAGAAATTGCTGGTATAAGAAGAAGGATAATGTCTTCAGTTTGAAATCTTTGAAGTGCATACCAGCAGATGTTTCCAGATATCAAAAAGTTTCACCTGCAGATAATATTCCACCTGCTGGGTTGACCTTCTTTTTGGTCAAAAAGATGTAGAGGGAGCAACAGAAACTTCAATGAACGAATCCAATCTTAAAATACAATGGGGATGCCCTACTTTATCCTCAATAATGGATAATTACTTTGTTGTTCAATAGAAGTTAATTTCTACTCCCTCTTTTCCACTCCAATCACATAACAGGTGTAATTATATCTCACACTCAGGGTGATATAATTAATATAAACCTTTGTAGAGGCGCATTTCCAGAGAGTCTTCTTAGGCAGATGATTTAGGCACTTGTCAGGTTTATCACACAATAGATAAATGTTTTCTTCATGTAGCTTAATATAGCAGGGTATCTGCCTCTGAATGGGAGTGTTCCCAGAGAGTCCAGGCAAACAGTCCGTTTATTGCATCTGACAGCTCTATTGCTTTATCAGTTATTTGCTTAGGGAGGATTTTATTATATGTAAAATACTGACATAAATTATGGGGATGGGAATTGATTTTTTTTTACATAGGTTTGATTCATTTTTCATTGTTCGTATGTGCCAAGTTTGATATTGCACATTTTCTCCTAGTGTATTTATTTAGTTTACAAGTTATTTCCCTGGTTCTACAAATAGTGGTATTTAGTTCTCAATTTTATTCCTGTGACTGCACATGTTCTCAAATTAAGTCATATATATAGTTAATACATAAAATATAGCTATAGGTACATATATGAATGAAATATATATCTAATAAAATTAAATACATTAACTCTAAGAAGAGTTTTAGAGTTTGGCACTTCAAAATTCAGAGAGATGTGATGCCAGTTTCCCTCCTGGCAATGAGGAGAAAACCAAGAGTAGAACCTGGCTGGGGAAAGTCATGTAGATCATCATGATCAGGTAGATCCAGGGGGTCAGCCCAGAAAGGACACCTCAAAGCCATTGTCATGGGGCCTGGCCTGAGAAGGTCTGGGTCCAAAAGGCAGATCTGGATCTCAAGCCAAGCAGAGCCAAGAATAGAGAGAATGTGCTCAGTTAGTGGGGAGGTTCAAATAGAAAGATAGTAGGCATGGAAAGTTGGCAACAGACTTCATGAATTTAGTCATAGGAAGCTGTAGCAGGCACAGTTGGCAGCCTGCCCAGATCCCCTCAGATCTCTTTTACTTGTTTCATGGGCCCATGGTTTTCTACTCAGACCTTCAGAGGATTTTCCTTAGGCACCTGGAGTTGCCTTACCCCAATGGAGGGCCTAAGTTCAGAAGTTACACCCTCTAGGGACAGTTGCACACCGCCTCCCATCCTTTAACCAATGACAGGCGGGTGCAGAAGTATAAAAATCCGGCTTTGTTGCTTTCAGATGGGACAAACTCTGAGGTACCGTTTACACTTTACAGTTCCTTCTGAGACCAGGCTGAGTCTGAAATTGACCTGAAATCACACCATTCCTTGACTTCTTTCCATCTTATCCTGGTTTCCTGACTCCTGTCCTGGTTTCTTCTAGGAGCAGTCCCTTAATAAGTCACTTGAATTTGAATCCTTAGCTCAGCATCTGCTGGGAGAAGCTGCCCTGAGAAAATTGGCGAACCAACTGTCAAGGCAATAGAGTTACAACAGCAAGGATAATAGTGATCATGGTAATAATAACCAACCTTGACTGAATTCTCACTACTTTCCAGGCATGGTGTTAAGTGTCTTCTACATAGTTTTCCATTTAATTCTTCCAAGAGTCCAATGCCAGTCGATGTTATTATCATCTCTATTTTACAGGTGAAAAAACTGAGGCTTGGGACATTAAGCAACTTGTTCCAAGATCTGATGGCTAAAAATTAGAAAGGGCTTCAGAGAGAGCCCAGTAGGACTATTATGGCATATTACGTATTGAACGTTATATTTTAGAACTCTCATCTTTATTTGCTCCACCCCAGCCAGATGTGTCTATTTCTGAGCCTATATTTGGAGTGATGTCGATTTACCTGCTGTATAGATGAACTCTTGGGATATAAGCAAAGCCAATCATTTTAGTGATTCTAATCAGCAGTCTTGCACATTAATAATCTTGTGATTATCAGGAAGCTAAATAAGAAAATCTGGATGGTTGGGGGCGAATCCAGTACTATTGCTAGATACAATGGCAATATTGCTTGGTATCTAGTACACAAAGGTGAATTGTATTGAATGACCATATTGAATGTGTGAATATGCTCAGGTGATTGCTATAGGCAATGTGTATAGTCAGTGGAGAGTGAGGAGGATGCTGTAAGTGCAAGGACCAGTGTCCAGATGCAATGTTTGAACTTTTCACCCAGGATTGACCATTTGCCTCCAGGAGGACTGGATGCCTGGGGCACGAGAACACTCACTGTCTGGAGCTTTTTTGTTATGCAAAATTTTTTTCATTTCTACATATTTCATGGAAGAATAATATATTGAGTTAAAGAGCCTCAAGTGTTTTATAGAGAACTTCAATATGTTTTCTTATCCAGAAGAATCTTGTGTGGTTGAATAATGCCAGGCTAAGTCATGGTGTCTGGTTTCTAGTCTAACTCTATCATCGAATAGATTTGTAACCTTGAGAAAGCTTTTTAAAATTTCCCCCAAGATTTTCATTTCAGGGTTTCCCATCTGTAAAACCAAATTAATAAGTGATTTTTGGAAAAGATTCCTGTTCCCCTGGGACCCTCAACCCTTTCCTTGATGAAAATTATATATCTTTTAATATCTGGTATGGAGTCATCAATAAAAATTTTGTAAGTACATTTCACTATGTTCTTATCAATTCATTTAAATAAGTCATTGAAATATCAGATAAGAGTGACAGTGAAACGTGCACAGAGTATAAGACTACAGCTCAATGAATGTTCCCAAAGTAAAGACATTCATGCAACAAGCACTTAGATCAAGAAACAGAACTTACCAGAGTCCTGGAAGTGCTCCAAGCCTTTCCAGTCACTTACTCACCCCATCCTGAAGAGTAACTACTATTTTAACTTCTAGGATGATAGCGTGGGACTGCCTGTTTATGCCCCTAATATAAATGGAAGCAAACTGCAGATACTTTTTTGTACCAGGCTTCTTTCACTGAGTATTGTCCGTGAGATTCACCGATGTTTTTCTGTGTAATTATAGTTTGTTCATTCTATTTTTTTTGTAAATAATTCCATTGTATGAAGGTCTCAATTTATCTGTTCTATTATAGAGGACCATTTGGTTTGTTGGTTTGTTTCCAGATTTTTTTTTCTTTTTTGTATATTACTGAGAGTTACTATGAACATTCTTATTTTTTATTTTTTTGCTGAACATATGTGAGCATTTTTTGATGGGTATGTATATACTTAAGAGTAGAAGGGTTGGGTCCTAATGAACACATATATTTAGCTTTTGTCAACACTTCCAAGTCGTTTTTCAAAGAGGTTCTTCAGGGATATTGCATGTTAACATATGAAAGAAGGCACAGAAAAGTCCCTGGACACCTTAGAACATTTCTCCCTTGGTGAGATGCTGAGTATGAACCTGGGTTATTTGTACATATTAAGCCAGAGGTGAGTACCAGACAACAGAAATGAGAAAATCATGGTTATTAGTAAATGAGTTAGAAGCTGTGGGAAGGCAGGTAGGTCTTCCAAGCTAAGACTGTGAAATAGCAGCAGTGTCTTACTGGTCACTTAGAATAGAGGTGCTCAATAGGGAGGCCATTATCTGGTTTGATAGGGACCTGGGAGCCTGGCTTTTTGCGTTGGCATTGAATATGTGGCCAGGAGCTCTGTCCTTTTTTGGGAAGGAGAATTGACCAGAACTGACTAATGAGCATGACATAAACAAGTCCAGGCGGGGATAGACAGATAATTTAGGCCCTGGATGACACAATTAAGGTTTTTGGGTTGGCCATAATACCTTTGGTTTAAGAATCGGAGATGTGGTTAAGAAATAATTTGTAACAAAGAGTAGATAAAACCACTGTGGTTCTAATTTTTGAGACTGTTCCTTATATTTCATTCTTCCCATAATTGCCTTTACTTAATGTCTTAAAGCTCACGGATAGCTTTTTGTGTGGTTTCTACAGTATAGAACGTGGAGTGAGTAATATACAGACAAATCAAGACAATCAGTGGGGAGACATGGGTCACAATGAGGCGTGATGTACCTTCTGCTAATCCTATAGATCGAGGACTTTGAAGACAAGAAAACACTGGGTGGAGAACTTGGCAACATTTAGGGAAAAAAGTATTAGTTGTGAGCAGGACAGGGAGGAGGATGGGACTCCAAATAGCACTTAATGGGCTCTCTTCTGCCCAAACTTCAGTTCAAATCCGCATTTATAACTCCCAGGGTATATAATTATGTACTCATAATGTACTTGTTTCATTTTGGCCTTTCAGTAAATCCAATAATATCAGTGAGTTTCCACTGGCCAGTAACCGAACATTACAGTTGATGATTGTTGTATGTCTATAAATCTATAAAAATATGGCACATTTCAAAGTGAGGAGGGCTGCTGTGAAGTAAGTTTAATGAGATGAGAAATTATCTGAGTTGTTTCAGGGTGGTATTACTGAAAAAGGGGCAGCGGTAGCCATTCAGTTTATTCTTAGATCCTAGGCCTGCCTCCAGTCTGGGCAGAATTCTCTATCCTGGGTTCTCAACATTGAGTTCAAAGCTCAAGGAAAACCCTGTAATTATAAAGAGTGCATATTTCCCTGATCTTGTCCTCTATGCATATAAGTCTCTTAGGACCTCCACATGGGAAAAGGGGATTGGTGGAATACAGGATTCTCTGTTCTGGCTTCCTGCCATCTCCTATTCTCTCAATGCAAATATAATTTCCCCTTAAAGCACTATATATATATATAATATATATATATATAATATATATATAATATATATATATAATATATATATAATATATATATATATAATATATATATAATATATATATAATATATATATAATATATATATATTATATATATATAATATATATATAATATATATATAATATATATATAATATATATATAATATATTATATATATTATATATATATAATATATATATAATATATATATAATATATATATATTATATATATATTATATATATATATTATATATATATAATATATATATATTATATATATATTATATATATATAATATATATATATAATATATTATATTATATATATATAATATATAATATATATATAATATATATTATATATATATATAATATTATATATTATATATATATATATTTAGAGCAGTTTTAGATTCACAGCAAAATTGAACAGAAAGTACAGAGAATTATCTAATACTCCCTGCTCCACACATTCACAGCCTCCCCCACTATCAATGTCCCAGACACAGTGGTACATTTGTTATAATCAATAAATCTACACTGATACATAATTATCACCCAAAGTCCAGAGTTTATACTAGGGTTCACTAATGTACATCCCATGGGCTTTGACAAATGTATTATGACATTCATCTATCATTATAGTATCACACAGAGTCATTTTCACTGTCCTAAAAATCTTTTGTGCTCCAACTATTTATACTTTCCTCTCCCTAACCCCAAACAACCACTGAATTTTATATTGCTACCATAATTTTGCCTTTTTCAGATTGTCATATAGTTAGAATTGTACAGTATGTAGCCTTGTCAGATTTGCTTCTTTTACTTAGTGATATACATTTAATGTTCTTTTATGTCCTTTCATGGCTTGATAACCCATTTCTTTTTAGCACTGAATAATATTCCAGTGTCTGGCTATATCACAGTTTATCCATTCACCTACTGGAATACATCTTGATTGCTTCCACGTTTTGGAAATTATGAATAAAGCTGCTATAAACTGCATATAAGGATATACAGGTTTTTGTGTAGATGTGTTTTCAACTCCTTTGAGTAAATTACCAAGAAGCATGTTTGCTGGATCTATGGTAAGAGTATGTTTAGTTTTCTAAGAAACTGCCAACCTCTCTTCCAAAGTGGCTGTGTCTTCATTTTGCATTTCTGCTAAAATGAATGAGAGTTCTTGTGACTTTACATCTGTGCTAGCCAGCATTTGATGTTGGTAGTGTTTTGGATTTTAGCCATTCCAATAACTGTGTAGTGGTATCTCATTGTTTTAATTTGCATTTCCCTGATGACATATGATGTGAAGCATCTGTTCATATGCTTACTTGCCATCTGTATATCTTCTTCAGGGAGGTGTCTGTTTAGATTATTTGCCCCATTAAAAGGGTAAGGTTGTTTATTTTCTTAGTGTTGAGTTTTAAGAGTTCTTTGTATATTTGGGATAACAGGCTTTTTTTAAACATTGATATTAAAAATTTATTATTTATTTATTTATGATCCAGGTTCCTCTGTTTTTTTATTTTATGGCAAAACAAAGAAACAGTGTTTTTGCTAGCATAAATTAATTAATGGACAACAGTTTTTTTTTTTTTTTTACCAAATCTATTATTTTGCAAATATTTTCTTCCAGCCTATCTTCCTATTCTCTTCATCTTAAAGTTCTTTTAAAGACTTTCATACCTGATTCTTTCACACCATGATAAATCAACCCTACATCCAAGTTTCTAAAAAAGTACTCTCTTTTCCTTTTTCTTGCCCAATTGTCTTGGCTAGAGCCTCCAATACAGTATTGAACTAGAAGGATGAGGACTGACATCCTTTCCTTGTTCCTGCTTTTGGGTGGAGGATATTCCATCTTTCACCATTAAGTACAATATTTGTTGCAGTTTTTTTTTTTTTGGTGCATGGAATATGCCTTATCAAATTGAAGAAGTTTCCTTCCACTCATAAAATTTTGAGAGCTTCTATAAGGAATCAATACTGGATTTTAAAATGCTCTTTCTCCATCTATAGAGCTGAATAAAATGTTTTTGTTTTTTTTAGTTTGTTAATATGGTAAATTACATCAACTTATTTTAAAATGTTAAATCACCTTTCATTCCTGGAATACATTTCACTTGGTCATCATGTATTATCATTTTTATATATTATTAGTATAAATTTGCTATAATTTTGCTTATTTTTTTGCATCTGTATTCATTAAAATATCAATCTATAGTTTTCTTTTCCTTAATAAATTTTCTAATTTTTGGTATTGGGAAAATGTTGCTTATAGAATGAGGTGGAAATCATTACCTTCTCTAACATTGTATAAAAGAGTTTATGTAGAATTATTTGTGTAGTATTAATTTCTTCATTTGTGTAGTATCATTTCTTCATTTGTGTAGTATTATTTCTTCATTAAAAGTTTACAGTGAAGTCATTGGGCCTGAGGTTTTCCTACATGGAAAGCTTTTAAATTATATGTTCAATGTTAAGAATAGTTAGAGGACTACTAATTCTAACTACTTCTTATATGAATCTTGGTAATTTGTGTCATCGAAAAAATTAGTTTGTTTTTTTCTGGTTCAAATCTATTGTCATAAGGTCATAACATTGCCTTATTATGCTCTTAATAGCTATAGAATCTATAATGCTAACTGTATTCCCAACTGATATAGTTTGGATGTTTGTCCCCTCCACATCTCATGTTGAAATGTAATTCCTAGTATTGGATGTGGGGCCTGGTGGGAGGTGTTTGTGTCATGGGGGCAGATCCCTCATGAATAGTTTGGTGCCCTCCTCACAGTAATGAGTTGATATGAAATCTGGTTTTTTAAAAGATCCTGGCTATTTGTCCTCACTTCCTTGCTCCCTCCCTTGCCAGGTGAATTATCTGTTTCCCCATAACCTTCTGCCATGATAAGGAGCTTACTGAGACCCTCACCAGAAGCAGATGCCAGTGTCATGCTTCTTGTATAGCCTGTAAAACAGTGATCGCCCAAACATCTCTTTCCTTTATAAATTACTCAGTGTTAAGGATTATTTTATGGAAATGCAAATGGACTAACATAGACCATTGGCACTGATGAATAGGGCATTGCTATAAAGATACCTGAAGATGTGAAAATGGCTTTGAAACTGGGTAATAGGCATAAATTACAAGAGTTTGGAGAGTTCACCAGAAGAGAAGAAGATGAGAGAAAGTTTGGAACTTCTTAGAGACTGGTTAAATGGTTGTGACCAAAATGCTGATAGAAATATGAACAGTAAAGGCCAGGCTGATTAAGTCTTAGATGGAAATGAGGAAGTTATTGGGAACTGGAGTAAAGGCCACTTGTGTTACACCCTAGCAATGAACTTGGCTGGATTGTGTTCATGTCCTAGGAATCTGTGTAAGTTGGAACTTAAGAATGGTGACTTAGGATAGCTGGTGGAAGAAATTTTAAAGTAGCACAGCACTCAAGGTGTGGCCTAGTTACTTCTAACAGCTTGCAGTAAGATATGAGAGCAAAAGAATGACTGAAAGTTGGAACTTATAATTAAAAGGGAAGCAGAGCAGAAAAGTTTAGAAAATTTACAACTTGGCCATGTGGTAGAGAAGGAAACAGAATTTTCAGGAGAGGAATACAAGTGGGCTGTGGAGCAACCACTTGCTAAATAAATTAGCATGACTAAAAAGGAGCCAAGGGCTAATAAACGAGACAATGGGGAAAAAGCCTTGAACACATTTCAGAGACCTTACAGGAAGCCCCTCCAATCACAGGCCCAGAGGCCTAGGAGGATAGAATGGTTTCAGGGATCAGGCCCAGGCCCAGGGTCCTGCTGCCCTGAGCTGCCTTAGGAGGCTGCTCCCCAAAACCCTGCCTCTAAAGCTTCAGCTACAGATCAAAGCACCCCAGATGCAGCTTGAGCTGCCACTCTGGAGGGCACAAACAGTAAGCCTTGGCAGCTTTCATGTGGTGTTAAGCCTGCAGGTGTGCAGAATGTAAGAGTGAATGAGGCTTGGCAGCTTCTGCCTTGATTTCAGAAGATGTATTGGAAAGCCTGTATACTCAGGCAGAAGGCTGCCACAGGTGTAGAGCAACCCTCCCACCTTCCACAGAGCTTCTACTAGGTCAGTGCTGAGGGAGAAATGTGGGATTGGAGCCTGCACACAGAATCCCCTCTGAAGTACTGCTTAGCTGAACCATGGGGATGAGGCTGCTGCTCTCCAGATCCCAGAAAGGTAGAGCTACCAACAGCTTGCACTCTGAGCCTGAAGAAGCTGCAGGTTCTTAACTCCAACCCATGAAAGCAGCCACGGGGGCTGCACCCTGCAAAGCTGCCCAAAACCTTAGGAGCCCACCCCTTGCACCAGCATGCCCTGGATGCAGGACATGAAGCCAAAGACGATTATTTGGAGCTTTAAGATTTAATGAATGCCCTGCTGGATTTCAGACTTGAATGGAGCCTATGGTCCCTCTCTTTTGGTTGACGTCTCCCTTTTGGAATAGGAATGCCTGTACCACCATTGTATCTGGGAAGTAAATGTCTTTTAAAAAAAAAATCTTACAGGCTCATAGGTGCATGGAATATGCTTTGAGTCTCAGATAAGATTTTGGGCTTTTGAGTTGATGCTAGAGTAAGTTGAGACTTTCGGGGACTATTGGGAAGGGGTGATTGTATTTCGCAATGTGAGAAGGACATGAAATTTGAAGGGCTGGGTGAAATAGTTTGGATGTTTTATCGCCTCCAAATTTCATGCTGAAATGTGACCTCCAATGTTGAAGGTGGGCTTAGCGGGAGGTGTTTGGGTCATGGGGGTGGATCCCTTTTAAATGGTGTGGTGCTGTACTCATAGCATAAGTGAGTTCTTACTCTCTGAGTTCACATGAGATCTGACTGTTTAAAAGAGCCTGGCACCAGCCAGGTATGGTGTCTCATGCCTGTAATCCCAGCATTTTGGGAGGCCAAGGCAGGTGGATCACCTGAGGTCAGGAGTTTGAGACCAACCTGGCCAACATTGTGAAACCCTGTCTCTGCTAAAAATACAAAAATTAGCCAGGCATGGTGCATGCCTGTAATTCTAGCTACTTGGGAGGTGGAGACAGGTGAATTGCTTGAACCAGGAGGTGGAGTTTGTAGTGAGCCAAGATTGTGCCACTGCACTTCAGCTTGAGTGACAGAGCAAGACTCTGTTTCAAAACAACAACAACAACAACAACAACAACAACGAGATCCTGGCAACTCCTCCTTCTCTATCTTGTTCTCTCTATCTTGCTCCCTCTCTCACCATATGCTAGCTCCTCCTTTGCCTTCTTTCATAATTGTAAGCTTTATGAGGCTTCACTAGAAGCCAATCAGATCCTGCTGCCAGGCTTGTATAGCCTGCAGACACTTGAGACAAATAAATCTCTTGTTTAAATAAATTAGCCAGATTCAGGTATTCCTTAGCATCACAAAGGAACTATAACACATTAATGTTTATTTTCTTTTTCCGATTAGTTTGGCTAGATGTTTATCAATTTTGTTGATCTTCCCAAAGTATTAGCTTTAGGTTTCGTTAATTTTTATCTACCATTTTTCTGTTTTCTGTTTTATTGATTGTTTTTCTGATGTTCATTATTTATTCTCTTCTGCTTACTTTTTTTTAACACTTATTTTATGTTCAGGAGTACATGTGCATGTTTGTTATACAGGCAAACTGCGTGTCACAGGGATTCAGTGCACAGATAATTTCATTACTCTGGTAATAAGCATAAAACCTGATAGGTATTTTTTTTTCTGATCCTCTCTCTCTTCCCACCCTCAACCCTCAAATAGGTTCCAGTGTTTGTTGTTCTCCTTCTAGTATTCATATGTTCTTGTTATTTAGCTCTCACTTATAAGTGAGAATATGTGGTATTTGGTTTTCTGCTCCTGGGTTACTTTGCAAAGGATGATGACCTCTACTTCCATCCATGTTCCCATGAAATACATCATCTTGTTCTTTTCTAATGGCTGCATAATATTCCATGGTGTATATGTACCAATTTTCTTTATCCAGTCTTTCACTGATGGGCATTTAGGTTGATTCCATGTCTTTGCTATTGTGAACAGTGCTGCAATGAACATTCATGTGCATGTTTCTTTATGGTAGAATGCTTTATATTCCTTTGGGTATTGTATTAGTTTGTTTTCATGCTGCTATGAAGAAATACTCAAAAATGGGTAATTTATAATGAAAAGAGGTTTAATTGACTCACAGTTCTGCATGACAGGGAGGCCTCAGAAAACTTACAATCATGGCTGAAGGAGAAGTAAACATATCCTTCTTCACATGGTGGCAGGTGAGAGACTGCAGAACTGAGGGAGGAAAAGCCCTATATAAAACCATCAGATCTCATGCAAACTCACTCGCTATCATGGGAACAGCATAGGGGAACTGCCCCCCATTATCTAATCACCTCCCTCAAGGTCCCTCTCCCAACACGGTGGGATTACAATTCAAGACAAGATTTGGGTGGGGACACAGAGCCAGAATATACCATTCCACCCCTGCCCCCTCCCAAATCTCATCTTGCTCATATTTCAAAATACAATTATGCTTTCCCCCATATTCCCCTAATTCTTAACTCATTTCAGCATTAACCCAAAGTCCAAGTCCATAGTCTCATCTGAGACAAGACAAGTCCCTTCTGCCCATGAACCTGTAAAATCAAAATCAAGTTAGTTACTTCCTAGATATAATGCGGGTGCAGGCATTGGGTAAATACATCCATTTCAAATGGGATAAAAATGCCAAAACAAAGGGGCCACAGGATCCATGTGAGTCCAAAATCCAATAGGGCAGTCACTAAACTTTGAAGTTCCAAAATGATCTCCTTTGATTCCATGTCTCACATCCAGGTCACACTGATGCAAGAGATGGGCTCCCTGGCCTTGGGCAGCTCTGCCTCTGTGACTTTGCAGGGTACAGCCCCCCACCCTTGGCTGCTTTCACAAGCTGGTATTGAGTGTCTGTGGCTTTTTGAGGCACATGGTGCAAGTTGTTGGTGGATCTACTATTCTGGGATCTGGAAGACTGTGGTCCTCTTCTCATAGCTCCACTAGGCAGTGCCCAAGTAGGGACTCTGTGTGGGGGGTTTGTACAGAGTTTCCCTTCTGCACTGCCCTAGCAGGGCTTCTCCATGAGGGCTCTACCCCTGCAGCAAACTTTTGCCTGAACATAGAGGCGTTTCCATATATCCTCTGAAATCTAGTTGGAGGTTCCTAAACCTCAATTCTTGACTTTTGTGCACCCACAGGCTCAACACCAAGTGGAAACCACCAAGGCTTGGGGCTTATACCCTCTGATGCAATAGCCTGAGCTGTACCTTGGCCCCTTTTAGCCATGGCTGGAGCTGAAGCAGCTGGGATGCAGGGCATCATGTCCTGAGACTGCACAAAACTGGAAGACCCTCGGTCTGGCACAGGAAACAATTTTTCCCTCCTGGACCTCTGGGCCTGTGGTGGGAGGGGCTGCCATGAAGGTCTCAGACATTGCCTGGAGACATTATCCCCATTTTCTTGGTGATTAACATTCAGCTCCTTGTTACTTACACAAATTTCTGCAGCAGGCTTTAATTTCTCTCCAGAATATTTTTTTTCCTTTTCTATGACATTGTCAAGTTGCAAATTTTCCAAACTTTTATGCTCTGCTTCCTCTTGAATGCTTTGCCGCTTAGCAATTTCTTCCACCAGATACCCTCTATCATCTCTCTCATATTCAAAGTTCCACAGATCTCTAGGGCAGAAGCAAAATGCTGTTAGTCTCTTTGCTAAAGCATAGCAAAAGTCCCTTTGCTCCAGTTCAGAACAAGTTTCTCATCTCTATGTGAGACCACCTCAGCCTATACTTCATTGTCTATATCACTATCAGCATTTTGGTCAAAGCCATTAAACAAGTCTCTAGGAAGTTCTAAACTTTTCCACATCTTCCTGTCTTCTTCTGAGCCCTCCAAACTGTTCCAACCTCTGCCTGTTAACCTAGTTCCAAAGTTGCTTTTGGGTATCATTACAGCAGCACCTCACTCTCTTGGTACCACTTTACTGTATTAGTTCACTTTTGCTGTGCTATGAAGAAATACCCAAGACTGGGTAATTTATAAAGGAAAGAAGTTTAATTGACTCACAGTTCAGTAGGGCTTGGGTGGCCTCAGGAAGCTTGCAATCATGGTGGAAGGGGAAAAAAACATGTCCTTCTTCACATGGTGGCAGGAGAGAAAAGTTCAGAATTAAGGGGGAAAAAGCCCCTTACAAAGCCATCAGAACTCGTGAGAACTCACTCACTATCACAAGAACAGCATAGAGGAACTGCCCCTTGTTCTAATCACTTCCCATGAGGTCTCTCCCACAACGTATGGGTATTACAATTCAAGACGAGATTTGTGTGGGGACAAAAAGCCAGACCATATCAGGTATATACCCGGTAAGGGGTGTATATGTGTGTGTGTGTGTGTGTGTGTGTTTGTGTATATATATATATATATATATATATATATATATATATTTTTTTTTTTTTTTTTTTGAGACAGAGTTTCACTCTTGTTGTCCAGGCTGGAGTGCAATGGTGCCATCTTGGCTCATTGCAACCTCCGCCTCCTGGGTTCAAGCAATTCTGCCTCAGCCTCCCGAGTAGCTGGAATTACAGGCATGCACCGCCACACTCAGCTAATTTTTTTTTTTGTATTTTTAGTAGAGTTGGGGTTTCTCCATGTTGGTCAGGCTGGGTCAAATGATAACCCTATTTTAAGTTTTTTGAGGAATCACCACACTGTTTTCAATGACTGAACTCATTTAAAGTCTCACAAGTGGTGTATAAACATTCTCTTTTCTATTCAACCTTACCAGCATCTGTTTTTTTGTTTGTTTGTTTGTTTGTTTTACTTTTTAATAATAGCCCATTTGGCAGGTATGGGATGGTATCTCACTGTGGTTTTGATTTGCATTTCTCTAATCATTAGTGGTGTTGAGCACTTTTTATATGCTTGTTGGCTGCATGTATATCTTCTTTTGAAAAGTGTCTGTTAAGGTCCTTTGCCCACTTTATAATGGAGTTGTTTGTTTTTTGCTTGTAAATTTCCATTCCTTATAGATTATGTATATTAGATCTTTGCCACATGCAGAGTTTGCAAATATTTTCTCCTATTCTGTAGGTTGTCTGTTTACTCTGTTGATAGTTTATTTTGCTCTGCAGAAGCTCTTTAGTTTAATTAGGTCTCATTTGTCAATTTTTGTTTTTGTTGCAATTGCTTTTGGCTTCTTGGTCATAAAATATTTGCCCAGTCCTGTGTCCAAAATAGTATTTCCTAGGTTACCTTCCAAGGTATTTATAGTTTTAGGTTTTATATTTAAGCCTCTAACCAATCTTGAGTTGATTTTTTTATGTGGTGTAAGGTAGTAGTCTAGTTCCAATCTTCTGCATATGACTAGCTCATTATCCTAGCACAATTTATTAAATGGGGAATCTTTTCCCCATTGCTTATTTTTGTCAGTTTTGCTGAAGATCAGATGGCTGTAGGGGTGTGGCATTACTTCTGGGCTCCCTATTCTGTTTGATTGGTCTATGTGTCTGTTTTTGTACAAGTACCACACTGTTTTGGTTACTGTAGACCTGCAGTATAATTAGAAGTTGGGTAATGTGAATCCTCCAGCTTTGTTCTTTTCCTTCAGGATTGCCTTGACTAGTCTAGCTTTTTTTGGTCCCCCATAATGTTTAAAATAGATTCATTCTAATTTTGTGAAAAATGTATTTGGTACTTTGATAGAAATAGCATTGAATCTGTTAACTACTTTGGGCAGTATGGCCATTTTAATGATATTTATTCTTCTTATCAATGAGTGTGGAATTTTTTCATTCATTTGTGTCAGCTCTGATTTTTCTAAGCAGTGCTTTTTATCCTCTTTGGAGAGATCTTTCACCTTCCTGGTTAGCTGTATTCCTAGGTATTTTATGATTTTTCTGTAGCAATTGTAAGGGAATTGTTTTCCTAATTTGGCTCTTGGCTTTGCTATGTTGGTAGGAATGCTACTGATTTTTTGCATGTTGATTTTGTACCACAGAACTTTGCTGAAGTTGTTTATTATATCAGGGAGCTTTTGGGCAGGCACTATCAATTTTCAAGATATAGAATTAAGTTGTCTGCAAACAGGGATACTTTGGCTTTCTCTCTTCCTATTTAGATTCCTTCATTTCTTTCTCTTGTCTGATTGCTGTGGCCAAGACTTCTAACAACATATTTAATAGTAGTCATGAGAGAAGGCATCCTTGTCTGGTACCAGTTTTCAAGGGGAATGCTTCCAGCTTTTGCCCATTCAGTATGATGTTGGCTGTGGTCTTGTCATAGATGGCTCTTATTGTTTTGAAGTATGTTCTTCAATGCATGGTTTATTGAGGGTTTTTAATATGAGTGGGTGTTGAATTTTATCAAAAGCCATTTCTGCATCTATTGAGATAATCATGTGGCTTTTGTTTTTTTAGCTCTGTTTATGTAATGAATCACATGTATTGATTAGCATATGTTGGACCAACCTTGCATTCCAGGGACAAAATCTACTTGATCATGGTAAATTAGCTTTTTGATGTGCTGCTGGATTTGGTTTGCTAGTATTTAGTTGAGAATTTCTTCATCTATGTTCATCAAAAATATTGGCCTGAAGTTTTCTTTTTTTCTGTTGCATCTCTGCCAGGTTTTTGTATGAGAATGTTGCTGGCCTCATCAAATGAATTGTGTTAGAGTCCCTTCTTCTCAACTTTTTTTTGGAAAAGTTTCAGTAAGAATGGCAGCAGCTCTTTATATGTCTGATAGAATGTGGCTTTGAATCCATTTGGTGCTGGGCTTTTTTTGGTTGGTAGGCTTTTTTTATGACTGATTCAGTTTCATAACTCATTATTGGTCTGTTCAGTGATTCAGTTTCCTCCTGGTTCAGTCTTGGGAGATTGTATGTTTTCAGGAATTTATTCATTTCTTCTAAATTTTCTGGTTTGTATGCATAGAGGTGTTCTTAGTAGTTCCTGATGATTTTTTTTTCCTGTGGGTCAGTGCTAACATTGCCTTTGTTATTTCTAATTGTATTTCTTTGGATCTTCTCTTTTTTCTTTATTAGTATAGTTAGCAGTCTATCTATTATTTTTTTCAAAGAACTAACTCCTCTATTTGTTTGTCTTTTGAATGGTTTCTCACGTCTCAACTTCCTTCAGTTCAGCTCTGATTTGGTTATTTCTTGTCTTCTGCTAGCTTTGGGGTTGGTTTGCTCTTGCTTCTCTAGTTCTTCTCATTGTGATCTTAGGTTGTTAACTTGAGATCTTTCTAAGTTTTTGACACGGGATTTTAGTGCTATAAACTTCTCTCTTAACACTGCCTTAGCTGTGTCCCAGAGATACTGGTATGCTGTATCTTTCTTCTCATTAGTTTCAAAGAATTTCTGAATCTCTGCCTTAATTTCGTTGTTTACTCTAAAGTCACTTAGGAGCAGGTTGTTTAATTTCCATATAATTGTATGACTCAGTCATTTTCTTAATATTCATTTCCATTTTTATTGTGCTGTTGTCTGAAAGAGTGATTGGTATAATTTCATTTAAAAAAATTGCTGGGTATTGTTTTATGTCCAATTTTGTGGTTGATTTTGGAGTATGTGCCATGTGATGATAAGAATGTATATTCTATTATTTTTGGATGGAGAATTCTGTAGATGTCTGTAAGATCCATTTGGTCCAGTGTTGAGTTCTTGTCCTAAATATCTTTGTTAACTTTCTGTCTCAGTGACCTAATACTGTCAGTGGGGTGTTGAAATCTCCCACTATTATTGTATGGGAATCAAAGTCTCTTTGAGGTTCTCTAATAACTTGCTTTATGAATCTGGGTGGTCCTGACTTGAGTGTGTGTATATTTAGGATAGTCAGATCTCATTGAATTAAAAACACTTTACCATTATATAATGCCCTTTATTTTAATGTTTTTTGATCTTTGTTGGTTTAAAATCCATGTTGTGTGACATTAGAATTGCAACCACTACTTTTTCCTGTTTTCCATTCCTTGGTAGATTTTTCTCCATCCCTTTATTTTGAACCTATGGAGTCATTGCATGTGAGATTGGTCTCTTGAAGACAGCATACTATTGGGCTTTGCTTCTTTATCCAGCTTGCCACTTTGTGTCTTTTAATTTGGACATTTAGCCCATTTACATTCAAGGTTAGTATTGGAAAGTGAATATTTAATCCTGTCCTCATGTTATTAGCTGGTTATTATGCAGACTTGTTTGTGTGGTTGCATTATAGTGTCACTGGACTACATATTTAAGTGTGTTTTTGTAGCGGCTGGTAGTGTTCTTTCCATATTTAGTGCTCCTTTCAGGACCTAAGGCAGGTTTGGTGACATGAATTTCCTCAGCATTTTCTTATCTGAAAAGAATCTTATTTCTCCTTCCTTTTTGAATTAATTTGGCTGGCTATGAAATTCTTGCTTGGAAATGCTTTTCTTTAAGAATGCTTAATATAGGCCCCCATTCTCTTCTGGCCTGTAAGGTTTCTGCGAAAGGTCAGCTGTTAGCCTGTTGGGATTCCCTTTGTAGGTGACGTGCCCCTTCTCTCTAACTGCCTTAAATATTTTTCTTTCATTTTGACCTTGGAGAATTTAATGATAATGTGTCTGGGGGATGGTTTTCTTGTGTAATATATTGCAGGGGTTCTCTGCATTTTCTGGATTTGAATGATGACTTGTTTAGTGAGGTTGTGGATGTTTTAATGAGCTGTGTCTTAAAATATGTTTTCCAAGATCTTGCTTCCTCCTTGTCTCTTTCAGGGATGCCATTGGGTCATAGATTTTGTCTCCTTACATAATCCCATATTTCTCAGAGGATTTGTTCATTCTTTTTTATGCTTTTTTCTTTATTTTGTCTGACTGAGTTATTTCAGAGAGCCAGTTTTAAACTCTGAGATTCTTTCCTCAGTTTTATCTATTCTGCTGTGAAAATTTGCAATTGTATTATGCAATTCTTGTAGTGTGTTTTTCAGGTCTATCAGATTATGTTGATTCTTTTTTCTAATGATTATTTTGTCCATAAGCTCCTGTATTGTTTTATTGTGATTCTTAGCTTCCTGGGATTGGGTTTTGATGTTCTCCTGAATCTTGATGATCTCCATTCCTGTCCATATTCTGAATTCCATTTCTGTCATTTCAGCCCAGGTAAGAACTAGTGTAGTTGTTTGGAGGAAAGAAGACACTCCAGCTTTTTGAGTTGCAAGAGTTCTTGTGCTAGTCTTTCTCATTTTTGTGAGCTGATGTTTCTTCAGTCTTTGACGTTGCTGTTCATTCAATATTTTTTTTTTTTGCTTTTTTCTTTTTTGTTGTCCTTGGGGGTTCAATTATGCTATATGGTGGGTTTGGTTGACTAGCTTTAATTCTAGTTCACTCCTAGGTCTTGGAGAATCCCCCCTCTGATTACTATCTACATACCTGCTTTTGTTGTTGTTGGGTGTTCTGGTCCATGGGGCTCCCTCAGACAGAGGTTGTGGTTGGCAGACAAGCCATATCCTTTCCAGGCCAGACCTAATCTGCTGTCCATGTGCTTCCTGGGAAAACACAGGGTTATGCCTGTCTGCAGAGTTTAGGTAGAAGCAGGACCCCTGGGTTGGAAGCTCTCTGAGTGTGGCCTCAATGGCTATAGGAGGCAGGGGTTGGTGGAGTTGCCTGCCCTGCTGTCAAGATGTTTCCAGGGCAGCAGGAGGCTGTGCCTCTCAGCAAATTCAGGCAGAAGTTGAAACACTGAGCCAGAAGCTGTAGCAGGTATGACTTGCCTGGCTACCAGTGGTGGGCATGGATGTGGAAACCTGCTTTGCTGTCTGGATGCTTCTTGGGACAACAGGAGGTTGTGCCTCTTGGCAAATTCAGGCATAAGCAGGACCGCTAACCTGGCAACTCCAGCAGGAGCTGCCCACTTTGCTTCTGGTGGCTGCAGTGGGTGGGGTCACATGCTCTGCTGTCTGGGTGTTTCCTGGGGTAACAACAGAAAGCTGTGTTCTCTAGCTGGGTTCACACAGAAGTGGGGCTGCTGGGCCAGAAGCTCCAGCAAACATTGCCTGCCTGGTTACCAGTGGTGAGAGTGGTTGGGGTCATATACTCTGACCTTTGGATATTTCCTGGGACATCAGAAGGCTGCACCCCCCAGCTGAGTTCACATAAAAGTGAGACTGCTGGGCTGGAAGCTCTAGCAAGTGTTGCCCACCTGGCTACTAGTGGTGAGGGTGAGTGGAGTGGCCAGCTGGTTCAGGCCAAAGTAGGACTCTGGGTTGGAAGCTGGAGCTGAGCCCCATCTAGAAAAATTAGGGTGGGATAATCTTACTGCTCCCAGGCACTGCAACTGTGTCCTCTATTGGGGCTATGGTGGTGGTGTTGATCTGCTACAGGGCACAAGGATTGTAGAGGTCCCCTTGGACTAGACAGTTGCCTCCGCAAAATGTCCAGGTGGCTCTTTGCCTCAGTCTGAAGCACAGTGTGGGGAGGCCAGCGGGATTCCCCCACTGCCGGTCTTGTGCAGGTCTCTGTGGAGAGTGTGAATCTCTCTGGGGGTTCTCACTCACTCACCCTTTCCTGGTTGGAGAGGTTCTCCTGGCTCTGTGCTGAGCCCAGACAGGGAAGAGAGCAGAGAGGAGCAAAGCTGGGCACCAGCCTGTCTGGGCTCAGCACAGAGCCAGGAGAACCTCTCCAACAAAGGAAAGAGTGAATGTTATACTATATTTTTGTAATTTTGGGAAAAATTGTCAACTATCTTCTAAAGAGATTTAAATTATAAGAAAAACATCTCTTATGTATTTACCCACGTAGTTACCATACCTACCGCTCTTTCTTTGTGTAGACCCATGTTTCTATCTGGTATTATTTTCCTTCTGCCTGGAGGACTTCCTTTAATATTTCTTATATTGAGGGTCTGCTATAGATGAGCTCTTTCAGCTTTTGTATATCTAAATATGTTTTTATTTCACTTTCATTTTTGAAAGATGCTATTACCAGATATAGAATTCCACACTGACACTTTTTACAGTACTTTAAAGATGTTGCTCCACTTTCCCGCTTACATTATGTTTGATGAGAAATCTACTGTCATCCTTATCTTTGTTCCTCCATATATATCTTTCTTCTCTAGCTACTTTAAACATTTTTGCCACTTATTTTGAGTAATTTAAAAATGTGTCTTGCTGTAGTCCTCACCTCCTCCTCTTCCCTCCTCCTTTCCCTCCCTTCTCCTTTTCCTTCCTTCCTTCCTTCCCCTCCTTTCTTCTTTCCTTCCCTCATTT
This sequence comes from Pan troglodytes, assembly GCF_028858775.2. NCBI lineage: Eukaryota > Metazoa > Chordata > Mammalia > Primates > Hominidae > Pan > Pan troglodytes. Next base: position 122,667,977 of record NC_072411.2, read on the forward strand.
TCTCCTCCTCCTTCTGCTCCTCCTTCTCCTTCACTCATTGAACTTCTTAGATACTATAGTAAACCCAAGATCCTTGAGTTTATAGTATCACTGTATTTGGAAAAATTTGGGCCATTACTGAGTCAAATTGTTTTCTGTCCCATGTCTTTCTCTTCTCCTTCAGTGAATCCAATTGAACATATATAAGAGGGCTTGAATTTGTCCCACAGTTTACTGATTATTTATTTTTTTAATTGTTTTTCTCTTTAATTTTGGATTTCTTTCTTTTGCCATGTTTTTTTCTTCTGCAAGGTTTAATCTGTCATTAATTCCATCCAGTATATTTTTTTCATTTCAAATATTGTAGTTTTCACCACGGGAAATTCAATTGGGGTCTTTAAAAAATATTTTTCTTTTCCTACTTACTTTTCTGGAACATGTGAGAAAGCATTAAAATAGCTGTTTTAATGCTGATTCTAAAATCCATGTCCATTTGGGGCTTATTTTGGATGATTGATTTCTCTTCTCATCACGGGTTTTATTTTTCTTCTTCTTTGCATGCCGATTGTCTTTTATTGGATAGTAGGTATCGTAAATGTTACATCATGGATGCTGGCTATTTTTGTATTTCTATAAATATTTTTTAGTCTTGTTATGGAACATGGTTATGTTACTTGGAAACAGTTTGATTCTTTCAAATCTTGCTTTTTAAATTTGTTAGATGGGACCTGAGTATTACTTAGTTTAAGGCTAATTATTCTCTACTACAGAGGCAAGACATTTCTGGGTGATCTACCCAATGCTCTGTGAATTCTGAGATTTCTATTCTGGCTGTTGGGACCAGGCTCTGTTTCTATCCCTTTATAAGCACTAAGCACTGTAATCTTTATCTTTTCAAGGGTTTGGGTCCCCCCACCCCCAGCTTTGGGTAGTATCCTCATAACCATGCACTGATCAGCACTATTCTGAATACTCAAGGGGAATTCTCTGCTGCTCTCCAGATTTCCTTCTCTATGCAACTCTCTCCTCTCTAGTACTCGGCATGTCAACTCTCACCATCTTGGTCTCCCCAGGCTCAGCTGTTTCTTTAACTCAGAGAATTTGCTGGGCTTCTCCTGGGTTTTCTTTCTCATATCACAGCCTAGAAACCTTCTCAAGGCTGTAATCTGGGACTATCATAGGGCTTATCTTATTTGTTCCCTGTTTCTCAAGGCTATCTATCCTTTGTTGCCTAATACTCAATGTCTTTAAACCTGTTGTTTCAAGACATATATTTTGTCTTGGTTGTTTTGGAGTGGGTGGGAGGGATGAAAATTTGGTATTTTCTCTAGAAGCAGAAGTTCTCTACAGACTTTTGTTTGAATATAACCATTATGAACCCTGATGCTGTAACTCTTAAAGAGAGTTTGCTAGTTGCCTGCTACTAACTTTAAAAATTTAACATTACTATGTTCTTTTCTCTTGTCACCTTGTCCTGGTCCCAATTGGCTTTTGTAACTCAAACATGTTCTATAGTGAAATGCAATCCAGCAGAATTTTTTTTATTGCATCCATGGGAGAGGAAAGAGAACCCTTCATAAGATAGATATGGACAGTGACCCCTTTGCTTCATCTAAGAGTTTTCCATTCAAGGCAATATCCTCACTGCGTGTCCCCTAAAAGTCCTTGAGGAATACCAGTATTTCCCCTTGATTTAGAGTTGAGAGGGGTTAGGGTAAGAATGAAAAAGCTAATGGGATTCTGACAAGGTTCTTTTGGCTTTATATTCATCTCTGTGGGAAGAGGGGTATAAGAAATGCTATCTATTACACACAAGAGGCTGTTTCAAAAGGCATGAGAAAATGGGCATGAATAGATTATCCAGATATACTTATGTGATAGACACATAAAATGATGTCTTGATATTCTAAGCATGTTTTAGAAAGAGATTTGTGCAGCCAAATAATGATGAAATAGATGTCCTAAATATGCCATGAGCATAACATTGAAAAAGTATTTTTCCACAGAACACAGTTCGTATCTCTATAGTCAATATTTGATGCATGCTCATTTCTATTTCCTCATATTCAGTCAAGGAGGGAAAAAGTGGATTCATCTCTAAGTGACTGATCATCACAGCTTTACTCTGCAACATTAGGAGAAAGATAAATTATGAAAGAATACAGACTTTAAACAGCCATTCTGATTAGTAAGAGTCATCCTGATGGAGTCAGAAGAATGAGAGTTGAGTTTTCAGAAGCACCATTGTTTCTTCAGAGCATTAAGGGTGATCGACACATGTTGCAAAAAATAAAAATGCTGCTAGTTATTCTAAAGATTAAATGGAGGATAACAAGTAGCATATTATTTGCCTTTTAAAAGGAATCCCAATTAAAAAGTCAGTTTTAGTTTCATGGGGAGGTACTTATTGACTGATTTGGCAATGTCATAAAGTATGGTATCCAATAAGTAGAGAGATTAAAATGAAAACATATACACTATGATTAATGGAAGAAAAGTAAAACCAAGTGCCCAGGCAGAAATAAGACTTGTATGAAATCCACAGTACCAAATTCACAGCAGGTTCTCACAAGAAATATTAACATGCACTTGCTATGTTTGGTGTGCTGAGTTAGGAGGTATCTCAGGACACACAGAGTGTCCGTGCTGTTAAGATACCCCACTCTAATTAGGGATAGTGGACACAACCTTAAAAAGATAAGTGGTCTCAAATGTGAGCCTGAGCCATTCTGGGAAGGCATAATTGAAAAACTGATTGTAGAAGAAAGAATAGTATCTGTGTTCCGTAATGTTCTAATAGCTGGTAATACAGCAGTTAGGAAAATAGGGACACTGCTCTCATGAAATTTAATTCTAGTGGGATTAATCAAATTAAATATGCTCAAGGCAGAATCAAGCAGAGTACATTTTGAAAACAGACAAATAGACAACAGACAAGAAGAACAAACTTTACCTCTTCAAGAAAATACCCTTTCTTACACATAAAAACTGAAAAAGCCCCTTGAAGGTAGTTGGCATTTTATATACAAGGTACGCTATGTACATCATGTCCCTTCCTCCTGAAACATCTCTTCCTCTCACGTGCAAATGAGAAAACAGAAGTTCAGTCAAATTACACTTAACTAAAATATAAAAGCTTGGAATCAAATCCAAGTATATTAGCTGCTAATGCCTATGCTCATCTCATGGCTCTAGGGTAATTGGGAGCCTTGCTTTATCACCAGTTGTTTTCCACCAGTATTTCAGCCACTTCACCTTTGAGCCACGCCTGTCAGAGTCCTCCCACTCTGTCTCATTTTAGAAGGCATCATGGATCTTAAAGTTTGCAGTCTCTTTGCAATACAGGCCAAAGAAGATAAAGCAAGAAACTAAAGAAAAATAAGAGAAGGGTAACTGAAGCCTGTCCTCAAATCATATACAGAGCATCTTCCTCTTGTGTAGGGTGACTGATTGCAGCCTCAGAGTGTTGAAAGAACCTGGCCTTGGCTCATTTGGCTGGGAAGGCCCTCCAGGGTTGGTCTGGATGATTGATCAGGAAATGAAGCTCCCTCCTGCCCGTGGTTTGTGGAGCAGTGGGGGATGACTTGGAACCTTGCCGATCACTTCCAGAATTGGAGAGTTACTGTGCTTATATTAAAAACTCAAATGTAGGGCACAGGCCAGGGAATATTTGGAGCTTGCTATTTATCCGGAGTACTCTATGATACAGACTTGATTTAATTGCTCTCATGCCTGCTTAAGATATATTTAAGCAGGCATCAAACTTTCACTAGGGTTGATATTTTCCCAAAAGCTGGTAAAAACTTTTCAGCACAGATGTGAAGAGGGCCGACTGTGGGCTCTGTGAGGACAACAGCAGAAACTTCATGGTGGAATGCTGGGGGTCCTTTCAATTCCAAACAGTCTGCCTCTATATCTACTAGCTCCATTCCAGGAGGACTGCGGGGCAGCTTTCAAGAAACTGGGCTTCAAAGCACCCAGGAGGCTCCTCAAACTGAGAGAAGTCCCATGATCAGTAGGAATCTCTTTAAGAAACTGTAAATGTGTGACCTTGAGGAAAAGGTGCACTTTCATGAAGAGAAAAAAGCCCCCCTGGTAGCTGGCAGGATATTGAAGCCAGAGGAGTCCCACAGTGGCATCAAGCTGAGCTGTAAATCCTAGACATTCACAAGCTCCAGGCTGCAGAATCTGTCCCAAGTTTTGATTGTTTCCTATCAATGGTGTTAACAGCTCTGCCAACGTTCCGCAATTGTGCGGGGAGGACAATGCGCTGAGAAAAATCAGTACAGTATTGTTTTATTTTTATGCTATATCCAGAAAGAAAGATCTCATCTATTCATTGTAATACATTTGTCATTTTAGTCTGAATAAATGCAAGGCTATGAGAAAATGCTGATACCAGTTGTCAGAGAAAACTATTTACAATTGTCCCTCCCTTCTTTCTTTAGGCATTTTCATTATAATCTTTTCAGCTTCACAGAAAGATGAACAAAACTTGTGCACTGAGTGTAAAGTGGATGACTGAACTGCATCAGTTATGACCTTCACTTTTAAAGTTAACAGTAGGGGAAGCAAAATGTTGACTTCAGTAGTTTGGTTAATGTTTTCTCTTCTCTATTATGTCTCATGGGATTGGATTTTGTGTGAAGACCTTAAATTCATTTGTTAATTCATTCATTTATTACTCATTCAATACTTAATGAGTGTTGGCTATGAACAAAACACTGGATTAGTCCCTGGAGATACTGCTGTGAACATGACCTCTGAGGTCTTACTACAACCTAGCAAGGATGATGTCTTCATAAGGAAGGAGGAAATTCTACCGTCAAAATCAGGGCTTTCAAAGAAAAAGAAGAGAACTCTATTAGGCATAGTTTTCCCTATCAGACATTCTTATACATCCCTCTGCCAAGTGTCCGATGAGCTTAAAATAAATCTCTGACTTCTGACTTTTCAGTGAAAATACACTTATTTTTTGTAAGTTTAAGCATAAGCCACTTCGAACAGAATGCGTGAGAGGCAAGGAGTCAAATATTGTTAACTCGTTTGTCACTTGACTTTGCTGAATTCCTTTTTTGTTTGCTTTTTAGGATAAAGGAAATTGATGTGTTTAATTAATAACAGGTGTTACGAGACACCCTAAAAATAGCTTTTGAAACATCAGGCTATCGTTCCTGTGAGTTTAATACTGATTTTATTTCAGTATCTCCATATTTTTTCTAATGTTTTTATCACCACATTAGGGACTTACCTTCGTCCTCTCTATGTGTTTTTAAAGTTGTTTTTTATACGAATCCTTATCAGTATTTAGGTATTATCCAAAACAAGCATTTCCCAAACTTCAGTCATTTGCGCAAAACCTTAACAATTTTTTTCACGTATTCATCCTATGGCTTTTCTCCTTCAATTATTTTGTCATATCTGATTGTCACGTCTACCACTATGCACATAATATTTTGTTTAAATGGACTTGCTTTTTTAAAAAAACAAAAACATTAAGCTAGTTCATTTTCAAAAGAGACTTTATTACATAAGTGAAAAATACCAGTTTTGCTTACAGTAAATGGAAGGTAATAGCAAAGAAAAATAAAATGTGAGCTCGTAAGTTAAATTCTACTCAGAGGGTTCAGTCTTCTCACCTTTTGTTAAACCAGAAGGTTCAGCCCATGATGGCTGATGTTAAAGACATACTCAGACCCACCCAAGACTTGCTTAGATATAGAAAAATAAAAACAACACTTTCCTTGCTATGTGATTGAGGATATTTAATGCAATGTCTGGATATCTCGTAAGGTCATCTCCTGAATTTCTGGTGCACTTCAAAGGGCTATGATATGGCCGCACTCCAGGCTCTTGTGGGAATGTCTTTGGCCTGTGAAGAGGCTGCCTTCCCCTGTTAGTGTAGTAAATAGGGGCGAGTGCTTATTTCAAACAACTCTTTCTTTCCTTCAAGCTCTATAACCATTGCCTTCACTCCACTATTCAGAGATAGGGGATAGTTTAAGAGAATCCAGTGTCTCCTCAACAAGGCTTTAACATCTGCAGCTTGTGACATCCATCACCGTCTTTCCATGGCATGCTTCCTGTATTAATTCTTCTTCTCTTTAATTAACAGTCTGATTCTTAAAAATAAACTTTACACTATGTGGATATGAGTGATCATTTCCAGTCAGCAGAACAGAAGGCAATAACACTAGATCATGGCTGAACTCCCTCCAATAATACACTACCCGGCAATCATGACAACAGGAAGTCATTTATCAGGCCCGGGTTTCTCCTATTTCATCTAGAAATATAAATATCTTATTTTTAATAGAGAGAAAGATGAGCTGAGAAGATGATGATGGATCAAGTGGATGACATCAGGGTCCAGCCAAAGCTTTTAAACATGGCATTTTTCAAATCATGGGGAAGGGAGAGCAGAGGGAAGAAGAGGAGAGAATATCAAACTGCATTTTACAAAAGCAGACCAAGCTAAAGTGATCACACATCACGTTCTTTCCCAAGTCTGAGAGGAAATCTGAAGTTTTTTCAGGTCTATTCATCCTATGATATTGTCACATTGCCGAGAAATGGACTCACAATCAAAAAGGATGGTTTGTTGGCAGTGAAAAATAGTCGATTCCTTACTGCAAATTCATTATGTTTTATCTTTACAGAAGAACTTGTTGTTTCAGGAAAATAAGAAGTCCAGAGATAGAAATTGCTAAGGATGACCTAGGTTAAGAAAGAGAAAGGCTATCCAGGTATGTGCTAGTAAAATACAGGGACGGGTTCTGAACAGAATATTCCAGGCTTTCATAGATGATGGAGTGCAGATGATTTTCAGTAAATGTGCACATGACACTAAGCTGAGAGTTTGGATCATATATTTTTTAAAACAAACCATTTAATAAAATGTATTTTCCTAAAGAAAGAATACTTTGAAAAATGTGAATTGGGGAGGAAGAAGCTTGGAGCTGGGGTAATATTTATGGTAATCTTTTCTTCCCCTATGGAGTAAGTATGCCTGTGGATAGAGTGATATCTTTCTAAGTATCTCAGCTGTCTTTTTCCTTTTCCAGGATTCTTGTACTTAAAACATAAAAATAAGCAAGCAAACAAAAGCTGAAAAATTACCATGGGAGCTCCTGAGGAGAATCAAAGACAAGAGTTTTAGGAATTGATCTCATTCCACCATTTGCTATATTGTACCTGTTCCTAGTTTGCAAATAACAGAACTGCTGCAGAAGCTGGTTCTTAGCAGCTCTACATGGCCTGCAAATGAACCATGCTGTAGAGGGTAAAGGAAGACGGATAATAGTTATAGGAAACCTTCATTGTAGAAAGGAGCAGGGAGTTGCTGCTAAATTGTCTACTATATTTTTTTTAAAGATACTATGCAAAGCTTTTGGTCATAAAAACAGCCTCTAGCAAGCAATGCATTTTACATAAAGGAAACCTTCCCAGGAAGGATGGTTATGAATTTGATTATAGGATCTTCTCTTTGCATAAATTTGGTTTAGTCTAAATAAGACTTGAAACATGAAACAATGTCCATGGAGTACAATTCACCAATTGTTACTTTTAATTATGTTCACATGCATAATTCATAAATACACTGCATGGACAAGAGAGAAGAAAAGATAAGAAGGAACAAAAGAGATGAATCAAACAATTACTATATAAATAGACAATGTATTTAATACATTAGTTAGCAAAGTGATTCTTTGTTCTTGCCAGTCTGGGGCTTAAAAACGTTAAAAGAATCCCCAAATTTAACATTGTTAAATTTTGCTAATGTCTCCTTTAAATGAAATAAATAGGGATTATCCTTTTTACGGGGGAAAAAAAAGTAAAAAGTTTTACTAAAATGTGGAGATTTCAGTATGGTTGACATATCATATCAAAATCTATAATATAGTAGATTCTAGTGTGACTTCTTAATATGAAAACATTTAAGAATGGCATTATTTTCTCCTTAGGAGGCCTCTGTCTCTCTCTCTGTCTCTCTCTTTTTTTTTTTTTTTTGGTGCTAGGTATTGTCATTTCATGTTGCTGTGAGGTATTTGCTTTGTATAATCTAGTTAACAGTACAGTATATGCATCATATTGGAATAAAAAGAAGTAATACAAACAGTGATGAAAGACATTACCAAAGAGTCTAAACTATTTCCCAACTCTGTAATATTTATGAAAGCATTTGATTTGATACAGTCAATGATAGCCTTATTTCTGAGATGAAAAAATTAAATAAAATATTGGTTAGGAAATTATATGTTAAATACCGAATGCAAGCTTTATATTTAAGCATTCTTATTGCAAATTTTTTTAATGTAAAAAAAAAAAACCTTTTGGTTGATGATGCAGTTTTTAGAAAGCCTGATAAATACTACCTCATTTCCATGATCAATTTCAGAACCATTAGAGCTAGATACAGTCAGGGACATAGCAACCAAAATGTCAGTTCCATTTGTGATAGAGCTATGGAGATCTTTGTCTTGGTTCAGGTATGTGGCAACAGAGTGCTCCTTAATACTAAATGTTGAGATAACACAGGTTTACCCACCCAGTTTCAAACAGCACTCCAACTGTGGGCTCCTTGCTAGTTCATCAGCAGGACTCACTTTATTAAATGTAGGTTCCTGAAGGAAGCAAGCAAAATGTGCACAGCTTGCAGACACCAAGTTACACCTGCTCAGATTCTTCTTCTAAACCCTCCAATCAGATATCTCACTCCTCCTATTTGGGGGCAGGTGTGGGTGGGTAAGGGAGGATGCAGAGTTATAACCCAACAGAACCTCCCTCCATATAGAACTGTCAAGTATTTATTGTTAAACGCTGATATCCCTGCCATACAGGTTAACATTTTTACGTATCATGTCTGTTTTCACATGGACAGAAACAATGTAAGTATGGAATTAGTGTTTCAATGGATAAGGGAATATCTACCCCTAATGATCTTACGGAAATCTGAATTTATTTAAAATACAAATCAGCCTATATGCTATAGCCATGAAAGGAAACTTTCTGCACAGAAAATTCTTTGGCTTCTTATGATCAACATTCGTTGTTTAATTTTCTTCTACTAAAAATGGTGATGATAACAATGTGTATCTTATATAACTGTGCCAAAGATTAAATAGAATAATACACAGTAGTGCTTTGAAAAGTGTCTGGCTTACCAAAAGTACTTAAAAATATAACTGCTATTGTTGTAAATGTCATCATCATCATCATCATCATCATCATCATCTTTTAGCTCAGGTCAAGATCTGAAGATGGGTGATGAGGATTCAATGACAGATGCACAGGCCATTGGAAGAAAGGTTTCTTTTTATGATTTGGTCAGTAAGAATCATTAAGAGCCCACATCATGACTAGTATTGTAAGCACACAGTGTGACACACAGTAAGTGTAAGATGTAACATCTCTATATCCAAAGCTTAAAATCTACATGATTACATGAATATTTCAGGCTGCCTACAACGTAGTTCAGGAAACAGTGCTTTCCATGGGCCCAAAGATCCGGGAGATTCTAAATGAAGTGTCTTTGCCATCTGACCTTGAAAATCAGATAGGGTGTGTCCTAGGAGCAGCATCAAGAAAGGGAAAGATTTTGAAGAAATGTGGGTGTTTGGCGGATAGCGAGGGGATCGTTCTGATTGGACTGGGCTGGTCTTAACCCTAGAAGAGAATCTAGATACCAAAGTTTGTTCTGGAAGATGCAAGAGGGAAAATGTTTGCTTTTGCCTTTGACTCCCACTGCCCTTATGTGAGGTCTCTTCAGCTTGGGCGTGGTGCTGCCTGCCCATGCAGGTCCATACCCTGTGTTCTTTCCTCAGCCCACTCTCATCCTTTCTGCTGTTTGAAATTTTATCCCTTTATCATAGTCTATTTGGATGGCTCAAAATGCCATAAACTGGGTGGCTTATAAACAACAGACATGTATTGCTCACAGTTCTGGAGCTGGGAAGTCCAAGAGCAAGGTGCTATCAGCTAGCAGATTCAGTGTCTGGTGAGGGCTGTTTTCTCCTGATAACCTCACATGGTGGAAAGAAATAAGGCAGATGTCTCTGTGGCACCTTTTGCAAGGATACTAATCCCAGTCATGAGGATTACCTAATCACCTCCCAAAGGCCCCCCCAATACCATCACACTGGTGACTAAGTTTTCAACATAAGAATTTTGGGAGGGGAACACAAACATTTAGACCATAGCACCCTTTTTTAAGGCCTGGTTTTATTGTCATTGTTTGTTTGTTTCTTTTCTTTGTGTCCCTTCTTTTTTTAAAAAAATTACACACTCAGTAAAACTTTTTGAGCCTACTGTGTTATGTAGTCATATCTCTCCTTTTTGGTGGTAAGAACATACAATCTGATCCTGAGCCAGAGTAACTAACCATCTAGGTGATCACGGGTGAGTTGCTTAATCTGTCTTCATCTCATTTTCCTCAACTACAAAAGAATTAGTTTGGATTGGATGGTCTTTAATGGCTCACTTATCAGAGATCAACTTTGTTGATCTTTGTCCTAGGGTTTTTTTTTATATTGCCTATTGCATGCTATTATTATTTAATTTTATGATAAGTCTGTCTTATTTTTCCCAAGAAATGTTAAGCCCATTGAGAGCAGAGACTTTGATACCAGCCCACCACCTAACTCAGTGACTTGCAATTGTAATCATTGACTACATCCCTGGTAAAACTCACTGCTACTTATTCTTAACCTATCTACTAGTATGAACCTCATCTTCCTATTCCTTCCGTTGCTTTCCCAAATGCTCTCAATTTCTGATCTCTGCATAATCCAAACAGCATGTATTTCATATTGACTTTCTGTGAGCATTGGTATTTGTATTTTATAAACAATGATAATTCATTGTATATAACAAAGGTAAACATAACAAAGACGGGCTGCCAAGGTGAGTCTGTCATTTGCCCTCATTTGGCAAGTACAACTCGCCTTGTGAAGCATAATGCAAGAGAAATAAAGCTTTCCAAATCTAAATAAGACCTCAAAAGGCCGCCATCTATCGTAGGCTGATGTGTTTATTTCTACAGTGTTACCACAGAGGGAACTGCCTTACCCTTTAGGCACCAAACACTGTCAGAGTTTCAGAGAGTTTTGTTTTTAATGCCATATCCTTTTTATGCCAATTAGAGATAACCTCCTTGGGCTCTTAAGTAATTTGTCTGTGCCATCTCAGGCACACTGAAAAGAGTCACAAATCCTTTGCTGATTGGAAGATATTGTGGAAACTCCTCAGGCATAGTTAGAAATTAGTAGAAACTTTTAAGTCAATGTGATGTCTTTTTCCCCCCTTCTTTATCAAATAAAGAAAGCTTCCTACACAGATTAATGTACAAATTAATTTGAAACCCGTTTGATGGGGACTTTTCCTTGAGCTTTACAGACACACACACACACACACACACATGCACACACACACACACACACACACACCATCCACAGTTGAACAATATTAATGAACTAGGAATTAGAAATTTTTCCCAAGGAAGGGGAATATCACACTCTGGGGACTGTGGTGGGGAGGGGGGAGGTGGGAGGGATAGCATTGGGAGATATACCTAATGCTAGATGACGAGTTAGTGGGTGCAGCGCACCAGCATGGCACATGTATACATATGTAACTAACCTGCACAATGTGCACATGTACCCTAAAACTTAAAGTATAATAAAAAAAAAAAAAGAAATTTTTCCCAAGGAAACAAAATGCTTGGGTTAAATTTTGAGATGATTTTACTTTCTCATGGTCCTTTACAATCCCAGATATTTAGGAGGATTAACAACCCTAGAGTTTATTAGGAATCCTCTTTACTACATTAGGCAACAAACTTCATTAGAAGGAGCAGATTGGAGTGGCTTAATTAATTCCTGATTAATTTATAACCATTATGTTTTCTCATTCTACCCTTATTTATTATGCTAAAACACCTTAGAATGACCCTAGCAGCATTTAAGTAGTAACCTTCACATACAGAAATATAATTTCATGTTAGTGAATGGTCAGCTTTAGCTATCTTAGAAAGGCCCGTGTGACCAGCCTTGCACACAAGAGAGGGAGAGTGGGCTCTGATCTAAATGCCCCTCATCACATGCCCCACTGCTGCTGTGGCCATGTCAAAGTGCTTGGCCCTATTTCCCAGTAACCACCAGTCCCAGAACACAAATGTTTGGCAGGTTTGTTTGAATTGAGCTTCTTGATTCAAAATAAGAATTTCTTTTGCCTTTCAGTCCTGAATTAATGTCTATTACCATCTAATATCCAAATTCTGTAAACTGTACCAGACAGAATTCATAGATTAAGTCCCAATTAGACCAAGTGAGCATTTCTTTACCTTTTGTGGCATGTATTCCCCCTTATAACTGTTTTGTATGTACATACAACTAGTTTTTTATGCATACAATATGGATATTGTTTCTCATTTATTTAAATTTTGCTTTGTAATCTTTCTTTCTCCCTTCCTTCCTTCCTTCCTTCCTTCCTTCCTTCCTTCCTTCCTTCCTTCCTTCCTTCCTTCTTTCCTCCCTCCCTCCCTCCCTCTCTCTCTCTTTCTCTCTTTCTTTCTTTTTTGGCAGAGTCTCACTCTGTTGCCCAAGCTGGAGTGCAGTGGCATAATCTCGGTTCACCACAACCTCTACCTCCTGGGTCCCATCGATTCTCCCGCCTCAGCCTCCTGAGTAGCTGGGACTATAGGCACGTCCCACCATGCTCGGCTAATTTTTGTATTTTTGGTAGAGACATGGTTTCATTATGTTGGCCAGGCTGGTCTCGAACTCCTGATCTGCCCGCCTCAGCCTCCCAGAGTGCTGGGATTACAGGTATTCTTTAATAAACATTGATAACCTACTTTATGACACACACTTACAATATAAATGGGCATCCAAAGACATGTGGAAACAAATGCTCAAAAAATGGTTGAAACTTTTTCTTTATTTTATCTACACAAACACACACAGAGCTAAGGAAGCTCTTCAACCATTTTTCACATTATCTTGTTTTTTTTCGTTTGTTTGTTTTTTGGGCTTCATAAAAGATCCTTGTTCTCATTTTGTGGAAATGTGGGCTTGACTGAAGAGCTATTAGGATTAATTAGAGTTTAATAAGAAATTAATATATAAAACATAATGTCTTTCCAATACGCCAGCCATAACTAGTATAGAAAATGGAAGTATCAGATGCCATTCACAAGGGCAAAAAACATGAAAATGCTTAAGGAATATTTTAAAGAGTATAAGAACTTTTAGATTTTATTAACAAAACTGTGGAACTTTACTGAGGGATTTAAATACACATGGAGATATATTTCTATGTAGAAAAATGGAACATTTAAGTATATAAATTTATTCCAAGTGTAATTGTGGATTTGCTGCAATTTCTATTAATTGGATGAGCATATTTTTTATTGGTGTTAGAACATGACAAAGTGATCTATCTATTTCTTTTAGAAAAAAATGACTGGAAGGAAATACACCAACATCTTTACAACAATATTCTCTTAATACTTTGAAGTCTCAAATTTCCTGAAGTAAACATGTTTGCCTATCATTTGTTATTTTCTTATTACAAAAACACTTTTTGGAAGAAATTAAATGTACTAATCTATGCTCCTTTCCAGATTTCAAAATCTTGTGACAGTGGTGTGATAAAATGAAGGGCAGATATCTCTTGGTTAGCCTTAGAGATATACTTGGAAGAGTATGCAGAGTGATTTGAAGACTATGAATACAGGAAACAAATATTTTCATATCAACATATGAAAGAATCCAAATCAACAGAGGACAAAAGAAGTCAATTTGGGTACAGGAGAGACATAAACCATGGGAAACTTCTGTGGGAGATTGAGATCACCTCCACGGGGAGATGGAGATCATTGGTCTTTTCCCCACCTAATTTGAGTGGGTTACTATCCTTTCAGAACCATTGTGAAATGGGAGCCAAATAGCTGAAGGGACAGAGGTCATCTTCCATGTCAATTGCTATTTATTGAAGAAGGAGAACATGTATTCAGGGGATAAGATGAGGTGTGTAGGGACTGTGTTGTGCAGGCAGGGCAGTGTGGGCAAAGACGAGAGTTTGTTTATACGTACATTGAGGTCTTTTAACCATGACAGAATATTCAGGCAGAACTTTTTTAGATTATCAGGTCTTTAACTGTTTATACCTTATACAGACAATGCTTTGATTATTTTCAATTTCAAATGCCATTTAAAAAAAGAGCTTATTTAGGTAATCGGAAATTCAGTGACAATTAATTGCAGGGAGAAAAATGGTCTGTTCTGAAAAGTTCCACTCAAGAAAGCATATCACTAATATTATACTGAAAGACAAAATAGTAAATCAATTTCTCTTTCCAAACGAACTAAATGAAAACAATTTCACTCACGAGCTGAGATGCTAACTGCTAGCTCCCTGTGTAAAGTTAGCAATACCAGCAATGATGCCACTTCTGAGAACCCAGGCTCAAAACAGAAGCACTGCCAGAACTTCAAGTGTCTCCAGCCCATGTGATCACCCCTAATATTTCATGTATGAATTTTTGTAGGACATCTGAAAGAATAAGAAATTGTGTTCATTTATTTCTCTTCTGGTTCCCAGAAGACCACTCAGTTTTATGTAATGCAAGAACAGTGCAGTTTGGCATGGGGAGTCTTCACAGCTCCAACTGGCTGCCTCTTTGGGATTTGTAGCACTGTTTTAGATTTCGGCTTCCTGCCTCACGTTTCTGCTTTGGTTTCCTGATGATGTTTCACCATCACACCAAATGTCTTTTCAGAACAGAGTTCTGTTTAAACACTTTCTTTTATTAAATGTGGTGCAGTTAGTAGGGCTGGATTATATTACATGAAACTATGTTGGCAAATTAATTACTACGCATCATCTTGTCATGGCAAACTTATATGTGCACACATACAAATGCAATAAATCATTGCTGTGGAGTAAATGAGCTGCTATAAAACATGTTTTGCTACAGTCATACGAGTTGTAATTACTTTGTCATCATGGACCTCATAGGTCTACTCAACAGCAGCACCACAGATGTCTGTACAGCCAAAAAGCAAACAATGAAACAGTTGTGTTGATATATACAACACAAACAAAATCAGGTTTAATTACTCTCCATCCACCATCCCAAATCTATCAGGTCCCTTGTTACCATATAGAAATAATAGAGGGCTGAGGTCATGTTCTCTTTGCACTAAGGTTTTCTGGAAAGAACGTATCTTTTTGGTTTGTTTTTTTTTGTTTTGGAGAAAATCATTTTCAAGAATTTCTAATCACCTTTCAAGTAAAGTCATGAGTTTTCATGCTTGTTTTCTAATATTCTGTTTTTCGGAGAACAGAATCACACACATTTTGCAAATTACACAGTAATGATAATTACTTTTTAATATATTTATAATAGCAACTAAAGCTGTACACTTTTCTAACAAACACAGGTTAGTTGAAGTCACTTAACAAAGTTACATATGACAGTATTAATTGTTGCACATGTTTACTTCATCTAGTACTTCCAACAGCCCAGCTGTCGATAGAATTTTTCAGATGAGGAGAATGAGGCAGAGTAAGATTCAGTAAGTTACCCAGGACACACACCTAGCGAGCACTGGGCCCAGAATTCAGTCTCCAGTAGCCTGGCCCCAGAACCCAGCTTCTAACCACTGTGCTGGGCTCTAGCACTTCCCTGTTCCTCCCTGATCCTAACACCCTTCACGCTGCATTCATCGTTGGTCTGAGTTTTTACTCGAGTACAAGATCTGGAGGCGGAGCCTTGTTTTTACTGTTTGCCACTGTAAATGCAGCCCCTGGGGCTGAATCAGGAAAACAGTAGGCACTTAATAAATGTCAAATGAATGAATGAATGATTAAAGCATTGTATCTCTCTTTCAAATTGTTTCCAGGCTGCCCTTTACCATGAGTCTGTGCTTGAGCCCTACAAAAAGAAAGGTGGAAAAAGCAGAAGCAATTTCAGGCCTGGGGAACCAGGTCAGGGCTGCTTGGAGCCCCTTGGTGTAACAGTGGTGATACCAAGGTGGGGAAAGAGGCAGAGGGCACTTCCAGCCTCTTAAATACCACAGTTACTATGGTCCCTATGCTTCCAGTGACTTTAGCACCAGAGGAACTTAGGACCACAGTGCTGGTACCAGGAGGAAGAGCAACAGTGATGCACCCTCTCAGCACTGCTCCCAGCCTTTCAGATTCAGTTCAGTGTTGTGTACAAATGGTGTCAAGCAGTGTGATACTGAGCCATGGCTTTATCACTGTGGTCCTTCTCAAGATTCCTGCAGTAGGGAGGCACCTTCATTATACTTTATGGGCCTGGAAGCTTAGTTGGTATAAATTAGTGCAGGAAGTTGGAAATGGTGGAGAAAAAAAAAAGGGAGATTCCAGATTCTGGTAGAATGGGCTATGTTTGGGATGACATATAATACATCTCCCAGGGACTCCCAGAAAAGTTTAGAAGGATGAAGAGACAGGAGAACCTGTTTTAATAGTTCAGGACAGAGTTAGGTAAATACCAGCTCCATTTTTACAGCCAGGCTAGTATGGCCTGAGGATCTACAGATCACATTTGATTATGTGCAGAAACAAATGACCTAGGGACAACAAATCAACCAACCAATTTATAAGGTGTTTGTAGGGGGCACATGGAGTGAGGGGAAAGTCCACTAAATCAAAAATGGTTTCTGCATAAATCCTGAAGAGCCCTGGGTCTTGAAAACATGTGCTTGTGTTACATACCTGTGTGTGATGTGTTGGAAACATGTTAGCAGAGCAAGGGATACCCAGTCTATGTGATTCACTGGCCAGTTATTTCACTGAAATAACTAGCAGCAATAAATGCAAATTTAACTGATGCAACTAATGCTCTGGAAAATACACCAAGTTTCTTGGATAAAATGTCTATATCTTTTAATAAGAGTTGAAAAATTGTTTTCTCTTAATTACAGTGAGTGGGGGGAGGGTCCATAGGAAATGAAACAGAAGTGTTGGATCATGGGCTGCGGGAATAAATTCTAGAGCTGGGTCAGGATTGAGCTTTCCAACTTGGGGCTTTTTAATAAAACAAACATATGTTGCTTGGTAGACAGAGGCTGTTTGGGCACTTCTTCTTTTGGCAAGGTTCAAGTTTGATAAGAGTCAAAAACTCTCTCTAGCTGGGCAATAGTGTTTGTGGAAGGCAGTAATGTTTTTGTTCAACCACAAAGGGACAGAGTCAGGAAAGAAGTTAAAGCTTTCAAAGGTATCACACTTCATAGATAAAAAGACTATTTACAAGGGGATTCTGAACCTCAAAGAAGAAGACAACTCACCCAACCTTCTTGCTCCAGCCTGTCTGATGTGACTTTCTACACATTTGCCATTTACATTTCTGTAGTTGAACTAGCCCTTGCAGAAAGCCTCCTTAATTACATAGTTGCACAAATACCCCTTCTTCTTGATCAATCACTACTGCTTTTCCTGTTCTCTTTTTCTCTAATGTTGGCACACTGGAGAGCTGCCTATAAACCTCCTCTCATCCTCTATTCTCCACTTCTTTCCCTGCCAGTCCACAAAGGTCTAGGGAAGTGCCTGGGATGGCAGAACTGGTTAAAGGTGAGGGACGAGGAAAAGGGAAGTCCCAATGTCTCCTTTCTCTCCTTTGCCATCACTATCCCAGATTTAACGTCCTCAGCAGGTTCCCCAGTCTCACACTTGGAAATTGTGAAGACTGCTATTCTGCTAGAAATTGGAGGATTTTCTTTCCTGCCTTATTCTGGGTTTGCTGCTGCCCAACAACTCAAACCTTTTGATAATATTGCAGGGCCCCTCCCCATGTCCGTCCTAGCACCTGGCCTTGATTTCTGTAATTATATATCAGGGACAGCTAGGTCTGAGACTGCATTTTTCTCATAAGATGAGATAAATCTTACTCTTCCCTGTAGTGTATGCTACTCGAAGACCTCTGTGTGCGGGAGAGAGCCCTACTGTTCCAATACTTTTACTTACGCAGGTACCAGCACTATCACACTTGCAAGTTGCAATGACTGCTATTCTGCTAGAAATTGGAGGATTTTTTTTTCTTCCTTGTCTTAATCTGGGTTTGCTGGTGCCATTGAATTGGGGCTGGAGGGTTGTAATCCCCTCTGCACACAAACATGAAGGCCTGGGAGGTCACAGAAGGTTGAGAAGTCCCACATCCTTAGAGACATCCTGGACATCCCAGAGCAGAAGAATTCTCATGCTATGTGATATAAGAAAATATGTGAACACATATTTTATCTACATTGTTATACAATGCATGTTGTAGAATAAACAGACTTCCTGTGGGCTACTCTGAGAATCTAAGTATGTAACAGCTGGGCTGTTCTAAGTTCCAAATAAATGGTTTTCTTGAGAGGAACCATCGCTAAATCAGGTGCTACCTGTGATAGGCAAAATAATAGCTATAAAAAGATATGAATTATTGCATTATATATGTGTGTCTGTATTTTGTGTATATTTTCTTGACACAATATGATTTTTAAAATTACTTAAACACTGTAGATTTAAAATTATACCACAAATTTGTCTTTTTTGAAAAATGTATTAATGGATATACTCCAGCTAATCAAGAGTTGAACTAAAACCAGAGACAAATTCATGGCAAAGCTATTAAAGCTTTGGCTTCAGGGCCCAACATTCATGAGCCCATCCAAAGCTCTGGGGGTTTAAAGTGTGACTGATATTTTTACTGTGATTGGTTAAAACCACTGTCTCCATCCACTCGGACTCCCTTCCATTCCTTTCCTCATGCCCCATGACTCTAGGATGGCCCTGAAAATTTTTCTAAATAGTTACTTTTATACCTAATTTTGAATTCACAATGTGGTGCTCTTTTCCTTAAGGAGTTCTCCTCCAAAGGTTATAAAATTCACATTCCTCAAAACCTAGACCTGCCCTGATTAAAGTCAAAACTAGGGTTTTTGATATGAAAGGACTGATGGCGTAGGTCCATGTGAGAAAATGTAGAATTGAAGCTAAATAATTCTTTAAAATATACTGACGACATTTGTGAACACAAACATATACATATTTTTAAAGCATTTTTATCACATAGAATATTTTATGTTATGCCATGAAGCAGAATATATTCCTCTTAGTAAGTTACCAATTCCCCTTAATAAGTTACTACTTTCAAAATTCTTCTCCTTAATCCAGGCTATAGTCATTTAGTCTGTAAGCTGAGCCACAACTGTACCATGATGGTGAGCAGGTTGAGCAATTAGTATGCATTTAAGGTTTTTCTTTAATTTCTTGCTACTCAAAGTGGTTCATGAATCATCAGCATTTACATCTCCCAGGGGCTTGTTAGAAATTCAGAATCTTCCAGCCCTGGCTCCATAGAATCAGAATCTGCATTTGAACAAGATGTACATGTGTTTTTATACACATTAAACATTACTCCAAAAGCCTATTGCACTTTTGATTGACAAAGAATATTTGGAAATTGGTTATTTCTTTGAATTTAGATAAATATGGTAATCTTACCATTGGAACACAGCATAAAATTTATCCCAGAAGTCTGTACCTGATATGTTCACCATATCAAATTGAATACTTTGGGAACCCTGACTGGTTTTTCTTAGAATCCTGGTCTCCTCCCTTTCTGCCAATGTTTCAACATGAAGAAGGAGGTCTCTTGGTGTCAGTTCTCAAAGCACCTTTCCTTGCAGATGACTGACAAACAAACCCAGTAGAAGGAGTGTGCTGTGTCTGGCCCATCCACCTGCGGCTCTCATTATTTTTGCCCATGATTCTCATGGCCCTCTAGTTTCATGGCCTCTCTAGTGCTTCCTCTTTTGCTTTCTAAGTCGACAACAGCACCTTCACAAGCTGACATTTTCAGATCATGGGGAAGGCTGTGGTTAGTTAAAGGTTGGGAGCAAGTTTGATATCAGCTTCATTCTGAAATACCCATCCCTGCTTCCTCTGGGGCTCCTCTGCCATATTGCTTATTCCTTTTTCAGAAGCACTGATTTCATTTCATTCATTGTGTCTTTTATTATATTTGCTATATGCCTGCCCCTCCAACTGGATTATAAACTCCTTAGAGGCAAAGATAATTCATATTCATTTTTATCCACCCCATCGCATCTACATTTTGTACAAGGTCTTACATATACTGCATACTTACTAAATTCACATGTTGGAAATTTGCTATATAGAGATCTGTGTATTGCCAATCTCTCTCTTTTTAAAATTAGATTTGTTGTCATGGAGACATCAATGATTATGACTTGTAGATTAGAGATAGGAATTGAACAATAAGTCTTGGTTATTGACTAGTAGGATGCTAATGTTGTATTTCCACAGCCCCAGTTACAGCAGATGGACTATAGCACTCTGAAATTTGATCTAGTAACATTCATTAAAATCTGTGAATGAACCAGATGGTAAAGAGTTGTACTGGGGAGAGTGGGCTTAGATGTGATAGAGTCATAATTTTCTGGTAACATTTTTTTCTTTTCAAATGTTATGACCTTTCAAAGAGTTTCTTTCATCCCTCATTCCACTATTTCATGTCATCCATAAAATCAGGGAGAGACAGTGTAGACTCCCTGGTTTGAATCCTGGCTCTGTCACTTCTCAGTCCCGAAACTGCTCTGTGTCTCCAATTCTTTTTGTAAACTGAGGATGATAAAAATGTTTTTAAAAATATTTAATTGAGACATAGGACAGTTGCTGCTACATAGATGTTACAGGCACTGTATGTTTGATATTATTATTATCCTTTAATAAAAAGAATAAAAATAACAAGCCTGTGGTTCAGCTTAGAAGTACAAATACCTCATATTTTGCATAACCATTATGTTTCAGTAAAAACCTGAGGGTACACACTGAGAGTTAATTCCATCCATCCAGGCAAAACTTCAGCTAATGGGCTGAATACCATTTCTCATAGATCTGAAGCTTCCCCATAGGCTATGGGGTTCCAGTGTGTTATGTTTTGGGTTGCTGTCCTTGTTTGTGGAGTCCCCCCATTGGCCTATGTGGTGGACAGACCCTAAGGTGACTTCCAGTGAGTCTCCTCCTCCTGGTGTCCATACTTTTGTGCAATCCCCTTTCCTGAGTTTGTATGTGACCTGTGACTTGTTTCTAACAAATAGAATATAGCAAAGATGATGAAATGTTGTGTTTATGTTTACATTGTGCTATACAACCACTTCTGAGCAGTTGCAGAGAGATTCTCCTGGCTGGCTTGTCAAGTAAGCAGCTATATTGAGGAAGCCCACATGATGAGGAACTATGAGCCTCTGACCTCTGTGGTGTGAGTGTGGCCTTCAGTCAACAGCCGGCCAAAAGCCATGCACTACAACAAAATAAATGTTGCCAACAACCTCAGTGAACCTGGACACAGATCCTTCCCCCATCAAGCCTTCAGATGAGTTGCAGTTCAGTCAGCATCTTGATTGTAGCCCATAAGAGCTTCACATCTTGATTGTAGCACATAAGAGCTTCCCCACCTCAGCCATGCTCAGAAACCTGATCTGCAAAAGCAGTGACATCATAAATGCGTGTAGCTTTAGGTGACTAAGTTTGTGATAATTTGTTACACAGTCATAGAAAACTAATATAATACAGTTACCAGCACATAAGCAGGGCTTACATATGGCAATGGGCCCAGCAGTCTGGCATCTTCTTTGCTGTGTCTTATCAGCTATCTGTGGTGTTTGGGGGCTTTTGAGGAGGGCTTGCATGAGCAAGTCCAAATTATTTTTAGGCTCAATTCCACCTTACAAGGAGTCAGTTTGGGGTCGTGTTAGAGCTAAAAATATTTTTTTCTTTAATCATATTATTCTTTACATTCTCCTTGCCTTTTAAAAAATTAATAGACTTAATTTTTTAGAATAGTTTCAGATGCACAGAAGAATTGAGCAGATAGTATAAAGAACTTCTATAACCACCCCTGCCACACACACCTGAACACACAGTTTGCCCTAGTATTAACATTTTACCTTAATGTGATACATTTGTTACAACTGAGTTAGCCTTAATACACTATTACTCACCATTTATTAACTACAACATAATATCATGTATCCATCATTACAGTATCCTATGGAATATTTTCCACCCTAAAAACCTTCTGTGCTCTGCCTATTCATCCCTCCCTTCCCACCAACCTCTTGTGACCACTGATTTTTTACTGTCTCCATAGTTTTGCTTTTTCCAGAATGTCCCATGGTTGAAGCAACGTTTCTCTATGTTTTTTTTAAGGCTTAGTAGCTTATTTATTTTTTATTGCTGAATAATATTCCACCGTAAGGACACACCACAGCTTGTTTTTCCATTCATTTATTGAAGGACCTCCAGGTTTGGGCAGGTGCTGTAATCTTTTGTGTGCAGGTTTTTGTATGGATGTAAGTTTTCAACCTAATTGATAAATACCTGGGAATTTGATTGGTATAGTAAGAGCTAGATTGTATGGTAAGACTGTGTTTAGTTTTCTAAGAAACTTCCAAGCTTTTTTACAGGGTGGCTTTGCCGTTTTGCATCACCAAAGGCAATACATGAAGGCTCCCTCTGCGCCACATTCTCCCCAGTATTGTCAGGTTTTTTTTGGACTCCAAGCATTCTAATAAGTGGCTAGTGGTTTCTCATTGTTTTAATTTACAATCCCCTAATGACATATATGCTGAACATCTTTTTGTATGTTTATTTTCCACCTGTACATCTTCTTTAGTGAGATGTTTGTTCAGATATTTTGCCCATTTTTTTTTTGTTTTAAAAGTATACAGTATTTTAAAATCTTTGTATACAGTATTTTGGATAACATTTCTTTAGCAGATATGTCTTTTGCTAATATTTTTTCCCAGTCTGGGGTTTGTCTTTTCATTCCTTTAACAATGTCTTTTGCAGATTAGGTTTTAAATTTTGATTAGAAGTGATCTATTTTTCAGTGTCATGGTTGGCTTGGGATTACCTTTGAATGCAGGAAGTGCCTGGTTTTGAAAACTCTGGGAAAAAGGCGACCAATGTGTTGCTACCCATGTTTTTCCTGTTGGCTGGTCTCAGAAACCCACACAGTATTTTAAATACACAGAAGAACAGAAGGTTTTGGTAAATCTTACAATTGAAGCTCAGCAGGAAACTAAATTCCCAAATGGCAAATACATAACTGACGGTTAATTTTATGCCCTCTCAAGTCTTCTTTTTCCTAATAATTCAGCTGTGTAGTCATATGAAGTGAAACCAGATAATTTAATTTGTGTTCTCAAAATTTGGATCACTTTGGCTTTTGAAGTAGTTATTAGAAGGGAACACTGTATACCTTTTCTTTTAGAACAATTATTATTATTTATTTGAGGATGGACTTCAGTGATTTTTTGCTAAAGAAGATACCCAATTGCTATAGGGTCACTGTGCAGCCCCCTTTCATACAGTCAAAACTTCTTTTTGTGGCAAAAAATTCATACATTCAAAACTTCTTTTTATGGCAAAACCATGTTCTTCACAATTTGGATATAACTTTCCTTCCCAAGATTATCAATTCCATTTCCACTCTACTCACGGATGTATGTGATAATACTCAAAGTTCTCAGTTAAACTTTGGACCTTTGCATGTGCTTTCTGCTGCTTGAAATGCCCCTTCCATCCCAATCTTTGCTTTTCCTGGAAAGTCCTACTCATCCTTCAAGGCCCATTTCAATGATCACTTCAGATCAGAGGAGGCACTTTGCTTCCTTATAGAACTCAACCCTACATCTCTTGAGCTCCGAGCATGATATGGTTTGGTTGTGTCCCCACCCAAGTCTCATCTTGAATTGTAGCTTCCATAATTTCCATGTGTCATGGGAGGGACTTGGTGGGAGGTAATTGAATCATGGGGACAGCTCTTTCCCATGCTGTTCTTGTGATAGTACGTCTATGAGATCTAATGGTTTTATAAAGGGGAGTTCCCCCGCACATACCCTCTTGCCTGTCACCATGTGAGGCATGTTTGCTTCTCTTTCCAGAATGATTTGCTGAGGCCTACGCAGGCCTGCAGAGCTAACTATGTGTCAATTAAACCTCTTTCCTTTATAAATTACCCAGTATCGAGTATATCTTTACTAGCAGCATGAGAACAGACTAATACAGAGCCCTTTCCATGGTAACTGTTTACTCCTTAAGACTTTCTCCTGGAGAGAAAGTTCCTGAAAGGAGGGAACATTTTTTTCTTTACATTTTTGCCTCTGCAGCATCCATTATGATGTTTGACTCAGAGTAGCTACTCACAATGGTAGCTGGAATATCACAGATAGGAGAACTCTATCCTGCAATCCCTACCTATTTCTAGGGAAGCATCTGGTTGTGCTAATGACTCATGAAAACTTTGTGACTGCCAATCACAGCAGAAACAAAATCTTTTCCAATGTTTACTGCTTTTATGAACTTGAAGGAAAGAGGATGGATTATTTTTCCCTTTCTGCTGGTTGTTTAACAGATGTTATTCGGGTTGCACATGGATGTCACATTACATGCAAACCATACCAGTTGTTTAACGTTGGATAATCTTAAAAGGCAAAAGAAGAAACTGTAAATAATGGCCTTTCTCTAGGGATCTTTGTATTTCTTGGTGACATGCTGCTATGTAATAAAATAAATTTTCTTTGGGAGAAAGTAAGTAGGGGAGAAGATTCCTTCTTGATGAATTCTTTTATTGTTAATACATGTTCTTCTAAGCCCAACATTAACCTTGTGTTTTACTATAATATCCTGAAGATACATGTGACTTCAGTCCTGGCTAACTCATAG
The DNA here is from genome assembly GCF_028858775.2 of Pan troglodytes. Classification (NCBI taxonomy): domain Eukaryota; kingdom Metazoa; phylum Chordata; class Mammalia; order Primates; family Hominidae; genus Pan; species Pan troglodytes. The sequence goes on from NC_072411.2 coordinate 122,692,721, forward strand.
TATAGGATCTGATTTGTATAAATATTGACTCAACAGTTATTTGTTAAGTCAACTCAATAGGTATTTATTGACTCATTGATTCATATAGTTATTTATTGATTCAATAACCTATAAATAGGTTTTTATTGAGGAATCAAAGAGAAAAATGAATAAATTAATGAATTCAGGGGAGTTTGTCCAAGCCTAATCCTTTCTAAATAAGTGTGGCAAAATTATTTTTAGCACTTCTTTCAAGGTTTTTTGTGATGTCAGATAGGATTATAAAAAAGAGGATGAACAGTCTTGCATATTCAACCATGTATTGTAGATTAACTTTCACGTGCAATAATGAGGGTGAGTCAGCAAGGCCACTGCATTGGCTGTACTCATTCATGGAGTGTGCGTTGAGTTCCATATCTCATCTCTGTTCAGTCTTACAATTCTGAAGGAATCTGGAGGTTGACACATGGTCACTACCCCCAGAGCTAACAATTTAGCCATATGGATTAAATGACTTATGAAACACATAGAAAACTATCACAGGAATGAGTTGGAGGTGGGAATTATGGAAAATAGTCTGATTGGCACTGTCCCAATCCTACACATTGTCCATTTGACCCAGGTTCATTGTTGACCATTTAGCTTCTTGTTTATTTATTCGATCACCTGTTCATTCATTAAACAATTGTGTATTGACCACTAGTATATTTCAGGTACCTTACTAGATACAAGGGCATAACAGTAAGTAAAAGCATATGCCATTCTTGGCAGTACATGAAAAGCTATACCAACATCTGTTAAATCACAATTCTGGCAAAAACTGCGAACAGAGAGGCAGCAATAAAGCCAAAGAGTATGGCTTATTTATTTTTTTAAAAAATTATTTTTAATTTTTACTGGTACATAGTAGGTGGATATATTTATGGAGTACATGAGATATTTGATAAAGGAATACAAGGCATAGTAATCACATCAGGGTAAATGAGTATCCGTCACCTCTAGCATTTATCATTTCTTTGTGTTACAAATATTTCCATTATCCTCTTTTAGTTATTTTAGAATGTGTAATAAATTCTCATTGACTGTAATTACCCTGTTTTGCTATGAAATACTAGATCTTATTCATTCTATCTATGTTTTTGTACCCATTAGCCATTCTCATTTCACCCCGCAACCACTACCCTTCCCAGCCTCTGCCAACCATCATTCTATTCTTTATTTCCAAGAGTTCAATTGTTTTAATTTTTAGCTCCCACAAATAAGTGAGAACGTGGGAAGTTTTTCTTTTTGTGCCTGCTTATTTCACTTAAGTTAATGTCCTCCAGTTCCATCCGTGTTATTGTAAATAACAGAATCCCATTCTTTTTTATGGCTGAATAGTACTCCATTGTGTGTATGTACCACATTTGCTTTATCTATTTGTTTGTTGATAGACACTTAGGTTGTTTCCAAATCTTAGCTATTGTGAACAGGCCTGCAGTAAACATGAGACTGCAGGTATCTCTTTGATAAACTGATTTCCTCTCTTTTGGGTATATACATAGCAGTGGGATTGCTGAATCATATGGTAGTTCTATTTTAAGTTTTTTGAGAAACCTCCAAACTGCTCTGCATAGTGGCTGTACTAATTTACATTCCAACCAGCAGGCATTCATTATTGCCTGTCTTTTGAATGGAAACCATTTTAACTAGGGTGAGATGATATCTCATTGTAGCTTTGATTTGCATTTCTCTGATGATAAGTGATGTTGAGCACCTTTTCATATGCCTGTTTGCCATTTGTATGTCTTCTTTTGAGAAATGTCTATGTATATCTTTTGCCTTTTTTTTTCTTTTTTTTCAGATGGAGTCTTGCTCTGTGTCATCAGAGCAAGAGTGCAGTGCAGTGGTGGAGTGCAGTGGTGCCATCTCTGCTCACTGCAAGCTCCGACTCCCTGGTTCGAGCCATTCTCCTGCCTCAGCCACCCGAGTAGCCACCAGGTGCCCACCACCAGGTCCAGCTGATTTTTTGTATTTTTAGTAGAGACAGGGTTTCACCGTTTTAGCCAGGATGGTTGCAATCTCCTGACCTCATGATCCGCCCACCTCAGCCTCCCAAAGTGCTGGGATTACAGGCGTGAGCCACTGCACCTGGCCATCTTTTGCTCATTTTTAAACATTATTACTTTTTTTCTCCTGTTGAGTTTTTCAAGCTCCTTATATATTGTGGTTATTAATCCCTTGTCAGGTAAATATTTTCAAGTATTTTTTCTGATTCTGTGAGTTGTCTCTTCACTTTCTTGATTGTGTGCTTTGCTGTGCAAAAGCTTTTTTTAACTTGATGTGATCCTATTTGTCCATTTTTGTTTTGGTTGCCTGTGTTTAGGGAGTATTACTCAAGAAATCTTTGCCCAATCCAATGTCCTACAGAGTTTCCGCATTGTTTTCTTTTAGTAGTTTCATAGTTTGAGGCATTAGTTTAAGTCTTTAATCCATTTTAATTTGATTTTTGTATATGACGACAGATAGGGGTCCAATTTTGTTCTTTTGCAAATGGATATGCAATTTACCTAGTACCATTTATTGAAGAGACTGGCCTTTCCACAATGCATGTTGTTGGCACTTTTGTCAAAAATGAGTTCACTGTAGATGCATGGATATGGCATATTTATCTTTGACCCTCAGTGTCCTGTATGCTGCCTTGAGCATTGTAGCTACTTAAAAGACCTTAGGGACTGATTAGAACAAGTTTTGGAAGCACTGCAGTATATTCTATCAATAAATGGAAAATTCCGTTTACTTTTCCTGGTACCTACCCAACCATATTCTTTTAATGCTTGTTGACTATCTGATTGTAAATGAATAGGTCCTTATTTTTTCTTTAAGAGTCTTTAGTTATTTATGAAGACATAACCTTCAAGTTTGGTCAGAACATTTAGGTTTGGCTCGTATTGAGTCAGACTCAAATCCTCATTTCTAGGCTCCTTGACCATTTCCACTTTCCACAAAACCATGTCATGTTACAGGTAGTGTGTTGTGGGAGGAGGAATGTGGATTTACAGTTTGGCCTGGATATTTGCTAACTCTGGGAACTTGGGACAGTTTAGCTGCCCTATCACTTACCTTTATGAGAATCATTTGAGACTGTGTGATGCAAACATAGATATATAATTTTTACATTAAACATTAATCGTCATTTTCTGAACACACAGCAATAATGGGTTGGGGAAAGATAAACGAGAAGTTTTCAAAAAACAGAATCAGCAAAAAAGTGTGTTGATTTTAATTCATTTTATTATTTTAAGTTATATTTGAAAAGAGCTTACAATAAAATAGTTCTATAATACTTGTTATTAAAACAGCACTCTTCTATCTACTTCTTCATATTTTTCCCTTTCCAAAGGCAGCTACTTTCAATTCTGTTAGCTGATTATTTTGGTTTTTACTTTCATGTTTCCAAATAACATTCTTGAATTGGTATTTAAATTTAAAAAAAATTTCATCATTTTATATTTACTTCACCTCTGGAAAATTAGTTAAATAAAAAAATCCTTCCCTTTCCTGGAACATGGGAATATTCCATATTCCCATGCATATGGTTCCCATTCTACCATTTTCCTAATATAGTTGTGTTTTACTTAGATCAATATGCAGGGTTTAGAGATTAATGACTAAATAATTGCTATTTGTAGCAGAGCTCCATAGCAAATTCTAACTCTTTTTTTATTATAAAACTTGTATTATAGTTACGAGTCATCTTGCTTTTATATATGTTAGTTTTCAGTGTATTAATCAGGAATTTAACCTCAAAATCTTTGCCGATTGCCTAACTCTTATACAGAATTCAGACTCATCAGCTATTTTCTCAATTTTTTTTTCTCCCTATGCCTGTCTGGGAGCCTTTGGACCTGCTCCCATGTGAACAGGGTGCTTCGTATTGCTCGTTGTGTAGCTATCATCCCAAGATATCTTCTAACTGTTATCCTGGGAATTGAAGTCATGTCTTTTCTATGGTGAATTTTCTTTTTTCCTCTATTTCATGTCAATCTAGCACCAAGATATGAGTCAATTCACATGACAGAAGTTGTTAATCTCTTGCACAAAGTTCACCTTGGGTCTAAATGGCTCTGGATGACTCCTTAGAGCAGCTGTGTTGAACCAGCATCCAGGGTGACTTTTTGTGTGTGTGTGTGTGTGTGTGTGTGTGTGTGTGTGTGTCTTTGTTGTACAGTTCTGAGTTTTGACAAGTAATAGAGCCATGGAACCAACACCAGAAATACGATACAGAATAGTTCCACAACCTTCCCCCAATTCTCTTGTCTCCTACTTCTTTGAGAGCTAAACTCTCTTACATTCTTTCTTCCTTGTGATAATGACTTTCATAGTGTGGTGCCACCACATTGACTTGCAAGTTTCTGTGATTGTGGAGGCACGGGAAGGGAACATAGAGCATCGTGCACCCACATTTAAGTGCTTCAGTCTAGAAGTAGCCAAAGCAAATTATTGAGCAAAGCAAACACATGGCCTTGCCTAACTGCAGGGTGTGGAGAAATGTGCACTTTGAAAGAGAGGAAAACAGGAAATATGGGGTAGCCCTACATTACTGAACTCCTCTTGCCTCGCTTCAGATTCTTACTGTCTCTTCTCTTTCTTAATTAACCCTGCCACACTGTGATGACAAGTTCTGTGAGTACTCTGACCAGCTTCACAAGGAAGCAGTCCAGTAACACCTAAGGTTGGGCCTGCACTGCATGCCGCTTTCTTCTGGTCTTGAGCATCTTGGTCATCTGAATGGCAGATACTCCTGGAACCCACTAGATGCTCATACATGTGCCCCCTGGAAGGGCAGGAGAGTTAGCTGCCTGGGGGGAAATTTGACCAACAGCAAACAGGAATGAAACCACAAATGCTTCATTATTTTCTGGACAGGTGTTCTGAAAAATCCCTCTTCTTCTTTCCTTGACTTTTTTTCTATGAAACTCACTCTTATTCTCCGGATCATACCTCATAATTACACACTACTCATCTCTGGCTATTCTTTCTGGATAACATGGGCTAAGACACATTGTCTTCTACTTTCTTGCTTTTCTGCCTTGTTGTATCAGAGGAAAGGTGGTTCCTAAGAGAAAGTGCATGGGGGGTAAATTTTTTGTAAACTTGATGGCTGAAAACATGTTTATTTTACTCTAACTGTTGATGAGAATTTGACTTTGTATGGAATTTAAGGTTGGAAACAATTTTCCTTTAGAATCCTGAGGGCATTGTTTCACTACGTTCTAGCTTTCAGCTATTGAGAAATCTAAAATCAATTTCTAACTCTTATGTAACTTGATTTTTATGTTTACATTTCTGAAGATTTTTGGATCATCTCTTTTTCTCAATCTGAAATTCATAAATTTGTGTTTTGGTGGGTCTATCATTCATTGTCCTGGGCATTCAATTCTCTTGGATTATTTTATTGCTGATTTTCATCATTGTTTTCTCTCTGGAAGTCTCATCACTCAGATACTGAACCTTCTAAACTTGGCCCTTAATTTGCTGATTGTTTGTGTGTCTTATTCATTTGATTCCTTTGTATATATGCTGGAAGTTTTCTTCAACTTTATCTTTCAAATCATCTATTGAACTTTTCATTTCTGTTATAGTTTTACATTTCTCGGAACCTTTGTCTCTTTCTTTTTGAATTTTTAAAAATATGCCTCTGTTCTTCTTTAGCATTAGCAGTATTTTTTCTATCTATGCCAACATGCTGGGAATCAAGTGACGATGAGATACGGAGTTGTGGATGGGCCCTCAGCATCCAATATGCCTTTATTCCCCCGACTCCTCTGTTCTCAGTACAGGGTTAACCAACTAATCATGATCTGGTATGCTCTACTCCAGAGAATATCTGCATTTAACTCTTTGCAGGGTGGGAGGGAGATAGTGACCCATTTGCTCAGAGTGAGGGAGGGGATCTGAGCCTCTGACTCTTCCTTTTCCAGACTTTCAATCCTTTGTACGTTTGCCACGCCACTGGCTTCAGCCGTCCTTCCAAAGGACTTGTTTTGCCAGTTTCTGAGGTTTTGAGAAATTATTTGGTGAAAATCTGGTTAGTTCTCAGCTTTTTCTCACTCTGCCTTGAAACGCAGTTTCTGAGGTCTGCTATCATTTATCACTGGTCCATCTGCTCCCCAGCTTCCAAAGTGTTATTGCCACAATCACTGCCATCATCCCTGTTCTTGAAGGTTATAACTTCAGAATATCTCTTTACTGTCATTTTAGTTGGCTTTTAAGAGAATGTAAAAATAGAGGATTATGTCCAATCAGCCATCCTTACACAGAAGTCTTCAGATGGTCTATTTTATGAATTTATATTTTCATAATGCAATAACACCAAACATACAGCCGGCAGATTACTTTCTGGAAGATGCAAATATCTTGAAAATTCTAGTTGATGTTTAACTCACTAGTGTAGTAACATATACTAAAATTGCTAAATATTTAGCCATTCCACAGAATTAAAATTGGACATTTTATGAAGTTTTGTAATGAAACTGCAGATTTCATCAGATGAGAAGGATTTGGGGTGTCAAGCACTATTGACATTTTGGGCCGGATAATTCGCTATTGTGGGGAGTCATCTTGTGCATTGAACGTGTTTGGCACTAGCATGCCAGTAGCACCCCTAAGTTGAGACCACCAGAAAAAGTCTCCAGACACTGCCAAAATTCTCTGTTTGAGACCTATTGTGGTATGATATAATGCTGGAATCAGAAAAACCTTTCCTTTAAAGGGCCAGATAGTAAATATTTTCAGCCTTGTGACATGGTCTTTGTTGTTGGGCAGCCACTCAAATTAGCTCTTTTGGCTTGAAAGCAACCATAGATGATAATATGTAGAAAATAATAGGCATGACTGTGTTTCAATAAAACTTTATAAAAACAGGCAGCAGATCATATTTGACCCACAGATTATAGTTTGCCAACCCCTGATATTGTACAAAGATCGAAGATTTTAGAGACAGTTGGTTTAAGCCACTTACTAGCTACATAATCTCAAGTAAACTTCATAAAAATAATAATGTCTATTACTGGGGTTGTAGTGGGGACCAGATGGAACCTTAAACGTGAAAGTTTCTGACATATAGTACTATGATTCACCTTTTCTGGTCCTTGACAAAAGGGTTGTAATGAAAACAGTGTTAATGCCCATCAGAAACCCCTTGTGTGGTAATCAAATATTCCTTTCTTCTTCACCAGACAGTGAGTTCCGTAAGCAAATGAATTATAGTCATCTTTGTATGCCTTTGGTCCAATCAGTGCCTGGCACAGTGTTGTTTATTGCATTCTGTTGAACTCAATGCAATTTTATCTCATATTTATATTGGTATTGGTTCTTAGAAGAAACACATCTTGATTAGACTTTTTAAAAGAAAATCTTTGCTTCTAACACTAATAGAAATATTTTTGCCAGACAATTTATAGATCAAATAGTTTCACAGATACTTGTAAAAAACATTTTGTACTTTGCCACAACCTCCAAAGAGCTATAATGAGCATTTTCTATTATGTGTATGCTACTAGAAGCACGAAAACATAATGATATAATTTTTATATTAGAATCGATTATGTTTTAACACATTAAAACAAAACCATGTACTGCATATTGTTACTACATACATTTACAAAACCTGACCCTTCCTTTAGAGTCTAAGAATCTACTGCAAATATTTGTAGTACCTTTTTTTTCCTGATGAAATCTATACAATTAAATCATTTTAATTCTTCAGAAGGATTGATGTATGCAGGCAGACTTAATGTTCTGCATATTATAGGCAAGCTGAATGATTCAAAAATACTAATAATAAAACTGGGCCAAGTGTGTGGAATCCCAGAACTATTGCTAGATTTCAATTCTTATGCTTTCCCTCATGTCAAATGAAGGTGTGGAATGTGAAGAATTTAGGATATTGTCAAGCCTTAGAACAAGTGAGTCACTTTACCCTGAAACAACTTTAGAGGACAGTTTTGGGGAGAGATTGCTAATTCTAGGGAGTATTAAGGGAGCTATGTTCTGTCTTGAAAATGAAGAAAAAAATGTTGGATCTTCCAAAGAAACTGTAATATCTCTAAATTCCCAAAAGTGGAAACAAGTTTTGGTATTGATCACTTCTACCTGTTGCTTTCTTGAGGTCTTCAGAAAAGGAGAAGTATAAGCAACACTAGGTGTAAGAAATGAATGACAGCAAAGCCAAACTCACAGCAGAGCAACCACCCACCGTGCAGGGAGGATCCAAACTCAGGTTAGGAGCTGTGGGTAAGCCGACAGCTGCTCAGCATCAATCTTCTGCACATACTAAAGTACTACTGGGAAAAAAAATCAGAAATGTGCTATATTTCTCCATGATAATCTGTACAGAGACAGTGGCATGACTGACATGGTTTGGTTCTGTGTCTCCACCCAAATCTCATCTTGTAGCTCCCATAATTCCCATGTGTTGTGGGCGGAACCCTGTGGGAGATAACTGAATCATGGGGGCGGGTCTTTCCTGTGCTGTTCTCCTGACAGCGAATAAGGCTCATGACATCTGATAGCTTTAAAAACGGGAATTTGCCTGCGGAAGCTCTCTCTTTGCCTACCGCCATCCAAGTAGATTTGACTTGCTCCTCGTTGCCTTCTGCCATGATTGTGAGGCTTCCTCAGCCACGTGGAACTGTGAATTCTCCATTAAACCTCTTCCTTTTTAAATTGCCCAGTCTCTGGTATGTCTTTATCAGCAGCATTAAAACAGACAAATACAGTGACCCACTGAAAATTAACCTCTTTTCTTCTTCCCTCCTTCCCTCTTTCCCCACTTCTCTCTCTCCTTCCCCCCTGCCCCCTTCCCCCTCTGCCCCTTCCCCCTCCCTTCTTCCCCCCTTCCTCCCCACTTCCCCTTTCCCTCCTTCCCCTTCCCCCCTCCCTCCCTGCCCCCTTCCCCCCTCCGTTCCTCCCCCCTTCCCTCTGCCTCCTTCTCCCCTCCCTTCCTCCCCCCTTCTCCCCTCCCTCCCTCCCTCCCCACTTCCCCTTTCACTCCCTTCCCCCTTTCCCCCTCCCTTCCTCCCTCCCCCTTCCTCCGTCCCTTCTTCACTTCCTTTTTCTTTTCCTTCCTTCCTTTTTTTTTCTTTTTTCTGTAGTGATATTCCTCTATCTTTAGAGCTTCAGTTGGAATAGAAGTTATTTCTTTTACTGTTCCATGTAGAATGCATAGACCTTTGTGATCTTAATGTCCAAGACCATCAAGCATTTCCTACGACGTATAAGGCTCTATTATGGGAAACAATAGTGGACTTAATGCTTTTTGTTTGGAAGGAGGGTAAGGAAAGTGGCTTGGCCATGAGGTAGAACAGTAGATGCAGTAATGTACTACCAAGGTACCATCAGACTTCTCACCCTCATCCCCAGGACCAACACTGCTGACTGATTACCCTTGATTGACTCTCCAGGAATTGCCCTTGACTGAGGGAAGCTGCCTCTCCCAAGGACCTGAGGACACTTCATTTACCAAATAATAATCAATGTGCTAATGAGAGAGGCACCAGAATTTTTCAACAAGTACAAAGCGGATTGTCCTCTGTAGACCATCACTGATGGAGGGAGATGCTGTTATAGAATTGGGTTCCGTGAAAGCAATGTGGTTGATGGGATTTTGTAAGAATAGATACTAGCTGAAGGTATTTAACTGGCAAAAGCAAAGTGGGTACATTTATTACAATGAAGAGCAATGTAGAACCAGGGAGCCTGACCTAAAAAGAGCTATGTAGATGACGAATAGAACATGGTGTTCCTTGGGACAGTGTTATGGCTTGAATGTGTCCCTCAAAGTTCATGTGTTAGAAACTTAATATTTAATGCAGTGGCGTGGAGAGGTGGGACCTTTATGGGGCGATTGGGTCGGGAGTGCTCTGCCCTTATGAATGGATTAATGCACTAATGCATATTCCTTTGCTCTTCTGCATGCCACCATGGTATGATGTAGTAAGAAATCCCTCAGTAGAAAGATCCTGGCCCCTCAACCTTGGACTTCCTAGCCCCTAGAACCATAAGAAACAAATTTCTTAGTTTTAAAAATCGTCCAGTCTCAACTATTCTGTTATAGCAGCATGGAACAAACTAAGACTGACAGGATAAAAAGTTCAGCCAGCAAGAATATTGCTTGGTCTATACAAGAAAAGAAAACAAGAATGTATGATCAGTAGACAGAAGCCAACTCCTCTAATAAAAAAGTCATAATCTTTTGACCAGTTCTCTAACTCAGAACCCATTGGTAAGAGGGAGATGTTGGGTCCTCACAAGGATAAACTCTGCAACATCATGGCAAATATTCTCAGTAGTGATTATTCCAAGCCTTCCTCAAAGATATCTACAACCGTTTACTCAAATTCTCATATATTGAAGTGATATGGTTTGGCTGCATCTCCACTCAAATCTCATCTTGAATTCCCATATGTTGTAGGAGGGACCCGGTGAGAGGTAATTGAATCATCAGGGCAGGTCTTTCCCTTGCTGTTCTTGTGATAGTGAGGAAGTCTGATGAGATCTGATGGATACTATAAGGGGGAGTTTTCCTGCACAAACTCTCTTTGCCTGCTGCCATCCACATAAGGTGTGACTTGTTCCTCCTTGCCTTCTGCCATGATTGTGAGGCCTCCCCAGCCATGTGGAACTGTAAGTCCAATTAAACCTCTTTCTTTTGCAAATTGCCCAGTCTTGGGTATGTCTTTCTCAGCAGCATGTAAACAGACTAATACATGAAGGTAGGGGAATATCAAAGCATTTTAAAGATATTTCAATATAGGATCTGAGTTGTCAGGAAAGAGTGAGGACATTTGAGAACCAAGCAATAAAGCGATTTTTGGCCCAGGTCTTCTGGCTCACAAGTCTTCTGAGTCCATAACCAGGGGATCCCTGAATAAATAAATGGCATGGACATACTTGGTAGTTTGAAGAACACCAATGTTGGTTCCTTATCATGTTGGCTCTGATTGACCAAACAACATAAAAAGCTATCAGCTTTGAGTGGGACACAGAGCAGCCAGGACAGGGCTCTGCAGCAGGTCCAGGCTGTGATCAAAGCATATTATCCAGCAAAAGCTATAGTACTAGAGGTACATGTGGTGGGAAAAGGCACTTGTGATGCTTAGCTGGTTGGTCAAGGGCTGGAAGGGAAACAATTGGGGATAAAGGATCTGGGGAAGATGCATCATTCTTTGAGGAAACCAAGTGGCTACTTGGTAGGAATTTCATAAGATTGGACCCCTTCCCCCTGGAAGTGGAAAATATCTATCCTGATAGGAAGTAGACTGATATTCTGGGTATGGGTTTGCTTTTCCTGCTCACAGGACTTTAGCCAGCAGCATTGAAAGCTTAGACAGTTTGATCCATAATATTGCATCAGACCAAGAGACCTACATCACAGTAAAAGGGAATGTGGCAGTAGGCACTTGGTCATGGAATCCACTGGTCCTGTTTTAAACCATAAAGTCTGATGACCTGATAGAGTGATAGAATGATCCTTTGAAGGCCGAGATGAGGTACCAGATTAGGGATGATACCCCAAGGGGAGGGTAGCCCTCCTCTAGGCTGCAGTATATACTCACAATGAGTATCAATTATATGGTGCTATGCCCCAAAGATGAGGAATATTTGGTCCAGGACCAAGGGATGGTGGTAGTAGTGGCTTTGCCTATCATCACATCTAGCGATTCCTTGGGGAATTTGTTGCTTCCACAACTCTAGGCTCTGTAGGGTCTTGAAATTCCTGAGCCATTGAGAAGGAGCACTTCCACCCTCTCAGTAGCTGTTCCACTGAGGACACAGTGAAAATCTCATTATGCTTTACACCTTGGCTGCCTGCAAATTATTTTGAGATACTCGTGCCAAAAGACTAGCAGGCAAGAAACAGAGTTACAATTCTGGAAGGAATAGTTGACTCTGATCATCCAAAAAAGATAAGACCACTTTTACATAATGAAGGCAGGAAGAATTTGTTTGGCACCAGATGATTCACTGGGGCAAGTCTTGGCACACCCTTACTCATTTTGATAGAGCAGTCATCGCTCGGTATTTTGAGGGCACTGGTTCCAGGACCCCTGTGCATAGCAAAGTCTGAGGATGTTCAAACCCCTTATACAAAATGCCATAGTATTTGCATATAACCTATACACATCTTCCCATATATTTTAAATAGTCTCTAAATTACTTATAATACATAATACAATATAAATGCTATGTAAATAGTTGTTATACTGTAATTTTATTTGTACTATTTTCATTGTATTTTTTTTTTTTGAGATGGAGTCTCACTCTGTCACCCAGGCTGGAGTGCAGTGGCATGATATTGGCTCACTGCAACCTCCACCTCCCAGGTTCACACCATTCTCCTGCCTCGGCCTCCCGAGTAGCCAGAACGACAGGCGCCTGCCACTACGCCCAGCTAATTTTTTTGTATTTTTTAGTAGAGATGGGGTTTCACTGTGTTAGCCAGGATCTCAATCTCCTGACCTCGTGATTCACCTGCTTTGGCCTCCCAAAGTGCTTAGATTACAGGCATGAGCCACTGCACCTGGCCTTTCATTGTATTTTTAATTTTTCTTCTACAGATAGTTTGATCTGCAGTAGTTTGAATCTGAGGATGCTGAACCTGTGGATAAGGAGAGCCTAGTTTTCTTGGACAAATGCCCTGTGTCAGAAGAGTGTGGTAAACAGAAGCTCAGCTCCTTCAAGGATGACAGTCTTGGTTACACCACCAGGTGAGTTACCAAGACCAGAAAATGTACTAATGAAGGATGATAGGAGTCTAGAATGGGCATTACAGGAGAGAGAAGAGGCATACCAATTGCAGTTTAAAAATCAGCTTCAGTGGTGGCAATTGAAATTTGTCCCATTAATTTTCCTCCTATAAGTTTCTCTAGGAAAAGAGACCAAAGTTAGGGAGCAGTCGTTTTCACATGGGATGAACTCAGTGTAAGAGGCAAGCAGATTGTGGAAGATTAGAAGATAATAGATACTATTATTCCATCCAGATTCCTCTTCAGGACCAAGGACTCATTTTCCAGCTGGCAGGAATGTTAGCTACTGATGGCCATGGCTGAGTTCCTCTTTAGGAATTATCCTCCACTTGAGAGGAATTGCTTTGTTCAGTGTTACACTCCCTCTATAGTGGCAGCCCACACTGGTTGATGTGGGGTACAAAGTCCTGGACCTTGTCTTAGATGGGATAGTTCTGAAGGGCTATTCCAGCTCCAGAACTCCTCATAGGATTGGCTGAGGTCTCCTCTGCAACTGGATCACAGTTCAACTTTTTCTTCTGCCCAGTCCTTCTTCTCTCATCTGTTGCCAGTTTTATTCGTGAGTGTGTTTCCCAATAAACCCCCTGCATGCAAATCTCAGAGTCTGTTTCCTAGGGAACACAGCCTATGTTGGCTAGTGAAAGAAATTTTATATGTATTTGGAATAAGCCTTTGGAAGTATATACAGGTTAGCTACCTCTACCCTAAGTGAGTGTGAGTGACTAATGCTATCCAGTTATGGATGAAGGAAAAACTGTAAAATGGAATGTTGTTCCAAAGAATCAAAATGATTTGTTATTCTCAGGAAAATCCCTTTATTTGATCATGAATAAAGATGAATAGAACTTTTAAGAATAGAAAGCCCCTTAAAATAGAAGGTAAATAGCTAATAAAGAATATTGGATTAGAAGAGCACAAAAACATGAACCTGCCTGAGTCGCCAATGTGTCGTTTGGCTTAGGGAATAGTTTATGAACCCAGGAGTGAAATACAGAGGAGGGGGCTGCAAGGGCCCTGATGGTAGATGTGCAGTCCCAAGGTATCCAGAGCTCGGTCAGCACCTGTCCCTTTCCCACAAACCCCTGGGATTTCCCTGAAAGTAATTCCTCCTCTGTCCCTGAGCATTTGTTCTAAGAAGAAGGGGAAATCCTGGCACCTGCCTCCCAGGGCTGCTCTCAGCATTAGGTGCCAGATCCCTCTTCTACCTCTTTGCTGGCAGGTGGATGGGCACACATCCAACCCTGACCAAACTGACTGCTGGCTATGGCTCTGAAGCTGAAGTGTGGAACATGAGGAAATGGGGACAATAGGAAGTCATGCCACCATCCATGAAGATGGCAAGGAGGGCAATGGTGCTCGTGATGACTGTCCCCAAGTGATGCTGCTTTGTCCATGTAATGTTCACCTCCCATGCCCCATGCATAGTCTTCCATCATTTCTATGAGATTCCAACAGGCTTCCAGTAAGTACTATGCTTTACTTAAGATGGTCAGAGTTGGTTTTCATTGCTTACAACTAATTATCTTGGCTTACTTGGTTACCTACCATCCTGCCATTCACTAAAAGGCTGAGTTACCATGAAAGAGGACACAGGCATGTTCATGCTCCTTTTCCTTGCTCCCTGCCAGAACTAGAGTATCAAAATCTGTAGGAAGGGAGAAAACTCAACCGTTCAATATTTGGTTAATGGTTTAATCCATGGTAGAGATCAGCATATACAATATGAGAAGGTGACAGGTATCTATGCTTATGGATGTGAACTTCCAGATTTCAAAGACTTAAGAAGAAGACACTAAAACCGTTTTGTGCATATTGAGTTTGAAATCTAGAAGAATCTGAGGACACAGACTCATTTCAGAATCATAAGGAACATGGTTGTTTCAGAAGATGGGGCCCAATTGCTATTGAGTTTTGGGTATTGAATACATCCCTGATGACAGCTTACTTATCATTTGTCTCTTTCTCATAAAAGAGTACAAAACATGCAAAAATGCTTTTGGTTTCTGTTTTTGTAATTGTTTGCAAGCTGTCAAAATGGTAATTTACTGTATTTTATTTTCTGTTTGGAGATGCTCCACCTTCTTTAAAACATTTTCTACATTGTTCTTTGTTTGTTATTGAATACTGGGAAATAATGCCTGTTCTGAAGCCTGCATTTCTATCCCATTAGAGATCACTGGAGGAGTCTATTTCCTAAGGAAGCAGGCAGGGATGGGGAGTAGGCAGAATGTGCTAAGAAATATGTTCCACGCTATGTTTCACCCACACAAATGGAGAACAAGAAAAGCCCTCCTCCTCAGAAGCTTTACTGCAGTTCTGTCTGGATTTATTCCAGCTCCTTGCTTCAGAGTTCTACAACTGGGAAAATCAGGTTTATAGTCTGTTTTTTTTTTTTTTTTTTTAGACAGAGTCTTGCTGTGTCACCCAGGCTGGAGTGCAGTGGCACGATCTTGGCTCACTGCAACCTCTGCCTCCTGGGTTCAAGCAATTTTCCTGCCTCAGCCTCCTGAGCAGCTGGGACTACAGGCACACGCCGCCACGCCCAGCTAATTTTTTGTATTTTAGTAGAGACGGGGTTTCTCCATGTTACCCAGGCTGGTCTTGAACTCCTGAGCTCAGGCAATCTGCTCCACTTGGCCTCCCAAAGTGCTGGGATAACAGGTGTGAGCCACCACACCTGGCCCTGTAGTCTTTTAAATACAGATCATGTAGAAAGAGTCAGATTATTTTCAAATACAATGGTACCATCTGGCCACAGGGATCTTAGAGACCAACATTGTCAAAAGGTTCCTTTTCTTCTTTGGTTTCTATATTTATTATCCATCCTAAGTAAGCTGGGAATAAGTATAGGTGATTAAGTCATTCCCACTCAGAAGCCACTTCGTGTGAGCATTAGAGTTACTGGGTGGAAGGCGCTTTCACCTTTCTGGATACCAAGGGCAACAATGAACTCACAGGACCTCTGTCTATCTATCAGGATTATTTTAAAAACTTGACATTAAAGGGATATTTCTGTTTTCTTGAGTTTAGTTAATATTGTGGGATGATTGGGATCATGCCGTTTCCATCACGATTCAGTTTTGACATTAGGTGCCCTAATCAGTCTACGTGTCTGATTTTTTTCTATCCCTAGCTAAAAAGTATAGTTCACAAGGGCTGGAATCACAATCCCTGCAGCTTTCCACAGGAGGACAGGAATGCCTCACATATAAAGAGCTTCCAAAGTCCTGGCCTCTGAGCTTTGAGAAAGAAGACTGACTCTCCAGGAAGATCACTTCTAGAACCAGTGCAGAATAATTACAACTAGAGGGACTGTGCTGATGTAGGGGAAAGGGGAGGAGACAGAGAAGAGAGAGAGAGACAAATAGTGAGACACACTGTGGGGCTGGGAGAGACAGAAATGGGAGAGAGAGACAGAGACACAAAGAAGGGGAAAGAGAGACAGAAAGGAGAAAGTGAGATAGAGACACAAAGAGAGAGGTGATGGGGGCAGAATTAGATTTTCCTTTTATTCTTCATAAATTTTCTTAGCCCAGCCCAACAGGATATTCTAGGTAGTTTATCCGAATACTTTTTTACAAATGAAACATTATTAATCCCAATTCACAAATAAGGAAAAAGCGGACCTTCTAAGGTGATGCTGCTAGGGTGGGGTGCTCAGAGCACACACCTTCTTCCTGTTTCTTGGTAGTTTCTCAGACTGCTGCTCAAGCTACTTGGGCACTGTAAAAGCCTAGAAGCTCTAAAAAAAAATGAAAAATTATGCTCTGATTAAGTAATAATATCATATGTTTGAAATCCTAATAGCCTCATTCTTTGAAAAGTTTAAACAGAGGGAACCTCCTGGGAGATCTGGCTTGAGAAGAGCCAGCAATTTCTGCCTCATGGGGCCCTGCTAGGCACCCTTTTCTCCTATTTTTGTTTATCACTTCCATGTTGGAATTATTTCTTTGGCACTACTACTATTATGGGCTTCTGTTAGGAAAACAAAACTTTATCTCAGATGATCACCATATTCAAATTGAACCTATCATTGCATGCCCAATGCCTACTTTTTCATGACACAGATAGAAATGGGGTAGGTCAGTTCCACCAGCAAAGCTGAGTGTAGGTGAGACTGTGATTTGTAGACTGTGATTCTGTGAGATCAGGCATTAGACAGAGAGGTATTGATGTGGGGAGAGGTATGAAATATTTTCTTAACTTTAACAGGAGATACTGTCTATGGCAGCAGATTCTGCAGCTATGATGGGGTATCCTGTGTAACTAAATGCCAAAGGAAGACGTGCAGACAACTTCCATTAGGAAAAAACAACAACAACAGCAACAAACAACAACAACAAACACACACCATGGTAGTACATACACTAGGCTTTCACTGCATCATGACTTTTTGGAGGACCAGCTGGCTGTCATTTCCAAGTATCAAATGGAATTAAAGGACATTAGTGAATGAATTTGTCACTGATGCCTAAATAGTATAATACTGGGTGTGTAATGTGGAAAAACATGAATGAAGAGAAGCTCTGCTAAAAATGTAGGAGGTTAGATGGCATGCCATATAGTTATCAAAAATGTCAATCCACGGGTTTATTAGATTTGGGGTAGGAGCACTTCTTTCCAATCCTGTTTTAATATTCTATCTTTATTCCTTAAAAACAGTTATCAAATTTGTTTCCTTGTGTCTCCCTTTATTGATTACAAATGTTCCCAATTGTTAAGACCATGGAAAATGGCAACAAACTATCAATTCTTCATGTTAACAAGCACCACATTTACTCCAAAAGTTTATGAAGAATAGGAAAATAAGAATCACACACAGATGATTTAAATCATGCAGTTTATAAAGATATAGAGAAACAGGCTTTGGCTAGGGTGCAAGTTGCTTGGATTTGAATTTAATTTAAAGATGGACAGTTTTTCTACAGGGTAGGCATTTTTTCTTCCTGAAGCCAGAATAGATTCCATCCAGATTCTTCATGTTTGTGCCCTGAGAGCAAACATTACATGGGAACTGAGCTGAAGGAGCTGAACAAAGCAGCCTTATAAATTCTAAATTCGGGTGATTGCATCATTGAAGTCCTAAACATACTAAGAGTCAAATCCAGCTTTTATTTTTATTGAGCATTTGCAACTAATTCCCACTGATCAAAGGCAACTTAGTCCTTGTTTTTTCCTATTTTTCTTTTTGGCAAATAAATAGTACTCTGGAAGGATGACATGGGAATCACTCTTCTTTCCAACAGGCATACAAATCCGCTGTTGCAAGGAGAAAGTGGAATGGGGAAAAGCAATGCATTTCGGGAATTCATTAAGTGGCTGAATTCATTAAGTGCTGGAAGGAGATAATTTAGATCTTTTTTGTTAACACAATAATTTGCAACTGTATAATTATCAGGGTTTGCTTTAGTCTGGGACAAAATCTGATATTTATACTTAAATGAAAATTACCTACCACTTACACTGACAAAAAAATATGAGCTTCTTAGTTGTGGTTATTGGTAAGATGTGGGGTTATAGAATCTCCACTTTTCTTTTTCCTAATTAGGTTTTTTATAGTCTGGGGGGTGGGTTTTACAGTCTGATGTGGCCCAGAGGGAGATGGTGCCTGTCTAAGGCATGCAACTTAAGAAGAAGCTTAAGCTTGAAGTTGGAGCAAAGAAGCACAGATCTTATTCCTGGTCATCTCAGGGCTTTCTTTATTTAGCTATAAAATAATGAGGACACTATCACTGTGGTGAGCCCAGGGACAAATCCATATATTTGGGGGTCCAGGAATTATGCAATTTGAGAGGCCATCTCTAAGAACAAGAATACAAATATTATGAATTCTAAGTTGGGTATAAGGTGTTGAAATGGGCTCTTGCAATTTGAGGGCCCTGAAGCTTAAGTGTTATTAAAGGTAAATCCACCTGTGTGTGTGCTAATATCACTGGGAGGAAAGAAAGCGGACTCTCATAGGTTCTCCCAACAATCCATAAAAGAACTGCTAGCTGTGCTGGCTGGTCTGCCTTTGAGAGGGAGGTAGCAAGGTCTTCTGAATAACTGGAGAGGGTGGAAGCAGATGTCTGTCTGCTGGCAAATGAAGGCTGTTTGTAAGAATTATTAGGTGTTGTCCCAGCCTAAGCATCCACTGATAAGGCATCCTCTGTTTTGTAAACATGATTACTCCTAGGTCCAAGTTTCCTAGGTGGGGATGATTATGTGTTTGGAACCACTGTGTTTCAGAAAGTCGTAAACTACATCATGCAACTCTCACAGCAGCCCTCGGAGTGTTTTCAACTTCATTTTGTAGATTTGGAAACAAGTATCAAAAGCTTAAGTGATTTGATCACCATCAAAGGTCAGTAAAGAATGCGGACCTCAGCTTGTAGCTCTGAAGTCTATGCTCTGCTCCCCCAACTCTTGCAGAAGAGTTCTTAGGGGCTGCAGCCTGCAGGCGTTGTAGGTAGTTTGAGCTCTCTGAGTGGTCTCACTGGCAAGCTGTTCAGTCAAAGTGACACCCCACTTCTTGGGACAATGGCCCAGACAGGATTACTACACGGAGGACTGTGCCCTTTCTTACGGTTTGACAGTTGGTCACTGGAATGAAAACGTTTTCTCTGCTTCAGGCTCAGGAAGTCCTGACCTGGAAAGATGTTAACAAGAAAGACTTTTAGAGTAGCAGATAACCATAAAGTGATGACAGTAACTTTCTTGTAGGAGTATATTCTAGAAGTTATCCTCATTCTGATGCTGCTCATGGAGTCCATTTCATGAATTCCCAAACAGGTGACGTTCCCTGGGCAATAATTATGAGTGTTGGGCCATACTAGACATGCTGATAGGTAGGAAGGAAGAGATGTCTTGCTAGATAAGTGGTAGTAAAAAGCTAACGAGGATCCAATTTCATTTGGGTGCCTAAGTTTCTTAAGAACCTGCTCAAACCTTTGGAAGAGATTTTGATGTTTTAAACACGAAGAAATGATAAATGTTTCAGGTGATGGATATCTCAATTACCCTGATTTGATCATTACACATTGTGTGCATGTATCAAAAATCATATGTACCCCGTAAATATGTACAACTATATGGATCAATTAAAAAAAAACTTGGGCAGGAATGGAGTCCTCTTACTCACAGATTAAACTCTATAAATTTCCTATTTAGAAATATGATCTGCTGTGATTGTGACCAGCATGTATTTGTTATGCTCTGGATGCGTGGTTATTGAATACATGTTTCTTCTTCTTTGAAACCATTGAGAACCACAGAGGTTACCTCCCTCTAAGGTAGGATATTTTTAAAGGCAGTTAAGTGGACGCTTTTGAGGTGAAGGCTTGTGTAAAGCAGGCAGTTCTGGCTCCTTCAGAGCCTCCCTCCAAGCCTGATAATCAAACCAAACCCACTCCCATTTCTGTGACTGTGCTTAGGAGCTTGGAAACAATAACTGTGCTGGGGCAGGTTTGGAATACATTGAAATAGGCCTGTCAAGTCTATACAGGAGGCGATGGAGTATCCACTGACATCATGTAATCAAAAGGAAAAAATTAGACTGTGTGCCTTACCTGGGAAAAATAGACTTCAACTTAGCAAGCCGTATTTCATGCTCCTTGAACAGAACTGCAATTCCTTCCTTTATTTACTCATGGAGCACCTATTTAACTATATGGTGGTGGCTTACAAATAATCAAAGTGTGGGACTGTTGGTGTATTTTAAAGATATCAGCTCTGGTGAATCAGATGAAATCCCACCCATCTCAGCAGGTACTAACTTGTTTAAGAAAACAAGCTGTCAACAGGAAAGAAACTCAAGAGGGCTTACCAAGTTAATAATTCCTTTGGCAGGCCCTGAGAAATTTACTGCTTCATCTTTTAGTGAAATGCTGGGTAAATGCAGAAAGTCAGCTGCCTTCCATCAACTGGGAATCAATTATGAGGCTGATTGGGGTGTTTATTTTTTCATTTACTCAAACAGATCGAGATGCATGGAATGGCAGAAACCTTTAAGGCCTTCGCTAAAGGAGCACACAGTGTAGCGATACAGGCGAGAAGGTTCTGAGCAGCAGTGAAAGGCTGGGGAAAGCCTAGATTCTCTTCTCTCTTTAGACTGCAGGAGGGTCAGTCTCCCTCTGATCTGCTGACCTGAAGATCCTTATCTTCTGGTGGCTGCCACTGAGTTTTCACCTAGGGCATTACCTGGCAGGGTTATAGGCATCACTGTTACAGAAATTCACTCCCTGCCTTTGCCCTCCCTTGATCTTCCAGCCTCTCCTGGAAAAACCTTTGCTGCATTACTGTTAATTTCAGGTGTGCAATGAAAATGCCAAATGCATAGTTTATGGGACAATGCTGATATTGTTTCTAAATAGACTTTTCATTCACCTGGGAATTCACAAGGCCTTTGTTCTGCAAGCCCCCAATATTATCAGCTTATTGTTAGATTGCCTAACAGTCAGCATTTTTCTGGAAGGAATTTTAAAAGCATACATCCTTGGCCAGTGCAAAAGGGTATTTTTGTACTACAGATATATTTTATAAACAAGTTAATTATGAAGTATAACACACCTACAAAAAAGGGAAAGACACTGCCATAGATATTAGGTAGTCCAGGAAGCTTTCTGACAGGGAGATTAAATAGACTTGTCATAAATGTACTAGCCAAGGGCTGTTTTACATTTTGCTTTTGTCAGTGGAGGTGGCGGTTGGTGGGAAGGGATGAGGGAATGTAAGTTTGACTCTGATGATGTAGTCTTTGAATGAAAATCAGGCCTTCCTCAAGCCTGGTATTTCCAAATTTGTGGAATACTTCATAAATCAGGATGGCAGGCTTCTCGTCTAGGAAGACAACCAGACCCGAATCACAGGCAAACACAAGCACACTTGTGTTTCTTCAAGGGCACTTTCTCTCCGCACAGTACTCATGGATAAAATTGACTTATGGAGAATGATTTTTAAGGCCAAAGAGAAGTTACAGGAAACAATGAGAAAGAAGGTGGATGTATTATGGTTCAAAAGGTTTGCATTAAAAATGTTAAATAGCAGTGTTTAATGGGAAGCATTAATAGTGTGACATTTAAGAGCGTATACTCTGGGGTCAGAATGCTTGATTTAGAATCCAAGTTCTACCACTTTCTAGCTACATGACATTGAGGGATTGGTTTATTGTCTAAACCTTAGACCCCTTAGTTGTCTAATGGGGATAGTAATACTCCTATCACATAAGGACAGTTACATATTGGCCATCCATGTAAAATCATAGTACAGTGGCTGGCACATAGAAAAAATTCAATAGATATAAGCTGCTGCTACTGCTACTGTTACCATCACTAACACTGCTGGGCTTCTCAGTGCCTTCACTCTGCCAATGAGTGCTATAGGTCTATAGAAGAGACCTGTACGGTTCAGCCTGTTCAACGTTTATTTAACCACTAATGCTTTCTCTGCAGAACATCTGGTTGGAGTCAGGGTTTTTGGAATACCATTTCGTAAACATTGTGACAGATATATCTCCAAGAGCCTCTGGCTCCTATTCTTTAACATTTAGTAGAGAAATCTCTCTCACTTCTGTCTACTTAATCAAACTCTATTCATTCTAATAAGTGCAACTCCAGTTCCTTTTCCAACCCAACCCTGATCTCCCCAGCCGGTGCTTGGGTTCTTTCTCTTGATTCAATTGGCCTGTATCACTTGCATTATATTGTCTCTTGGACTTTTTGTCTTGATGTCCTCACTATTTTAATGGATCTCTTGCCATGCTAAACTTGTCTTCTTTGATTTTATTTTACATAGGAAGTGTTCAGTTTTTAACCTTTCATTGACAATTATTAGATCCACTGGGCTCCCCTCAATTTCTACTAGAATGTAGGTTTCATCAATATTTGAAGTCCTGCATTGGATCTTGATTTCCCACCTGGGTTAAGTCTCAAGCTCACTCATCACTTCCCTCCTTTAACACTAGAGGAGCTAGTGTTGCTAGCCTTTAGTCCAGAGGTAGTAAGTTACCCCTCCTTCTGATGTCCTTCCTAACCCATGTAACAATTGCCTGGATTTGTATTTCCTTTTTCATTACATTTCTTTTCTCTGAAGTCAATATTTCATTCTGTTTCTTGGGAATATGTTCGTCTCTCCTTTAAAACAATTTATTTTGTTTCCGTATATTACGTAGTGAGGCTTTGGTTTAACAACATTTTTATTGACCATTATTTGATCTATTGCACCTAAAAATTTTGCCTGCGGGTGGAGAGCTGGTTACAAAAATAGATGTGATACTTTGTTGAAGAGAATCAGGGCAAAGGCTCTGGCATTAAGATAATCTGGCTTCTGTTCCATCATTTGTTAGCTATGTGACCTTGGGCAAGTTACTTAAACTCTCGCTCCTGAAGTTTTCCCATGTATAAAAAGGGATCACTTCATAGGGTTGCTGTTTATATTAAAGAAGACAATGGAAGTGTGTCTTTTAGCAAAGTGCTTTGTACCCAATAAAGCTCATAGACATTGTCTGTAATTAAAACACATTTTCTGCTTTCTTAAATCTCGCCATCTGGAGTAGACGCAGAAGGGGCTTTGTGAAGGAGAAAGGATTTGAGCAGGAAGTTGCAGGATGTATAAAGGGAAGTTTGGAAAGACTTTTTCCACTGGGGGCACCGTGGGAGATGAGGTTGGCACAATGGGTAGGAACCGAGTAATGGGGGCATTTGAATCCCAAATTATGAAGTTCTGTAGGCATCAGGGAGTCACTGGACGTCTTGAAACAAAATGGTAATATGTATAGTTTTTTGTTTCAGAATGCTAACTTTGGAAACAGTCAGGAGTAGGGATGGGAACAGAGAGACAATTGAAACAAAGAGACCAATTAAGAGATTAAGTTCCACCATTCTTTTTTTTTTCTTGTTTCTATTTCCCCTGATTCTTTCTTTTTATATAATAGGATTTTTTCATGCAACTTCCATTGATGATCGTCGATGAGACTCTCCTTGGATTTCTTAATCTTCCTCCATCAGACTAGATCTATTTGGTTTACTTCACCCCCAGGAATGCATTCAGGAACAAAATACATTGTACATTGTATGTTTTATTTATGAACCTCAATTCCCTTAACTGCTGACCACTATCATGATACTGCTTCAGAGATTTTCTCTGTTTCTCCTTTTGCTTCCAGTTGGTGCTACGTGTTCTCAGTTTAGTGCCCAGTTCCAGTGGTGAGGGCTATATTCATTCTCAAAATGGAATAATAATGATAAGAGAGATTTAGATAACTTTCAGCCTCTTGATACAACAGGGGCGTAACCTTGCGGAAGCAAAGCTGGCTGCTCTGTTCTAGAATCTTCTGAAACATAACCCTGTTTACACTAGATGCAGTTGTATGATGCAAACTTTCAATCCAGTGAGATGCACAGCAGTGTGTACTGATGACCTTACAGGTGCTTGTCAGAACCTTCCTATTAAACTTGCAGTCTGCTGAAAATAGAGCACCAATACCTCTGGGCACCTCACTTTTGAAAAACAAACTAAACCATCAGATAAGACCATGGGGACTTGGGCTTTATCTAATGCTACACACTCTTTTTAAAATTGATTCACTTTTCTGTCAACCCAATATGTCCATGAAATAGCCTATCTGCTGCTACAAGAACAATTATTAATCTGCCTGAGGTGATTCGTATGGTCTCAAGGCCCTGCTATACTGAGATGGATTGGAGATAAAGCAGACATGGGCTGGCACTTCAGCAGATACCCATTGTCAGACATGTCACACGGTGACAGCTGGAGAACTGCCCCATGGCCTTATGGGAAAGCATAATTCCCAGTTTCCGACAGGTAAGTATGCGTGGGAACAGTCTTAATTTTGTTTGGAGACAGGTACCATAAAGGTCCAAAGACCTTCAAATCTGAGTTGTCCAAATTTTCAAACTGACAGACCTAAAGTCTGTAAGCAAACAGGGAAGTCCCCATGGACATTTCAGTTCACTTGTGCTGTATCTTTCCCCATAATCTAATTCCATGTTGCAATTAGATGTAATTCAAGATATACATAATTGCAATTCATTCAGAAGAGATTTATTTTTTGAGAGGTTCAAAATGAGAAAATGGGCATATTCCTTTATAGGTTTCATTGATGCAAAGTGGATTTAAATAAATCCAACTATATGTATACCCTGCAGTGACTGATTTATCCAAAGTAAAATATACTGTTGACTTTTGTAGAAATTTACATCCTAAGTATTCTCAAACTAATATTAATCTCATTAATGGTGTAATTATCTGAAAGTGGAAATATTATTTCAGTAGCCATTTCGTAATTTCTGTTTATAATTCCAGTCAATGTTTGATCTTCTAAGACAAAATAGGTGTTTATAAGTCTGAACTAGATGTATTTCTATTTTATAGTTACAAATTAGTTCCCAGTGATCCATGAGGTCATCTCAGGTAAGTAAATCTAACAGACCCCTGAGGGACATCATAATACATTTCCTAGCAGGGAAATAAGTATTAACATCTGAAGCCATGAGAACAGAGACATTTATATTTTTAAAGAAAAACAGACACAAGAAATTTCAATCCTCTCATGAAAATGATTTTCAACAAAATTATATTCTATTCCTTACCAGAGTCACTGAAGGATATCTACATGGGATAACTGGAATAACCACTCAAAACATTAAAAATAAAGGTGGATGATGTTCAGTCAAAATATTTATTTTGTTTATTAGTCAACTAGATTACTTCAGCAAAATAAAAAGCAATACTAAATGTTTGAATTCAATTCCAATTTAGTCAGAATTATCTATTGCATAGACTTATACTTTCATACAAACCATAAAAATGAAGAATTGTGTTTTGTATCTAGGGATTCAAATATAAAAGATAAGAACAAAATTACATCAAATCCTGTTTTTGACTTTGATTTCAGTGAGTCATACAAATCCCCGCTTGTCACAAAATGAAGACTCACAAGTAGGTTTCTCATAGGTCAATGATTTCAGAGCAGCAAATACTCATTCTTCCCAGCTGCTCAGTTCCTAGATTATTTTCTGCCTTGACATACAAAGATCTACTTGAGTCTTGAGGGAGGGGGGTGCGCCCCCTCCACCACCACCAGAATGGAAAATAAACCAAGTCAGTTGATGCAGATTCAGGTCTTCTTGAAAATTTCAAAGGTCTTCTGTGGCCTTAGGGAATTTCCATTCTATTCTAGGTCTGAGACTTCCGAATGCCCAAGGAACTTAGGGTGACTGGATGAGGGCCATGGGAACCTACAGCAAAATGCTGCTGGGAAGTACCCCAGAGAAGACCCAGTGTGTGGTTTATAACAATCTGAACCTCAGGGACCTGCCCTCTACTTTTAGCATTACAATCTGACCAAATTAGAATGTTGTTATTGGCAATAGGAACTGTTTTTTGACTATATTTTGGATTTTTGCTGCTGTGAAGAATTAGATACTGAATGGGAATTAACCTCTCTCTTGCCCATTGTCTTAGTTCAGGCTGCTGCAATAAATTACCATAGATTAGGTGGCTTACACAACACATTTATTTCTCAAAGTTCTGGAGGCTGGAAGTTTGAGATCAGGGTGCCAGCACGGTTGGATTCTTGTGAGAACCATGCCTTCCTCCCGGTTCACAGATGGCTGTCTTCTCATGGTGTCCTCGCATGATGGATACGGAAAGATCTTTTGTCTGTTATTCCCTTATAATATAACGCATTAATCTCATAATGAAGGCTGTACCCTCAAGACCTAATTACCTCCTAATAGCATCACATTGGAGGTTAAAATTTCAACATGTAAATTTTAGGACACAGACATTCAGTCTATGACACCCCTAATCCAAGAGCTATATTTATGAGCTAATAATTGCAATATGCCTTTAATTAGTTTAGAAACACAGGGTTGATCATATAATTCCTCTTCAGGCTTTCAATATTTCTTGGCTTGGTAGTTAATACACTTCCAGATCTAGCCCCATCCTGCATGTTTACTATCTCCTTTCACTTTTTTCAACACATCAGTTTATATGCTGATTCTAACCATGACATCATTTTGTGCCTTTGCTTGCACTGTTTCCTCTGCCCTCTGCCATTGTCCAGCTTGTGACGGATGACTTTCAGGGTCTATCACAAATATTAGACATGCCATACACGTGTTCTCAATTCCCTCAAAAGGAATTAATGGCACCCCTCAAGTTTGTTTCTCTAGTATTTTATACTTCTTTTATTGCAGTACTTAACACATTATAAATAATGGGATGGTAGAGCTTCGTGGTTCTTATAATGCATGCCTTTGTCTCCAGTACTTGAATATTCCAGTGCAAGGGTCAGTTTTAAAGTATCTGGTATGTTTAAAGATAATACCAAATGTTAGTGCTAGAAATGGAGCTGGTAAAATATGTATATTAGCCCCCTCCTCTTTTTTACTTTGAGCTGTTTATTTTCCCTGAGAAACTTCAGGGGCAATAGGTGAGAAGATTTTTCCTGGTCCCTGTTCCTAGGAAAGGGAAAACATCCACCTAGCTATGAGTCGACTGATCCTAAGAATTGTTGCTTAGGGGACCAGCCATCTTTTTCGTATGAAGTCATAGCAGAAAATCTGGAACCATGGATCTGGAAACTTTTTTTTTTTAAGTTTGGCTCAGAATTAATGCTATGTGTGACCTACGGAATGATATTTCTTGTCATGGGGCTTTTCTCCTTGGGAAAATGAGAGGCTTAGACTAGCAGGTCTAAATTCCCTTCAGATTTGAACATCTGTGATTCTAAAACTCCACACTTGAAGTGCTGTGTAGAAAGCTGGCTGGGTATTAGGTGTTTGAAGGACTTGCTGTTCTGAGGACTACTAATATATTGAATTCCTCTATTCAAATTAAAAATTGTATTTTTAAGGGTAACATTTTTTGCTCAGATATTTTTTCAAATAGGTTTTGCTTCTATTCCCAGACACAGGTGTCTAGAAATGAAGAGAGGTGAGAAAGGGAGCAAGACACAGAATTTGACAATACCAATAATTTGTGTGTAAGGCTGTTTTGTTGAAAGCACATCCCTGAGCCCCTGGAAACCTGAGGAGGGAAGTATGATATGTGTTTCAGTCCTGGCAACAGACGAATTCACAACAGGCTGGCTATGAAGAGGTTTTGTCAGCATTTGTTATCTTGGAGTGTCTTGTCCTAAGAGTGCTCTTGATCACTACTGGTCTGCTGTCTTCCACAGGCCAACAATCGGTCATCTCTGATTAGGAAAATACTGCCAGTGAATGAGATTGTCTGGTTTAGCCACAAAAAAAGAGGCTGTGTCACAGTCTGGCAAATTCTAATGAAAGGTTGCTGATATGGTTTGGCTGTGTTCCCACCCAAATCTCATTTTAAATTGTAGCTCCTATAATTCCTGTGTGTTGTGGGAGGGACCCGGTGGGAGGTAATTGAATCATGGGGGCTCTTTCCCCATACTGTTCTCGTGGTAGTGAATTGGTCTCATGAGATCTGATGGCTTTATAAGGGGTTTCCCATTTTGCTTGGCTCTCGTTCTGTCTTGCCTGTAGCCATGTAAGATGTGCCTTTCGGCTTCTGCCATGATTGTGAGGCCTCCCCAGCCACATGGAACTGCGAGTCCATTAAACCTCTTTCCTTTATAAATTACCCAGTCTCAAGTATGCCTTTATTAGCAGCATAAGAACAGACTGATACAGTTGCTTTTAGTTATTTATTTCATAGTTTCAGCTGTTTTTATAGTTGTTTGAACCATATCTGCATGACTTTAGGGAAGTTACTTAACTGCCCAGAGCCTCTGTGTCTTTATCAAGTGTGTTTCATGAACTTCTGGGTTGTGGTGAGACTTTTATGAGATAATGTTTGTGAGAACAGATTTTACATTGTTAAACACAATGCACATGTTGGTTATTATAGCCAGTTGGACAAGTAATGGCTAAGAAGTTGTCTTTCCCAGTTTCCCAGAGACAATCAGATTTTTTTGTCATCACTGTCTTGTGAAGTATAATCTGTTACATCTACTTGTAGTAAACTTGCCAGTTTGGTAGCTTTAGATCAGATTGGCCAAATTTTCCGTAAATCCATTCTGAGCAGGACTCTGTTATTGTTGGAACTGCAGATCATTAATTGATGTTTGCAGCTGCCAAGACTTTACCACAATTGAAGAAATAGCTATGGAAGTCAGACTTACACCTGAATTTAAGTTTATTCATTTAAATTTGATCCTTGAAATATTTGCTTTACTCATTATGCTGCCTAATTTGCCTAAAATAAATCAGGAATCAGTCAGTACTCAAATCCTGGGGTAATTGGAGTTTTTGGTGTCAGCAGCAGCATTAACATCTATTCCATCATAAGTGCCTGCAACTGTGTGTGTGTGTGTGTGTGTGTGTGTGTGTATACAAGAAAGAGAGTTCCTTTTGCCTGCAATTACAAGTAATATTTGGGGAATATTTTTAATCCATCTATAAATGGATATGAAAAGCTGCTATCTAAAAGAGATAAAAGGCTGTTTGTTTTCACATGCCAATATTACCTGAAGAAAAAAGGCTGGAGAATAAATTGGATGAGTATATTTCAATTTATCACCACAAAAATATGTATAGTATCTTTCCAAACTAATAGATGATTTTGATGCAACAATCATAGGAAACAAGTGAGCATCTGGATATAACCCTTAGACAAATAATGTCTGTTATGGTTTAGACATTTGAATTGATTCCTATAAAAGCAAATAAAAGAACACACGTAAGACAGAGGACAGATTGGATTGGATTGATAGTCAGCAATGTTGCCTTGCTTACTTAGAGTCTGTATAGTGTTTTGTAGGGAGGGAGGGATTTCGGCAACTAGAACCTTCATTTACTCAATGGAGTTGTAAATGAAACTTGAAAATGGAGTTGTTCAAGTTCAAGGTTTTGGTGGTTAGGGATTTCTCCTCTTCTTTAGAGTACTGACTCTAAATGGGCTGGAGGGGCTGCATGCTAGGAATTGGTAGGCAAGGGAGACCCATTTGCTTTCTCGCTGATTTATATTTTGGGACCTGGGTCTGTATTAATGGCTTCTCCTGCCTCACCCAGTCAGTCACCAGTGGAGATGATGAATGAGCACGGAGTTGGTCCTGGGCCGTGAGGCTTGTCACAGCGGACAGGAAGCAGAGGAGTGGGGCTGTACAGAGCGGTGACCTTAAACATCAGTGAGGTGGTTCAGCGGCCAACAGGCTAACACAGTAAAATCAGCTACTTTTCCCTTGGGGAGGAATGAGCAAGGATTGAGAGCCTGACTGGATGGAGCCTCAGGCCAATGCATATTGTGGGAACAAGGAGTTTCCCCAGCCAGGGCCCAGGATGGCATGTTCTGGAGGATAAAGAAATGCTGGGGCATGGAACTGCCTTAAAGAAACAATACACCTGTAAGAATGAACACCACATATTGTCTTTTTGCACAGAATGACGGCCAAAAAATTCGCATAGATTCCAAAAGATAACATCCAAGAAAAGAGTCTTTTCAGTTCATTCTCCTAAAGAGAAATCGGAGGCCATTATGAGTGGACAAGGCTGGCATTTTGGGGATAATATAAATCTGTTTTCTTGAGGTCTGTTCTCCATTCTGACTCCTTTTTGTCTGATAGCAAGAACAATACTTTCTGTGACAAAATCAGTATATTGTTTTCTTTAGCAAGATGCAATATTTGAAATGAGGATTGATCTAGAGGCCAAAACCTTTGACCTCTTTTTTCCATAGGCCATAAACGTGACCTGCATCAGACAGACCAAGACACTGCCCTTGCCCAGGCACAACCTCCAGTTATTTGGTCTAACAGGTGAATGCCAGAAATTGCTGGCCTGCCTATTGGAAATGGAATCGCCACCTTTACTGGAGGTGTCAAGTGATGCCCAAACTTAGATTGCACAAATATTATTTGTAATAATATTTTAAAACTAGCAATTACTGTGGTTCTTTAAGGAGAATATCTACAAAATTGACTGAATCCTTTAGAGTTCATCCAAATATTTTGCACTATATTTATATTGGGTGCAATGTAATTAAACAGCAATGTCCTGCACTACTTCCTGCAAGGGATCTGTCACTGACAGTTATACTGAAATTGCCAGGCAGTGGATTGTTTCTGCCAAGTGGGGTAAGTGTTTTAAGATCAGACAAAACAGAGAGAAACTCTTCATGGCATAGGGATTCAAACTCTGTTCCCTGTCATGTGCCCCCACCCTAGCTTGCCATTCTCTCCAGAAAATGCCGAACCCCTAGACTTCCATAACAAAATCCCTGAGATGATTTGACACAGTGCTGCAGCCTCACACACCTGTAATGAGTAGGGCATACTGAAGGCCATTAAGAGGCTCCACAAAATCCCACTGCGGAGGATCATTTTTAAAATATTGCTTCGAGACATTGTGTCATCAATGTAATAGAATTCCTGAAAGGAGAAGCAGCCAGGACACAAGGCAAAACACAGAGACTCTGGAAGGCAGGCAGAACTGGAAAAGTTCCACCACAACTAGTGAGGAGGGACTGGAGGTTCATATCCACATCCACCGTATTCTCCTTAAGCAATTATATAAAATGTCGTTTACTTCCTATTGGGTGTGAGTTTTATTGCCGTTATCAACAAAATCCTTTGATGTCTTCATAATGACCAACTTAAAGAACCCTGTCCGGTGTTAGTATAAAAGGATACATGCCCCAAGATCCCATCTTTTAGCGCCAAGAGCTTTGTGCATGGGGTTAGCAAAGCCAGATACACAGCCCCCTCAGAGAGCTCTGTCTTAATGAGGTTTCCAGAAATGTGGACAGAGCAGAGGTCAGCAAACTATGGCCCATGGGCCAAATCTGTCTTTAACAAAGTTTTATTGGAACGTAGCTGTAGCTGTACTCATTTGTTTATGTATTGTCTGTAGCTGTCTTTTTGCTACAATGGCAGAGTTGAGAGGTTGCCACAGAGACCTTATGACTCACAAGGCTGAAAATATTTCCATTTGGTCCTTTATGGAAAATGTTTGCTTTTCTGAAAAGAAAGGCATAGACTGAAATATCACTGAACTATCACGAAGCAGCAGCTGGGCACCTACAACTAGACCTGTAAACATTGATCTATTCATTCTTTTTGTTCATTTGCAAACAATTATTGAGCACCTCCTATGTGGCAGGCACTATTTTGGGATGCTTAGGTTTGCAAAAAGTTAGATGAGAATGTCTATCTTCATGGAGCTTACTATCTAGTGCAGGAGAGACAAACCCTAAACAAAAACGATAATAAATAATTATATTATAGAAAGTAATAAGTGCTATAGAAAAATTAGAGCAGGGATGCCTAGGTGGGAAGGCCTTGGAAGGGGTTGCAATTTGTGAGAGTCAAAGGAAACCTCTTTGAGGAGGTGGCATCTGAATGAAGATGAGAAGCATAAGGGAGTGAGCTCCTTGGGCCTGGAAGAAGAATGTTTCAGGCCAGAGAACAGCAAGCAGGAAGGTTTTGGGCAATCTCTACAGGGTCCCACCTTAGCCACCAGCTCAGCACCACAGGTTGGTTTTCAAGCTGAATGAAAATAATCTCAGAAGGTATTTTTCCCTCTGATATGGCTTGTCTGTGTCCCCACCCACATCTCACTTTGAATTGTAATAATCCTCATGGTCAAGGGTGGGACCAAGTGGAGAAAATTGACTCATGGGGGCGGTTTCCCCATACTGTTCTCATGGTAGTGAATAAGTCTTATGAGATCTGATGGTTTTATAAAAAGGAATTCCCTTGTACAAGTTCTGTTGCCTGCCGCCATGTGAGATGTGCCTTCGCTTCTCCTTTGCCTTCCTCCATGATTATAAGGCCTCCCCAGCAATGTAGAACTGTGAGTCCATTAAACCTCTTTCCTTTATAAATTACCCATCTTAGGCAGGTCTTTATTAGCAGTGTGAGAACAGATTAATACACCGCCCCCCCCCCCCAGAAAATTCTAACAACTCCTGCAGATTTGCCAAGGATTCCATTCAATTCCTACAGATTTTGATGCAATAAACCTGTGGCAGGGACTAGAAATTTGTATTTTGTGAAACAGGAGAGTATTTTAGGTTTTCCAGGTGCCTCTGTTTAGGAACCACTGATCTAAATCAAAATAAGAATGCCCTCCAAATATGCTGAGAGTCATTCAGCATCTACTTAAACACTTCTAGTAATGGGAAGCTATTAACTCTTTTAGAGAGTTAACTTCATAAAATATTTATAACATTTAATTAATTTATTCATTTATTCAACAAAAATGTGTAGCCCTCTTACTATGAGTCAGGTATTGGAAATGCACAAACACATGTTCTGTGCTTTCATTGTTTTTCACTTGTTTGTTTCTGATGGCAAAATGTATATGCTTTCATTTTAGACAGATTGAGAAAAAATAGTAAAACACATAAGAAAAAAATTAGCTCTTTATTTTACAGATGGCAATGTTAATACTTTGGCTTATTTTAATTTTTTTCTCCCTACATTTAAAAGATTGGAATCTCTTTTTCTACTAATAATGTATTTTGAATATTTCTGTCTCTACAAAACATTTTTCTCCTCTGTGCTTTTTAAGAAACATTGTATCCCATATGTTATATATGTGTTTCATGTGTGTGTGTGTGTGTGTGTGTGTGTGTGTATAATGGCTAGATTATTTCAAAATACTCACCCCCTACAAAAAATGCTGCAATTAATTTTCTTACAGACTTTCTCCAGCATTTCTAATTATTCATGTCAATGTACGTGGAATTTCTAGACTAAAGGATATAGACTTTTAATGTTTTAAAAATATTTTTAAAAATTGCTTCTCTAGAAAGAACTCCAATTTCCATCCCCATTTCAATTATATGAAAATATCCATGTCTTCATACCATTAGCAATTCTGATTTTTCATTCTTTTGATTAAAAAAGCTACAATTTTTGAAATGTTCTTTCTTGAACTGAGTTGACATTTGCCTATCCAAATCTTCAATCTATTGATCAGACTTTCCTTCGCTGGAGATTTGTGAGATAAGCTCAATTCCTCGTCTTTAAAATGTAATTTCAGATATTTGAAAATAATTATCATGCCTCCACTGTGCTCTGTCTCCAGTTATAGTATTTTTTTTTTTTGCTCTAATAATTACTCCTCCTATAATCTAGTTTCTAGTCTCTTCACAGTTCTGGTATCACTGTTCTTGATAAGCCTCAGTTAATCTGGACTGCTATATGTGTGAGTGTGTGACATACACACGTATGTATATGTGAATATTTATTCACACGTCTATAGACTGACTGTTTGTCCACCTCCCACTCCCCAAATTCATATGTTGAAACCTAATCGCCAATGTGATGGCATGAATAGATGGGGGCTTTGGGAGGTAATCAGGTCATAAGGGTGGAGCCCTCATAAATGGCATTAGTTCCTTTATAAAAGAGACCCCAGAAAGCTCCCTCTCCCTTTTCACCACATGAGGAATGTCTGTACACCAGGAAGTGGGCTCTCACCAGACATGGAAATTGAAGATGTTTTGATCTTGGGTTTCCCAGCCACAGAATTGCGAGAAATAAATGACTGTTGTTCATAAGCCACCCAGTCTACAGAACTTTGTTATATAAGTCCAAATGGACTACCACAAGGATTAAACCAAGGACTGCCACTGTACGAGCTCTGTCTTCTTTGTTTCGAACATGATACTGCTACTGGTGTGAGCTAAGTAGGCATTAGTTTTTCTTGGCAACCATGCCACCCCATTGGCTTATAAAGAGACTGGTATCAACCAAAATTCCCAAGCATTTTATAAACAATCTCATAGTGATATCAGGTATCCACTGTACTTCACTGACTCAGTTGCTTTCTGAGGCCCAAGTGCATGACTTTAATAGGAATCAATACAATCTTTAATTCTAGTTTGTCAAGTTCTTTTTGAAAACTGATTTTATCACCAGATGTGTATTTAATACAAACTTGACAAGACATAGCTTGACTTGTAGTAATTAAGAAAAATACTGGATGACATCTATTGCAGACATCTTGTTCCACCCTACTTGTCTGTTATTGATCCATTATCAACAGACAACATGTGTGCATGTGTGTATAGATATATAGGGAAACTGTAAAACAAATCACAAAGTATTTGCAACTTGCTGATATCAAAATATATTCTTTGTATAGTATTTTTCTGACCTCCTTGCCTGTATTTTTTTGTAATGAAAATTAGCTTAGCATGATTGGTTGATTGTCTATGTTGGCTCTTTGGCTTCAGAATATAGCCAGGGTCAACATCAAGCTCAGCTGTATGTAGTCACTAGTTCCTAACTGTATTTCTCTATTTTAAAACGTATTTCATCGACTAGAACACCTTGCTTTTAGAGCAACGTAAGCATGTGTTCATAAGTTGGCCTTGTATATAAGTCATTTGGGTCTAATGACTTCTATTCATTTCAAACAGAGAGATGTTACTTAACTATCTTCTACCATCTTTACTTCCGGTTCCCTGATAATTGTGCTTGTTACCTACATTTTCCAGTTTTAAAATCATTATGATAGAAGTAGAAGATGGAAAAGGTGATCTTAGATAGGAGTCAAGTTCTCATGCTTTTGCATTATTTGTTAATGATGTTTTATTTATCTGAATTCATGAATTTAAGCCTTTCTCAATCTTAATATTATGGCTATATTTTTAATAACCCAGTGTATTGCTCTTGACACTTTTACTACATCTGTTTTTCAACTTAGAATTTACCTTCATATATGAAATCAATTGTCTTTATCATAACTGACCTATACATTTAAAATAGTTCAGAGATTACAAAAATAGTTTCTCCCTAGTGGTATTTAATATGAACAGATCATTAATAGCATGGGCTTATGTCCTCACATGTATGCTGCTTTTAAGTTTTCAAAGCATTTTATACATTTTTAATCTTAAGGACTAGACTCAGTCATAAGATTAGATTTGATCATAAATCTAAGTTACTTCCTGGCTCATGCAATGTGAGGTGATGCTGAGTAAGGTAGAGATAACTTCATTTTCTTAAGAGCAGTGTGTGTGTGTGTGTGTGTGTTTGTGTTTGTGTTTTATACATATATATGTTTATGTGAATATGTATCTACATGTTGTACTCCTTATTTAAGAATTTCCACACTATATAAAATAAATATAGAACAAAAACTAATTGGCATCTAACTAAATACAGTGAGGGAAATGCAACAATTTCAATGTGAGGGTCATATTAAAATAAAACAAGAATGTAATCTTAGATTATAGTCTTTTTTGAGGGTGACTAACCATATCCATTTGCCTGAGAACTGGAGGATTTCCCAAGATGCAGAACTTTCAGTGCTCAAACTGGGAAATTCCTGGGCAAATTGGGATGAGTTGGTCACCTTATCTTTCTCCTAATTCTTTCCAGATGACACCTCCCCCTGCTGTTTTATTTTATTTTATTTTATTTTATTTTAAACCTGGAATGGTTGACCACCTTCCAATTCTAACACAACTAGCTTTTCTTTGGCCAATTTCGTTTTCTTCTGGCTTTTAGGTACTATTTCTGGTTAGTCTACAGACTATTATTTCCTTCTTAAAACTACCCTCCCTTCCATCTCTCTCTCTCTCTCTCTCTCTCTCTCTCTCTCTGTCTCTCTCTCACCCACCTCTCTTACTTGCTGTCTTACCTTATGAGAGAGCAGCTAGGGCCACACAGTTTCTTCTTAATGCTCTCATTTCAATGTTTACTTTATGACCATGAAATGATCATTAATACCTCCAGATAATTTGCATTTCTATTTTCATTGGGAAATTCCTCTTATCTCTATACCAATGGCCTATACTTTTGTGATTTGAAGTTCAAGTTGAAGCAGCTAAGTTTTATGACACACTTTTGAAGACCTGAAATAACAGAATACTGGAGTTCCCTGGAAGTAGCAACATGGTCTTGATGCTTACGTCCACATCTGCCAACAAAGAGACTGATCTTTGATCAGATTGACAGAGCCCAGGTGCACACAGGATCCAGTTATATAAGTGGTGACTCTATTCGTTCCTACCTGTCATTGTATATAATGATCAAGGGTTGCAAATTGGGGTATTGTATAGCAAAAGCGGTCCACAAGATGATCATATCACACAATCTTTACAACTCAGAAGGGACTTTTGCAATGATCAGGTGTAACTTACTCATTTTCCACTTGAAGAAACTGAGATCCATTCAAGACATTAAGAGAGTTCCATAATATGACAAATCTGATTAGTGGCAGAACTGGGATCTCCATTACTCAGAACCCATAGCCTTGTTCTCCACTCTATGCTGTTGAGAAAAATGGTGGGAAGGAAATGAAGCAATACAGGAGACAATTGTTCATGATCCAGCCTCCTCATAGCCATCTCTGCTGGAAACAGGCTTGAAACAACTTTGTAAAGTACTGTATCTCCTCTGCTTGATTTCTTTTTGGCCACCTTGAAGTCCGAGATGCTTACAAGGAACCAACATTGGGGTCACTGGCTTTCATATTTTGTTGTTGCTCATTATAGCCCAGAGTTGGCCCCTAATCCATGCCTTACTCCTCTCCTCTCCATTCTTTAATATTAAATTCTTAATTTCTGGAACTCCCATCTCAACTAGGCTTAGTGACTGCCTAGAATATTTACCTAATTATCCAATGACAAGCAGAAGATGGCTGATGTGGGAGCGGTCACCCTCAAATAAGCAGGAGTCCCTCCCTATATGCTTTTGACTTTATTCCTGGCTTTCAACCTGAATCACCATGTAACTTATTATCACTGTTTGGTACAAAGGCTCTCTGTAGCTAGTAATCACTACTATTGTTGAACACATATGCTCTTAAAGCTCAACTCCTATAATGTTTGCCTTTTCTTCATGTCTTTCTTACCCAGAGAAAATTACGTATCTTCTTTAAAACACCCATTTGGAAAAAAAAAGTATGCTCTAAAGCCTTATAAATAAGATAAAAACATGAATTAATAATTATTTTTAAATTTACTTTTTATTTCAGAACAAGTATAAAATTACAAAAAAGCTGTAAAAATATCACATAGATGTTTCTAATACTTTTTATACCATTTACTCTAATGTGAACATCTTATATAACCATGGTGCATTTGTAAAAACTAAGAAATGAATGTCTGGAGATACTATTGACTAAATTGCAGACTTTATTTGTATTTCACCAGTTTTCTATTGATGGCCTTTTTCCATCCAGGATTCAACTGATGGTACTGCATTGCAGCATGTCTTCATGCTCTCTGTCAATCTGTGACAATTTCAATTTCTCTTAATTCTCATAATCTTGACAGTTTTGAAGAACCCTGATCAAGCATTTTGTAGAATGCCCTTTGCTTAGTCTGTTTGGGTTTCTATAGCAGAATACCATAGCATGGGTGGCTTAAACAATGAACACTTATTTCTGGAGGCTGGGAAGTCCGAGATCAAGGTATCAGCAAATTTGCTGTCTGGTGAGGGTCTGCTTCCTGGTTTGCAGATGACCATTTTCTCATTGTATCCTTACATGAATAAGAGAAAAGAATATCTCTTTAGTGTCTCTTATAAAAACACTAATCTGATGCACGAGGGTTCCATCCTTATGGAGCCTGTAATTAAACCCCAAAGATCCCACCACCAAAACCATCACATTAGGGGTTAGGATTTTAACATATAAATTTCATGGGGATGCAAACATTCAGGCCACAGCATCTCTAATGTGGGTTTAGCAGATATTTTTCCCATGGTCAGACTGGGTTGAGGTTTAGGGGAAAATGTCATGAAGGTGAGGTGTCCTTCTCGTCACATCATTTCAGGGAGT
This sequence comes from Pan troglodytes, assembly GCF_028858775.2. Lineage (NCBI taxonomy): Eukaryota > Metazoa > Chordata > Mammalia > Primates > Hominidae > Pan > Pan troglodytes. The sequence continues at coordinate 122,731,257 of NC_072411.2, forward strand.
ATGATGTCAAGTTTAATTACTTGGCTAAGTTAGTGTTTACCAAGTTCCTTCTCTGTAAATTTACTGTCTTTTCCATTTCTATGCTCTATTCTTCAAAGTGAGTCACAAAGTCCAGCCCACACTCAGGGGAGGGAGAATAAAGCTATAACCTAGAATCTTTTCACCTATTTCATCTCTGCCTGTAAGGTTGTTTCCTTTTGGATTCTAGGCAGCTCCACCACTAGATGGACCACATTTATTTTAAGTTTTCTACTCCTTTTCGATGCACTTCCCTTTTTCCCTTTTCTTGAGACCAACTCTCTAAAACTTTCCAGTTTTCACCTGTTCAGCATCTATTCTCAGCAGCATTCATCTGATTTTGGCTTCCTCTGATGAAACTCAGCATGGCATAGCACAACTACTTTACTTTTCTAGTTCCCCAAATTTTGAGTTGAAAGATGAGGTGTGTTGGGTTAGAAAATTATTGATGAAGAAACAAGGAGTCTAAGTCAGATTTAATAGATAGAGAGGTAACTCTCTTCACGAGTTAACAACTGATTTCATGGACTAACTACCCCATGAATGTTGCGATGTGAGGATTGGAAAGAGAACCTAGGGAGATACAGAGCTTCTTAGGGGAGCAGACCCCTCTTTATTGATCTTTTTACATTCATCTCCTAAACTGTTACATGGCACTAAGTACATATCCAGTATGTGTGTGTTATTTATTGAGATGCTTTTGCCATTATGTTCAATGGCAAAAACCGCAATTACTTTTGCACCAACCTAATATATAGCTGTAGATTGAAATACACACATTTCTATATAATAGGCACTCAGAAAAAGCAGAGCACTAGGAAAAACAAAGCTTTTGCAGCTGGACTTCCTGGAAGATGGTGTAATTTAGACTTTGGATTTGAATCCCAGCTCAGCCCCTTACTAGCTGTGTGATCATGGGCAAGATATTTACCCTCCTTGTGCTCATCTGTAAAGTATATATATTATGAACACCTATGATATAGAGAAATGAGAAATAAGAGAATTAATCTAGGTAAAGCACTTAGCAGAGTAGAATGCTAGTACATAAATATTTAATCAATATTAATTTTAATACTGTTATTATTCATGATGCTTTAGGCATGGAGTAAGCCACAAGTTATTTTATAAAGTAAAATTACTGCACAACAAAAATACTAGAGCAATTCACTCAACACATTAACTGCAAAATATTAAATGGTCCCTATGTAGTAAATAACTCCATTTCTCTCTTCTAAAACAAAGTTATACATTTGCCTCTATCTTTTGTGCTAAATTTTCTTACAGTTTGGGTTCATTAATTTAAAATATTTTACATTAAGATGTCTTTATTTAAAATATTTTAAATAAAGTTGTATGACTAAATATGAAAAGACGATCATGCCCACAAATTTTGGCATTCTTTCCCTTGATAAGTGGTTTCTAAGATGACTTCTGACATAGGCGTCCTGGACTTTGGGTATCCAGAGCAAGGCATAGGTCCTTTCTCTGACTCTGAGTTTAAGTTATGCAGATGACCTTGGCAGCATCTGAATATTTATCAATGATGATCTTTATATAGGCATTCATTTTGGATATTCTAAAACAGAGATTAATTAACACATACATCTTTATCAATTAGGCTTTTTCCTCATTGGTAAATATGGTCATGAATTTTTGTAGACATAGTTTTGAGATTAGCTATGGACAACTCTTCCACCAAGTAATTTAGTTAGTGAGTTTAAAATATTGTGTGTGCCTACAAGTAGGTGATCCAAAAGAACTGCTGAGCTGGGTTACTGTGTATTAGCCTTCATTATGCAAATAACTGTCCCAAGGGAGCCATCCCAAAGACTGTTAGCCTCTTTCACCTTTAATAACCTGAGATCTCCCATTCGTGATGTGTGCAGATGAAAATATGTTCTGCCTGTGGGTAAAGGTGTTATTAATGCATAATTCTTTAGCTTCCTTCTCTCTACATTGGAATTCTATTTTGGCAAACCTCTTGGGTTTGGTTGTCAGAGAGATAAAAGCTTGTGAACACTGCAGTAGAATCTTGAGTGAATCTTGGTAAATTTAGAGAGCCAGGTTACTCTTTGTGGACTACTCTTTATCTGTGAGTAATACTGCATCTTCCCTTCACTGTTGTACAGCTGATCATGTTGCACATGCTCTAACTGGCTCTCCCTGGGCTGGAAACCTTTTAAATGTGACCTTTTATTCTCATCTATAGTTGAGCTGAAATTGCCAGTTACATTTCAGGTACAGCCTCTGCTGCAGGAACAGCCGATTCACGGGTAATGTTAGTCTTATGCAGGTAGTGACTTTATCTGGAAGAAAGTCGGCTAAGGTCTTGGAAAGCTCAGAGGAAGTATTACCATTTGGTGGCTAGAACGGTCACTGTCACTTCCAAAAACAAAATCTAACATTACAGCCTTCTAAAAAGGTACTCGCTTGATGCAGGTGTCTGCTGACATGGCTTGTGTGACATGAAGAGGGTGTGACAGTTCACAGGTCTGAAATAGTTACCACGGGTATTCCCAGAAGTTAATCATCAGTAACTTCAACCTTGGAAAGGTTTGAGAAGACTACCAGAGTAAGTGTTAAACCTGATAGGCAGGATTTTTCAGCTTTGCTGATGTCATTTAATTAGGGTCCTACAAACAAAATAAATAAAATATATATTTTTTCCTACATTCTTTCTGCCACCCAGATTTCTGTGAGGTATTCCCTGTCTCAAGGAGACTTTGGGGCTTAGAAGGCAGACTGCTTTTCTTGGAATGGCCCATCAAGAGAGAGAGCCTCCTTATTAACCCCTAGTGTACTTGAAAACTTCATAACTTGACTTCATCTCATGTCTGAGGCAAGATATGTCTGAGCAGTTACCGGAAGATGGGCTAGTTTTGCATGCCCCAGGCACTTAAAAATATCAGCGTAGCACCGTGGCTTATGCCTGCAGTCTCAGCATTTGGGGAGGCTGAGGTGTGAGGATTGCTTGAGTCCAGGAGTTTGAGACCAGCCTGGGCAACATAGCAAGACCATCTCTAAAAAATAAATAAATTAATTAATTAATTTAAAAATATAAATTAGCTGGCCATGGCGGCACATGCTTGTAGTCCCAGCTGAGGGAGGCTGAGGTGGAAGGATCACTTGAGTCCAGGAGGTAGAGGCTGCAGTGAGCTGTGATCAGGCTGCTGCACTCAGCCTGGGCAGCAGAGCAAAACCCTATCTCAAAAAAAATAATAAGTCAAAAAGCAAAGAAAAAATTATGGTAAAAATCAATCTACCATTTTGGGGAAAGAGGTGGTTGAATTTGTTACTTTTATTATCTATTTTAAATGATTTGTTTAATTTTATTTGAAGATTTTGTTATCTTTTCTTTTTCGTATATATGCTACATCACCTTCTTCCTTACCTCTCCACAGATCTGTCCTCTGTAAAACACTGTGCTCATCATTTTTTAGATATTAAAGCATATTTCACATTTTTCTTTGTTCTACATTGCTGAAGTCTGACCTCCCTTCACTTGACTCTCTTCATGGCACTTTGCTTTATTGATTTTTTTCCTTACTTTTTAAAAAATTCTCGTTTGTGGTTTATCTTCCAGTGAGATCTATCTGTTTACTTTTATTCTCAGTCTTTAAGACCCTTATTTCTTCACTCTTCTGATGTTTTTCATGTCCTGGAGCATATTTGTTTGGCCAAACCTGTTCACATAACATGTTTAATTCTCTTCAAGGTTCTATAGCAACATGATCTCTTTAACCTTAGCAGTTCTTCTTCATAGATGAGAAACTGAGGCACAGCTAGGTCAGACAATGTTTCTAAAATCATACTGTGGAGTACTAGAAGAGTGAGAATTGTTTTTTGATTTCCAAGAGAAATTATTAACCAGTGGAAACCCCACTATATGGGCATCACCTGGGAACTGGTGAGATATTCATAATCTCAGGTCCTGTCCCAAGCCTACCAAATCAGCATCTGCATTTTATCAAGATCCCACATGATTCAAAGACACATTAACATTTGAGCAGTCCTGAACTAGACCTCTCTGTTTTGGAGGACTGCTCTCTGAAAGAAACTGCATAACAATGGTAAATTTCCTTTGCATTTATGAGGTTTCTCCTGAGTCCTAGCTGCCCTGATTGAAGATGAGAAGACAGACAGAAACCTAGGTCTTGGTTTCAGTATCTGTCTGATCTGTATTCTGCAATTTAGATTTCAGTTAAGTTGCACTTGTGGAGAATTTCAAGTAGCAAATGACGAAGCAAGTGGAGCACTCTTTTCTAGGCAATTAGTTTTCTCTGTGCTTATTTATTTGTGGTTCGCTGATTCAATTTAGAATCCTCAAACTTCTGGGTGACTATAGGGGCATCATAGCTTTAACACAGCATTTAGTTGACATCTGTTTCTTTGACTACATTGTCTACAATTTCCCGAGCACAGAGTAAAATATATCCAGGTGCTTCATGGGATATTTCAATATCCATAATGATTTTTATTATTTTCCCCAAACTGTAATAAAAGAGATGTTATCTCCTTCATTCTCTTGACTGGATTTTAAATTTAGAGAAGGGGAACAGTATATGCGTTTGACTGCCAGAGGTATAAAGTAAAATCTATTTGATATCAGAAGTAACACAAATCACTGGCATAGAAAACAGTTATGAATATTTTCTCATGGGAGAAAGTATTGTCAGATTTAACCACTTTCATATCAGTTCATGTAGAAGGTGGACATCCCAGTTTAGGATTTCACAGGACAAGAGTGGAGTAATCATGAAAAATGGGTGGAAAAGCAATTTCCAGCTGGAAAAGAAGAAAGAAAACAAAGGTAGATCTTGAGGGATTAAAAAAAAAAAAAAACACTTTTGAATATTTTTGTCTTTTTAAAAATTTTTCATTTCCAAATAAACAACCTTTTGATTTGAAAGACTATCAAGAAGGCATTGTAATTTGAGGCTGAATCCTGCGAAATCATGCATATCTCAGAGGTTTGAGATGGAATTTACTTATGTTCCTGAATGTTTGTACCCACTGAGAGCAGTCTGTCCAAAGTTTACGTGTGTTCAAGAGGATATGTGGCAATCCAGCAATATTCTGCAGACAGGAAGCCTCTGTCCAACATTGTGATGTGAACCCAGAATCACTGTCCCTCTTTCTTTTCTTTCTTTCTTTCTTTTTTTTTTTGAGACAGTCTTTCTCTGTTGCCGAGGCTGGAGTGTAATGGCGTGATCTCGGCTCACTGCAACCTCTGCCTCCCAGGTTCAAGTGATTCTCCTGCCTCAGCTTGCTGAGTAGCTGGGACTACAGGTGAGTGCCACCACAGCGGGCCAATTTTCATATTCTTAGTAGAGATGGGGTTTCACCATGTTGGCCAGGCTGGTCTTGAACTCCTGACCTCAAGTGATCTGCCTGCCTTGGCTTCCGAAAGTACTGGGATTACAGGCATGAACTGCCACACCTTGCCTCACTGTTGCATTTTTAGTTTATATATATATATATATGTGTGTGTGTGTGTGTGTATACATATGTGTGTGTGTGTATATATATATATATATATATATTTTTTAGTAGAGATGGGGGTTTCACCATGTTGGCCAGGCTGGTCTCGAACTCCCAACATCAGGTGATCTGCCCACCTCATCCTCCCGAAGTGCTGGGATTACAGGTGTGAACCACCACACCTGGCCACTGTTGCTTTTGCTAGACACTGTGGCAGGCCTCTGCAGCCTGATTTCCAGAAGCCCATCCCCAAATTGGGATAATTGGTAACATTATAACCTCTTTCACCCACAATTCACCAAACTCAATGCTTCTGTTTTTAATATAGTAGCAAGTCTGAATGGGACTAAAAGGCCTTTAGACAAAAGTTACAAGTAAAAAGCACTCATCTTCAGAAATGTGCAGAAAAGACATCCAAACACCTGAAATAAAATACATCTTCTCCTTATTCACACACAGTGTTAACCCCCTTCACAAACTCATCGCAGATTAGAAAGCAGATGAGAAAAATAATGCAGCAACATCATGCCTGGCAGAATGGGAACAAGAAATGACGGTTGATGTGATTTTCTACCCCCATCCCTAGTGGACTCATTACCCATATGTCTACAATGAGGAACATAATAGTGACTCCAAAATGGCTTTAGATTCTGGCCACGAGCTGGGCTGGCAGCTGTCTTCGTACACATTCCCACTTTTGTGACCTTCTGGAGGGAGACCTTCTTCTACTCTCCCCATGTTTTCATCCCACTGCTGAAGATTTATTGCCTGGATCTGTTAAAATTCCTTACCAGTTATCCATGATGATAACCTCACAATTACAGAAAGTTATGCAACTTCTGGAAAGCAAGATAAAATGCATCTTTCTTCCTCTTCGCTATGCTGATGCATTTATCTTCCCTTCAATTTTAAAATTCCTAAACTGTAGGAGATAGCATGTTCTTTGACATTTGTGCTGATGCTGCTGTTAGCCCTGTCTTTGAAGTTTAGGAGGTGCAAATTGATGTGATTTGAGAGAAAAATTTGAAATTCCCTGGCTTCCACGCTAAATGTATGTACAACTTCTCATTTGAAATAGCGGATTGTCTTAGTACCCAAAGTGAAATTTCTGTTGAAAATCTAAGTTGAAAATTCACAGTGATTCCCAGCAGCGTGCCAATTATGAGCCTTCTATAGTTTACACTTGAGATAACCTAGAATATGTTTGTTTTGTTATTCTAATTTCCTTCCTTCTTAGAATTACCTGCTACTGACTCTTGAAAATTAAGAACATACCATAACATGTGCTTAGAATTGTAGCTACATTGCAAAGCAGTTCCAGTGCACTTTTAAGGCATCTCAGGCAAAACACATTGTAGAAGACTTCAAGTTTGTATCTTCCATGTATTATTTTTCCATGCACCTTTGATATCTATTCCTTGAAAGAGAAGTAATGGAAAATGATAGGATTCTTAAATAGGATTGATTCATTGGCATTGAGCATAGGATGTGGCTCTTGGCTATGTCTGTGAAAAGTTTGTGTGAAGAGTGGCCTATGTGCCTCCGACCTACTCTGCCATTGCTTGAAGTGCTGTTTCCATTAGCATCTCAAGGTCCTGGATTTCTGTGAGATAAATGTTTCATGCTTACTGAGCTCTAATGTGGTGGAGATGTTTAAAGGCTGAATTCAGGTAAGAGTTGTAGAGTACACACATAGATATTGTCCATGCTGTGCCACAGTTGAGTATTGGTGGTTTCATTCATTCATTCATTCATTCATTCTTTCAACAAATACTGAGTGCCCATTATACAATCCTTTTTCTGCCCTTGAAATACAGCACTGAACAGGAAAACTGCCCCTGCCCTTAGAAGGCTTACTTCCTAGTAGAGGAGTCAGAGAGTAAGCAAATAGATGTAGTGATGGGTGCTATGTGGAAAAACAAAAGCAGGTAAGGAGAAGAGGATGGAGGCTGTCTTAGTACGGTCAGGGAAATACTATTTGAAGAGTTGATATTTGAGCAGAGATCGGAATAAAAATTGCAAATGAGTGATAATGGACAAGAGATGTAGGTCTGGAAGAACATTCTAGTCATAGGAAGAAACAAGTATAAAAACCCTGGAGGCAGGACTGAATTAGATGGAGCAGACAGCCTATCTGTTCTACAATAGACAGAAATATGACAATGACAGCCACATGTGGAATTACATTTTTTAATTAATCACATTAAAGAAGTGAAAATAAAATAAGATTCAAAAGTAAGAAACAAAGTAAAATTTAATTATATGGTTTTAACTTAAACATGTAATCAGTATAAAAATTATGTATGTAATAGTTTATTTTTATACTTTTATTCAAAATCAGGTATATTATACTTAAAGCATATCTCAATTTGGAAGCTAAATTTTGTTTTTGGTTTTTTTTTTGAGTTGGAGTCTTGCTCTGTGGCCCAGGCTGGAGTGCAGTGGCGTGATCTCTGCTCACTGCAAGCTCCACCTCCTGGGTTCACACCATTCTCCTGCCTCAGCCTCCCGAGTAGCTGGGACTACAGGCACCCGCCATCATGCCTGGCTAATTTTTGTGTTTTTCGTAGAGACGGGGTTTCACCTTGTTAGCCAGGATGGTCTCGATCTCCTGACCTCATGATCCACCCGCGTCGGCCTCTCAAAGTGCTGGGATTACAGGCATAAGCCACTGTGCCTGGCCAGAAACTAAATTTTTATAAAAATAATTGATCATGAAATCTATCATTGATAACATAGATTCATATATCTATGTCATCTGACCATATTTAAGAGTTTTCTGATAACTAAATAAGTACTGGTTTTTAAATTTTTCTTTTTTCTTTTTCTTTTTTTTTCTTTTGACAGTGTCTTGCTCTGTCGCCCAAGCTGGAGTGTAGTGGCACGATCTCCGTTCACTGCAAACTCTGCCTCCCGGATTCCAGCAATTCTCCCGCCTCAGCCTCCCGAGTAGCTGGGATTACAGGTGCCCGCCACCACACCCAGCTAATTTTTGTATTTTTAGTACAGATGGGGTTTCACCATGTTGGCCAGGCTGGTCTCGAACTTCTGACCTCAGGAGATGCACCCACCTTGGCCTCCCAAAGTGCTGGGATTACAAGCATGAGCCATAGTGCCTGGCCGTTTTTAAATTTAAATTTTTAAACGTAAATTGAATAAAATAGGAAATTTGGCCCCTCAGTCTCACTACCCAGATTTCAAGTGCTCAGTAGACACATGTGGCAATGGCTGCTGCATTGGACATAATGAGGCCAGATTGTCTGGAAACGAAGAAAGCTGTTGGAGAGCTAGACTGGAACCAGATGACAGAGGACTCTGGAAGCCGTGGGAAAATGTTTGGATTTCATTTGGCTTGTGATAGAACGCCACTGAAGTTGAGTGGATAGGTGAGTGGCACGCTTTGATTTGTGCTTTAGAGAAATCTTCCTCTGGCTTTGGTAGGGGAGAGAATGGAGGGTAGAGACCTGATAGGAGACTGTTAGGTAGTTAAGTGAGAGATGAAGGTGCTGGTTTAAAACAGTTGTGCTGCAAGTGTGAGACATTGTTGGTTTCAGGGTATATCCGGAAGGTAGAGTTGATAGTACTTGCTGCTGTATTGTCTGCAGGACAGGCAGCAAAGAGGAATCAAAGGAAACTTCTAGGATTTCGAACTGACCAACTAGATAAACAATGGTACCACAGTTGATATGGAAATGACCAAGGTATAGACAGTTTTGGTGAAGAAAATGGGATTTGGGCAAATTAAGTTTTATTTGTCTATTAGACTTCCAAGTAGATAGCTGAGTTTGGAATTCGGGGGAAAGCTTAAGGCTGTAGACTAAATGTGGCAGTTAGAGTATAGATGGTATCTAATGTCATCTGAATGAGGTAGTCAAGGCACTGAGGGTACCTTGAAGAAAGAAGTCTGAAAAGTGAGTTTCAGGGCAATCTGAAATCTAAATGTTGGGAAGATGAGATGAAGCCAGAAAGTGACATTAAGATAGAGTGGCTGGGCCAGGTGCGGTGGCTTATGCCTGTAATCCCAGCACTTTGGGAGGCTGAGGTAGGCAGATCACAAGGTCAGGAGTTCGAGACCAGCCTGGTCAATATGACGAAACCCTGTCTCTACTAAAAATACAAAAACTAGCTGGGCATGGTGGCGGGTGCCTGTAGTCCCAGCTACTCAGGAGGATGAGGTCGGAGAATCACTTGAACCCAGGAGGCGGAAGTTGCAGCGAGCCGAGATCTCGCCACTGCACTCCAGCCTGGGTGACAGAGTGAGACTCAGTCTAAAATAAAATAAAATAAAATAAAATAAGAGTGGCTAGTGAGGTAGGAGGGAAATCAAGAGAGTCTGATATCTCAAAGCTAAGTTTATCAGTCTTGGCAAGTAAAAGTTTGTGTAGTCAGGAGAGAAAGAGTAGAGAGGGTTTTTGATTTTTTTTGTTTTTGTGTTTTTTTTGAGAGGGAGTTTCACTCTGGCACCCAGGCTGGAGTACAATGGCACGATCTTGGCTTACTGCAACCTCCACCTTCCAGGCTCAAGTGAGTCTCCTGCCTCAGCCTCCCGAGTAGCTGGGATTACAGGTGCCCACCACCACGCCTGGCTAAATTTTTGTGTTTTTAGTAGAGATGGGGTTTCACCATATTGATCAGGCTGGTCTTGAACTCCTGACCTCAAGCGATCTGCCCACCTCAGCCTCCCAAAGAGCTAGAATTACAGGCACGAGCCACTGTGCCCGGCTGAGAAGAGAGTCTTATAAAGGAAATGTTGTGATGGTGTGATCAGGGTATAGGGAAAAGCTCAAGGAAGCAGTTCAGTTATTCAAGGGGTAAAAATGGGGTTACCAAGGCTAAGTCTAAAGGGATGAGAGAGACAGAGAGAGAGAGAGAGAGAGAGAGCAAGAGAGAACTGTGGCGAGAGGTCACCTAAGAGAAAATATGCTCTTGGTTTAAAGAAGCCAATCCACAGCAATGCTGCAGGGAGTGAGCAAGGAATTCACCCTCCCTTTTCTTTCATCTTGCAATCTTTGGCCATTTGCTAAATTCAACCAGAAGACAGAAGGCAAGAGAGCCTGTTGACTTGGTGTGTGCCAGTCAGTCTCCCAGGGCACAGTGCAAGATAGAGAAGGGTGAGTAGTGGATCTAGATGGGCAAATATCTGGTGGATATTCAGCTCACCAAGTGAAGAAAGCCATTAACAGGATAATAACTGAGAATTATATGAAGCAGAATCCACCCCCAGATTTTTTTGCTTATATCTTTATTGAGGTGCTTAGCAAGAGACAAGAGATCCCAACTAGAGAATCTGTAATCATTGTCTACATATGTTAATTTATTTCTCTCTTCTGTCTTTTCTACTTCTTCATCTACATAATTCCTCTTAGCTTTTCATATTCCTATCAGTCTTCTAACTACTTCTCTTTTTTCTTTTTTCTTGACTTTCTTCTCTCATTCCCTTTCTTTTTTCTTCCCTCTCACACACTTCTGCCCATTCTAGTCTTTTTCCCAATTTGTTTGTTGAAGTTGATCCATGGAAAGTACCTAAAACAGCTTAGAAACAAAATAATGTATAAATGTCATTCACATCAGCTCAGCCTATGAGAAAAAGAATCAGTATTTAAAAATTAAATGTGGTTGGAGAGTAGCCCTAACATATGTGTATTTTAGAACAGTAATTGTTTCCCCCCTAGAAGAGTGGATGACTTATTTGAGCAAGAATAATTTGAGGCTAGAGCGATCTAACTTTTTAGGTTATAGAAAGGATGTTCTATGGCAGTGAGCAAGCATTAGAGTCACCTGAAGGACTTATGCAAATATAAGTTGTGGAATCCTACCCCCAGCATTTCTGATTCAGTAGGTATGGGGTGAGGACCAAGAATTTGTATTTCTAGCAAGTTTCTAGGTGCTGGTGCTGTTGCTAGTCTGGAAAGAACCACTGATATATTGAGATAGGAAATTACAGTCGATCCTTAAATGGGATTGGGAGTAAACACAGGGCAAACAACTAGATACCTTAAGAGGGAAAACAATGGGTGGTACTTTGGTGATAAATTTGATGACATTCAGAGGCACAGAGGTGTGGGGTGAAAAGCATCACCCAGATACTGCGGATTCCAGTAGAGTGGATATATCCCAAACAACTAACATCTCAGGAGAGATCAGTGCACTCAGGTAAATATATTTTGAATACCTATTACTTGCTTGTATTTTCCACTGCCTACTAGACATCTCTATTTGAATACTTCACAAGCACGTTAAACTCAATCTGTCCAGAAGTCTTATTATCACATCTCCTTCATCCCCAATCCTCTCCCATCTGTATTCGCTATCTGCGTCAGTGACCCCACTAACAAAATCACCATGCCAATAATCTGAGAGTCTTTGCCAGCTCCAATATTCCTTTTGTCTTCCTATATAACTTACAAACCGATTTTTTTGTTTCTCTGCTTCCCTAATAACTGAACTATCTTAGGCCAAACTCTTAACACTTCTCAGATAGAAATAGACTCCTGCATCTAATTTATTCCTGCATGAATTTGTCAACTGTGCTTTCAGGAATGTTATGTTTTTTGTATTTTTCTGAAATACAGATCTCATCTCTTTACCTCTTTCTAAACCTCTCCTGTGTGGCTTCACATGTTGGACACAGCCTCCTGATAGGGCACCTACCTAGCTTCCTTTTCCGTTTCTTCTTGCCCCCTCCCTAAACTTATTTTCTAACAATATCAAGTGATCTGTGTTTCCCTAAGCACACCATAATTCACAGGCCTGTGTGATTGGCTCGGACTATCTTCTGCACTCTCGTTTCCTTTCTTATCTTCTTTCCCTTTCAAGCCCTATTAAGTCCAGTTCCTTGAGGAAATCTGTCTTATGCAAAAGCAACATTCCTCTTATGTGTTCCCTCTGGTCCTGAGGCAAACTTTTATTTTAGCCCTTAGTGTAATGGTGGTTGTTACTGGTTTATGTGTCTGTAATAACTTTATAGGAAGTCTGTTGCTTGAAGGGTGAAGCAGGTGTCTCTTAATCTTTGTATCTTGAGGGTCTGAAAACTTGGTATTGCATGAGTTGTAGAATTATTTCAGGACACTCAGCAAACTAGTTCTAGATTTGGGTTAAAGTAAGGATGAACTGGAAACTAAGAGGAAAAAAATGTTGAGGCAATCTGATCTTGTATGAACTGTGCCAAGCTCAACAGATGGTCAAAATCTGTGTAGAAAGGACCCTGACTGAGGCTAACCCATCCAGAATACTTCTTGTGTGAAGGATGCTCTTCAACCACTCTCATTCCACTCTGTTCAACTTCCATCCTTTTGTGTAGCATCATAGTATATATTCTTCACTTGAACTAGATAAGTCTGCCATCTGTCTTCTTCACATCACTAATGATGTACTTCACTTCTTTTAAACATCGTTTTTCCAAGGTCTATAATAAACAGTTGACCTATATCACCTTATTTAACCCTTCCAACAACCAAGCCATTACACAAGAGGCAGCAAACCCCTCTAATTAATAGCATGGGCTCAAGCCAGCTTGCCATGTTCTTGGGAAGGTTATTTAACATCCTTGGGTTTTAGTTTTGGCATCTTTAAAATGAGGCTATAGTGCTTGCCTTATAAGATTGATATGAGCATTGCTGAGTCAATATTTATAACATATTTAAGACTGCCTAAAACATACCACGGGCTATGTAAGTGGTTATTAAATGGATTGTACAATTTTCTCTCCTGGATTTCTCCAGCTTCTCCATATTCCTTTCATCAAACCAAGTATCTCCCCTCACAGTTCGTCTCATCAGTAATGCATTTTCAAAGGTGATGCAGCTTATCTGAAAATACGAGATTGAATATCAAAGGGACTGGGATCTGTTTCAGGGTCCGCTGCTGGTGCCTATGTCATCTTGGGCCCAATCATTGACCTTTTTGTCCTCAGATCGCTCATAACGTGTTGATAATACCACCACATTTGGAAGACTTCTGGGAAGGTCTAATGAGGTTGCATATGCATAAATATGTATAATGGTAAGCTATAAGAGGGTGGGGCAATGTTAGGTGAAACACAGTAGCAGCAGTAACGATAAACATAGCTGCTGTACTTGGCCCAGTCTTCAGATTACTCTGGTAACCTCATATGGTGGGAGGCCCATACCTACTACTACTGTCTGACACTAGGCTAAGATGTCCCTAGAGCTACATCTAACATTCCTTCCTTTACCAAATATAAAGAAGTATAGACAACGAAGGTCTGGAATCTATTTAAGGTCTGGAATTCTTCAGTCATTTCCCTTTCATGATTAAAACACAGTCAAGTATTACATGACACACAAACTAGTAAGACCACATGTTACACGGCAGCTTTTGTCTGCATACACTTGACTCCTGGGAGCTTAGTAACTATATTGCCTCCCTTTTCTCTTTCCCATCCCACCCAGACCTAACTATTGCTTTTTTTCGTTGCTTAAAATGGCATCTCAGGACTGTAAATGATTCAAAGTTTTGTCTTCTAGGAATTGCTTTTTGCTAATCCCAGCTTTGCACAAAGAAATCATGAAAACAATTGGGTTCTTTGTAATCTCACCCAATGAATGCTCAATATTTATTTTAAAAATACTTCTTCCTATGATTTTGACAATTCATCAATAGTCCTATAATCCAAGTAATCTGAAATTTGAAAATTGTCATCTTGACAAATTGAAAATTTTCTTTTGAAAACAAGAAGCGGAATTTACTGTCATTTGTCAAGTGAGGATTTTCCTTTGACTTTAAATATCACTCTAAGTATTTTTGCAACACTATGCAATTTGTGGTGAATCCTTCCATTTAAATAATATTGCAGTAAAAAGAGAAATGTCAGAGTCCAGAAGGAGAATGGCAGAGTATTACTCAAGACAATGTGCTATGGACTAACAGGTTTTGATTCCGAACACATCTAAGAGTGAGTTTCCAGAAAGTCTGGTATCCATTTTGATGATTATGATATACTTACAAATAAATCACAGTTGAGTTCATAGACTCAAATTATTTAGTGTAAAGAAATGAACATAGCAATATGTTTTCTGTGCCTTTCCAATTAGAGTTTAGATCAATTTATCTTTGTGACGATATTGCCTAGTTGAATTTTAAAAAATATATTATGACATGTTTTTGGAGTCAACTAGCTGGAACACAAGGTTTCTGAGGCTCAACATGCATTATTTATCCATTTATACTAATAAACCTTCATATCCCACATGTCCCCTGCTCAGATTTGAATGGAACCTCAAATGCACAACCTGTTTTAAATTTATGACACAACAATTGCTTATGACAAAGAAAAATGAATTTAAAAAATGCATCTATTTCCCCCAGAAGAAGACAAATGGCACATCTTTTATTTCTTTAAAGAAATGACATTCCTCTTTCTTTTTTAGAAGAAAAATTATTTATTAAAAAAATTTAAAGATGATAAAACATTAAAAAAGAAAGAGAAATTGATTTGAAGATGCAAGATGGGATTGAGTTGTAATATAAAAGTTGCTAGTCTTTTACTCCTGAGAGGCAGGACCAGTTGATTTATAATCACAATTTTGAGCTTGCTTTCCCCCTCCTCCTCTTCCTCTCCTTCCTCCTTCCTGCCTCTCCCTGTTGGGAAGGGAGTGTAGACATGAGGTGACATGTCTCTTTTGATTTACCATACTGTGTCTTCATTATGAGCGCTGGCGATCAGGCAGTAGTGTTTTCTAACTTCAAAGGCTTCAGCAGCCTGCGCAGCATGCAGGGGAACTGAGGTGCCAGGATACGGAGTAACAACAATATGGTGTCGTCATATTTTAGGAGTGTCAGCTTATTCTTTATTTGTGGCACATCAAAGTGAAAATGAGGACACAAGGAAGCCTTTCCTCTTTGTTATTCTCTTCTTCAGTGACAATAATGTCTTCCAACTCAATGTCCAGGCCAGAGTCCTAAAAAACTAGTTCTTTCGAATTTAATATTTCTCATGCTTAAAGAACTTTAGGGGGAAAAAAAGCTACCAATAATAAACTGGAACAGAAAAGCTGCATGCTTATTGAGAAACATATTTAGAGAATCCAAGAGCCTATTTAGGGTAATGTAAGTATTGCTAGGTATCAGTGAGGAATAACAAGGTAACAATAATAATATTATAGCAGCTAATATTTATTGAGTGTTTACAAATTACCAGACATTGTTTTAATCATTCATATAGATATTGGAACTGTGGCTCAGAGAGCTTAAATAATTCAACTAATATACAATGTGGTGTGGAGCTTGGACTCCAACCCATTGGACTCAGAGCCCACTCACATGAATATCAATTA
The DNA here is from genome assembly GCF_028858775.2 of Pan troglodytes. Taxonomy (NCBI): domain Eukaryota; kingdom Metazoa; phylum Chordata; class Mammalia; order Primates; family Hominidae; genus Pan; species Pan troglodytes. The sequence goes on from NC_072411.2 coordinate 122,747,051, forward strand.
TTTAGCCGAGTATCATCTGTATTAAGAGTTAGGTTTTCAATTCAGTTCTTGGGGCATGGGGCAAACATCAAAAATAGTCAAAAGATACTGTTAACTTGGCTATAAAATACAGCATACTTTTTTATGTCTGGGTGTATGGATACAACTGCCAAGTAATGCTTATAAAAATATTTAATAAATAAAAGAACGCCATAGCAAAATGAAACTTTAGATTCCTTTAAGGTACAAAAAGGAGCAAGCATATGTAGCTGCATTTTCTTATATAATATTGATATGTAATGTGACTTCAGTGAAATATAAAAGTGAGGTTACTGGAGGTTGGTTTCTTTATTTGAAAAGAAGCTACATAGATGTAGGTTACAATCATTGAATCACGTGGATTTATGCCCTGTTTTCCCAAGGAATGACCTTTACACAAGAGTCCAAACAAGAGTGTCACCTGGGGAAGTAAAAGCTGCCTGTGACTTGGAGTAAGAGCTTCAGGTGATACAAACACTGTCATCTGTGCTTTACCCCTCCTCCTAAATGCCTGATTTAGCCCTCACAGTGACTGTGTGCTTGGAAATATTTCCATTATTTTTAGAGTAGGTGGATCTTCAAGGATGTTAAGTAACTTGTCCAAAGTCACAGAGTCAGTCACTGTTTTAAGAGTTTGCTAGGAAATCCTTGGAAACCTCTGCTTCTGCTGTCCTTTTGTCAGGTGGTAATCATTCCTTCATCTGCGAAAAAAATATGAGCTTGATAAAATTGCTACCAGGGGAGCATGTGCCACCAAGATTGGCTTTGATTCTCCAGGGATACCCTGTATGTATCAATAAGAGGAGGAGATAAAGGCCGGGCGTGTTCAGCAAGAATGTTTCTATTTTGCTCTATGTCATGATAAATTACGCTTGCTGGCTGCATCGAATATTTCTGTTGAAGAAGAAAGAACACCCCACTCTCAGCATCCAAATTGAGAAAAGGATAGCTGTTCTTGGATGTCATCACTGCCAATCTGCCCTGAAATAAAAGACAGAGTCCATTTCCTCTGTGTTCCAAGGAAGCAGCGAGCCCTAGAACGTGACAGGTCTCTCTTTCTGCCCCTCCTCATCGAGGGAAAGGGAGAACTACTGAAACAAAAAGAAGGAAACCTCACAAGCAGAGGGCTGAGAAACCTAGGCAGATAACATCTCCTTATTTCTTAACACTCTCTTAGAAAATTAAAAGGACTTTGTAGAAAATCCTTTTGACTGATGGAGTAGCTCCGAGGAACAGAGAAAGACAGATTAACAAGATGAAAGACCAGGAGCCAGAGGACCCAGACCAGGAGCCAGAAGACCCAGATGCTTTGAGGGCAACATCTTCCTTTTGTTGAAAATAATTAAGTGGTTCCTCTTATCAGGTCATGAGTGAGGTATTGAACACTCCAGCAGTAATCTGCACAGACCTCCATTCTTCCAGACCTCCCTGCCAACAATTCCGTAAGCACTCAATTCCAGTAAAATCCTTTTTCTGTTTAAAATACCTAGAAAATTTTCTATTTTCCTGACCAGCTTTGACTGATACAAACAGAAAATGTGGTGCCAGGTCCTGCAACCATCATCTTGCAGACAATCCTTTCACAATATTCCAACATGCTGAGGATTCCGAGACAGAAAGACAACAGATTCTCAGACGATGTCATTGAGCCACTGCCCCAGATCCCGACAGCATCGCGTTTTCACTGCTTTTTAGGTAAAGGAAAATAAAATATACTTGGGTCAGTCAAATTAGTTTAGTTGTAGCCAGAGTATTCCTATTTTTTACCCAAGCTTCTCATCTGAGAAATGGGGCTACAACAAGGTTTAGCATATATTTAATGGGATATATGCAGGGTGCTTGGCATCAAGTAACCACTTAATGTTGGTGATTAATGTTGAATCATTTTACTAGTCCTTAAGTTCAAAATAAGATGTATCTTTTCCTCTCAATGAAATTTCTGTGGAGGAGAATTATGCCAATAGAATATGCTTTTCTGAATTCAAGCCTGGACATCCAGTTAAATAAGTTAATGCCAAGTGATAATATTTTCGGTTGACTCCTTTCTATTGCATTTACAAATAGAATTAGTGGATCTGTTACATAGACATTCATGTGTAAAGTGTGAACTGTATGTTAAAAATATAAGTAAGAGATTGAGCTTGAGATAGCCCTATGTGATATAAAGGAAAACAACTTTAATGTTATGGGTATAACTTTCTTTCCTAATGTTCTATAATTATTTCTCATTCTATAATAACTTACTTTAAATAGGGTGACCATTTATAAATGTTCTGCTGGAGACAAAAAAAAAAAAAAAAGGAAAATGTTGATTATATCTCATCAGCAGAGGATAACTGGGAGGTCATTATATTGCTTACTGTTTTCTGAAACCAAGACTGTAATCAGTGCTTCGGTTGGGAAAATCTGTTTTCCTCACCCAGTGGTTTTACCTACTTAGTGTCTTTAATATGGAAAGGTATTTGGCTTGTTCAACTTCTCTAGCTGTGTTTATAAATCAAGATAGTCATTATCAGCAGAACAAACAAGAGAAAAATATTATGATAAAATGTGAGATGTGAAATAACAATTTTAAAGGCACAATGCTAATGAAAAACAGAAAATCATTATTTTTTTTTTCTAAAGTGATTTATTTGCCCATGCAGTGTCTTTCCAAATTTGTTTCACTTGCAGGATACTTAAAGGCTGCAAAGATGTACTAATATTGTGGCCCTGAACTCTTGTAGTTACCTATATTTTCAAATCAAATTTCTCCTTCTTTGAGGTCTATAAAAATTATAAAAATAAAATTGCATTCAGTGGCATCACTGGGACTTCATAATTATCTTTGCATTTTTGCTGTAATCTGTAATTTCTTCAAAAAGTTGAGGCTTTACAAACATGATTTAAATATCTGCTTATGGCAATATAAAATGCATTTAAGTAGCTCTCTTTTTGATTCTTACCACCTTGAACAATATTCTGGTCTCGGTGGACTGACACCAAATTGACAAACCACAGCAAAATTGCTCATACACTGAGCCTGGGAGATAAAAATGGCTGAGTGACAGGTGGGACTAATCAGTTCATAGGTAAAAATCAAGATTGGATTTGATGAGGGGATTTCTTGATCCGTGGTGGATTCAATCCTCTTTTCAATATACTGAAAAGCCATTTTTGCCAAGTTTGATTTTCATTATTCCCAACCCTAGCTCTGTCAGTTTTCTTCAAGGGGACGTCTCAACCCTGGCTTTCCTTAATTCTACAGCTAACCAAATAGCCTGAGGGGAAGAGTTGGAGTTAACAAAAGGGTGGGGAGAAAATTAAATGCCTGGTCTCCTGTGAAATCTATTTTAGAGAACTGCTATTAGTTATGCCAGGAGTTAGTTGCAAAAAAAAAAAAAAAAAAAAAAAAGCCGTACACTGAGGTGGCACCAAGACCATTATTACACTTACCTCTTCTCCTTATCACCAACAATGACAAAGAGAAGTGATTATTTTAACATTCAAATTAATTTTCTCATAGCAGAAATCATTATGTCTCTGCACAGATAACATTTTCTTTATTCCTTAGATCAGATATTTTCAACAAAAGGGTATTTCCCAGTCACCAGATGAGCATTTTGTGAATAACACAATGAATCTTTTCTCTGCTTCTTTAACATACATTTTGAAAAAAAGTATCTTCCCCAAGAATCTTCGTGCCTCTCTCCTCATCTCTCCTCAGTGTGAACCTTGGAGGCTTTTACCTGGTTGCTCTGAACAGCTACAGTGGTAGTTGAGGTCCAGAGAGCTTTGTTGGTGATGTGGACCGAGGTGGGTGGGAAAGGTGAAGGAAGGCGCATCTTGTTGTCACCTTCACCAGCATGAGGGGTGTGGACTGTGGCCTCGGTGACTCCAGGACAGTGTGAGTATTTGAAGATAACGTCTTGGCGTCACTGACACAAAGTCCAGGAGTTTGGGGCTGTGAAGGACTTAATCCACCTGCGCTCATGAGATTAATTTACTTTAAAGAAATGAAATGAAAAATTGTGTTTTTGAATCAGCTAGTACTAAAATGCTTATGATAAAAATAGCCATCCCCTGCCCCAGCCTAGTGTTGCCTCCTCAGTAGCAACCTCCTTCAATTCTTCTAGCTGTGTCCTCGATGATTTACCTTCATATTTTAAATAACATGCTTACATTCCTATTTCATTCCTTCAACAAATATTTAATGAGGCTCAGCTCTAGGTGCAGGCTCCCAGCAGTGAATCAAATTGTCAAGTCACTGTCCCCATGGAGCTGACATCCTCATTGTGGGAGGAGCACAGTGAGCAAAATATAGAATATATGGTAATGCTACAGTGAAGAGCAAAACAGGCACGAGGGACAGGGAATGTTAGAGTGAGGTGGACAATTTTCAACACAGTAGAGAAGGGAGGTTAAAAGAAGAATGTAATGTTTGAATTTGAAAAAAATACCAGAAAACGGAGAGAGTGACTTGTAAACATATCTGTATTAGTGTTCTCTAGAGGGACAGGACTAATAGAATAGATGTATATATGAAAGGGAGTTGATTAAGGAGTATTGACTCATACGATCACAAGGTGAAGTTCCCACAATAGGCCGACTGCAAGCTGAGGAGCAAGGAAGCCATTCCAAGTCCCAAAATCTCAAATGTAGGGAAGCCAATAGTACAGCCTTCAGTCTGTGGCCAAAGGCCCGAGAGCCATGGCAAACCACTGGTATAGGTCCAAGAGTCCAAAAGCTGAAGAACTTGGAGTCTGATGTTTGAGGGCAGGAAGCATCCAGCACGGGAGAAAGATGGAGGCCAGAAGACTGAGTCAGTCTAGTGTTTCCATGTTCTTCTGCCTGCTTTATTCTAGCCTCACTGATAGCTGATTAGATTGTGCCCACCCAGAATGAGGGTGGGTCTGCATCTCCCAGTCCACTGACTCAAATGGTAATTTCCTTTGGCAACACCCTCACAGAAACACCCAGGAACAACACTTTGCATCCTTCAATCCAATCAAGTTGACACTCAATATTAACCATCACGATATCTAAGGGTGAAGACTGCAGGTAGAGAAAACGCAAAATGCAGTGTCCTTATGTGTAGGATATGTTGCATGAAGAACAGCCAGGAGGATCACAGGCTGGGGTAGAGTGAGCAGGGGTGCCTAGATGACAATGTGGCCAGACAGGACACATGAGGTGTACACAGGGACAGATTTTATAAGACCTTGCACCTGTCAAGGCCTCAAGCTTTCACTCTGAGTGAGCCTCTGAGGGTTTCAAGTAGGGAAGAGACAAGATCCTAAGATAGGACTTAGATTTAGAAAGAACCTCTCTGCTTCCTGGAATCAGAACAGGTGGGATGGGGGGCAGGATTGAAAGAACCAGGAAGGATGCTTCTGCAGCCCAGCCAAGAGTTAATGTTCGCTCTGATCAAGGAGAGGGTGGAAAATGGGGGGACTTAGAACATATTTTGAAGGTAGAAGCTGGAAGGAGTAGCTGATAGATTGAATGTAAGTACCTTAGCAGGAAGGAAGACAGGGGTGACTCCAAGCTTCTTGGCCTGAGGAACTGGAAGAATGGGATTTCCACTAACAAAGGCAAGTAACAGTTTAGGAAAAGCATGTTTGAGAGAGACGCGAGAGTTGGGCATGCTAGTTAATTTTGAAATGTCTCTTAGAAAGGGTGACTCACAGCTTGGTTGGCCTAGGAAAGTCTTAGTTTACTTTGTTGTCATGAAAAATTATCAATATTATATTGATTATCAGTATCTTCCTTTCACCCTGAACACTAACCCTGTTCAGATGATATGTTCACCTTGCTGCAGGCACCTGACTGAGGAGGTCAAAGAGACATAAGAGTGTGGAGTTCATGAAGTGGTTGTGCTGGGTACAGAGCCTGGAATGAGGAAAAACCAGCAAAGGAGACACAATGAATAAATAGATAATGATGTAGGTGGAAAGCCAGCTAAGAAAGAGGCATGGCAAACTGTGCAGATGTTACATTGGGCCAAATAAGATGAAACTGATATTGACCACTGGATTTGGCTCTGTGGAAGGCAATTGTGGTCTTAGTTCCTGGAGAGGAATGGAAATGAAAGCCTGATTAGAAAGCTGCTCCCTTTTTTGGACATTGATTTCCCACTATGGTGGAGGAAGATTGGAGACTTGTATCTCCCTCAACTCTTCATTATACTTCCTCTCCAGTCTCTTCTCCACTCTTGTTATATCACATTCTCTTTTGCTTAAATCCATCATCTTTGCTTTCTTCATTTTGGATGCTATAAATAATGCTCTGCTAACCCAGGTCATAACCTAGAAAGATACCATTTTTTTCTTAATTAACCCTCTTAATTTTTTTCTTAGAGTTAAAAATGACTTTTTAATTTTTTTGCCTTATTTTCTGTGTACTTTCAGACCTTCAGCATCTCTATCATATGCCCATCAACAAAATGTTTAAAATGCTTAAACACATCATTCTCATTTCCCACTGGAGATTTTACTCTGAGAGCTTATGTCAGTTTTGTACAGTTTGGAGAGGGAGAGGAAATAGATGCATATTTGCCATGTTTAGCAGCTCATTGACCTTTGATCTGAAACCTGTTCACAAAAAGAAAGAAGGTAAAGAGACATCCTATTTTATCTACATTTTTGAATCAGATAAAAACTACATTTTGAGTTTCCAATCAAGTTATGCCTCTACATCTTAGATGATTCAATCTTTCCCTTGAGAAAAAAACAAACACATAAGCCAGATCAATATCTTTAAAGCCAATCTTAAAATGCATTGAATGAAAAAGAAAGTACTACTTTACATTTTTTTGTCTTGAAAACATTCCATATTTCATGAAACTTGATCAGTTATTTTAAGAGAAGCTAGTTCCCCGGAATGTCAAGAGGCAGGCCTTTCTCTGCCTTGTTAACCGTGCTTTGTTCTGCTTTTGACTTCCTTTATAGCAGTGGGTTAGGTTGAGAGTAGTTTTCTGTGAAGAGCTGCTGATCTCCAACCAGAAGCAGAGTCAAGTGTTGTGAAGCACATGTTGCAGCATTTTTGCTCTCAGATGATGGAACTGCCTGTCTCCCAACAGAGCTGGCAGGGCCTCTGGTGAGTCAGAGCAGAGCTTCAGGGGCCATTCAGAGCACAGAGGTTAAACACAAAGCTGGAGCCAGTCTGCCTGGATCTCAATCCCAGCTCCTCCACTCACCATCTTTCAACTTTTGGTGCTCTTGGATAGAATACTTAACCCTTGGGCATTGATCACCTCTTTTACAAAATGGGTTTATATATAATGATAGTGCCTGCCTCATGAGAGTTGTGTAATGATTGAATAAATTAAAACATGCAAAACAGCTGAAAGAGTGTGTGACATGATGAAGATTTAGTACACATCAGCTACTATTATTATTTTACTCCATTTTGTATTTTTTTAATGTTTGAAATTTTACTAATCGTTTATTATATGGATGGCCTCTTTGACAATCAGCTTTAACCCTCCATCCAGATAAAATCATGCTGATGAGTTTAGTATATGTCCTTTTAGATTTTAAAATAATTATATATAGTTGATCCTCTGTATCTATGGATTCTACATGGCTAACTGCAGAACTTGAGCATTCACAATTTTGGTATCCACAGAGGGTCCTGGAACCAATCCCCTATGGATATACTATATATAATACATACAGTATATAAGAATACATATAGTATATAAGAATATATATAATACCTATGTATATATTTAGATAATATGTCCAAAACAAAAGCTGAAATTTAGCCATTTGACTTATTCCTAAGCTACTGGGAAAAAAATTAATTTTCTGGGATATTAATACACGTTTCCCTTAGAATATTCCTAAATATTCTTGAAAGATTTCCAACTAATATGCACAAAAATCACTTTTTTATGGTTTACACATGTGTATTTACATGCAGGCTACCTCATTTTATTGAGCTTTGTTTTATTGCTCTTCACAGATACTGCATTTTTTACAGATTGAAGGTTTGTACCAACCGTTCCTTGAGCAAGTCTATCAGCATCATTTTTCCAACAGCATGAGCTCACTTTGTGTCTCTCTGTCAAATTATGGTAATTCTCACATTTCAAACTTTTCGTTATTATTATACTATTTTTAATTATTATTGTCATGGTGATCTGTGATTAGTGATCTTTGATGCTACTATTGTAATTGTTTTGGAGTACCCCAAACTGTGCCAATATAAGATGATGAACCTAATTGATAAATGTATGTGTTCTGACTGCTCTACTGAACCCTACACCCCATCTCTCCCTTTTCTTCAGCCTCCCTACCCCCTGAGACACAAGGATATTGAAGTTAGGCCAGTTAGTAACCCTACAAAGGTCTCTAAGTGTTCAAGTAAAAGGGAGAGTCACACATGTCTCACTTTAAATCAAAAGCTAGAAATGATTAAGCCTAGTGAGGAAGGAATGGCCAAAATCCCAGACAGGCTGAAAGCCGGGCCTCTTGTGCCAGTTAGCCAAGTTATAAATGCAAAGGAAAAGTTCTTGAAGGAAGGTAAACGTGCTACTATAGTGAACACATGAATGATAGGAAAGCAAAACAGCCTTGATGCTCTTATGGAAAATGTTCTCTTTAGTGGCCTTGACAGATGATCAAAACAGCCACCACCTTTTCTTAAGTCAAAGCCTAATCCAGAGCAAAGCACTAACTCTATTAAATTCTATAAAGAAGGGAGGTGAGGAAACTGCAGAAGAAAGTTTGAAGCTAGCAGAGGTTGGTTTATGAAGTTTAAAGAAACGAGCTGACTCCGTAACATAAAAGTGCAAGGAGAAGCAGCAAATGCTAAGAAGCTGCAGCAAACTGTCCAGATGTAGGTAAAATAATTGATGAAGGTGGCCACACTAAACAAATATTTTCCATGTAGACAAACAGCCTTATACTGGAAGATGATGTCATCTAGGACTTTCATAGCTGGTGAGGAGAAATCAATGCCTGGCTTCAAAGAGTCAAAGGACAGGCTGACTCTCTTGTTAGGGACTAGTGCAGCTGGTGCTTTCAATGCTGCTTTTTGAAGCAGATGTTCATTCACCATTCTAAAAATCCTAGAGCTCTTCAGAATTATGTTAAATCTACTCTACCTGTGCTCAATAAATGGAGCCACAAAGTCTGGATGACAGCATATCTTTTTACAGCATGTTTTACTGAATATTTTGAGTCCACCATTGAGATCTACTGCTCAGAACAAAATATTACTTTCAAAATATTACTCCTCATTAACAATGCACCTGGTGACCCAAGAGCTCTGATGGAGATGTACAAGGAGATTAATGAGGTTTTCATGCCTGCTAACACAACATCCACTCCATAGTCCACGGGTCAAGGAGTAATTTTGACTTTCAAGTCTTATCTTATTATTTAAGAAATACATTTCATGAGGCTATAGCTGCCATAGATAGTGATTCCTCTAGTGGAACTGGGCAACATAAACTGAAAAACTTCAGGAAAGGATTCATCATTCTAGATACTATTAAGAACATTTATGATTCATTAGAGGAAGTGAAAATATCAACATTAACAGGAGTTTGGAAGAAGTTGATTCCAACCCTCGTGGATGACTTTGAAGTCATAGCCAATGTGGTGGAAGTAGGAAGAGAACTAGAGTTAGAAGTGGACCCAGAGGATGTAACTGAATCGCTGCAATCTCATAATAAAACTTTAATGGAGGAGAAGTTGTTTCTTATGGATGAACAAAGGAAGTGGTTTATTGAGATGGAATCTACTCCTGGTGAAGATGCTGTGAACACTGGTGAAATGACAACACACTTTAGAATATTACATAAACTTATTGGATAAAGCAGCAGCAGGGTTTGAGAGGATTGACTCATTTCCAAAGAAGTTCTATGGTGGGTTCAATGCTATCAGACAGCATCACATGCTACAGAGAAATCTTTGTGAAACGAAGACTCAACAAATGTGACAAACTCCACTGTTGTCTTATTTTATTATAAGAAAATGCCACAGACATCCCAGCCTTCAGCAACCCAACCACCATTCTGATCAGTCAGCAGCCATCAATATCGAGGCAAGACCCTCCAACAGCAAAAACATTATGTTCCCCTTAAGGCTCAGATGATTGTTAGCATTTTTTAGCCATAAAATATTCTTTAATTAAGGTGTATACATTATTAAGACATAATGCTATTGCATACTTAATAGACTCCAGTGTAGCTTAACCATAACTTTTATACACACTGAGAAACCAAAAACTTTATATGACTCACTTTATTGTGATATTTACTTTATTGCGGTGGTCTGGAACCAAATTTTCAAAATTGCTGAGGTATGCCTGTACATAGAAAATAAAAGGTTTTCTACTATGAAGTGCATGTGCTTTTTGGTACACAAATCGCATCATACTGTATATGTTGTCTGCAAGTTGTGTTTTACTCAACAATTTATTTTTGAAATTTATCCATGTTGATTTATGTAAACTTAATTATTTGATTTTAACTTCTGAATACCATTCCAGTGAATAAATATAGCACATTTTATATATTGGTGAGTATTCTAGATTCTCCAGTTGTCTCTTAAGAAGCCTGCAGAAGGGTGTTTGAGTGATGCAGTGAGAGAGAGGTTACTCCCTGAAACTGAAGTTTCCAGCCCTTTAAGCAAGTTTCCCATTCTCTGCTGGGTTCGATGTGATTCCTCCTTTGCCAGAGCAGGTACACCTGCATGAGTGCCGTCAGACTTCCATCTCCTGCTTACTAATTGATTGGATTAGCAGGAGGTCGCAGCAGAAGTCCTCTGCATGCATATCTTGCAAATGCCAAGGGGCATTCAGGTGCCTAGCCCACCGTTAATACCGTGATAGTCAGGTGTGTTCCTAAGACGATGTAGAATACATTGCTGCAGATGGGTCTAGCCCAGTTGAACTGGTCTGAAATCAGACACCAAGAAATTGTTCAGGGTACGTTTTGAGCAAGTTAACTGAATCATAAAACATAAATAACAGTCATCTTAACTGCCAGAATGGTTGTGAGCGATAGCTAATTGAATACATGGTAAAGCACTTTTTATTTGCAACGCGCCCTGCCAGAGGAAGAGGCTTAGAGGCTGGCATCAGGTCAGCACAAAATCTCCTTTGCAGGAAAACAGACTTCATCTTTGAATTCGTGATGCCATAAAAATTCTAATTTGAGAATTTGTGAAAAGATGCACAATCTGTTGCTTCATACAGTCCATAGCTGGAAACACTGGGGCCCATCTGTTCATTGGGGAATGATTTGAGTGTGCCTTCTCGTTAGCATTTTAATTCAGGTGTAGGTGTTTAGAAAAGGCAGTTACTAAAATTAATCATATGGGGACATGATATGTAAACTTGTAAAGTCAAGCTGCAAGTTTGGGCCATGCTGAGTAGTAATTCCATCCAGTGATCTCTGCAGAAAGTTCCAGTGGGTACAGATATTTAAAACCAAACTCTAGACCAGCCTAATTCTAGGGCTGTATTAGTCCATTCTTGTGCTGCTGGTAAAGACATACCTGAGATTGGGTAATTTATAAAGAAAAAGAGGTTTAATGAACTCACAGTTGCACATGGCTGGGGAGGTCTCACAATCATGGCAGAAGGCAAAATGCACATCTTATATGGCAGCAGACAAGAGAGAGAATGAGAGCCAAGTGAAAGGGATTACCTTATAAAGCCATCAGATCTTGTGAGACCTATTCACTATCACAATATGGCAGGGAACCGCTTCCATGATTCAGTTATCTCCCATCGGGTCCCTCCCACAATATGTGGGAATTATGGGAGCTAAAATTCAAGATGAGATTTGGGTGGGGATATAGCCAAACCATATCAAGGGACACAGGATGGAATGGGAATGATGGGGCCAAGGCCCTGAGGCTGTTTGTTGGTGAAGTTCTCCTCTCGGTTTCTCTAATGGATCTCTGACTTTTGCTTTGTGAATTTCTGTATACCTGGGAGGCTATGCACCGTGAAAAAGTGCTTTTGTGCACAGTAGTTTGAATTCTCCCAGGAAACATCCAGTGGCTATGCAAGGAAAAAAAAAGTTGACTCTCTTGGGCAATATATATTTTTCTCTAGTAGCTTGGGAATATGTCAAGCAGCTAAATTTCATCTTTTCGCTGTTTTTCTACAAAAAAAAGATATCAAAGCACATAAGGCAATTTTACCCGACATTTTTCATTGTCTTTCTAATTGTTCATTTTAATATGTTAACCACCCTGATATTAAGACGTGAGGATACAATTTAAAATGTATTTTATAATTAGCTCAGAATTTGGGGAAGAAAGTTTCAACAGTGGTATTGAAAATGTAGAGGTGCAGTTTAATTAAGTTGTAATTATTTAATTAACAAATGGTTTTTGCCTATTTTATGTCAGACCCTGTATAAAATGCAAGATTAGGGAAAGCAAACATGGTCTTTGCCTTTGTAGAACTTTAAGTCTCCTGGGAGGCTCAGAAACAAATAATCAAGCCAATCCATATGTAATTTCTAATTATGGAAGTGCTATTGTTTGCTATGAGATGCATCATGGGGATGAATGCCCTAGCCTGGAAATGAGGGAGTGCAGCCCCTAGGGTGCCTGTTTTGATGGAGATCTGAAGAGTGAATAGGTTTGGGATGGGACAGAGCAGGTGGGTCAGAATGCAGGCGTGAACAGCTTCCCCTGTGAGGGACAACACATTTAAAAGGCCTTGTGGACAAAGAGACTGAGAGTCCTTTGAGGAATGAAAGTGGGTCTCTGTCACTGGAGGACAGAGAGAAGGGGCAGTCGGGGAAAGGGGAGGCCAGGAGTGTAAGGAGGGAGGAAGGGGCAGGGCTGGAAGCTGTGTTAAAACCAAGCTCAAAGCAAAGGGAAGTCCTTGAAGCATTGTGAAAACATCATTCTGGTTGCAGAGTAAACAAGGAAATGAGTGGGGCTGAGATCATCAGTGGGCAGGCTACAGCATTTGTCTAGGTGAGGATTATTTTATGGGACACGCCACACGCTCATACACATGAGGACAAAGAGATAATGAAGGTAAAAGAGACAGAAAGAGACAGTGTGTTTGTGTGGTTGCATGTGTGTGTGTGAGAGGGAGAGACAGAGCAAGAGAGGGAGAGAGAGGCAGGGAGACAGCAAGGGAGAGAAGGAGAAGAGGAGAGATATATATTGATAGAAAGAGCAAAAAGTGAATTAAAAAGTATTGAGAGGATGGATTTTAAAGTTAGAGCTAACTATTCAAATCTGAGGTAAATTTTAAAATGTGGTCTCTTCTTTTAATATCAGGGTGGTTAATATAGGACAATATATAAAAAGAAATATACGCTTCAGGTAAAATTGTTTGTAGAACTTTTCGATCATTTTTCACACAAGAGCTACAAAAATGAAATGTAACTGGTTCAAATCTTGCTTGGCCCAGCCGCTTTGTAACCACATGAATTTGGGCAAGTTTCTTATACAGCTCACCTTCAGCTTCTTCATTTCAGCTGGTGCTAACACTATTCTGCAAGCTGAATGAGGTCACATATGTGAGGTACCCGACTCAAGATCTGCAGTTAGTTAGCCTTTACTAACATTACTGTGGTTATTATTATCATGTTAACAAAATTCCAAAAACTAATACATAATTCTTTCATCTAGAAAAGCAGGGTACTTATTACATTGTGAATACAAGTATATTTGTATTATGTGAACTCACTAGGTCATGAATATTTTTACCATATGGCCACACCTCAGTTGCGTTTATCCACTATTCTATCCTTTTCTAGAAAATCACTGAATATGAATAATCTCTCTTCATCTCCTTATTTGACATTGGAATGGAGAGAAGATTAAGTAACCTAAAACAAAGTGCTAATTCTCGGATATTTAGAAGGATATTTTGAGACATTTTGTACCAAGCTTTGATGTGAAAAATATGAATTCTAGCTTCAACAATAAGTTAATAAAATAAAAAGTGATAGAATGGGGAAAGGCTTCACATTGTTGATGGAGCTCACAGCCAGGGGCCTGGTGGGAGCCCCAGCCCTGCTGCTGAGTTCATACCAGCTCGTTTTCTAAATAAAACAGACAGTTCATGTCAACTCCCACCATAAGAATGTAAGAAGTACCTCAGGGCTATGACTTGTCCAGATTCTCGTATCATTTTTCTCTGTGTGTGCAGGCGTGTGTGTGTGTGCAGGTGTGTGTCTCTGTGTGTGTGTGTGTAAACTGGCTTCCTTTTCTGTGAAGGCACTGCAAACCTGGCATTCCCTGCATGCCTCAACACATGCTTGCTTCTTGCTCTTCCTCAGTGACTTTGTCCAAGCCCACAATTTCTATTGTTGCCTCTAGGCAGTGACCACAATTTTAACCTAAATAGACCTTACTCTTGAGTGAAAGCCTGAACTCAGACCTGTATCTCCAAGTATCTGTGAGCACCTTCTTTTCAAGGTATAACTAATATTTTAAGTTCAAATAGGTCTATATTGAGATTCTGTAGAAAAAAAATACACTGGAGAAGATCTGAGTATCCATCTAACAGAACCACTCAGTAGCTTTGTGCAGTTAACTATTTTGGGCGCCATTGCCTTTAGCTGTAAGGTGATAGGTCCTTGGTCTAGAATCAGGGGTCAGCCACTGCCTGGTTTTATAAATTTTATTTACAGCCATAGCCATTCATTTACACAAAACCGCCACAGAGACTAATGGCTGTAAATCCTAAAATATTTACTGTCCAGCCCTTTACTAAAAAAGATTTGCCAATTCCTGGATTAGATCACTAGTTTCTAAACTTCTGTTTTCTCCTCTCCCTCTTCCATTTTTTTTCCTTTTTCCCTCCCTCCGTCCCTCCAGCCCTTCCTTTCCCTCCCTCCCCTCCCTCCCTCCCTCCCTTCCTTCCTCCCTTCCTTCCTTCCTTCCTTTCTTCCTTCTCTATATTTTTCTTTCTTAGCAACTGAATCCTTTCTCCAAACAATATATTACACAGAAGCCCAGTAGAGAACACAGATAAAAGTAGGCCTCCTCTATTTTGAAGGTTTGAATGTGGGAGTGGTTTTCGGTTTTTCAATTTGAAAGTCACTGAGCTAAATTATTTTTTAAATTCTATAACTATAATGATGTATGTAGAAGTCCTGAATCCTGAGAGCTACCTGGAGTCTTTAGCAAACAGTCAAGCGATTAAATGTGTTTTGGTGCTCCCCTCTTCCCGCATTTCCCCCACTGGAGTCCCTTCTTCGACTTTGTTCTCATCTTCACTCTCCATCTGTTCCTGCCCTCCCTGTGGCTGTCTAGCTGCCAAGGAACCCTAACTGGGGCACACGCATGGCCAGACCCCTTGCAACTGTGGCCACAGTGTCAGACTTTCTCTATCTCTTCTTTGAAGGCGAAATTTTGACTTGATGTTCTCCCCTTGGTATCTGTTTTCTCCTGAATGACAGCTGGCTAATCAGATAAATTCAGCCTGTTAATTTTATAAAGACTGTTAATTTTTACTAATGGCTTAATGAATTTATTCCTCACAGGTAACACATTTGTATTTTAATCAGGGCTTTCTGGAGATGGTGGCTTCATTAACTCAAAGGAAGGAGTTTAGTGGAAGGAATCCAGGCAACATTCTGACAGCTTAAGGGGTATTTAGAGCAAAGGAAGGCTCTGGACGCTGCTCAAATCATGCTACAAATGTGGCTGTCCATGCCTCCTCTAATTTTGATTGAATCAGTCTTCTGTTTCATGGCTATTTTGCTCATTTGGGTGGACAGCCTAATAGGCTGTGTCATTTTTCTCCCACTGTGGGCCGTGTCACCATGGGCATGTGACATAGCACTTTTGGGTCTCCTCATCTGTCCTTTGTAGAGTTATTGGGGGATCAAATTAAATAACATGCATATAAAGTGTGGCACATTATCAGAATCTCAGTAAATGCTGCTTCTTTTCCCATCAAAGTGCAACCCAGATCTCTTGTGTTTAGAAGAAACCTTCATTTTAGTTTTTTGCAGAATTTGTTCCTTGATTTAGAAGGGAAGAATTTTTTCCTCTTTATATTTTTTATCTCACTGTCAATAAATTAGCTAGCTAGAAGAGATAATAACTGGAATCAGAGATGTCCATAACTGTAAGGGACATCAGAAAACATCGAATTTGCTTCTTTCATTTCCCAGACACACTGAGAGGTTAAATGGTTTATGCAGGGTTTCTGGCTGTCTAGTGAGTGGCAGATCTAGAATTAGAAACCAGGCCTCCCAAACTCCCAGTTTCCCCCAAGTCAACAAACAAATAACACACTTTCTTCCCTGAGGCTTCTCTCCTATACTGAAGAAAATGCTGGATCAAAAATTTGCCTTTGGCACAACACACGTAGAGATTTGCTCAGCATACCTCCAAGACTGGCAAGGTTGCATATTTCATCCTATTTGTGATGAGGGAAATGGTCAATCTCTCAAATCCCCTTAATGAAGCAAGAAAATCGGTCATTTTACCTTGACTATCACTTGGCATCTTCTTTTTAAGTCTGCTTCCATAAATAGCAATGAAACCTGCCTTCATCACATTTATTATGGGATGAAAACCAAGCTTCTGCATATTGAAGGCATAACTCCAGTGAGCCACCCTGCCACTTGAACCTTCAATAGGCCTCTTATGCTGTATTCATTTCTTCATGCAAAGCACTCTCTCCTCATTGCTGGATAGCCTGACAAGAAAGTGGCTAGCACAGCTGCCTCACTGTGCCCTAGCATTTGGGGTAATAACCTGGCAGGCTGCGGGTCTCTTTTCCCACTCCTCTCTCCAACCCCCATGCAACTGTTTGAATTTCTCCTTGCACCAGCTGCCCCACCCTCCCTTTCAAAATTACTTTCAGTAATTACTACAGCTCAAGGATGCTGTCCAATCTAAAATAGCTAATGAGAACCAGTCCTTCAATCTAAACTGTAATCAGCTTATAACAAGCTCCCTTTTCCTGTGCTTCATTACGGTGACACAATCTATTTTTCATACCTCAAAATGATAAGGCAGAGTTGGGGAAAGAGAATCACTCTCCATCACTAGGCTTGCATGAAAGGGAGATGGGCTTAAGCATGCAGAATTGATTTATTTGCATTCTTCTGTTGCTTTGGTGGCTGCATCTTTGAAAGAAGTTAATATTGTATTTTTGATTTGGCCCTGAGAACAGCAGGGCCTGACAATCAAGCATGCTTATTACAGCCAGGGAAAAAAAAAAAAAAAAAAAAAAAAAAAAAAAAAAAAAGAAGTAGCCCAGCATAGCTCAAGTGCATGGTGATTTATTTGGACATGTGCAGACTTGGAGCAGAAAGTATTTTAAATTCTGTTGAAGAACCTTACAATTCTGTCTTTATGTATGTGTTTCTTCTCTCTGAAATTTGTGTTTGTTACCTATTACCCCAGTAGCTACTTACCTGCTTTTCTTTTTTTTGGTGGGGGGCTATGCAAACGCTTCATTGTTTATTTTCAAAGAAAGAACATGGAAGGCACCCACCACAGGGATTCTCACTAGAAGTTTGGGGAATCTGCTTGGCTAATATTGTACAATCTGTTGATAAACACCCAGGCTATTTTAATCTCCTTTCCAACTTTATCCTCCTGAGTTAATTTCCAGACTGTCATTTTTTTGCCTGGTGTGATTAAAGTTCGGCCTGTTTAAGCGTCTGCATTCTCCCGGCGTGATTTCCTAGGCATTGAGACTGTGGCAGAGCGTGCCTTTTAATCCCACCCTAATGATTAGAGCATCTGAGGAGCTGCAACATTTGATGGGTTAATACTGGTAGCTGAGTCCTTGGATTGAATCCAACTCAGTCATCACTTTGAATGAGGCAGTTTGATGAGCTTCAGTAAGGCTGGGACTGCTGTCATTGTCCATTTGAGACTCCAAATACTAGGAAAAAAATAAAAGCCAGTCTTCGACAGCTAGACAGGTCCTAGGAGTATGAATGTCAATAACATACAGTTATAAAATGCAGATTGGGGCATCTTTGTTATATAATTGTTAATGGGCAGAAAAACCTCACAAAGAACTCCCTGCCCTATTATTTATCTCCCTGCCCAAAAAAGAAAATAACAACAAAAACATTAAAATACTTTGGCCAGTTTTTAAAAGTTGTTTTTCTCTGCTTTGTCTAAAATTGTGTAAAAGATAAGGCTAAATTAGAAAATCTTTTACCCAACCTCTTCATTTGTGTAAAATAAATGCACACAACTCATTTAAAATGGGAGGCTTGCAAATTTACTCATTAGACACAATAACCAGTAAGCTGGTGTCTCAACTCAAGAGGAGTCTTCATCAGGCAATTAGGGAAGGTGGTTCTCGGCTGCCTCTCCATCTTCAAGAGCGCTGGATCCAACTTGCTTTTAAAATAGTGAGGCTGTCAGAGGACTCAGATTGAGCATCTGCATTTCAGGCGAGTCCATAAATTAACTTCTAGTACTTATGGCATTCTGAAAGAATGAAACATTCATTGCAATTCATGGTTTGTCTGTTTCAGGAATGTTATGAAACCATGCCTGCTATACAGGGAGAATTTTCTACCTCCAATGTTTATAGGAAGTTATTTTTCTTGCCAAAGCAAGTCATCATACTATCATCCTCTCTCCTCTTTCTCCTTCTCTCCCTCTCACATCAAAGGTGACCCTCTGAAAACATGTAAAGTGGGATACCTTTACAACTTGGTGGCAGGGGACAGAATTCACAGCCTCCTCCTGATTGTTCAATCAGGCCTTCCTCATTCGAGTGTTCAGTTTAAGTGAACTTGAGTCAGCTGGCAGAATATCTGGATTTATATCTTACTGTATTATTTTCTTAAGGGGCATTGATTTCCAATATATATAGTCCTTACCATACTTTCTGCACCTGCCAATGAGTGTCATGATTCTGAATTGTGCTGCAAGTCAAAATACCAGTTAGCTGATTCACGTATAGGTCTTTGCTAAAGATGAAGATGAAAGCACCAAGTTGTTTCAGGAATAATATAAATTTACAATCCTGTATCATTACTTTTGTCTTTGCCCACATGCACATAATATAATATGCAGTGAATCTTTATTTTTAATTAAGAACATCTCTTAACACCTTCTATGTGCTGGGCTAGCAGTGAGGGATTGAAGATATTCAGACTGGCAGCACTAAATCTGAAAGTTGATGGTCTCCCACTTGGAATCTTTAAGTAAATAGACTTTTATTGACAACATTAATAGAAAGGGAAAAATAATAATAATAAAAGTCTGCTCCTAAGGTGGTATTTTAAAAAATATTTTTCAGATTATATATTCTAAAGTTATCTTTATATCAGTGATTTTAACAATACTATAGAGTTTATCCATGACTAAGTGTTTAAAGATGTTTGCATTGTTTGTTAACCAATTTAGAATTTCATCCTAAGCCTTCTTAAAATAAACTAGGGAATATATAAATGATTTTAAACACTGACTCTTTGTGATATAGTTTCTTAAGGATAAAAAGATACATGAAATATTCTTATCGTCAAGGAGGTTAAAATGTAAAAAAAAAGGATTCACTGAGATCACAGTTTACGTGTTTCATATACTGTATTGACAAACACAGCTTAAGAATTATACTAATGCTTTTTTAAAGGTTTTTAAGTTAAAAAATAAAATAAAGGTTTAAAAAGTTACCTAGAAAATTATACTGATGAAATATTTTTCAGTAAACTAGTTATGAGTTGTATCAAAAAGCAAATTTTATATTTACATTGTGTAAAGGGCCACATTGAAGGTGGAGAATATGGCAAAGATAAAAATGGGTAAGGTCTGTACGTTTGGATTTCAGAGCTAGTGCTTTGTGTTCAAATTTCTTTTTTTTTCTGTCTCCCATTTTTCTTCCTCCGCCAAATCATAGATGGTATATCATGTAACTAATTTGTTCGTTTTTTCTCTTTAAAATATGAGCAGTCAGTGCCCTCTTTGGTAATTACAGGAGGAGATTATTCAAACAAGTTTTATTGTAGAAAACAATCTAAATTCTTTAAATAAAGTTTCATAAAGTCTAATTTATTATCATGATTAACCTCATCAATAACACCTAATGATATAACATTTTTAATGAAATAAGTTGAAATGCCTCCTTACATTTTCAGTTAGTTTTCATCTGAAGTGATCATGGGCTAATCTTTCAGATAATGAGTTAATGACAATGGAATTTTAGTGATGAAAAATACGCTGTCATTATACGTGGATTCTAGTTAGCAAACTTGTATCATCTCAATGGAATTTAAACACAATTCTCTGCAGGTTTATTAGTCTGACATCTAGGTCTTACTTATGGATTTTCTCCTCACGGTCCATTTGATCAGCTGGCAAAAATTAGATTTTAGGCTGTTCAGAGACTGAAAGGATCATATCAAGGATCCTGAAAAGGGGGAGAAAAATGAAATTAGGAAGAATTGCTCATTGCTATAATCTCTAATTTGAGCAAGAAATTCACATGATGATCAAAGGTGGCAATGAGCCACTGTGATAGATCAGGGCAGTGGTACCAGGGCTTCTCAGACTTTGCTTTTCCAATTCCCACTACCAGAGTCAGAGTGAGTCCAAAATGTGTGGCAGGTGATGGTGCAAGAGGGGCGTGCAGAGAGGGACAGTGGGAAGGCCCCAAGTGCGTGGGTTAATGTTTTGGAATTGCGTTTTAGGGCAGTCAAGCTAGAGGTACACATCGCTGACAGTAATAGTATTAATAATGCTAACTACTGTCTATGGCTCAATTACAGTGAAGGGGATATCTGGAAAGACCTCATGGAAGTGGCAGTGTGTAAGCTGAGAAATGAAAGGCAGCAACACTTGAATATTCAGAAATAGAGTAAGGACATTGAAGACAGAGTGAACAGAGCATCAAGGGAGCCAGTTGTGAAGCTATTCAAATTCCGCGTTGTGGAAACCATCTAAAACCACTTTTGGTAGCTGCAGTTGACCAATGTGGCAGGAATGTTCTCTTATTAAGAAAAAAAATGA
This sequence comes from Pan troglodytes, assembly GCF_028858775.2. NCBI lineage: Eukaryota > Metazoa > Chordata > Mammalia > Primates > Hominidae > Pan > Pan troglodytes. Next base: position 122,767,984 of record NC_072411.2, read on the forward strand.
TACAAATAAGCCTATTAAGGTACCTAAAATATTTATTCATACTTATTTGCCACTGTGGAACTCAATCTGTACATACAGTGATCACTGAATATCACAGAATCAAGAATAGTTGTTGGTAATTTTACTAAAATCTATGGACTGGAGAATGTCAGTACAAACAACAAAATCAGGGGTTGTCAAGATTCATGACCAGTGTTCAGCTGGGAAAAAGTACACTAAAAAATACACATAGAATCACTTATTGTTAATTGAAAGAAAGGAAAAAAAATCTTTCTTGATTTAGCAACACTGTCACAGTCTCACAGATTTTCTCTTTTTAGACCAAAGTAAATCCAGCTCTTAGAGGACATTTTCTGTCTGAGTCACACTGATAAAACTCACTGAATAAAGATGGAAAGGTGACACCAGAACAGTTTCTACCCCCTGGGGATGATCAAAATTGTAAAGAACAAAAAATCACGTTTTTTTTTTTTTTTTTTTTTTTAGCTGTCTAATCCCATTTTGAATCAAAATAAACCTGGCATGCTTGGCAAATGAATTTTTTTTTACACTGGAAACACATTTTCTCATAATGCAATGGCTTTTAATCACCCTTTCAGTCCTTAGATTTGAAATGTTTTTAAGCTTAGTTTTGGTTTGGATAATTTTTGCCCTTCTCAATTATTCATGGTGAGAAGAGTAGTCATCTGGTGATTAATACATATTTATCGAGCATGCTTTGTATGAGTAAAGCACTGAGTGAAGCTTCACTCAGTGCTTTAATAATAAAAGATTTCAGCAATTTATTTTACTTTTTAAATACTGTCCTAGCCTTCCAGGGCTGCAGAATCTGGGCTTTGGGAGGGTGGTAGCCCATGAATTATGTTGAAGGAAGCCTAGGTAAAAAGTGCTGTGAAACTAAGAGGTCAGGATTCACTGGTTCTAAGAGGGCTTCTTGGAGGAGGCCTATGTACTTGTTGAGGGTTTTATGTTCAAAGTAGCTTATTTGCATACTCACGTTGGCTTTCGCCTTGACTCTACTGATAGCTGGAGTTGTGGCTGCAGAATTCCCTATTCTAGAACCTCTGTGCTTTTCATTTTCTAGGTAGATGGGATCATTGCTTCTTTGTTCATCAGTACATCCTTAAAATATTTGCATTTGCTAACTAATTGCTAACTAATTTAACATAAAATGTTTACATTAAAACAAATACAATTCTATAACAGAATATAAGAGTCACATGGATTTTTCAAGATAAAATAAGACTTAATGGAGTTTTGCACTTATAGCAAGAAGCTGCTGGAGGAACACATTTACTTTTTTCTGTCATTTGGGGTATTCCAGGGAGATCTGGGGAGATTGCACTAGTGGTGACTGCAATAGGATTAAAAAGGGCCCTAATCCTCTCAACTAAGTACCACAAACCATTCTTTAGATTGATTATTTGTCTATATGTTTTACCTGTGAATGCAGAATTTTTTTCTTAAGCTTGAACAGCATTTCCTGGAACAGTTTTAAGTATGTTAAAAATATTTTATCTAATTCTCACAATGATTCTTCAAGTAGGTATTGTAACATTTACTTTAGAGGTGAGTTACCTGAACCTCAGGGACATCGACTTGCTTAGAGTTTTAGTCAATAAGTGGTAGATCTGAGCTTTGAATCCAATTTTTTTGGTTTTTTTTTCCATTCCACTTACTGCCTCCCACTGGATTTGTCTGAAATGGTTTGTCCACACAAAGGCTTTGCTTGAATGGTGGGTTTGCAGCAGAGTGATGTCATTGAGCTTGAATTGCATTTCCCAGAATTCTTTTCTCTGTAGAGTTCCTTGTTACTGTGGGCCACTGAAGATGTTTTGTGTGTGTGTGCTTTGGGGGCGGCGGGGAGGGGGGTGGATTTGGAAGGTGGAAGTGAAGGAGCAGCCATATTTCTTTTCTGTGAGGAGGTCACTGCTAGGCATGAGACCACACTGGAGCTCACACTGGAGCTCACACTTGTTTACCTGCTGGCTTCTCTTGTGGGTGTTGGGAGATGATTGGGTCCTCAGTGTCTGTAGATGGTGTTGGATTTTCTGCTTCTGCTCCTCCAGCTCCTAAGCCAAGTGTGTGATGAGGGGCACCAGTTTCTCCAGCAGGCATGGTTGGTTACATAATTTGTGGAGCCCAGCGTAAAATGAAAATGAGATCTCTTTTATTCAACAGTTATTTAAAATTTTAAGATAGAAATAGCAGAGCATTAAAATGAGCATGAGGTTCTTCTAAGCAAAGAACCCTCTATGGCTGCATGGGCCATAGCAGGAACCTCTGTCCTCAAGGTTTGAGCCTTGGAAATGATCAAAGACCAGTGTGAATTCCAGGTCAGTCTTGTGATTGATTCTAGCTTGCCCTTGCTTCCCCACCTCAAGCCTACCTTTCCAGCTAATTTCCTGTCCTGCAGGCTTCACTTAAACAAATAGCAGACTCACATCAGCAGAATCATTAGCTCCCACAATTGCATAGAGTCACATCTCTTGAGATAATTGAGAAAATAATTCTCAGTGCATTTTTGGGGGTTTTGTGGTTCAGATGAGGACCCAAGATGAGAAAGCCTGGAAAGAAGTAGAATTAAAGAGATAATCACAGAAGTGTCACTGTGATTACATTATGATCACTGCTGCAAAAGAAGGATTCAGGGTCCTCAAATGTAGTTCCTTTTTATACAAGTGTTGTTTCTGTATTGGACTCAGAAGTTGGTTTTTGGATGCATTTTGTGGGTAGAAGGCACAGGGGAAGATATCTCTATAGACTTCTAGCTAGGCAGAGTAGAAAATATAAATCAATAAATCATTGATTTTGAGTTTGGACTAAACTTTGAAGTCAATATTTCAAAGAATCTTGATTTCTTTTCTCTACCATCCTCCTGACATTCTGGAGTCCCTAACTTTCCTTGGGTAACTCTGGGAAGGAGGAGGTCTCTGTACCATCGAGCCATTCATTCTGTTATGGTATTATTTCAAGGATACCAATGGAGAATCTCTGTTTTCTCTAATCTCTTCATTGAGCTTTACTTTATTTTTTTAATAGTGGAAATAATATTTAAATTCATGATAAGAGCCAAGACATACAATGAGAAAATTCCTGAAGATGAAGAGTGTATACTGTCAGTTCCTTCTTTAAGAACATGGGGAGGCTGGAAGAGGCAGAACAGTATGCCCCATGTAGGCACAAAGACCACTGACAGAGTAGGGAGGCGGCTCTAGGACAGGGTTGGAAAACATTTTCCGTTAAGGGCCAGAGAGCAAATACTTCAGGCTTTGTGGAGGCATATGGTCTCTGTTATGACTGTTCGCCTCTAGTGTTGTAGCCAGAAAACTTCCATAGATGAGACGTAAAAGAACAAATGTGGCTGTATTCTAATAAAACTTTATTGATGGATGCTTGCATTTCATATAGTTTTCACATGTCATGAAATATTATTTCATTGACTTTTTTCAACCATTTGAAAATGTAAAAATCATTCTCAGCTCTCAGGCTAAACAAAAATAGACAGTAGACTGGAGTTTGTTGAGCTTTTCTTAGAGGCAAACATCCCTGATGGTAATTTTGCCTAAAATTGGCTTGGCCACAAGGTCAGTGTATTTATAGTGTGTTACCAGGCATTAGCACCATTGAGGGAATTCTTACAATGCAGAATCCTATACCTTAGAAATTAGTAAATTTTAGAAGTAGTCCCGATTAAGCATGTGTATAATAAAGTTATAAAACTATGTATGTAGTATTTAGGTAGTCTTTTCCCTGATTTCTCCCCTTTTGCTTGTGAGAAGAAAGAAAAGTTAAATGGCAGACATGGTCTTAATTGTAATTACTGAGACAAGACTACATATATAAACACATATGGACACATTTATACAACCATGTTTGCATAATATTCTAGATGCATGCAATATATACATATATATGAATATGCATATATATGTATATGAATATGCACACACACGTATGAATGTCTCACACTTTTATATATATGAAAATGTATAGATATGGATACATTTGTACATGCCCATGCACCAGTACATGCACAAAGTCTTGCTTGGCAGCTCTTTATTATAGTGATAAAAATGCTCAAATGCTCATTTGAGAATAATTGCTGATTCCATACCATGCACATGTTTTGACATAGAATGAAGTAGAAATTATCATATGACACTCTCACATCTGTTGAAGTTGGAGGTATGTGTGGAAGCAAACATGATTTCTTTCAGGTCTTAAGCCTCATTAATATGTGTTGTTGAAGTCCTTTATCACATCAAAGCAATATGATCTTTTAACGATGGTTGCTTTGAGTGAAAGGTTTAAAACATGGGTGCAAAGTAAAATTCATTAAAATATCTAAATGAACAAATTGGAATATTATTAATAAAAATATTAGTCTCTAATGGACTTTATAGTGATCTGATTAATTTGAAGTATTTTTCAGATGAAAGACAGAACCATTTAATCTCCCTCTTTGATGCTATTCTCTTATTTTAGCATACTTATTTATTCCTTTAATTTGTGTAGTTTAGCTTTCAACTTGACTTTCCCCATTCCATTTACAGAGATGTTCGCAAACACAAGAATAATTCCTGCTGGTAATGTTGCTCATTAGGAACATTTCCAGAAAGAGAGGTGAATAGTGCTGCAAATATCTCTTCATTTCCAGCCTGGCAAATAATCTGTCAAGACAACACCCCAGCCAATTGTTTAATTGTGTATCAGGTTTAGGTGACAGGACTTGGATATGATGTGACAAAAGGGCTTAGAAAGAGTTATCCATCTTCCTTCCCCTTAGAACAGCAGAGTCTTCAATAAAGACATCCGTTAAGTCTTTATTTCCTAAGGTATAGAGAATCAGACTTCTTACCTTTCAATTAGTAATGGATGAACTTCAAAAAGGTAAGGTTTTCATTCTCATTTTTGCTGTTGCTGGCAGGTCTTAGATACTTGGAGAGTTTAATGGATTCCATCCCCTCCTCTTCTCTGTTTCTTTTTGTTCATACACTTAGGATGACTCCTATTAGTTACAAGTTCTTTGGTTTCCTTTACTTATTTGCATGCATTTAACTATTTTTGAGATATTGACCAGGAGAGAAAGAATAGAAAATCTCTTTGCAGAAAAAGTTTTTTGTTCTTTTTTTTTAATGGCTACTTTTTAAAGCTGTTGAATGAGTTCATTTGAGATACAACTTCACCCAATTCACCCATCATCACTTGACAATAAATCTTTCCCAAGCTCAGTTTTCCTACAATTTTCCCCAAAAAGAAAAAAAAAAGAGAATATGCCCAAGATTAAAGAGGATCTTTCTGGATTAATCTTGTTTTTATTTCAAGGTTTAGTACATTTTTGGATTATATTCTTTTTCAGAGTTCCTAAACTGGTTTTGTTCAAAATGGAGATTGAAATTTCCAAATTATTTCTCTTATTACCAGCACACCTGGAGACCTGAACTGTGGCACTGGATGTAGCTACTGTAAATAACGTCTTGGAATCTCTCACCCATATGTATTTGCTCTTATCTGTATGTAAAATGAGACATAGCCTTATTTTCACTTTAACCTAAGTCTGACACTAATGACCTCTCTGATAGTAAATCAATTATCCATCCATCCACCCATTCGTCCACCCATCCCATCAATTTGTGTTATTAGGTACCTACTGTATGCCTAATGTTTGCTAGTTGCTGGAGAAATCATAGTGAGAAAAAAAAGAATCAGTCTCTGCCTCAGGGAACTTACAGTCTCGTGTGGAGTAAGGTACTATTTTTAAAAAATCATGCAAATAATTATGTATTTTCAGTGGAGGAAACATACATGATACCATGACCATGAAAAGTTTTAGTAAGGCACGTTGGACTAGTTAGGACAGGCAAGGAAGACTTCCCTGAGAAAATAATGACCAAGGTGAAGAATGGAAGAGGAAGGAAAGGAATATTAACCAGAAAAGGAATGGAAGAGTGGATATTAGACAGGCAGCAAATTTGTCCTCCCTCCCAAATTTCACATTAAAACAGAAGCACTTTAAATTTATATTGTGAATGACAAGGAATTTATACAATGTTATGGTCATGCAGTGTTTCTAATTTCTGCATTGTCTATAGCTTATAAACAGCTAATGAGAAAAGCTTTGTCATCTTAAGCAAGTGCCCCATCTTCTACAAATGATAATAAATACTTATAGATTATGATAATTATCTCATATCTTGGTTAACATCCCAACCAATAATAAAATAAAACAGAGAGAGTGACTGGGAACCCGCAGTAGATTAGCCACAATTCCAAAATCTAAACAGCTCTAACCACTTAAAAAATTGTAACTTAGTTCCTGATTGAAACTTTTTTGGTAAAACTTGACCTGTGCTAATGTGAGGATATTTATTACTTTTAAGATTCTCAATTGGAGTGTTTTCTTGTGAAGGGCATATGAGAGTGTTACGGAACTTTTAGAGGATTCCATTTCTTCCTCTTCTTTGTTTCCTTTTCTTCCTTTTTGTTCAATCCAATTTTCAAAATTCTGTATGCAAAAAAAAAAAAAAAAAAAAAAGAGGCTGTGTGGGGTGGCTCAGCCTGTAATCTCAGCACTTTGGAAGGCTGAGGTAGGCAATAACTTGAGGTCAGGAGTTTGACACCAGCCTGGGCAACGTGGATAAACCCCATCTCTACTAAAAGTACAAAAAAAGAGAAAAGAAAGAAAGAAAAAAAAATTAGCCAGGGATGGTGGTGCACACCTGTAGTCCCAGCTACTTGGGAGGCTGAGGCAGGAGACTCGCTTCAACCTGGGAGGCAGAGGTTGCAGTGAGCTGAGATTTGTGTCACTGCACTCTGGCCTAAGGCACAGAGCAAGACTCTGTCTCAAAAAACAAAACAAAACAAAACAAAACAAAATGCGTCTCCAGAATTTCAGATATGTACTCTTGTTCCCTGTGTCTTTTTAATATTTACTTTACTTTTTAACGAAAATTATGTGTGGTGTGTGTGTGCGCATGTCCACGTACATGTTCTTCAAATAGGGGTGGTAGAAAGAAAAGTTTTTGCTGAGAACCAGGAGTTTTTAAGGCAATGTGGAATGAAACATCTGAGGATTGGCTGCCTTGGAAAAAGCTTCATGAAACATTTGCAAGTAGACTTCTATTTCTACTCCCATCTATCAGTCTTTGACATGTGGATTATCTGTAGGAGAGATATTTGACTGTTTTTATTCTTAAACAATTAGGTAAAGACATTCCTAGATCAGATCATACATTATTTCTCACTGACTTCTGTCGTTCTGGCCATGAAAGAGTCAGCAGGTGACTTGTCTTTGTTGATGAGTAGGATTTGTACTTCTCCAGTGGCCAGGAGGAATGGGAAAGATGAAGGCTAGCAAGAAGGCTGGACAGTGAGTTTCAGGGAGGGGAAGGGTTGGCAGCCCAGATTTTCAAAACCTTGAGCTTCACTTCTTAGCAAAGTCCTCCCCTTGCTGGAGGTAGAGTGGACTCGGTATTGGGGTAAAGTTCTATTGGCTTGAGACTGCCTGATGTAGACAACTTCCTTGGAACAATTCTGATTTCACAGTCGGGACCCACATGACAGTATAAAACCCTATTCTCTAAGCATTATAAAGAATCATAGGGTTCATCAATCCAATGTCTCCTTTCTCACCATCGGGCATCCCTTTGCAAGTCTGAGGAAAGCCTTCTATTCTAAGAAAACTGTACATTCACCAGTATTTCACGCGCCTTTTTTTTTTTTTTTTTTTTTAAGATTTCACAGGGTTGGTGAGAGAGGTCCTTAGACAACAGAGTTAGAGCTGTTGATACAATCCACTGGTTATAGTCCATTTCACACTAAGTAAAACTGAGGCCCTTGGAAGCAACAATATATCTCCAAGAACACAAAATAAGTTTATTTTAGAGCTTGGCTTAAAATCCAAATCTAGCTACTTCCACCTCAATTTTTTTTTTTCCACAATGTCAGGAGTATATCTCCTTAGCAATTTTTTTTTTTTTTTTTTTTAGTTTTTAAGGAAAGAAAAGCTGTAACTTCTCTCAGCAGTTTTAAATCCTGGAAGGGCATTAGGCAGGAAAGTCTAGAGTAGTGAATTTCCCACTAAATTTCCCTCTTCCATTTTATCTTAATTTTCCAGTCTCCATTTTAGTTCCTTTAAAAATCTGTCTGGCCAATCTTTCTTCTCTCATGTCCAGGGCTTGTCAGGGATGTGACCACTTACCACCTGCTGACCCTTCACCATTTAGTATTTTGCAGCATTGACCTCCCTGCTGAGCCAGAAAGCCTGGACCAGATTGAGAAGAAATGCGTGTGAGTGGTTGTCCTTTGTTCTGCTCTTGGCTCCTCACTCTGACCATGTGTTCCAGGCAGGACTTCCAATTAGAATGCCTCAAAGAAAAGAGCAGATTGGAGATGCTATGTCCTCCTCCGCCGCCAGCAGGCCTGGGGGTGGCATAATATGCTGCCCAAAATCTTACTGGGAAAGACTTGCTTCCAAGGAAAGAAAATGCGGCGTTTCAGCCCACAGGTAGAGAATAGGAGAAATGGAAAGTATGGCAGATCTGGGCAGGGTTCTGCTGAGATTGATCAGTGTATTCATAGCCTTACAATGAAATGAATATGTCCTAAAGCTGAGTATAATCTTTTCTTATAATTGTTGCATATTTTATGTGCCGTGTCTCTATGTGAGCTGAAAGGAGCTTAAGCCTTATTTTACCTTTGGTATACTCTCTAGAGATACTATATATTTTATACATGTATCTTTAGGTCAGAATATAAGTGTCATAATACAGAGATTTGAGTTTTTGTTCACTGCTAAATTTCCAATGTCAGAATGGAACTTTAGCAGATAGTAAATACCAGGGTGATATTTAAAATATTTAACTACCAGTTCAACATGGGCAGCAAACATTCAGAAGGCTATAGACAATCTGTGTGCTGGCATGAATGTCAGTCCTAGTAAGCACTCAGTGAAATTTGGTTGAATGAGGTACTAGTTAATAAGAGGTACTATTCTCATATAGGTGATGAATATGTAATTTTGAATTGATTTTGGAGAGTTTACCCACTTAAAATAGGTATTGGGCAATTCACACACACATGCACATACTAAAATATGTGCATGAATATACTTACATGTATATAAAAAATGGTCAGCCTAACAAAGAAATAGAAATAAAAATAATATACCTTTGTGTTGTTGTTTCTTTGAACTTCAAAGGCTAATAATATTCCCTGAATTGGCATGGATATGGGGACTGAATAGCTATAAATCTGTTATTCTACTCAGCCACTATATCCTGGAAAACAGCTTTATTCACATTGACCTGTAAGGGAGTAAATTGATAAAATATTACTGAATAGCAATCATACTGCAATTTGGTAATATGTTTCCCAAATCTTAAGTATATGTTGAAGAGTATTTGGCTGAGGAATTATGGCTCTAAAATTTTATTCTAAAGAAATACTTAAAGTAATTCTATTAATGTACAAGATTATATATTAAATATATAGGGATACTGATTGCAGCATTGTTAATAATAATAAATAAATTGGGAGCTGCTTAAATGTCCAACAACAGGAGATTGGTAAAGTGCATTATATTGCAGCTACACAAGTTGATCCTGTGCAGCTCTGTTATATGTTCATGAGGCCCCTGAATTGATGGCAACTTGCACATTGTGGTCACACAAACAGATGCAGACTGATGTTTTTTCACCAAATTGCTGTAACAAAAATTATGCCTAAGAATATATTAAGTTCAGAATGTACTGAGTAGAAAAAGAAAAAAAAAGGAAAAAGCAGTATTTATAATCTTTTTATTTCTTGTTAAAAAAACACACACCTAGATGGAATGTTCGACACTTAAAAGAGATCAGATGGCACAAAATATAGTCATATAGTTTGGATGTGTGTCCCCACCCAAATCTCATGTTGAATTGTAATTCCTAGTATTGGAGATGGGGCCTGACTGGAGGTGATTCGATCCTGGAGGTAAATTTTTCATAAATGGTTTAGCACCATCCCTTGGTGCTGTCCTCATGATTGTGAGTACTTTATTGTGAGATTTGGCTGTTTAAAACTGTGTGGTACCTTGTTCTCTTGCTCCTGCTCAGGCTGTGTGACATGCCTGCTCCGTGTTTGCCTTCTGCAATGATTATAAGTTTCCTGAGGCCTCCCCAGAAGCCAAGAATATGCCAGCATTATGCTTCCTATACAGCCTGTGGAGCCGTGAGCCAATTCAACCTCTTTTCAAAATTACCCAGTCTCAGGTATTTCTTTATAGCAATGCAAGAACAGACTAACACTTATAGATATAAGCTACTTGGATAGATATATAGATATATAAAATAGATAGATATAGTACCTATAAAATAGTTACTATATAGTTATCTATGTACCACTATATAGATATAGAGGTAAGAAAAATCTGGAATAATACACTTCAATATGTTAATAGTGGTAATTTATTGGTAATTAGGGTAATAATATTTCTTTCTCTTTTATATCTTGGTTAATCCATATCTTCTAAGTCTTCTACAATTGCTATGTATTTTTTGTGAAGTTCAGAATAAATAATAATAAGTGGGAAAAAAGTAGCCCCAAGAGACATTTGTAAGAGCAAGTAGTCCTGCCCAAGTGAAGTGGCATGGGCTTTGGACCTGGACATATCCCAGTTTGATTTCTTGGCTTTTTCTGTGTGACCCTGGACAAATCAGTCAACCATCTAACTTCTTATTTATCCATTGAATAGGTGAGTAACTCCTGCCTTGCAGGATGGTCTTAAGGATTCTCGGTGATTTGTACAAAGGTCCTCACATGCTATCCAGCACAAGATAGACCTTTGGTCAATTGTTATTGATTATTACTGGTGTTGGGAGACTATCCCTTTTTAAATTTGAAAGATATCAACCTTTGGCTTTTCTCTTTAAGATCCATCTTCATGAGCCCAGATTGGAAACCTGCCTATTAGGGAACTCAGTATTGTCATGAGTGGTAACCACGCAATGGCATTTTGATAAAGGAGCCGTGTGTTAGTCCACTTTGTATGGATACCAAGGAACATCTGGGGCTGAGTCATTTATAAAGAAAAGAGGTTTATTTGGCTCATGGTTCTGCAGGCTGCACAGGAAACATGGCACCAGCACCTGCTTCTGGTGAGGGCTTAGGAAGCTGACAATCATGGTGGAAGGCAAAGGGGGAGCAGATGTGTCATATGGCAAGAGAAGGGAGGAGGTGCCAGGCTCTTTCAAACAATCAGCTCTCTTATGAGTGAAATACTGCAAGGACTCACCAATTACCACAAGGAGGGCACAAAGCTATTCATGAGGGATCCACCTCTATGACCCAAACACCTCCCACTAGCCCCCACCTTCCAAGTAGGGGGTCACGTTTCAACATGAGATTTGGCGAGGGGTACAAACATCCAAACTATGAAGCCCTGTATAATAAAAAGAAGCTCAGTCTAGGAATAGTTTAAAAATGGGTTTAGGATTTTGAATTGCCATCCTTAGGTTAGGGGTATAGTACATATCTGCTCAAGTAGAGTACATTGTATCTTGAGGGTAACATCCCCTCCTTGACACACATATATATACATGCATATTATAGAGCACAGATCAATGGTTTTGTAAACCAAGAGGTGCTTTGTGCACTGAGCTTTTTCTTTAAAACTAAAATAAGGCTGCCATGGTGGCTCATGCCTGTAATCCCAGCACTTCGGGAGGCGGAGGTGGGCAGATCACTTGAGGTCAGGAGTTTGAGAACAGCCTGGCCAACATGGTAAAACCCTATCTCTACTAAAAACACAAAAATTGGCTGGTCATGATGGCACACGCCTGTAATCCCAGCCACTTAGGAGGCTGAGGCACTAGAATCACCTAAACCCAGGAGGTGGAGGTTGCAGTGACCCAAAATTGCACCACTGGACTCCAGCCTGGGTGACAGAATGAGACTCTGTTTAACTAACTAACTAACTAAATAAATAAATAAAATAATTGGCAAATGCACAGATATAAACATGGACCCACAAACACAAACATACATGCATACACATGTACATACCTACCTCTCTATTGCCATCACTAGAAGAACTGAGTGATACTGGAGTTTTTGTCCTCATCTTCTCTTCTTCCCATCCTTTGCCACATTTCTTTGCCCCCTGGGAATCAAAGTGACACTCCAAGGATATTTTCAGGGGACTAAGTGCACAATTCAGTGAGTAGAACAGATCTCTGAGAGTTGTCTTGTGGATATGAACTGAAGTTATTCTAAATAAAGGTGCTGTTTGAGGGTGGCAGGGAAGAAGGAGGGCCCTCAGTCATCCTCAGTTTCCTACTTGTTCGCATGTGGCCAGTTCCACCCCTGTCAGACCAGGCTGTTTCTAGTTTGCAACTACAAAACAGAGTTGGTGTCAGTGCAAAATCCTCAGCCATTACCTTTTTTCACTTACAGCTGGTTTAACTCACCAATATAATTAAAATATGAAAGAACAAACAGCTCTTTAAATTTAAAAAAGAAATTGCTATGATATAAGCAAGAATATTATGTAGATTGTAGCAACTAATCACAATTAATACATCTTTATAAAGTTGAATCTGTAAAGATATGTTAACACCAAAGGTGGGGCTGTGAATTTTTTAGGCACAGTCAATTTAATTCTGTACTGGAACTTAATACCCCAACAAACAACTGCTTTTAATCTATCTTTATGGCATTATTATTAAAAGATAAGTATCATTTAAGGAAATGACTCTATCACTGTTTAGCTGTTCCCATAAAAAGCTTTCCTCTTTTACAACTTGTAATTTGGCTTCTGGAAAAACAGCAATACTGCAGGACAGGTAAGAATGAAATTCTTAGGATTTAAAATACTTTTTTGGTGTGGGGGGCTGTTGTAATTGAGTTAGGATTCAAATTTTTTTATATATGCATGAACTAATATGGGGAAATACGGTAGGAGTCCAGAAAACACAATTAAATACCTTTTTCTTACCAAATTTGTGTGTAAGCAGGCCTGAGTCTCCTCAATATTGGTAAGGAGTTAAAGGTTCTATTTAATGAATAAATGTATTCATCTAAACCCTGTCTTTATTCCTGGTGTCACTGACTTTACCACAAGATCCCAACATGTGTTCCATTCCCAGGTGGTCTAGTTCTATGCTAATTAAGATAACTCCCTATGGCAAGCTATTCCTTACACCCAGGGAAATTTCCTTAGGAGGGAGGAGCATGTAATAGGGAATCTGAGGCCTGTATGCAAGGCTCAACTATACCATTCATCAGCTATGGAACCACTGGTAAATAAACTACACTTTCTTTATCTGAATGTCTCATCTTAATATACATAGAAATATAATCCCCCATCTTGGCATACACAACATAGGTGTATTATAGTATTCTGTGAAGCATAATGTAGATGACATACCAAAACTGCAGAGCATTATATAATGTAAGCTCTGATTACAATTTGGTAAAGATTGGCCATTTGCACGGATGACATGTGAACTTGACTAGTGATGTAGCCAATCAAATTAATGTAGATAGACAGTCATCTAAGCAAGTCCTCAAAGAATAGCCCAGAGTTGGATAATTAGGGGTACCCCTGGATGAAAAATATTTTACCTTTCCAGGTCTCAGTTTTCTAAGTGAGTAAAAGAAATAATTGCATGTAAAGACTTAAAGACTTAACCAGCACTGAGTTTCAGAAGATAAAAACTATTTTCAAAAACAGTTATTGCCTATGTTGTTTTAAAGTAAGATATTTTTCACAGCTCTAATGTCATTTGATCTTTTTTGTAATAGAAAGGGAAGCTACCACTGAGATCTGCTATGTTGGCATCACAGTGTCCAAAAGTATTCAATAACAGATAAATAGAAAATGAAAATAAAAAGATCAGAGTATCCCCTGGGAATCTGGCAAACAGCATGGTGCCCAGCCATTTCAATCACAGGCCAGTCTAGAGGTTCAGATGCAATAGGTTTCACTTAACTCACTGGGAGACTTGCACCTACTCCAGTTTCCCAAACTAGGTCCCCCTGATATTCAGGGTTTCATGTCTAACACAGAATTGGCAAGCCAGCTTTACCAACAGTCTCTGGGGTATAACTGGACTTCCAGTTCCTCAAATAATTTTATGTTACAAAATGGCCCCACTGGGTGACCATAGAATTTTCACATTGCTACTACATGATGAAGCAGGGCAGCTGTAATCAGATTTGAAAAATATGTCAAATGAATGAGTCTGATGGAAACTCTGCAAATTGTCCACATGGACCCCCTGGTAAAGTGGGATGATTAAATGAATGACTAAACCATTTGATGAAATGAGGAGCTGGATAGTGTAGCAAACATTTATTGAGCACTTACTATACTTCAGGCACTATCTTGTATTTCACAAGCATCATTTGACTTACCCTCTGAACATCTATTTAAGGAAGGTGCTGTTAGCCCAATTCTCACCAACAAAGGAAAGAATTGAGGCATGGAGAGGTTAAGTAACTTGCCCAAAGCCACACCTACCCAGGAAGCTTCCTCCAGAGTGAATGAAGAGGCAGAATAGCAGCTAATTGCAGACGAGACCCAAAGCGCAAGTTTAACTCTGTTCAGCATTATGAGTGCTGAGCTGTACACAGCCTTTTCAACCAGACATGCACACCTCTGTGAACTGTAACACATTTAATATCATTAAATTAATTTCATTAAATCCCTGCACAGAGGACACCTCATGCCTCCAAAGCAGGTGTTCAATGTTCTAGGTTTCAGGTGGCAAGTATAATTTGTTTTCTATTCCACTAGAAAGAAACAAGAATGACCATTTCACATTAACTTCACACTGAGCAGAGATTATCTAAAGGATGATCGATTCTTTTAGTTTCATGCTCTTTGGTACCATTTAAAATTTTAGTGTAGACTGAACAAAAATTGATTATAACACTTTGATAGTTCCACCAATCTGTGTGTGTGTGTGAGAGAGGGAGAGGAATGTGTGAATGCAAGCATGTGCCCATGAATCATGAGGTTATTTAAGGAGAGAGTATGCTTGAAAAAAAAAAAAAAGCAAAGACTAAATAGAATAAATAGATTTCTAAGAATGTTTCTGAAGTTTTCCAGTTATATTCAGATTGCTATTTATTACAGAAAACTGGGGCAGTCTTGCCTTATTTTCAGCACTTCTACGCAGAGTAGAGAATGACTGGTGCTAGAGCTGAATCGTAGCAGTGATTTTGTGTCATGGAAAATGATGTCAATACAGTTTGAAGTAGATATGTTTGAATGGGATCTAATCCTTTGGGCAACAACAGTTGAGATATCGCCTAAGTGAAAAGTTGAACAAGTTCAATACGGGACTTATTTTAGCTCTCTAAACTATTGTTTCAAGCTTTACCTAACACAAAAGCTTTATGAGAAGTTTCTTTAAGTCTCTGCATTAGAATCTATTGTCACCTTGGTAGGAATTAGAATCTGAATGTAGAGCTGAAAAGAACCTTAATGAAAGCTGTGTAGTGTTGATATTGTTGGGTGTATTCCTATGGGCGGAAACTGTACATCATTTCAGAAGGCAGATTCCCATTCTCATGGGGCTGCCAGTGCACAACTCTAGGGGGACGCCACTCACATAGAATGCATGTCCTTCAGCTATTCAATGTGTCAGCTCGGGCACGGTAGGGAGGGGGAGATTTTAAAAAGTGGGTTGTAGCAAAGTGAAAAGGTAATCTTGGTGACAGTTGAAATTAAAATGCAAGTTATAGAATTCTATCTATGAAATTGTGGCCAATATGTAAAAATTAAGTGTCTGTTTTTTCAACAACTAGAAAATGCCCTACAAAGAAAATATTGATTTGGTTAAATGACAGGTTTATGGACAGTTTTGCCTTAAATTTATCTTTTTAATATTGCTATTTAAGTAAAATAATATTATTTTAAACAGCCATAGCCTCCAAGTTGCTGTGCACACTTATTTAGAGGAAAGGCATGCTTGAGGTTTTCTACTTGAGGAAAATCAGGCAGTCAAGCTCCATCATTTGACAACGGGAGAAATGAGGTCTAAACTGCTGAGGCCATTTGGTTAGGGACACACAAGCAGTGACCAAGTGGGATCTCAGCTCAGAGATTTCTACCCCTATAACAAGGTGACTTCCTACCATCTCTCACCCTTGGGAATTTTTCTCCTTCCTTACTAATCATTCATATTCTGATAACTTCTGCAGTAGGCTGAATAATGGCAATCCAAATATATCAGGTCCTAATTTCTGGAGCCTATAATTTTATCTTATTTGTAAGAAGAGTCTTTGCAGGTGTAATTAAATTAAGAATATTGAGATGAAGGGATTATCCTATATTATCTGGGTGGGACCTAAATGTTATCACAAGTGTCTTTGTGATACTTGTGGGAAGAGATTCAATACAACACAGAAGAAGAGATACAAAGATGGAGACAGAGACTGCAGGGATGTGGCCACAAGCCAAAAACACCAAGGAAAAGTGGTAATCACCAGAAGCTGAAAGAGGCTTGCTTCCCTGCAGCCTCTGGGGGGAGCGGAGCTCCATCAACACCTTAATTCCTGGCTTCCAGGTTCTAGCACTATGAGAATAAATGTCTGTTGTTTTAAGCCAGTTTGGAATAATTTATAATGGCAGCCATAGGAAACTAATACAACTTCCAACTTTATTTCTCTAATGCTGACCTCTCTTCTGAATTGAGATTCAAATTTCTATCTTGTGGGTGACTCAATTGCAATTCCCAAATCCCCACTAGCTGCCTTCTCCCCTCCCCTCAATATGCTTCCTAGTTCAGGTAATCACTCACCAATTCTTAATCACACTGGGTTTTACCTCTTTTCTCTTATTCTCCACATCTGATTCTTCACATTTGGTATCCTGAAAACATTGTGTGGGTCATCACCCACTGCCCACTCCCAGCACTGCTAATCTGAGCTAGGTCCTTATCACTTACGTCTCATCTTAGCTTTTCGCATACTTTGTACTCCCATTCTCTAATTTGCTCTCTATGATACCAACAGAATCACCTTTCTAAAAATGGCAAAGATGGTAGATATCCCTATATTTGAAAATTCCTGTAGAATTAAGTCCAATATTAGAGCGTTGCTAAGACAGCAAGAAAGTGCAAGCTCTGGAGATGTGACCACCTGGGTTCCACTCCTCTGGACTCTGCCACTTACTAGCTTGGGGAGTTTAGGCAGGTTGCTTATCTGTATTTCATTCCTCTCTCTATAAATTGAGGATAACGTTAGTGCCTCCCTTATAAAGGGGCCATCAAGAATAAATAAACGGATATCTGTAAAGCCCTCAGAAGAGTATCTTGATCAACAATGAAATAGCAGAAAAAGTATGGTTTGTCAATAATAGCAATTATAATATCTAAAATAAATATTGGCTGTGTTTAATATGTCTCACTCTGTCACTCAGGCTGAAGTGCGGTGGCCCAGTCATAGCTTACTGCAAACTTGAAATCCTGGGCTCAAGCAATACTCCTACTTCAACCTCCTGGGTAGCTGGGACTACTCATGCCACCATGCCCAGGTAATTAATTATTATTATTATTATTATTATTATTGTTATTATTATTGTAGAGACAGGGTTTTGCTGTGTTGCCCAGGCTGGTCTCCAACTTCTGGCGTTAAGTCACCCCCTACCTCAACCTCCCAAACTGCTGGGATTGCAAGTATGAGTCATTGCACCCAGCACCTTTGGAGTTTTTACATTCCAGTCATGTTTACTGTTACAATCTCATGTTATGCCAACTTGTCTGTATTTGTCAGTTTTTTTTCCAAAGAAATGGGACCAATGGGAAATACATATATTACAGGTTGAGCATCCCTATTCCAAAAGTCTGAATCTGAAGTGCTTCCAACTCTGAAACTTTTTGAGGAACAATATGACACCACAAGTGGCAAGTTCCGCACCTGATCTCATGTGATGGGTCACAGTCAAAATGCAATCAAAAATTTGTTTCATGCACAAAATTATTTATTAAAATATTAAAATAGAAAATGACCTCCAGGTTATGTGTATAAAGTGTATATACATAAATAAATTTCATGTTGAGACTTGGTTGCCATTCCCACGATATCTCATTATGTATATGCAAATACTTAAAAAAAAAAACAACAACCCAAATCCCAAATCTGAAACACTTCTGGTCCCACGCACTTCAGGTGAAGGATACTCAACCTGCATAAGGAATTGCTCATCTAATTACCGAAACTGAAAAGTGCCAAAACCTGCAGTTAGCAAGCTGGAGACCCCATAAAGCAGATAGCATAGCTCCAGTTTGAAGGCTGGCAGACTAGACACCCAAAAGAATCCATATTTCAGTTTGAGTCTGACAGCAGAAAACAACCAGTGTCCCAGATTGAAGAGACTTGGGCAGATGGAGTTCCTTTTACTCAAGGGAGGGTCAGCCTTTTTGTTCTATTCAGGCCTTCGACTAATTGAATGAGGCCCACCAACCTTAGGGGGAGTAATCTGCTTCACCTAGTCTACTAATTCAGATGCTAATCTCATTCAAAACACTCTCGTAGAAGCCCCTAGAATAATGTTTTACCAAGTATCTGGGCGCTCTGTGGACCAGTCAAGTACACACATAAAATCAACCATCACACCTTCCTAACCACACTCTGTGCCAGCTCAGCAGACTCTTGGCAATTTCCTCAACAGAGCTGGCCCTCTTGTGTCTTCTTGCCTTGGCTCATATTGAATTTCTTTCTTTTTTTTTAAGATTATTTCATTCTTCATTCACATTGTTCCTCTGCTGTGTCCTGGAAAAGCCCTATTTATTCTTCACAACTGAGTTCAAACCTTACCATCTTCTCTACTTGTGAACTCAATTCTTTCTCCTTCCATAATGACATTAGACTATTCCTATCTCTGTTTCCCAAAAGCATTTAATGCATGGAATGGATCACATTGTTTTAAAATTAGATATGCAGCCGTCTATTAAAGTCAGACATTATAGAGGACAGAAACATAGCTTTACATTTTGTTTCTTAGTATTCCTAGTGCCTGACCCAGTGCCTGGTATATCCTAGATGCACAATACATATATGTTGAACTAATCCGTGGCCCTTTGTGAAAACAGAAAAGATGAGCCTTTCTAGTGAGCAAATTGAAGTTCCAGTCAACTGCAGATTTGCCATTCCCTAAGTGAAGTTTTTCCCAGAAGGCATTCTGCCACTCATTCCCTGCAGAGGGAATTTGGGGACGACCAGCAGGAGTACCCTGGCTGAGCTGAATTACTGTGATGGTGCCTAGGGAGAGAGGCAATCTTTGAGGCACCCAGGCGGTAACCTTTATTTAATTGGCAAGATGGAAATCAATGACACATATGGCATTAACAATTTTAGATTCTGGATTAGTTTGCAGTGATATCTGTTGATTAAAAAAATAGATTCAAATAATCTTCAAACCATTTTCGTGTCCAGGAAAAATCCCAAGGCATTTGTTACATTTCTTAATAAGAAATCAGATATTTAAACTTGCATAAAGAACAAAAACAAAAATCCAGCAATTACATAAAAAGTTATCTAAAAAGATATATATGTTAAATAAAACATATAGGTTGTAAAAATATGACTCCCCTGCCTTTGTTTTTCTTGCCCAAGAAATATGTCTATTACCCTTTATTTTTTATTTTAAATTTTAAAAAATATTGAAGATAAACAATATTGGTGCATATCAATCAAGTTGCTGAAAAACACTCCTCCAAACCAAAATGAAATAGCTATTTGTCTTAGTAATTAACTACATCATTTGAGGTTTGCTGCAGGAAACAGAAACTGCCTTAGGTATTTTAAACAGAAAGGAATTTAATGCAGGAAATTAAGAGCTTAGAAAATTACTGGGAAGGCTGGAGGCGTGGATGTCAGGGGACACTGAGGAGACAGCTCAGTGGCCAAACACCACTACTGCATTGCTTGTGCTGCATCTGCCACCACTAACCCTTGACACCCAGAAGCTGCTGACTCAACATGGGAATGTGTCCCTTATCACTCACATCTCCATGACCTCACTTAACAGAAGAAACAGCAGTAGTAGCACAGTCTTGTTGAAGAGTCAATATGACATACACTTTGGGAGACCAATCTACAGCATTTGTGTACTTTGTTATATAAACTTAGAAGAGAAACTTACAGATCTAGTCCAAATCCTGTATGAGAATGTTTTAGAAACTGATACTCTGTGTTCTCAAAAGAACTTTTTAGTTTGTAAAATAACTAAGCTAACACAAAAGATCAGTTTGTCAAGTCAGACTTTCACAAGTCAAGAATCTTCCCCAGTTTCCAGCTTTATTAATAATCCCAAAAAGATATAAGCACTCAAAAGGTGCATGTAAAGCACAGGACAGGTCTGGAACTTTGATGGAGGCTCCCTGTGACTTTCTACACACACACACACACACACACAAACACACACACACACCATGATCAGATGAAGTCTCTAATGGAAGTATGCAGGTGGCCTCACATAGCAGAAAACATTTTGGTTATAAAATATCTCCATTTTATACCCCAGAGGGTCACCTAATTTATGTGACATTTTCAAGGAAATTCATAAGTCCTGGGTTTGTTTACCTTAACCCTAAACCAGGTTTATCCTACTAAGATGATATTATGCAATCAATACAAACTCCCTTCCTGAGCAATATCAGTAGTATATTTACCAAGAGGTTCAGCTTGTTTGTAAGGAAATAAGACCAGGTTTAAACCATCTTTGCAAAATTGTGACTGTAAGAAATATGACACATTGCTTGACATATGACAAGCAAGTTGACCCCATCTTGCTTCTGATCTCCAAGCTGTCCTTGGTCATTCCTGGGTGTAGGCCAATCTAACTTTGGGAAGAATTTAGTTTATGGTTTAAACTTAAAACAAAGATGGTAACAGCCCCTCCCAAAACTAAAGCTCCCTTTGTAAAACTAACAAAAGGCTTCAAGGTTAAAATTACGAGAGGGGGCTGAATTCTGATAAGCATGGTTTGTATAATCCCTTACTGCTGAGGGGTCATGTGGCCAGAGGTTGCATGATTTATGACTTCCCCCAGTTGCTCCTATAGATAACATCACTATTGTAGAACCTAAGAATGGTTTTCAAGATATCTTTCAGACTGACCCCACCTGGACTCATGACTTGTGACTCAACTGATCTGTGGCCCCACCCAGAGGTGGACTCAGTGCCTGAAGACCATTTTCCACACCCCTGTGAGTTCATCCCCAACCAATCAGCAGCACTCATTCCCTAGCCCCCTACCCACCAAACTGTCCACAAAACCCCTAACCTCTGAAACTTCAGAGAGACTGATTTGAGTTATAACTCCAGTTCTCTTGCATGGGCCAGTGGGCCAGACTCATATCAATTAAACTATTTCTCTAATGCAATGCCATGGTCTCACTGGATTGATTTTTGTCTGTGCAGCAAGCAGGAAGAGTCTGTTGGGTGACTGCAAGGTTACCAACATTTTTTTCCCCCTGGGGAAGGACCCTTTAGGAATGAAAAGAGAAAGAGGTCACAGACCCACTATTTTAAGTCCTTCCTCCCCAGTATGAAACCTACAGAAAAGCTGGAAGAATAATAAAATAAACTCACCTAGATCCACTATTGAGAATATCTTACATCATCTCCTCTCTCTGTAATATGTGTATATATTTATATATCTCAGATTAGATTCCCCTAAAACAGATCCTGAGATGAGGATTTGGGTGAAAGTGATTTGTTAAAAATATGATCATAGAGGAAAAAGGAAAGAAAATTGTTAGGAGCAGGAGGAAGTTAAATAAGGGTGTGATTTCAGGTGAGTTGAGACTTGCCCTAATCCTGTGTAGATTTCTGATACCACAATGGCAGAATGCTAGAAGAAAAAGCACAGAGGTGGTGAATAGACACACAGAAATAGTAAAATGAATCTAAGAGGATATAAGCAGAGTATCAACAATGTCAAAAAAAAGTTTATGTGTGTGTGTGTTTGTGTTGACATATACTGCACATATACCTTTATATTTTGGTGAACCATTTGAAAGAAAGCTGTAGGCATCCTTGACACTTTACCACTAAATACTTCTGCTTTTACTGCATCTCCTAAATAACCTGCATAACCATGATACCATGATCACATTCAAGAAATTTAACATTATTATCTCATATTAATCTAATATATAAAGTCCATATTCAAATTATCCCAGTAATGCTTTTTTGAACTTTTTTTCGGATCCAAGATCTAATAAAAGATTGCACATTTCATTAAGTTGTCATATCTCTTTAGACCACTCTAACCTGCATTAGATTTGTTCTGTCAACGTTTTGTCTTTTATGAAATTAATAGTTTTGCAAAGTCCAGGCAAGTTGTTTTTTAGAAGGTTCCACAGTTTATATTTGTCTGATTGTTTGCTCACAATCAATGCAGGTTAAATAATTTTGGAACAGTACAAATAGGTGATATTTTGTTCTTATCAGTGTATCATATCAGGAGATATATAATGCCAGTCACTCCAAAGTTGGTGGTATTGAATTTTGTCAGATGGTTGAGATGTCTACCAGATTATGACACTTTCAAAGTATGATATAACTCAAGCTATTTTAGAATTTCTTCTCCATACCACAATTCTTTCCCACCTCTCTTACTGACAATGCCTTCATCAATTTCTAATTCTCCAGGTACATAGTTTTGAAGTCATCAAAAATAAGCAAAAACCAAAACCCCTTTAATCTAAGCCTACACACTCATAATCTGTTCTCTTGCTAATCCTAAGTTTCGCTTTTGTATTATTTTTAGTGATATTCTTTTCTCTCAGTTATACAACCACAATACTAGTTTATTCCTTAAAGTTTTAGTCTATTAACTCCTGAAAAAATGTATAGGCCACACTCTTATCTTCCATCACCACACCACCTTCTACCTTTTTTGGTTCCATTCTATATGTATTCAATAATAAAGTTAATGTTTCCAAAAGATATTTAGCTACTAATGTGGTAGCTGTAAGAACCTGATAGGTCATATTCTTTGTATTAAATGTAGTTGATACGAAAATTATCTTTCAAGTAAAACTAAACTTTAATTGTGAGATTTCATGCTATTCATCAGTTTCACCTACTATATCTGTGTTAGGGTTCTCTAGAGGGGCAGAACTAATAGGATATGTAATATATATGTGTGTGTGTATACATATAATATGTGTGTATTATATATTATATATAATATATAAATATATAAATATATATTATATATAAATATATATAATATATAATATATAAATATATAAATATATATTATATATAAATATATATAATATATAAATATATAAATATATATTATATATATAATATATATAATATATAAATATATATAATATATATTATATATAAATATATAAATATATATTATATATATAATATATATAATATATAAATATATATAATATATATTATATATAAATATATATAATATATAAATATATAAATATATATTATATATAAATATATATAATATATAAATATATAAGTATATATTATATATAAATATATATAATATACAAATATATAAATATATATTATATATAAATATATATAATATACAAATATATAAATATATATTATATATAAATATATATAATATACAAATATATAAATATATATAATATACAAATATATAAATATATATTATATATAAATATATATAATATATACATATATTTATATATGTATATATAATATATATATACTATATATGTTATATATATAGTATATATATATAATATATATATAAAGCGGAGTTTATTAAGTATAAACTTACACAATCACAAGGTCCCAAAATAGGCTGTCTGCAAGCTGAGAAGGAAGGAGAGCCAATCTGAGTCCAAAAACTGAAGAACTTGGACCAATGTTCAAGGGCAGGAAGCATCCAGCATGGGAGAAAGATGTAGGCTGGGAGGCTAGTCTAGTCTCGCCCTTTCACATTTTTCTGCCTGTTTTATATTCGCTGGAAGCTGATTAGATGGTGCCCATCAGATTAAGGATGGGTCTGCCTTTCCCAGCCCACTGACTTGAATGTTAATCTCCTTTGGCAACACCCTCACAGACACACTGTGGATTAATACTTTTTATCCTTCAATCCAGTCAGTTTGACACTCAGTATTAAGCATCACAAATTTACCCCTTGTCAATTTGAACCCATACATACCTCCTGAGGTCATATATAATCTTTAAATACAGACAATAAAAAGATCATAATTATACCTAACATAATACAACTGTCCTTCGTCCAACCAAAAATGCACCAATCCCCAACCCAAAATACGATTACACAAAATTAACAATACTTAAATGCTGATATGAAGTCAATAAATCTTATGTCACATGATAAAGGACAAAGAAAGAAAATAAAGATATTTTCTTAGTACAAGTGTATAAATGCACAAACATATTTTTAACAAAAGAAGGAGGAAATACTCATGATAGTCACAGTCTTTGTTTCTGCAGCTGGTCACATGGTCGTAGCTGGTATTGATGACTACCTGCTTCTACTACACATTCTGTATTCCCTTTGCCTTCAGGAAGCACCTCAGCAGGTCGTGGGTTTTTTTCCTGGTGGGGTGACCCAAGCCTTCGTTCCTGAAGGATCTGGGTCATTTGTACTCCTGCCTAGACTGGGTTGTTGTAGTTTTCCATTGACCTTAATCACAAGGCACGGTAATACTAAGAGAGCCCTAATGGATCTTCTGTGTTCCATACACACTCTTCCTTACCTCCATTATGGAGTAGAAGACTGATTTCATCTTGATAGTCTGGGTCAGTCACCCCAGCCAACACTGTGACTCCCTTCTTAGCCTGTTGACTTAAAGGTAGGAGGAGCCCAAAGTGTCCACGTGGCAGTCTTAACTTCCAGTTTACTGGAATTGTTGTTTTTGTGTTTCCTTGTGGCAGTGTTCCTCCCTCTGGAACTAAAACCACTAGGCCAGTAGAATGTAACGTCAGAGGAAGCAAAAATTTTCCTAGTGGATCACTAGGGGTGATGGTGAGTGGTGCCACTGGTCATTTGTACTCCTACCTAGATTGGGCTGTTGTAGTTTTCCATTGACCTTCATCACAAGGCATGGTAATACTAAGAGATGCCATAATGGATCTTCTGTATTCCATGCATACTTTTCCTTATCTCCATTATGGAGTAGTAGACTAGTTTCATCTTGATAGTCTGTGTCAGTCACCCCGGCAACACTGTAACTCCCTTCTTAGCCTGTTGACTTAAAGGTAGGAGGAGCCCAAAGTGTTCAGGTGGCAATCTTAACTTCCATTTTACTGGAATCATTGTTGTGTTTCCTTGTGGCAGTGTTCCCCCCTCTGGAACTAAGACCTCTAGGCCAGTAGAACATAATGTCAGAGGAGGCAAAAATTTTCCTAGTAGATCACTAGGGGTGATGGTGAGTGGTGCCACTTCCACCCTTTGATTCCTGGACCTGTGAATCCTGGCTATGGGAGAAACATATGGATGCCGATTCAGAGCATACACAGCCTTCTGGAGAACCTTGCCCCAGCCCTGCAAAGTATTATCACCTACTTGGCGTTGTAATTGTGACTTCAAAAGACCCTTCCACATGCTTCAGGATGATGGGGAACATGGTAAGACCAGTGAATTCCATGAGCACAAGCCTATGGCTGCACTTCTTTAGCTGTAAAGCAAGTGCCTTGGTCAGAGGCAATGCTGCGTGGAATACCATGACTCACAGAAGGCAGTCTTGGTAGAAGCACTGTGTGCAGGATAGGCAAACCCATATCCAGCATAAGTGTCTATTCCAGTGAGGACAAACCTCTGCCTTTTCCATGATGGAAGAGGTCCAATATAATCAACCGGCCACCAGGTAGCTGGCTGATCACTCTGACGAATGGTGCCATATTGAGGGGAGGGCTCAGTGTTGGTCTCTTCTGCTGGCAAATTGGGCACTCGGCAATCGCCATACCCAGGTCAGCCTTGATGAGTAAAAGTCCATGTTGCTGGGCCCATGTGTAACTTCCTTCCCTGCCACCATGGCCACTTTGTTCATGGGCCCATTGTGTGATGACAGGGGTGGCTGGGGAAAGAGGCTGAGTAGTGTCCACAGAATGGGTCATCCTATCAATAACTTCAGTTTTTGACCATTCAGAAAGGTCCACCCATGTATCTCCTCCTCAGATATCTTTGTCCCCAATTTTCCAATTATGCTTCTTCCAAGTCCCTGACCATCCAGCCAAACCATCGGCTACAGCCCATGAATCTGTAAATAATTGCACATCTGGCCATTTCTCTTTCCATGCAAAGTGCACAACCAGGTGCACTGCTTGAAATTCTGCCCACTGGGAAGATTTCCCTTCAATGCTGTCCTTCAGGGATGCCGTAGAAAGGGGGTGTAGTGCTACATCTGTCCATTTTCAGGTGGTGCCTGCATATTGCGCAGAACCATCTATGAAACAGGCCTTAGTCTTCTCTTCCTCTGTAAACTGATCATAGGGAACTCTCCATGAGGGCATCAGTGCAGGCTGGGGGAGAGAAGGCAGATGGCAGGAGTAGAGACTATGGGCATGCCACTTTCTCATGTAACTTACTTGTGCCTTCAGGACCTGCTAGAGCCCGACCACGTATATACTACGTTCATTTGATGATGGAATGGTGCTGTGCATGACCCACTTTATGGCTAGATAGGTCAGAAAGCACCCAGTTCATGATTGGCAGTTCAGGTCACATGGTGGCTTGATGACCCATAGTCAAATGTTCAGTTTCCACCAAAGCCCAGTAACGGGCCAAGAGCTGTCTCTGAAGAGGAAAATAGTTATCTGCAGAAGATGGCAGGGCCTTGCTCCAAAATCCTAGAATCCTTTTCTGTGATTCACCTATGGGGTCCTGCCAAAGGCTCCAAGCAGCATCTGTATCTGCCAATGACACCTCAAGCACCATTGGATCTGCTGAGTCTTATGGCCCAAGTGGCAGAGCAGCTTGCACAGCAGCCTGGACCTGTTGCAGAGCCTTCTTCTGTTCTGGACCCCTCTCAAAACTGGCAGCCTTTCAGGTCACTCAACAAATGGGCCACAGTAACAGACCCAAATGAGGAATGTGTTGCCTCCAAAATCCAAATAGGCCCACTAGGCATTGTGCCTCTTTCTTGGTTGTAGGAGGGACCAAATGCAGCAACTTATCCTTCACC
The DNA here is from genome assembly GCF_028858775.2 of Pan troglodytes. Taxonomy (NCBI): domain Eukaryota; kingdom Metazoa; phylum Chordata; class Mammalia; order Primates; family Hominidae; genus Pan; species Pan troglodytes. The sequence goes on from NC_072411.2 coordinate 122,795,148, forward strand.
TTAGAAGGAATGTCTTGACAGGCTCTACACCACTGGACCCCTAGAAAGTTTACTGAGGTAGAAGGTCCCTGAATTTTAGTTGGATTTATTTTCCATCTTCTGGCATGCAAGTGTCTCACTACTAAGTCCAGTGTGTTTGCTGTTTCTTGCTCACAGGACCCAATCAGCATAATGTCATCAATGTAATGGACCAGTGTGATATCTTGCGAAAGTAAAAAGCGATCAAGGTCTGTCCAAATAAGATTATGACACAAAGCCAGAGAGTTGATATACCCCTGAGGTAGGACAGTAAAGGTATATTGCTGGCCTTGCCAGCTGAAGGCAAATTGCTTCTGGTGGGCCTTATGGACAGGAATGGAGAAAAAGGCACTTGCCAAGTCAATCGTTATACCACGTACCAGGAGATGTGTTAACTTGCTCAAGCAATGAAACGACATCTGGTACAGCAACTGAAGTTGGAGTCACCACTTGGTTAAGCTTACAAAAATCCACTGTTATTCTCCAAGATCCATCTGTCTTTTGCACAGGCCAAATGGGAGAGTTGAATGGGAATGTGGTGGGAATCTCCAACCCTGTGTCTTTCAAGTCCGTGGTGGTGGCACTAATCTCTGCAATTCCTCCAGGGATGTGATATGGTTTTTGATTTACCATTTTTCTAGGTAGAGGCAGCTCTAATGGCTTCCATTTGGCCTTTCCCACTATAATAGCCCTCATCCTACCAGTCAGGGAGCCAATGTGGGGGTTCTGCCAGCTGCTAAGTATGTCTATGCCAATTATGCATTCTGGCACTGGGGAAATGACCACAGAATGAGTCCGGGGACTGACTGGACCCACTGTAAGTCAGACCTGAGCTAAAACTCCATTAATTACCTGACCTCCATGAGCCCCTACCTTGACTGGAGGACCACAGTGACACATTGGGTCCTCTGGAATCATTATCAGCTCAGAGCCAGTGTCCTGTAGTCCCTGAAATGTCTAATCATTTCCCTTTCCCCAATGCACAGTTACCCTGGTGAAAGGCTGGATGTCTCCTTGGGGAAGGATGGGAGAACGATTCACTGCATAAATTGTCAATGGTGTAGTGGGGTCCTTCCTCAAGAGGACTCAGCCTCCTCTTCATTCAAGGGGTTCTAGGTCTGTAAACTGGCTCAAGTCTGGAAATTGATTGAGGGGGATTATCTGTTTTTATAATTCAAATTAGTCTTTTGTCCATTCGACTTAGAAGTTTCCTGCTTGTATAAATTAAATAGGAATGCAATAGGCTTCCTGTCAATTTCATTTCTAGGAACACCATAATTAATTAGCCAATGCCAGAGCTATATATGAGTCAAACTATTCTGATTGCCGCTTTGCCTCTGCTGTCCATTACGGTAGCTACACCCCCCTTGCCTTTGACGGTTGAGTGCCGCCACTTGGTTTGGGATCCAATTATTCCCATTGTATTTAAATTTTGTAGTTGAGTGACTGCAGTTCCCACCATTAGATCTGACATACAGAAAACAGCAATTACAGGGTTCTTCAAAGATGCAGGTGCTGCCCTCACAAATCTATTTCACAAGGCATTGGTCAAGATTATATTTCTGGACCCTCTCAGCTGGGATGAGTAGGTCTAAAGTGACTAATTCACTATACCATCCTAATCTCCCTAAGCCTTTGCATCCGTTCCACTACATTAAATCAAGGAGACCAGGCATTTCCAGCTTGCTCACAGTGAACCATCTTTAAATCCATATTTCAGCTAACCAAGCAAATAAACTATTAAAACCTTTTTTAACTCCTTGAGCTGCAACATTAAAAGCAGAGTCCCACTTAGTGGGCACGAATCAATAAATTCAGCCTGATCCAACTGTATGTTCCTTCCACCATTACCCTATACCCTTAATATCCATTCCCATCCCTGTCCTTCAGATTTCTGTTTATATAAATTAGAGAATTCAAACAGTTCTTTTCAAGTGTAACACATCTCCTCATGGTTCACACCCTCAACCTCATCTCCAGGGGCCCACTGGGACTTTAGTCTAGTTATAGATCTAGAAGCAAACAGGAGTGTTGAGGGTGACTCCTGAAGAGAATCAACATTATTTGCCTGGCAACTGCCTCAGGGGAGGCCATCATTGTTGCCTCTGACAGTGCAGGGTTTATCTCCTCAGACAAAGTGGAAAGACTAATGGCAGCATGGGTTGGGGAGGGGATGTTGCCACTACTGGGGACAGGGAAACTGTCCTGCTGGCAAAAAAGGTTCATCAGAGTTTACAAACTCAGTGTCCCCAGCTTCATCAGGGTCCTCCCGCATGTCCCCATTCCAAGTTTCAGGGTCCCATTCTTTTCCAATCAGTGCTTTCAATTTAACAGTAGACACCTGGCGAGGCTGTACATGCATTTTTTCATTAAAGGTCAGCCGCTCTTATGATAAGAGCTTGTGTCTGTTTTTCCACAATTTCAGCTCTTTCTCTACAGGAGTTAAGACTCTCACTTGGGGCAGTCTTAGCATATTTGAAGCTCAAGCTGGGAGACAGAATCCCTGAATTCATCATTCTCTTCATCACTTTGTCCACTGAAATTACGAGCAACCAATCAGCTTCATTATGTTTCTTGGTTCTCCAAATATGTTCAAAAGTATTATGTATAGAGTCACTAAACTCCTTGCCTCTCATAAGTGGTGAATCAGGAGTGTCAAATTTACTTGTTTTGCATAACTCTCTGAACAGTTCACACCAAGGACTATTAGAGTTCCCCATACTATTAGAAATAGAGTCCTTAGCATTTTTGGGTCTAATCATATTAAGCAGCCAACTCCAGAAACCCCAAAACCAACAAAATAACTCCATCCTTAATATTCTGTTCCTCTAGATCCACTCCTGGTACCAAAATCTGTATTAGTCAGGGTTCTCTAGAGGGACATATATAGCCTATTAGTTCTGTCCCTCTAGATATCATAACCATGTAAGTTAATACTTAATAAACTTCCATATATATATGTGTGTGTGTGTATATATATATACACATATATACATATATATATATGTACAAGGTCCCACAATAGGCTCTCTGCAAACTGAGGAGCAAGGAGAGCCAGTCTGAGTCCCAGAACTGAAGAACTTGGAGTCCGATGTTTGAGGGCAGGAAGCATCCAGCATGGGAGAAAGATGCAGACTGGAAGGCTAGGCAGTCTCTCCTTTTCATGTTTTTCTGCCTGCTTTCATTCACTGGATGCTGATAAGATGGTGCCCACCAGATTACCAGTAGGTCTGCCTTCCCCAGCCCACTGACTCAAATGTTAATTTAATTTGGCAACACCCTCACAGACACACTTTGTATCCTTCAATCCAGTCAAGTTGACACTCAGTATTAACCATCACAATATCCAACTAAAATTTTAGTTTACTTCTGATCCAAAAAGAGAAAACTATCTCCTATTGTTTTAGATCTTAATTGGTGCTCTCCTATTTAATTTTAACTTTTTTTCTATCCCAAGGAATTTTTGCATTTTTAATCTGTAATTGCCCTTAAACTCTGTGTTAGTTTGCAAGAGCAGCTTTAACGAAGTACCACAGACTGAGTGGCTTCAACAATAGCAATTGGTAATCTCATAGTTCTAGAGGCCAGAGTCCAAGATCAAGGTGTCAGCTGGGTTAATTCTTTCTGAGGCTATGTGGAAGAATCTTCTCTATGTCTCTCCCATAGCCTCTGGTGATTTGCTGCTAATCTTTGGCATTCCTTAGCTTATAGAAGCATTACCCTTTACCTCTCTTAAGCTCCACCTAGCATCCTTCCTGTGCATGCCTCTTTCCAAATTTCCCCTTTGGGACAATTTCTCCTTTGGTTCCCCTTATGGACACCAGTCCACATTGGATTAAGGGCTCACCCTAGTCCAGTGTGACATCATCTTAAGGAATTACATTCAATAACCCCATTTCCATGTAAGGTCACATTTTGACATACTGGAGGTTGGAGTTTAACACATAAACTTTGAGGGAAAGACACAATTCAGTTCATAACAAACCCTTATATAAACTCCTACTGTATGCACATATATGAGCTATTACTTTCTACTTCTTTGATGTAGTTAAAACATTGTTTATAATGTCTTGCCTTTCTTATTTAATCCTATGTAGTTCTTTTGATTTAAAATATTTCACTAAAATTTCCTTCACACCTACCATCTGCTATCGTAGTAAAACTGGATCCTTACTTATGCCTATAAGCACTGATTGTGCTTATATACTCAGTGGGTATCATTCGTTTTTCAACTGAAAGGAGCCCATTTCATGTAACAACAGTTGTGGTTGGATCTGAGACCTCAGATGATGGCAGCAGGGTATTGCCTCTCTCGGCTTCCATAATCTAATTTCTCCCACTTTGACTGCATTTTCAGACATAATTTTTCCCCATGTAGCCATTTGACATGGCCAGGTCTGTATTGATACCCTACATACTCACCAACCCAATGGAAATAAAATGCATGTTCATTTCTGAAACAGTTCTGCGGGCTCCTGACTGTGCATCCCATTGTTCAAGCAGAGATCACATATTTGTCTGTGAGCCAATCATTATACGTGTGCAATAGGTCAAGCTCTGGAGATGCAGGCCAAGTGTGCAATGAGGATAAATTTTACCCAAAGGAAAGTTTTACCCAGGCCTTTTTATTTTTTTGTACAAGAAAGTAGTGGATGCTGAGAAGACAAAACAAACAAACAACTCACCGTATGTTCACTATATGCTTATGCTTCTTTAATTGTTTTATTGGCACCTTCCATATGAAAATATATGCATTTACACAAATGTACTCAAGTGTCATAATTTCTGTAGCAAGTGTGGTTGGTGTTGTAGCAAATGAAGTGGATTTAATTCTCTAAATCTTGATTAAGAGAGTTTTCAGAAACATACCTCTCCAGGGCAAAGTGCAGCATGTTTTTATCTTGTAGGAATAATGCATGGATTATCCAGTACTTTGAATATAAAATGTACAATATAAATGTATCCTTTAATTATGATCCTGAAAGTAATATCTGTTTTCCCTTTCTATTAGGAATAACATCAGGTAACAGAAATAAAATGTAATGAAAGAGAGCAAAATTGATCATACTGGGACCAAATGAGGAATAGGGGAAAAATAGCTAGGCAGATTTTTTCCTCTTGGACAGAAAAGCAAATCCAAACATGAGTTCAACTTGCTAAAAATAAATCACATCCACTTTCTTCACAGGCTTCTTAATGTATTGCAAAAAATGACCTTTAAACTACTGTGAGAGATAGCAGCTGACTAGAAAATTACAGGTATTAGCAGGATAACCAGAGATTAGAGTATTTAGAGTATTGCAAAAAAAAAAAAAATACTAAGAGACAGATGTTAATAATTTGCAAACTCAAAAGACAGCTACAATAAAACCCTATATTGTAGTGTTTTTAAAGGATGATTGGGGGATTCATGATAATATACTGTACCTAGAAATCTAAATGCAAATAAATAAAATTACCTTTTTGAGAAATTTGCCATAAAAATTTGATTTTTAAAAATCACAGAAAATTACTGATTACATTTATCAAGTATTGGCCTTTGCCCCAAAGATTTTTAAGTGTAATGCTTTCCTTCATTATACATATCTAACATGCATGTTTACATCTTTTGAAAGACATTCCTAAAATAAAGACAACATAATGATTATAGTCTGTTCACTGTTAATCCTTAGACAGAAGGGCAACATGAACTACTGGGTAAAACCCTAAATTGAATATTAGGAATCATGACTTACAGACATCACTACTAATTTTCACTTGATCCTGCACCAATCATTCAATAATCATTTCCTTTTTCTTCTTCTTCTTCTTCCTTCTTCTCCTTCTTCTTCCTTCTTCCTGCTTCTCCTCCTCCTCCTCCTCCTCCTCCTCCTTCTTCTTCTTCTTCTTCTTCCTTCTGCTTCTCCTTCTCCTTCTTCTCCTTCTTCTTCTTCTTCTTCTTCTTCTTCTTCTTCTTCTTCTTCTTCTTCTTCTTCTTCTTCTTCCTTCTTCCTTCTTCTCCTTCTCCTTCTTCTTCCTTCTTCCTCCTCCTCCTCCTTCCTCTTCTTCTTCTTCCTCTTCTTCTTCCTTCTCCTTCTCCTTCTTCTTTCTTCTCCTTCTTTCTTCTTCTCCAGCAGAGTTATCTCTGGGCAAAAGTGGAAGGAAATAGTGAGTTCTGGCACCAGCCAGACATGGGTCCCAAACACACTACTGTCCTGCTGAAGTCTGCAGGGGCTGTGTAAGGGGACCGTGAGGCTCAGAGACCCCAGCACCAGCCTGCTTGAGCTTGAATTCTGCCTCTGGCTCTTTTTTTGTGGTGTGGTCTTTCACTAATTACTTAACTTTCTATGCCAGGGTTTCTTCATACTCCAAATGGAGATAATTCTTGTTCCTGGAGTTATGAGAAGTAAAAGGCTTAATATTTTAAAGGAATTGAAACATTGCCAGGGGAAGAATTTGCTGTAACTTGCTATTTAAAAACTCTTGGATAACTAAATCCTGTTTACCTCTTTAGTAAAACAGAGTCGGGATGATGTAGTGCCATATAGTTCATAAAGTACCTAAATGCTTTACCCACCTCGGCCACTCAGTGCATAACAGCTACTTTCCAATGGATGTGAATTTTCCATGATGATAGCGGGACATGGGACAATGGTGGTGTTGTCTCCCTTGATGACAACCTCAAGTTTTAATGATGTCTCTAAACATCCTATTTTCACCATTGTCCTCATATACTTTTAATGCTTATTGTAGATCCATATGAATTCAGTAAACACTTATTTTGACTTATTTTATGTGTGATTCTGTCAGGCACTGGAATGGGAGGCAGATATAAGAGAAGAGCATGTACTTGATGCCTCTACTGGGAATCATTTCTTGCCCCCATCTAATCTGTGTAATCCTCATATGTTCTTTGCTTTAGTCAGCATCACCATCCCCTCGGTTCTTGAGGACCTCTTCCTTCCTCTCCCTTTCCCTCCATATGCAACCAACAGTCAAGTCTCATTAAGACTCTATCCAGAGCCTCTGCCCCCACTGCCACTGTCTCAGCTTTGGTTCATGTTATCCTTTTCTAGCAATATTGATGCAGTCTGACTGACCAACTCACTACCTGCATCTCCAACACACCCAACCTCCTCCTTTTTTGTCCACTTCTTTTGTGGGTGAGATTAATGGCATTCGTTTCCAAGCTAGCATTCCAAGAGTTTCTTACTGTTTCTCTTTATGTATTTCATGATGTACTCAAACTGATCTTCTTGCTCTTTCTGTACACGCCTTTCCTTATGCTGCTTCTCTTATTCAGGGGAACCCACATCCCCACACCTCCAAAGCTATCTGTATTCGGTGGACAATTTCAAACTATTTCCTGTTTCATGACATCTTCACCAGTTGTCCCCGTCCTTCTATCATTGTTGGAATGATCTCCTCCTCATTCCTATTTTTCCTAACATTTCATCTCTACCTCCTTATGTCACTTATGTTATAATGACTTGCATTATATTTCTTTTTCTGCCTACCTTCTATTTTCTATATTGTAAATTCTTGGAGAATAAAACACTGTCTGATTTATTTTTGTGTCTTCACAATGCTGAGCACAGTGAATATAGACACTCAGAAATACTTATTTAATGATTAAAGAAATAAATGGGGAAAACATCATGGCATTTATCTTCCATGAGCTCAGCATCTAGTGGAGACGACATATATGTACGTATATACACACACAAATACACACGCACACACACAAATACACACACAACTACACACACACATAAATACACACACACACAGTGTGATGCAAGGCCAACTCAGAAAAGGCAAAAAAAGTATTTGTACAAACATTTTGTTAAGCAGATGTAAACAAATGAATACTTAACACTGGCTGGGAAATTTGATGGGGGTGCGCTTCTAAGAGTGGGTAGAATTTCAGTCGAATATTGAGGGAAGGATAGAAGACATAAGCAAATTGGAAACAAAGACGTTTGGGTTGAGCCAACAGTCTGAGCCAAGGCCTGGAGGCAGGTGAGGGCAGGGTTATGTTCAGGAAACAGTGTCCTTCCTGGTCTCATTGGATGTATTATCCATGAACTTATTTAAGTCGTTTTTTTGAGACAGAGTCTCACTCTGTCGCCCAGGCTGGAGTGCAGTGGTGCAATCTCGGCTCACTGCAAGCTCCACCTCCCGGGTTCATGCCATTCTCTTGCCTCAGCCTCCCGAGTAGCTGGGACTACAGGCACCCGCCACCATGCCCGGCTAATTTTTTGTATTTTTAGTAAAGATGGGGTTTCACCATGTTAGTCAGGATGGTCTTGATCTCCTGGCCACGTGATCCACCCGCCTCGGCCTCCCAAAGTGCTGGGATTACAGGTGTGAGCCACTGCGCCTGGCCTTAAGTCTTCTGTTATCTGGAAGAATCACATGTATATTTCCCTTGGATATGTTTTTCTCCTCAGTACAGTCTAAGGTTATAGAACCATTTTCTTAATAGTATGTGAGGACAACTCTATTACTGAATAATAGTTATTTTGTGAACTATAGACCTCTCCCCTTACTGAATATAATCAATAGTTACTAAAACCTGTGGGAAGAAATGTGCTCATCTCAACATTCTTATAACTCGACTCACCATTTTGTTTCATGATAGCAGAGTGTGCTACAAATCAAACTTAATATGTATCAGTATATTTTTTAGTGGTGCACCACATTTAATTTTAAAAGAGTTAATTCATTTAAGTGTCATAATACAGCATATAGATTGACAAGCATGAAAAGTTGAGTGGTGTAATGCCCTGAACATAAAAAATGTGCTCAATAAATATTGGCCAATTTGAACTGGAATAGTGTCCACTCATCAGATTGTCTGGCCAATATTTTTCCACTTACCCATCCACACAGCAGCAATATGAGCCACTATGTTGAAAAGTTACATACACACATTCCTGGCCTGTGGGTCCATGAAACACTCCATTGTTTTTATAAATAAATCGCCCCTTTTTGTGTTTATATATTTTTTTCCGACTGTGCTTTGGTCTTTTTCTACCCAAAGAATTGGAACAAATGTAATTCGTCACTGCTTCCTTGTGTATCTTTAGATTAAAAAAGAGTATTTCTATACACCATTTAAAAATCCAAATTGAAACTTTATAGTCATAATTTTCAACTTGTAGGAGGCTATAAAGACTCCATACATCCCATCATAGATTGAAAAGTATTATTTTCTATACCAGTATTAAAGGGTGAATACTTCTTGCCCAGAGAACAGAAGGGCTTCTCCAATGGCTATCCCCTCCCAAGCTTGGTGGATTGCATCAGGTTCTCTAATATTTTTTTCTAGAAATAAAACACTAGACTTAATATCTTCACTTCACTGTGAGGCAAAAAAAAAAATGTCTATAATATGATTGTCTTCCAACATTTTCCTTTTATCCTGAATGGTCTTTCCTCCTACACATCCAAACCTCATGGTTGGTGTGATATTTGGTTACATCAGTGAATCATTTCACAAGGATTTCTAGAACTTGGGATCTAAGAGTTGAAATGAATCCAATTTAGTGACAAAAGCAATAAGAATAGAATTCAGGTGCTGTGTGCTGCCATATTCCCCATAAAATAGAGAACAATCATAAGAGAAAATGATCTTCACATCCAGAGGAAACAGAAAAAAATGGAAAGAGATGGCCTTAAAAACAAAATCTACAGTTGATCTTGGGTCCAGCTACAGCTTTGTCCTTCCACTAGCTGGGGTTCTGTCTTTGGATTCTACTAGTCAATGTATTCCCCTTTCGCTTGAGCTTGTTGGAGGTGTATATTTGTCACTTGTTACCAAACTACTATAAGAATTTTGATTCTTCTTGGGAGTCAGGAAGCTGGAGCTAATCATACCGGTGGGGAAAGCCTGGCAGATAGCCACAGGGTGTAGAGCAAATGACAACTGGTGGCAACGCTTAAGCTTCAAAGAGGCAGAACAATAGCAAATTACCTGACCTGAAGCAAAGGGTCTAGAATGGCAGTCAGGTTTGACTATTCCTCTGGCAGACACTAGGAAAGAGTGCCCTATGTAGGAAAAATAGGTCTATTCTGAAATGCCTGTGGCCTTATCCTTGGGTTTGGGGAGTGACCTTGAAGACGCTGAGCCAGCTCTGATGCTTCTGGGCTGACTCCAATGCAGGACTCTCTTTATAGCAGTGCACAAAGGGCCAGAAATGAGAAATTAAATGTAAGTTATGGCTTGAGAACAAATATAAGAGGAAAGAGCAATGGTCCTTGTTCCTCTCATATCTAGTGTCTTAGTTCATTAGTGCTGCTATGACAAACTATCATAGCCTGGGTGGCTGAGAGACAACAGAAATGTATTACTCATAGTCCTGGAGACTGAGAGGTTCTAGATTGAAGTACTAGCGGACATAGTTTCTGGTGAGGGCCAGCTTCCTGGTTCGTAGACGGCCATCTTTCCAGTGTGTCCTGACTTGGCAGAAGGGGCCAGGGAGCTCTCAGGGGTCACTTTTATAAAGACGCTAATCCCATTCTTGAGGGTTCCACGCTCATGACCTGATCACCTCCCACCTCCTAATAACCATCACTTTGGGTGTTAGGATTAAAACATGAATGTTGGGGGAGGAGGTGCACACATTCAGTCTCCAGTACCTAAGAAATGAATCAACATCACCTACTTCCATTAGAACCAGATGGCCCTGAACACTGTTAATCTATACCTGTAAGAGAGCCAAGTAAAGCACTATGCCACTTTAGTGATGCAATTGGCTCTTCATTAGAGCATTAGTGTCTTAGAATATGTTTACATGAAAGAGAGAATTCAGATGAGAACATTCCAGACCAAAATATTGAAATTATATAATCTGAAATAGACACTTGGCCTGAATTCTTCTCTGAGAAGTCCAAATAGCAGTAATTGCAGGGTCCTAGAGTCCATCTGGACTCTTAGTTTTTAATGCTGGCTGTAAAGCAGATAAACACATCAGAGGGCAGATTTAGGTGCTTTCTGTGCTTCAGAAAAATAAAAGCCAGTTAGTTGCACAATCGATTGACAAGGAATTATGAAACACCTTATGACTTAGTTCAGTGGAAACTGCCAGAACCTCTCGCCTAAGATTCTCATCTTACCTTGAGAGGTGAGGCAATTGCAAAGCTTTTTTGGATAACATGCCTTAACTTTTCAAATTAGTTTACTGCAAATCTATAAATCAAGACTATTTTTCATTCTTCACTCTGGTGGGCATCCTTTGTCTGGCTACATCCTAGGAGGGAAGACCTTTCCTCTTACCCAGATGTGTTCAGAATGCAATGATTCTCTCACTCTCTCTTTATCGCTAATTGCCCTGTCTCTTAAAGCAGGCAATTGCAAGTTGAGTGTATGGAGGGATGTGACTATGAGGCCTTGTTAAACCAGGACCCGTCAGGTTAGACACTGTGGCATAACTTATGTCTACATTTCTGACCATGAACTTATCCAGATTCCTGATCCTGAATTCTTTATGGTCTATCACATTAATGATGACTATATGAAAATTAAAAATTAAAAAAAAAACCCGTTTTGTATATTTGAGCCAAAGAAGTGTTTCAGAACTTCACAGGGTTTCTATGGTTTGGTTTGGGTTCGACAGGTAAAGAAATTATTTGTTCACTTTTTCCAGTCACCCCATTTCTTAGAAATTTCATTTTCCCACAGTTATTCTCATAATATACTGAGCTGAAGATCATGCTAAGTTAAAAATAAGTGGTAATTTAAATTATTTAACATTTGTATATGATTAGAACACAAAGGCCTACACATACCCTGGGCAGTAGGAATTAATTCATCAAGGTGAGCAGCCCTGCTTTATCATGGTGGCCTAGACAGGAATTAGACAAGTTATATCCATCTTAAATTCTTTTCTAAGGAAGAACGTCGTAGGGCTTAAAATATATATTACTGAATGAGAGGCAAGTTTGAAACCCATAAGTCTCTTTCTATGTAGGGAGCTCTATACATACTATCCAGGCAAATGGATTGCATTTTTCTTTTTATTAATCACAAAGGAGGCACATGCTCAACCAGCCAAGACCAGCTTTATTAGTGAATATACATTCCTTGCACCTAGGTTTATAGTCTGCATGCTGAAAGTGTTTTATATTCTTCCTTCTGGTTATGGCTGTTCAGAGTGATTGAGCTCAAACCCAGTCCTCATGAATTCACCAAATAACCCAGTTCACTGACGAAGAGAGTGATGCCTGTCTTTTTGAGTGGGTCTGCAGGATGCCACATGCCTCCATGTAAAAATAAAAGCCAAAATAGCAAGTACCTTGTGAAGATTTGATTTGACTGCTGCTGAGGATTGAGGAGGTTGATGGGATTTTCCACCCTTCTGCTGGATCTTTCCTTGGTTTGTCCCTACGACTGTGCAGACCAGAACTGTAGTTCTGAACCCTGGATACTTTGCTCCTTACCCGGAATTCACTGAAGGGACACATGATGAATGATCAGATCTGCTTGCCTATCATAAATCTCAGCCAGTAGGGGAGGGAGAGACCAGGCTGACACATCACCTCTGAGGACTGGGTTACAGACTCCTCACTGATTTATCTGTCCATTTCTCCTCATTATGAAAGAAGGAAATGGTTTAACTCAAACATTTTACAGAGACATTTGGTCAGGGGGAGCCTCTTCCAGGGAGAAGAGACTCCTGTCTTCATCTTGTTTATCGCTCTCCAAAAGCCATTGTTCTTCAATCTAGACACAACCACTAGGCCTCCATCAACAGATTTTTTTTTCTTGGAAATAATAAATGTTAAATATCCTTGGAATTTGCTAAGGCCTGTTTGCTTTAGGAAGGAATTTGTTATGATTAGCTTGGGTACTTGGAGCCCAAGAGTTCCTGATAGCAAGTGCTGGCTAAAATGAGCAATGATGAAGAGTCAGAGAGATATGGGCTCAAGTTCGACCAGCCACTTCCCAGCTGTGTGGCTCCATGCATGTTATTTAACTTCTGGGTCTCAGTTCTTCATCTGCTAAATGACGATAATCATAATGCCTATCTCCTAGAGTCAAACAAATTAGTGCTTGTCACATAGTAAGTGCTCAATAAATAATTGTTGTCATCCATCAGCATCAATCCCGTCATCCCCACAGCATGAGCACCAAGATACGAGCAACTAGTTGGAAGGGGACAGTGTATAATTTTTAGCTTTGTTGTCTCCATTATGTTCTAATTCTTTCCTACTGAGGAAACTGAAAATCTCGTCTCCTTGTCTTGGGATTGTGCAGACTTAGTCTTGCATTAAATGTTTCAATCATCTACATGTACATATAGAATAAATTCCAGTCTCCTAGGCACATATACACATTTACATCTTCCCTTAGATCTGGCTTCTGGTTATCTCTCCAGCCTCACTGCACTCCCTATCTTAAAATATATTTTATAAAAAAGACAAAATTCTCTGCAGTTTCCTGCTCAGTCCCACTTTCATGACTTCTATATGCTGTTTCTTCTGTCACAAACATAGTTTCCAATTTTCTTATAATACATTTTTATTTATCTTTCAGAAATATTTGATAGACACACTTTCTCCTAAACGCTCAGATTTATATCAGTGACCATCCTGTGTACTTTTTCAATAATTTATATATTTCCCTATAGATTATCAAATTGCTGCATTTTAATGAAGTTATGTGCATATAATTGTATCTTCTCCACTAGACTGGAAGCTGCTCAAGGGTAAGGATTGTCAAATCAGTGCCTGAAACAGGAAATTTTCTAAACATGATTTTTAAGGGTGTTTGAGCTTAGTGTTGAGATAAAAGGATTATGCATGTCACTTTCTTCATGTATAAGAATGTAGGAGAAGCAAATGTCTCATATAGTTACAGATGGTTATATACAGAAATATTTATTGATATGTCTATATATGCACAGATTAATATGCACACATATACTTCTTTTATTATTATTATTTTTTGAGACGGAGTCTTGCTCTGTCTCCCAGGCTGGAGTGCAATAGCGCAATCTCGGCTCACTGCAACCTCCGCCTCCTGAGTTCAAGCAATTCTCCTGCCTCAGTCTCCCGAGTAGCTTAGATTACAGGCACCTGCCACCATATCCAGCTAATTTTTTGTATTTTTTAGTAGAGACAGGGTTTCGCCATGTTGGCCAGGGTGGTCTCGAATTCCTAACCTCAGGTGATCCACCCGCCTCAGCCTCCCAAAGTGCTGGGATTACAGGCGTGAGCCACCATGCCTGGCCACACATATATATTTCTTTGGTCTCTTAGCTAAGAGGGCATAAAGAAAGGATAGCCCACCATCAGTGAACACATGTAATACCCAGATGTTGGTTTCAAATACTATTCTCTAATAAAGAACACCAGGGTTCCTTGGAGAAATGGATGATTCTAGGATATGGCAGAAACACGCAAGATAAGGCTGGAGCACCTTTTATTGCCATTAAATAAGGAAGTCCTAAAACACAAGCACACACACATACATACACATTGGGAATATGTCAAAAGGGAAGAAGAATTTTTTAGGAGAGCTCCCAATGACCAGAAGCTGAAATAATTAGATCAAAACAATTTATTGAATTATAACTCAAAGTATAAAATAAATATCCATGAATCTGTACTAAAGAGTATCAACAAATACTAGTAATAAATAGATAATTTAATAAATTAATAAGTCAGGGAGGAGAGACACATCCCCTTAGCACAAGAATTTATATAGCTATTCCAACCTAAAAGATTAGAGTGGCATAATTCTCTACTCTTTAGTTATGGGCTATGTATTGAGACCTCCTTCCAAATAGTAGAGTATGGAAAGGGAGGGAGAAAATAACTCTAGAGTTATATACAGAAACCTGATGACTACAGCTTCAGCCCAGTGATTGTGGTTAACATTAACAGCGATAAGCCATGTTGATAGCAGGCACCCTTGCCGTGATATGATGAAAACAAAGCTTTTCCTCTGTGCTCTTGCCCTCAAAACTCATAACCCAGTCTAATCATGAGAAAAAAATCAGACAAATTCTATATTAGGGACATCCTATAATATTCCTGGCTAGTACAAACCAGTCAAGGTCATCAAAAACAAGGACAAGTCTGAGAAAATGTCATAGCCAACAGGAGCCTAAGTAGATGTGATGACTAAATGCAATATGCTACCTGGATGAGATCCTGGAATAGAAAAAGACATTAGGTAAAAACGAAGGAAATCTGAATAAAGCATGGACTTTAGTTGATAATAATGTATCAATAGAGGTACATTAATTGCAATAAATGTACTATACTAAGGTATGATGTTAATAATAGTTGCAACTGTGTGTGGGGTGGGGATGGAAACATGGGAACTCTGGGAAACATCTCCTCAATTTTTCTGTAAATTTAAAACTGCTCTAAAAACAAAGTCTAGTAAAAATTACTAAATAGCCAGGCATGGTGGCTCACACCTATAATCCCAACACCTTGGGAGGCTGAGGAAGGAGGACTCTATGAGGCCAGGAGTTCGAGACCAGCCTGGGCAACATAGCGAGACCCCCATCCCTACAAGAAATAATAATAATAATAATAATAATAATAATTAGCTGGGCATGGTGTTGCATGCCTGTAGTCCCAGCTACTCAGAGTCTGAGGTGGGAGGATCACTTGAGCCTGAGAGGTTGAGGTTGTAGTAAGCTATGAGTCACTGTACTCCATCCTGGGTGACAGAGTGAGACTCTGTCTCAAACAAAAAGACTAACTAAAAAATGAAAAAAAAAAAAATGAAAGGAACAAAATCAGGATTTGCTGAGTAACACTGAAGAAATATACCACTTCTTTCTTAACACAGATTCACCTTTCCTTAACATATCTAAATAGTTCATGCAAACAAATTTATGCCACAGATTAAGTCAATAATTATCTCTACTTCCTGCTTTATTATGTGTGTGTAGTTAGGACTGGAATGAGGATACTTCACATGGAATCTTCCCTACCATGAGAACAACATGTTCTACCAACACTCTGATTGTTTTTCAGTCAGTCGTGCCACTATCTAAAGATGCATCCACTCTCATCCTTGCTTAGTGTAGATCTGTGTCCTGGTCATGAGAAAGGACTGTTCCAATTTTCTTTAAGGGCTGACTTAGCAATGATCAAATACACTTGATTAGAAAAATTAAAAGAATTATAATGGCCCTTTTAGTATTTTGGGAAACAGTAAGGTGGGTGAGAGAAGACTAGGCACCAACCTCTTTAGGAGTTTAGGCGGAGAGAGGTGTTTGATTGTCTCACATCAACAAGGAATGAACCTAGAAGCTGGCACTCAGAAACCATCACATTCCAGATGAGCTCTGTTCTGCTTTGTGGTTGTGGCCACAGCCAGTGACTTATTTCCTGGGCAATAAGTGTTTTGGTTCAAGCAGAAACTGCTGAAGTTAGCACTCTTAAAGTGTTAACTTCAGACTTGATAAAGAAAAGCTTAAAAGTTAGCTTGCAACTCTTAATGACCCTGCATTTAGATTTGTGCTTAATTTTATCTACGTGGTTCTATGTCCTTGCTGAGAGCCTCAGCTAAGTCCTTTTGACAAACAGTGGTGTGGGAGAAAAGCAGAGGATGTCTGCCTGACAGGGTGGCCCAGGTCAGCAAATTAATGTTCCTCCTTGGGGCCAGAGCTGACCAGGAGAAAGATGGCTCTGACCTTGCGAGTTTCACACTGGAGGCCTGCAGAGGTGGTCCATCATGGAGGGAAAAAGACAGAGAGGAAAAAACAGCAATTTTGATGAAGTTATTGGATACATCCACTTCCCTTTTAAATTCTAAGACCCATTCCTACTCATGTAGACAAAACATCCAAGTGATGGAATGAATGCCTTTCATTTTCAGACATTTGTAGGGTTGTCAGACCAACATAGCCTGAGGTACGAGAACCTTTGGTTAAGATTTCATTCGTAATTCCTTATACCTATGCTGAGCCTTCAACTTTCCAAGCTGTTCTGCAAACCTACAGTCACCCTCTGACTCCACCCCAATTCTCCAGACAGTATCTTCTCCCATTTTCCCTCAAGGGGGAAAAAAATCAATAGATTAAATGGTTTTACACTGCTTTGCAAAATTGACACTATGATTTTGTAAGTTGGCAGGAATAGGTGGTAGTGGGAGGAGGGCAGTAAGGGGTAGGAGTTTAAGAGCACAGGGTCCTATGCAAAAGGAAAACGGGGCTTTTTGGCAAAAACTCACTAAACATTTCAAGATGGTGACAATGGAGCATTAAAGCAAGCATACTCCGTGGGCGTGCCCGGTCATATGCCCATAAAGCTAGCCCTGGTCTGGAGTATCACAAAAATGGGCTCAAAACCTGACTCTGCTTTTTACAGATTGGTCACTTTGGGCAAGTTTCTCAGACGCTTGAAAAAGGAGAGTAAGAGTATCTACCTCATTTTTAGAGCATTAAATAAGACCATGGATACAAAGAACAAAGTATATTGTATTATGCAGAAAGCACTCAAGAAACTAATAAGGGGCCAGGCGCAGTGGCTCATGTCTATAATCCCAGCACTTTGGGAGGCCGAGGCAGGCAGATCACCTGAGGTCAGGAGTTGAAGACCAGCCTGGCCAACATGGCAAAAACCCATCTCTACTAAAAAATACAAAAATTAGCCGAGCATGATGGCAGGTGCCCGTAATCCCAGCTACTGGGAAGGCTGAGGCAGAGATAATTGCTTGAACCCAGGAGGCAAAGGTTGCAGTGAGCCAAGATCACACCACTGCACTCCAGTCTGGGCAACAGAGTGAGACTCCGTCTCAAAAAAAAAAATTAAATTAAAAAAAGAAACTAATAAGGATAATAACAATATTAATAACAGTATAAGCAGGAGTCAGGGGTTGGGTTTGCAGCAACGAATCACTGCCCCCTTGAGCTGTCCCCGGAAGGCAGACGCGGTGTGGCCAGGGGAAACTACTGCCCCTCCGCAGCTGGCTGCTGGCTGCTCATTCCCACCTGCAGGCCTCAGAAAAGGCCGCCTGGAACTGGCATTTGACACTCCTCATAGCATAGAAAAGACCAGGAAGTAAGCTCGGGAAACTGCTCCACTGGTTCCCTCCTTGACAAGGGCATATGTTTCCGTTTACTTTACGTGGTCTTGTTCTCCCAGAACCCCAGTCCCTCACCATGGTCTGAAATTTCCTGAGAGCCTAGTGCTTGACCTCCACACCTGGGTCTGTTGAGATGGCTTCCTGCTGTCACTGCTGCCCTTCGGCCTGCCGTCCACCCGCTTGTTGCCTGTTCACCCCCTTGTTGACCTCCTATGGGCCAGAACTCATAGCGTGTGTGCCCTGTGGCCGTTTTGTCTCTACACTCTCTCTGACCTGACACTGTGACGTCTGTATTTGCCCTCAGGCTGCCTGCTGACTCTTTTTGCAGCCCTTTGCCTCCATTCATTGCACACCCCCCAGTTTTGGCTCTTTGCCCAGAACAGTGACCCTAAGGGGCCCAGGCCTTGTCTGCCAATGCCCCCAAATACACTGGCAAAATGCAGTTCATTTACCCACCCAGCCTAGCCTAGCCCTGCTCTCCCCATGGTCATAAGGACATGGAACAGCATCTAGTGGAAATTTCTCCACCTGCCTTGATCTGGGTGCACTTCAAGAATGCGATTCTTTGAGTTAAACCACCAACAGTATCAGTCACTCAGCTTTAATCAGCAGCATTGAAGAAAGCTGTTCTCTCCCCTCAGTGTCCTCCTCCCTTTCCCCTGATTCTGGAAAGGCAGAATGATTGGACATTCTTTCCTTAGGGGTCAGCAAGAGTTCTCCATGAACATGTTTCTTTGTTCTTTATGGTTTGATTATATTCATTTAAAAAAAAATTCTAGTAGGCTTAGTGCAGAATTAACCCTTTGGGATTATTGGTTAGTTGACAATCCCTAATACCAAGCCATTAATTTTTCATTTTGTAGGTATGGTGGCAGTGAGCCAAGTTGCAGTTGGAAGATTAATGGTCCATCTACCCAGGCTTTGGGTGTGCTTAACGTTAAGCTAGAGCAGTGTGAACCTCCCTAACAGCAGTAGGTGCTTATGGTCTAGCTGAGGAGACCCAATGTACTTTAAAACATGCAAATGCAGATACTCGAAAATTATTTCAGGCAATGGTTTTTCTAACAGATAAGTGGTTTTCAAAGCAAGGTCTGGGTATTTGATAGTTTGCAGGTGGCTTCAAGCAGTCTACAACTTGGGAGTCTCTCAAGAAGTGATTATGTTAACATTATATTATTTAGCCACATTATGTGTGATCACTTTCTTCTTCCTGAAATCCTTTCTTCACTCATGGAGACTTCTCTTTCTTGATTCTCCTTCTACCTCATAGGTAACTTTTCTGTCTCCTTGCAGTTCCTCCTCATATCCCAGACTTCCAAATATTGGAACGTCCCTTACCTTTGTGCTAGGGGAAAAGCTTCCATGTGCCCCCCGAGGTTCTCTCTTCCCTCACCCCTTCTCTGCCAAGCTTTGTGCCCTGGGAGGCTGAGCTCTATGAATGACATCATGGACTTTAGTGCTTGTTTGGGTTGTGTCCTCCCAAAATTCATTGTTGCAGTCCTAACCCCAGTACATCAGTATGTGGCTTCAGTAGGTTTTTGCAGATGTAATTAGTTAAGATGAGGCATACTAGAGTAGGGTGACTTCCTGTCCAATATGACTAGTGTTCTCATAAGATGGGGAATTTGCACAGACAGGCAGACTGGGAGAACAAACACCATGTGATCACGAAGGTAGAGAAAAAGATGATACGTTGTTGTGCCAAACTTCTATTGATCCCAGTGGGGATGGCACCAGGTTCAAGAGCCAAAGAAGAGACCCAGAGCCAGCAAATGAGATGTAGGGTTTACATACAGGGGTCAGAGTCCAGCGGTGGCAGGCTGGGCAGGAGAACCGCCTTACATACAGTCCAGTAGTTGGACAGGATAGCCCAGTGGCAGCGGGCTAAGCAGAAGAACCACAACCACCTTCAAAAGACACGCAGTTTCTACAGCATTTTCACTTAGCACCCTTTTTCTAACAACCTCCACCTGGTAACCTTCATTCAACCCAAACTCAGGGCCTTGAGTATGGCTGGTGGGCTCAGATGTTCCTTACAGACAGGGGACAGATCTCTGGGTTGGCCACTCCCAGATTCCTTGGAATCACATTCAGGTGCATCTGCCATACAGGATCATTCTCTGGGTATGCTTAGCTATTGCTATCAGGTGCATCTACCATACACATAACTGCAAGTCAAGGAATGCCAGCATTCCCAGCAAGCCACCAGAAGCTATGGAGAGGAATGGAACAGGTTTTAACAGCAGCACAGTGTCCCTTGTAATTGCCTTGTGCCTTCCTACACCTTTGAAATCCTTTAAAATAGATGTTCCTCTTGCTGCGCAGAAGCTCTTTCGTTTAATTAGATCTCATTTGTCAATTTTTGCTTTTGTTACAATTGCTTTTGGTGATTCCATCATAAAATCTTTGCCCATGCCTATGTCCTGAATGTTATTGCCTAGATTTTCTTCTAGGGTTTTTCTAGTTTTGGGTTTTACATTTAAGTACAGACAACCCACAGAATGGGAGAAGATTTTTACGACCTATCCATCTGACAAAGTTCTAATATCAAAAATCTACAAGGAACTTAAGCAAATTTACAAAAAAAAAAAAAACATTAAAAAGTGGGCAAATGACATGAACAGGCACTTCTCAAAAGAAGACATACTATGTCTAAAGAAGGCCTACTGTGCAGCCATAAAAAAGGATGAGTTCATGTCCTTTGCAGGGACATGGATGAAGCTGGAAACCATCATTCTAAGCAAACTATCACAAGGACAGAAAACCACACCATGTGTTCTCACTCATAAGTGGGAGTTGAACAATGAGAACACATGGACACAGGGTGGGGAAAAACACACACTGGGGCCAGTCAGTGGGTGGGGAGCTGGGGGAGGGATAGCATTAGGAGAAATACCTAATGTAAATGACGAGTTGATGGGTGCAGCAAACCAACATGACATATGTATACCTATGTAACAAACCTGCACGTTGTGCACATGCACCCTAGAACTTAAAGCGTAATATAAAAAGGCATACATGCAGCCAATAAATATATGAAAAAAAGCTCAACATCACTGATCATTAGAGAAATGCAAATCAAAACCACAGTGATATACCATCTCATGCCAGTCAGAATGGTGATTATTAAAAAGTTGAGAAACAACAGATGCTGGCAAGATTGTGGAGAAATAGGAACACTTTTACACTGTTGGTGGGAATATAAATTAGTTCAACCATTGTGGGAGACAGCCTGGTGTTTCCTCAAAGGTTTGGAACCAGAAATTCCATTTGACCCAGCAATCCCATTAGTAGGTATATACCCAAAGGAATAAAACTCATGTTATTATAAAGATGCATGCACACATGTGTTCACTGCAGCACTATTCACAATAGCAAAGACATGGAATCCACCCAAATGCCTATCAATAATAGACTGGATTAAGACAATGTTTTACATATATACCATGGAATATTATGCAGCCATAAAAAGGCATTTTAGATCACATCCTTTCTAGGGACATGGATGAAGCTGGAAGTCATTAACCTCAGCAAACTAACCAGAAACAGAAAACCAAACACCACATGTTCTCACTTAGAAGTAGGAGGCGAACAATGAGAACACATGGACACAGAGAGGGGAACAACACACAGTAGGGCCTGTCAGGAAAGAGTGTGGGGGAGAGAGCATCAGGAAAAATCACTAATGCACATGGGGCTTAATACCTAGGTGATGGGTTGATGGGTGCAGCAAACCACCAAGGTTTACCTATGTAACAAACCTCCACATCCTGCATAGGTACCCCAGAACTTAAAATAAAATATAAATAAATAAATACTAACTGTTTCTCAACTTATCCTAATTTTGAGCGTGCCATTCATCTCTCAGGCCACTAACTTTTACAGATCTTCCCTCTTTTCTATACATACTCACTCCCTTCCTCATCTCTTATAGGCACATGACTGTCTCCAATACTGTCTCTATGCTAGATGTCGCCAATGAATTCCAGCCTCTTCTAATTGCCCACTCATCATTTCTCCTTAGTTGTTTAATAGGCATTGTAAACCTTTACATACCCAAAGTTAAGTTGTCGATATTGTCCCCACACTTGTTCCTCTTACAGTCTTCTGTCTCACTAAATGTCACCCCATTCTTCTAGTACCTTGGGCCAAAAACTTTGGAGTGGCTTAGGTTTTTGTTACTTCATGATTATGTATCTGACATCACACATCCAATCCATTAACACATCTTGTTCAGCCTACATAAAAACATCAATACATCCAGAATGGAGAAGTTGGTGCCCTCGTGCACTGTTAGTGGGAATACAAAATGGTGTAGCTACTGTGGAAAACACTCTGTCAGTTTCTCAAATGATTAAACATAGAACTACCATATGACTCAGCAATTCCTCTCCTTGGTATTGTATCCAAAAGAATTAAAATCAGGGACTGGAACAAATATGTGTATATAATTTCCATAGCATCTTTATTCACAATATCCAAAAGATGGAAACAACTCAAATTTTCATCAATGGATAAGTGGGTTATCATATACAATGGGTATCAATATACAATGGAATATTATTCAGCAATAAAACAGAATGAAACTTTCAGACATGCTACAACATGGATAGACCTTGTAAACATTACAGTTACTGAAATAAGTCAGACACAGAAGGACAACCATGATTCCACTTATATGAGGTACCCGGAATAGTCAAATTCAGAGAGGCAGAAAGTAGACGGTAGTTGCCAGGGGCTTGGGGTGCAGGAGAGGGGGAGTTATTATTTCATGGATATAGAGGTTTTTCTGGGGGTAATAAAAAAGTTTTGGGGCTGGGCGCAGTGGTTCATGCCTGTAATCCCAGCACTTTGGGAGGCCGAGGCGGGTGGATCACTTGAGGTCAGGAGTTTGAGACCAGCCTGATCAACATGGCGAAACCCCGTCTCTGCTAAAAATACAAAATTTAGCTGGGTGTGGTGGCAGGTGCCTGTAATCCCAGCTACTTGGGCGGCTGAGGCAGGAGAATCGCTTGAACCCGGGAGGCAGAAGTTGCAGTGAGCTGAGATCTTGCCACTGCACCCCAGCCTGGGCGACAGAGTGAGACTCTCTCTCAAAAAAAAAGCTTTGCACATAGGTAATGGGGATAGCTACACAGCATTGGGGAGGTATTTAAAGCCACTTGATCATATATTTATGAATGGTTAAAGTGATAAATATTATGGTATGTATATTTTAACATGATAAATTATATACACATATGTCTGTCTATATAATATAAATCCACATATATATATATATGTTCAGGATTTTCTCCCTTCTCACCACTTCCGCTAACACCACCTGGGTATGGGCCCATCCTGCCTCACTGCAATGATTGCAGTAGCTTCCTCCCTGGTCTCTCCTCCTTCAAGTTGCTTCATCGTAGTTTATGCTCCACAAGAGTGAGCCAGAATGATCCTATTAACATCACAATATTCAGATCGTGTCATTCCTCCATTTGACACCCTGAGGCATTTCCCATGTCTTCCAGAGTAAAAGTCCAAGTCTTTAAAGTGGCCTGTAAGGCTCTCCGTCATCAGGCCTCAGGCACCCTAAGACTAGTCTCCTACCTTCTCGTCTCCGTCTCCACTTTCACCCCATGTGTAGTCTCCTTATAACTCTTTCTTCTGTTGCTCTGCCTCAGTCACCCCAGGCCTAGCCTCCTTCCTTCCATCGCTCCTCTCCTTCTGCCCAGCCACACTGGCCTCCTAGCTGCTCCCTGAACACAGCTCATCACTTCAAACACATCGTGCTCAGTGCTCCTCCTGCATGGAAGGCCCTCTCCTTCACTTCTATCAGGCCCTGCCCAGCTCCCATCTCATCACTGAGGCCTTTCCCTGCACCCGCTAGGGAATATTAAGCAACCCCCACCCTGGCACTGCCTAGGCTGCTTTATTTGCCTCTGTAGAAATTACAACTATCCAGTGCATGCAATGTATAGTATTGCTTACTTGGTTATTGACTGTATTTCTCTCCCCACCAGGATCCTTGAAGGCAGAGACTGTGTTCACTGGTGCCTCCTCTGCACCTAGAATGATGTCTGGCACCCAGTATACACATGATACATATTCACTGAATAAATTAATGAAGAAAATATCTATGCGTCTGTTCCTGACCTAGATGAATAATTAATGCAATTAATAAAACTTCAGACATTTCCTCATTGGGGTCTGTCTCTGAAATTTAGCCTTTTTTTTTAATAATTTCAATTTCAATTTTTTTCTTTTTCTGAGACAAGGTCTTGCTCTGTTTCCCATGCTGGAGTGCAGTGGCATGATCTTGGCTCACTGCAACCTCCACTTCCTGGGC
The DNA here is from genome assembly GCF_028858775.2 of Pan troglodytes. Taxonomy (NCBI): domain Eukaryota; kingdom Metazoa; phylum Chordata; class Mammalia; order Primates; family Hominidae; genus Pan; species Pan troglodytes. The sequence continues at coordinate 122,819,534 of NC_072411.2, forward strand.
TCAAGCTATTCTCATGCCTCAGCCTCTTGAGTAGCTGGGTTTACAGGCACCCGCCACCACACCCAGCTGATTTTTGTATTTTTAGTAGAGACGGGGTTTCACCTTGTTATCCAGGCTGGTCTTGAACTCCTGAGCCCAGGTAATCCACCTGCCTTGGCCTCCTGAAGTTCTGGGATCAACTTTTAGATTAAAGGGTACATGTGCAGGTTTGTTACATGGATATATTTCATGATTATGGGGCTGGGATATGAATAATGCCCTGTCACCCATAGCTCATCATTTTAAAAAAATTACTTTCCACTTGAATCAGGAGCACATAGATGAAGTGAGCCACAGACCCCTGAGGCCAGTTATATCTCCTTCTGCCTGACCTGCCATGCTTAGGTCTCCAGGCTTATGGCTTGCCTTTCTCCATGTACTATTTTAGGCTTTGGCAACACTAGACTCTACTGAAGTTCTTACAATGCACTGTGACCTCCCTCATCCCTAGCCCTTTACTCAGTGTATCAGTCAGTGTTCTCTAGAGGAAGAGAACCAACAGGATAGATAGATGGTAGATAGATAGATAGATAGATAGATAGATAGATAGATAGATAGATGATAGATAGATAGATAGATAAATAGATAGATGATAGATGATAGAGATAGATAGGGAGATAGATTAGATAGATAGATAGATAGATAGATAGATAGATAGATAGATAGATAGATAGATAGATGATAGAGATAGGGAGATAGATGACAGAGATAGAGATAGATAAACAGATAAATAGGAAGATAAAGAGATAGATATTATAGGTAATTATTGCTTATGCAATGATGGAGGCAGTGAAGTCTCAAGGTCTGCCATCCGAAAGCTGAAGACGTAGAAGAACCAATCGTGTAGTTTTAGTCTAAGCCCAAAGGGCTGATAACCAGGAGAACCAGTGCTGTAAGTGTTGGTCTGAAAGCCAAGAGGCTTGACAACCAAGAAGAGTTGATGTTTCAGTTTGAGTTCAAAGGCAGAAAAGACCAATGTTCCAGCACCTGCAGTCAGGCAGGAGTTCCAACTAACTTGTGGTTGGGTCAACCTTTTTGTTCTGCTCAGGCCTTTGACTGATTGGTTTCTGGCCATGCACATTAAGGAAGAAAATCTGTTTTACTCAGTCTAATGATACAAATGTTAGTCTCATTAAAACACCCTCACACACACCCAGAATATTGTTTGACCAAATATCTGAGCACCCATGGCCCAGGCAATTTGACATACAAAATTAACCATCACACTCCATTTTAGTCCTCCTTTCACCTGACTATATCTTACTCACAGGTCTCAGTTGGGAACGCCCCTTTTGGGAAGTGGGCTCCAAGCACCTCAGCTCATGATTAACTTTTTGTGCAGTGTACTCAGAGCAAATGCTTTCTTCCTGTCATGGTTCTCCACCTCTGGATTGTAATTTTGGTTTGATTTAAGGAGCAGCTTTTTCTGCTTATGACTGCGTCCTAAAGCCTGGTACAATGCCTGCAGCAGAAGAGGTTCTCCAGATTATTTTTTCCAACTGTGCATATGAGCGATGGTCCATGGAGGTCCTGGAATCCCAAATTCCTTTCAGCAGGGAACACGAGCAAGAGATGCTAAGGCAATGAAAGAAAAAGGAAGATAGTGAAAGTGAATGGTGTGATAGCATCTTACAAATTAAATGGAAGAGAGAGTCTGAATTCAGTGACAGTTCGTGTAATCATTACACAATTTATTGTATTAGAAAAACTTCAAGGATCCCAGCCTCTGACCTGGCAGGCATTTGGGACCCTCATACTTCAATTCTATTCAAATGGCGGATATGGGCTAACAGCTTCAGCTTCACAGGGGCTCTGTCAGAAATGCATACTCAGACCTACTGAATAAAAATCTGCATCTTAATGTAGTCTCCAGGTGACGTGAGAAGGCGTAGAAGCTCTGAGCTATGGCTGCTAACCAGTTGCGTAAATATGGGGAACTTACTTAACTTCCAGACCAACATCTCCTCATCTGTAAAGTGGGGACAGTGATACCCAGGGTTGTTGTAACAACTAAATGAGATCTCTCCTGCTGGCTGCAGTGCCTGGAGTAGAGTAGAAGTTCAATGGGTTTTAATTTTTTGTTCATCATGAAAGCCATGGGTAAATGGAAGTGGACAGAATGATCACCGTGTCTGCTCTCTAGCTGCTGCGGTGGGACTGTGCTCACCTCAGTACTGATGCTCTTAACAAAAGCTTGCTTTTGTTTACCAATGTTCACTGAGTACTAATTATACTAAAGTTCTGTGCTAGATGCTGTTACAGACCCAGAAGATAAATAAAACCAACGCCCTGTCCTGAATGAATTCATAGAATAGTAGAGGAACATAAACACATATGAAGTCAGAAACTGAGAAGTGCCAGCCAAGGTATTAAGAAAGTTAGAGAATGGAAACATTTCTTCTTAGCATATATTTTATGTTTCCCTAGTAGCTGTTGTCTCAATTTATTTCTCATTACTGAAATACATATTTAATAAGAGGTACCCAGGCTCACCCTACAAAATTAATGACTTTTTACTGTGTTCTTGCTTTGAGCAAGACTTATTCTCTTTCATATTTTAAAAATTGGGATTAATATGCTCTTTCAGAATAGTTCAATTTAATTACTACTTTAAAATTCAAAGAGAAACATCATTAAATATTAATAGGCCAATCTGCAAAAACAAATTTTGCTGGAGGTTTTGCGTAGGTAAATGCAGATTTGAGAAAGTATGACAGCTCTTGAGAAATAATAGGACTAAGAAGCAGTTTGCATTCTCTAGACCTCATTTCCTTACTCATAAAATTGAGTCTCAGAACTGTGATCCCCAGGTTCTGTAGGTCTATGCTGGTGGCATTTAGAAAAATAGCTATTAAAGCCATGTACGTACTGTTGGTGAGAGAAGGGAACTGACATGGTGTGCAAAAGGGAGTGATGAGGACTGTGGAGAACTGCAGAGACCCGCTTTGGGTGAGAGGGTAGATGTCATGTCTCTTAGGTCCAGCCAGTGTTCCCTGTAGGATGTCCAGAACTGCCTTTTTAGAAGTTGGAAATCTGTATTTTAATGTAAAATATCCTGTTTTTATTTTTATGTTTTAAAATATTAGTTCAATGTTAAGCATGATGCTTGCCAAACCAAGCATATCTATATTCTAAATTAAGTCTTCCGGCTTCAAGTTTGCAACTTCTCACCTATACCAAGGGCCTATGAGCAGTCAATCATCAATCACAATTACCCAACAGAGTTGACCTGCAACTCTGTGATTCCCAACCCAGACAAAACATTCGCCTCATCTGGAGAGCATTTTACAACAAGCAGGGCCTGAATCCCACCTGCAGTGATTCTGATTCAATCAGTCTTGGGTTGGTCTCTGACTTCAGTAAGCTTTCAAAATTCCTCAGATGATTCCAATACGCAGCTGGGTTTGAGAAGCATTGGTCTGGAGGAATCGTGTCTGTTTCTACCTGGCTGCCACCGCCTCGCCTTGCTCCCATGGCTCTCAGGTCCCCAGGACTGCCTAAGAACTTCTTCCAGCAACACTTGCCTTTTTTATTGTTTCAGAACATTTACTGGTGATGAGAGACTCTAAAGAAGTCACAGCTTGCTTCCTTTCTGAAGAACGTTGTGATTTTGGCTCACGTGCAGTGCACAACAACTCTTCTCCAACAGCATGACATAGTCCACTGTCTCAGGATCCCATTTTTCCACCAGCTGCAGAGCAGGAAGGGACAAATCAAAGTAGGTATCCTTTTGCTATTTTTCAATTTTATGCTGTCTAAACAATATTCATAACAAGCGCTGTGGTAAATCTCTCATTTACTGTCACAGTTGTTCTACTGTTTTGGTGTACTTTTATATTTTTACTCCCTCTAAGTATTGAAAACAAATTAAATTCAGCAAAATAGAAGATCCAGGGAATACAACAAATAATTATTCCTGCCAAGCACGAGTATTTAGCACCTGCATGTTTGGGAAACGTTCAAACTGGTTTGCTTTGTATATGCTGTAAAAGTGCTCCCCGGAGCTAAGGAAATCTCTTTTGGATTTACTTGTTATTTATGTATTTATTTGATTTTTAAAATATAGGCAATAGGCAAATTAGGTTAGTTTGCAAGGTCTCTGGGTACAGCCACAAGATTTTGGAATATTGCATTTGGCCTGGATCTCATATCAGAGTCAGGTTTGGGTTATTAATCTGTGGACCTGGGGCTGGATGGATTATATTAAAGTAAGACTTTGTACACTTTCATATAACTCATTTTTGTCATGCGGCATTATATTTCTCAGTGGCTAAAGCTTCACAAATGGCTCATAAATATTTTGTGAATGAAGGTTTGGGGATGATAGTGTGTCATAGCAAGAGTGAAATGATGCAAGAGATGGGAGAAAGGGAAAGTGAGCTGCAGAATTTTCACTGCTCCTGCGTATCATAGAGAACTGATTTAGAGGCCTGTGTAGTTTCTCCTTAATTACTTCAGAGATGGTTTTGGAAAATGCAACTCTAAATGGAGCGCAGGATGATTTATGGTACTATTTTATGAGATGGAATTAAAAATTCAAACCAGAATGTGTAACTGTGGCAGCATGGGGCTACTCATTAAGAGGCAGTGAACGCTGCCATTCATTTGCCTGCACCTGCTGGGGGTGGGGGTGGGGGAAACATGCTGATACCTGCCCACTTGACTGGGCTTGGCAAGAATAAGAGCTTCCTGGATCAGTGACTGGAGAAAAACTCTTTGGGGAGGCGGGAGAAACTCCCCAACGTCTGTAATGAGAACAGTTGGCAACTTACACAGTACAGGACAGTCAGGCATCCACACAGTGTGGAATCCAGACACACAGCTCTGCAATTTAAGAGCCTGTGGCTCAGCTTTCTTTATCTGTCAAACGGGATTGGTAACAACCACAGGCTACTCTGTAAAGATGAAATAAAATCGTATATGGAGAAGCCGCTGGTGAACTAGATTATGGCATATAAATGTGAATTATAGTGCGTTATTATAAAATCTCCAAGGAAACTGCCTCAGTATCTTTTATTATTAGCATGAAGCAGAACAATTGCTTCACAACTTGGTGGTCTATTAGGAGGTATGCTAGAGGCCACGAAGAACCCCACTTTGTGAAAAGCATCTGGATTTTGCCCACTAGCATCCATTTAACCTTGATGGAGCTCTGGTTGTGTGCACAGGATATTTTGTTGGATCAGTACTCATGGTCTACTCACATGTGCAAAGAAGAAGCAGTTTCTCCATCTTGTCTATAAGTGATAGGCTTTTTCTTAAGATCACCCTCTTGCTAAGTTGTGGGGATAGATCAACTTGGTAACTTGAATCTTGGAGAGGTGAAATTATCTTTTCATATTTCTCAACCTCTAGGAAAAAATGCTAAGACCTCTCCATTTCCCTTATTTCCTCCCCAACAGCCATCTAAAATGGTTCATGTGACCTTGAGCCAACAGAGTGATGGAATCCTAGGGTCCAGGCAGAATCTTTTGCTGCCTCTGCTCTCTGAGTGGTATTCTTCCGTCCATCTGGTCCCTGTCAGCATCTGTAGCCAGTATAACTTGTGGTGGGTTCACTCTTGCTCCATTTGGTTCAGTAGCTTTTTTCTGCAGCCTGGCCTCACCTGGATTCTCTCTTGTCCTCTGAGTTTCAGCCACATTCCCTTTCCACACCCGGTGTGGTCTTGATATAAGGTTCCTTCTCTCATCATTAGAGGCTTATTTTTTCTGAACTCCACTGCCTTGAAGTTATCCCTCACAGGCTGGCAAAAGATCCCAGGTCCCACCCACACTATACCAGAAACAAGAGTGGCTCCAGAAAGTTAGACCCTGGCCATTCCTCTGATGATAACGTTGGGGTTGCTAATTGCCTTTGATGTCACCCTCTCCCCTCACCTACTCCTCACCAACATGATGTAGTGGTAATCTCTACCAGAATCTGTTCTAGAGTTCTTTGCTTTTGACTTTTTCATCTGTTAGCTAAATTATCTAAAATTCCTCCTGATCTCTGAGTCAAAGTCTGGACTCTTGCCCTCCTGCCTCACGGACTCAGTACCCAGGAACTGCCAAAGGCTGGCTGGACTTGCCATTGTTCTGTAGCACATCTTCCTTCTGTTTTGGCAAACAATCTTACGGCCTGGTTGTCATGGATGGAAGGGACATCTTACAACACTACGGAAAACACTTTAAGATCTGAGTCCTCCAGGTTTGGTTCTGGTTATGCAAAATTGCCTTAACCTTTAGATAAATATTTTTCAAGAAAGCCTGGCTTCAGAGCCTTTTGTCTTACTGCAGAATCTTATTCTGAATGACAAACATAAAAGTAGATATTTATTTCATACATACCCCTTCTCCTACACACACAGAGACCATGTATCAGATACTATTCTAGACGCTAGGAATACAGTGGTAAAGAAAACAATAAATTCCTGCTTCCGAGGAACTGTCTTTCTAGTGTAGAGTGGCAATCAGTAAACCAAATGAGTAAGTAAAGTAAACATACAAGGTGTTGATATGTGGTATGGAGGAAAATAAAGCAAGAGAGAATAAGTGATGCAGGTGAGTTTCTGGACATTAAGAGTGACATTTGAACTAGACTTGATAGATGGCAAGAAAGAAAACCATGCTATGTGGATTATCTGACAGAAGGCCATGCTAGCAAAGGTCATATAAAAATTAAAAATAGAGGCCGGGCGCGGTGGCTCACGCCTGTAATCCCAGCACTTTGGGAGGCCGAGATGGGCGGATCACGAGGTCAGGAGATCGAGACCATCCTGGTTAACACAGTGAAACCCTGTCTCTACTAAAAATACAAAAAAATTAGCCAGGCGTGGTGGCGGGTGCCTGTAGTCCCAGCTATTCAGGAGGCTGAGGCAGGAGAATGGCGTGAACCCAGGAGGCAGAGCTTTCGGTGAGATTATGCCACTGCACTCCAACCTGGGCAACACAGAGAGACTCCATCTCAAAAAAAAAAAAAAGGAAAAAAGATTAGAAAAGCATGTTAATATTTTCAAAATATCCTGATACTTTGTCATCACTGATCCTAAAAGTGCTTGGTGCTTTGTTTTAGGCAGGTATATCCACACTAAATATGATTAACAAATTATATTTTCTAAAATGTAACAAAGATCAAGTCAAAAATCTCTGGGGAATCTTCTTATATGACAAAGTCATTTATTTATTCATATAGAATATAATAAGAGCTGTGGATAAACAGAAATGAATCTGATGGTGTAATATAATCCCTGCTTTCAAGGAGCTCTTGAAGAGTCAGAGAGGATGGACTTAATGATAAGAGTGTGTAATAAGATTGATGCCAGACATGAGCATGGGGTCTTTTGGAAATGTGGAGGCATTTAATATGCCCTGCGTGGGAGAGGGAAGTCAGAAGATAACTTCTCAGAGAAAGCAATACCTGATGTGGATCTTAAAGGGCGAGTAGAAGTTACCCAAACAATGCCGTGGAAGAGGTGATCAAAGCAGAAGGGGCAACATCAGTTAATGCATGCAGATGGGCCATGCAAGATGAGGTAAATGTGGCTCATAGCTTCTGGAAAGAAGACATGAGGTGGGTGATGATGAGAAATGAGGCTGGAGATGTGGACAGAACAAGGAAAGCCAAATTAAGTCCAAATTCCTTCACCGGCACATCTTCCTTACCAGGCACATTTCCAGCAGTGAGTCAACTACAGCCTTTGTTCTGTTTAAGCTGAGCTGGGTGTCAGGAGTGTCTTCCCTCTGCTGCTCATTCCTACAAAGAGTATTAGTTTCTTGAGTCCTGAGTACAGCTGCCATAGCCTGGGAGCCCTCCTTCATTGTGGCTGCCCAGGTGAGCTAACCAATATTTGCCTTAGGTTCCACTCTTGCTAGCTCCGTCACTGCCGCCTCTTGTTGTCATTTAAATGTTTCATGTATGTCTCTTTTCATTTTATGGATTATAAATTTGAGGGCACAAACTACCCTATGTTTCTCCTACATTGTCCAACATAATGTTCTGCATACTCAGGAACTCAGGATGTACTTGTTAAAAAATGCATTTTATTACTTTAAACCTGCATTTTCCAATATGGCAACCAAAAGACCCAGTTACTTAAATTTAAATTAAGAAGATCTGTGAACCTTCAGTTTCTTGATCTCATTAGTCACGTTTCAAGTACTTAGTACATGTACGGCTAGCGGCTACTGTATTGGGCAGCACAGAAAATATTTCCATCATCACAATTGGCCATCACTGCTTTAGAATACTTTTTAAAAGGAGTTTCCAGGTGAGAACTGCTTCAGGCCATTTTTGGAATCATACCTATAAATTGTCAAAAGAGTGCCAGTCAATTCTATTGCACGTGATATTAAAGTTATTGATGAAACATTATAATGTGACTCCAGGTAATTTACTTTTACAAGCTTGGCAATACACAAAATGTAGATATTTATTGAAGAAATAAAAATAGTAGCATTTTATTGATGTCTACTCTGTGCCAGGTATTATACTAATATGCTATATATTTTTATGCTATGCATCTTTTAATCTTTAGCCCTTTGAAGTATATATTGTTGAAAAAGAGGAAACTGAGGTCATTCTCATGAAATAAATTACTTAGGATATACAGTTAGGAAGAAGTAGAGCCAGTATCCTAACCCAGAACTGGCGACCCAAAAGCCTGTCCAGAGAATATTTTATTGATCTATCTATCTATCTATCTATCTATCTATCTATCTATCTATCTATCTAATATTTATCTCTCTCATATATATATACATATAATTTGCCAATATCAGCCACCCAGATCTAAGAAATATTACCATTTTCCATATTTGCATCTTCCTATGAAATAAAGACAGCCAGGCGTGGTGGCTTACACCTGTAATCCCAGAACTTTGGGATGCCAAGGCAGGCAGATCACCTGAGGCTGGGAGTTCGAGACCAGCCTGACCAACATGGAGAAACTCCATCTCTACTAAAAAAAATACAAAAAATTAGCCGGGCATGGTGGCACATGCCCGCAATCCCAGCTACTCAGGAGGCTGAGGCAGGAGAATCCCTTGAACCTGGGAGGCAGAGGTGGCGGTGAGCCAAATGGCACCATTGCACTCCAACCTGGGCAACAAGAGGGAAACTTAGTCTCAAAAAAAAAAAAAAAAAAAAAAAAAGAAAAAGAAAAATGAAAGAAAGAAAGACCTACACATTTAAAGACACCTTTAGCCCTTCTGTATTAGTCCATTTTCACACAGCTATAAAAAATATCTGAGACTGGGTAATTTATAAACAAAGACATTTAATTGACTCACAGTCTGCCTGTCTGAGAAGACCTCAGGAAACTTACAATCATGACGAAAGGTGAAGGGGAAGTAAGCATGTCTTACATGGTAGCAGGAGAGAGAGAGAGTGAAGGAGGAAGTGCTACTTTTAAACCATTAGATCTCATGAGAACTCACTATCATGAGAACAGCATGAGGGAAACTGCCCCCATGATCTAATCACCTCCCACTGGGTCCGCTCCTTGACATGTGGAGATTACAATTCATGGTGAGATTTGGGGGGGGACACAGAGCCAAACCATATCATCTTTCCTGATTCCATTTTTTTTCTTCTTCCTGCTGCAAAGATAACTACTATGCTGAAGTTAGTTTGTTCCTTTCCATTCAGGTGTCAGTAGTTTTATTATGTTTACCTGTATCCGAAAGCAGCATATAGTATTACTTTGAAACTTTTAACTTAAAAGGAATGTAGTATTGTGTGGTTGACATTTCTACCCAATATTTTGTTTCAGGATTTATTTCTGTTGATGCCTGTAGCTTTGGTTCATTTGTCTCTACTGTTCAGTGTTATTCCATATGTCCTATTGGTAGACATTTCTGTTCCTAATTTTTTTCCACTGCACAAAAAGCTGCCGATATGGTCTGCATATATGTTTCCTTAAGCTTATTTCAAGCATTCATCTATGTTATATTTCAGAAGAAAATCACAAGGTGCTTGGTAGTATACATCTACATGTTACTAGATATCAGTAAATTGTTTTTTAAATGCAGATTTCAATTTATAATCCCATTGACAGTATTTGAGACTTTTCATTTTCACACACTTCTGTAGTATTGGGAATTTTCACACTTTTAATTTTTTGCTAGTTTGATGAGCATAAAATAAATGGTTTTTCATCTTAATTTTTATTTCCTTAATGAAATTGAGCATATTTTCTTCTATTTAGTGGCCATCCAAGTATCCTCTTCTGTGGCTCATCTAACCTTATTCATTGGCCAAATTTCTTTCTTGGGCTACTGATTTATTTTGTATTGATTTATGGGAATTCTTTATATGTTTTGATTATAAATTCTTTGTTTTTTATGTGGGTTGCAAATGACTTTCCAGTTTGTCTTTTCTTTGTCTTTTCATTTTGTTCATAGATGCTTTCAATTTTGATGTAGTTAGATTTATAATTTCCTTCTTCAGAGTTTGTACTTTTAGTATCTTTTTTTTTTTTTTTTTTTGGAGATGGAGTCTTGCTCTGTTGCCCAGGCTGGAGTGCAGTGGCATGATCTCAGCTCACTGCAAGCTCTGCCTCCTGGGTTCACGCCATTCTCCTGCCTCAGCCTCCTGAGTAGCTGGGACTACAGGCACCCGCCACCATGCCAGGCTAATTTTCTATATTTTTATTAGAGTCAGGGTTTCACTGTGTTAGCCAGGATGGTCTCAATCTCCTGATCTCATGAACCGCCCACCTTGGCCTCCAAAAGTGATGGGATTACAGGCATGAGCCACTGCACCTGGCCTGTACTTTTAGTATCTTAAGATATTTTTTTCATATCTCAATGTCAGAAAGATGATCTCATATTTTTTCTAAAAAGTTTTAAAGCTTTGCTATTTATAGTAAGGATCTCAGTCAATTTGGATTTTATTTTTGTGTATGATGTAATATAGGTATCTACTATTTTCATATAGATCACTAACTTGGCTATTTTAGTTGTGACTAGCTACCCTTCTCATTATGCAGAATGCAACTGTGTCATTTATGGAGTCACCATATGTGTGTGGATCTGGGTCTGATCTCTCTTCTTTGCTGTTGGTCTCTTTATCCCATTGTTTACAATCTTGTGATTTTTGATATGTTATACTACACTGATTTTCCCTTTGTATTGTTCTTTGAAATTGGTTTGGCTAGTCTTAGCCCTTTCTTTTTCACTCTTAGTTTTTGGAACAGCCTGCCAAGTTTTGGTTTATGGTTTTTCCATTCTGCCAAACCACCTCTATTTTAAGTCCCACAAGAAAGGCTCTCTCAGGAAGGATGGTGAGATTAAATCAGAAGATGACAGTGGGATGGAGGTAGTGGTTGATCCTGTCAAGCCGTAGGGCCTTTGGCCAAGATGAGATGTAAAGATACAGGTGAGAATTGATCACTGACTGTGCGGGAGTGAGGTTAAATGCATCATCCACTTGAGCAGGGTTAGAATTAAGATGTCAGACACATCATATGCAGGATGATAAGCCAAGATCTGGGAAGAATAAGGGTATTGGAACACTCAGCGTCTATGATAATTGCCTGGATACTTAGGGGGATGTTAGTTACCTAACAAAAAGCTAACAGAAATAAAGTCACTGCACTGGAAGCAGTTCTACACTAGTTACCAGCCCACCCCCAGATTGAGATCTTCCCTTGTAATAAGACAGCATGGCACCATGGTATAAGGAGCAGGACTTTCAAATCCAACAGGTGTGGACTCCAGCCCAGAACCACCACAGGGGAACTGAATGATATTGGTTGAGGTTCTCAGTCCTTTCTAAGCCTCTGTAAAATGAGGAGGATTCTAATTTCTACCTCACAAGTGAGAAAAGCAACAAGAAAAAGGCCTGGCAAAGAGTAAGTGCTTTAAAATATCATTTTATTCCATTACAAATGATCATGAACCTATTAAAAGTAAGTCACTTCCCAAATGCCAGAAACTGTGTCCTTATCCCTCCAGTATCCTCCTGGTCAACTTTGGGGGATCCATTTCATTCTGGTGCATGTGCACAGTTATGCACTGCATAAGGACATTTTGGTCAACAATGGATGTCTTATAGGACAGTGGTCCCGTAAGATTATAACATCATATTTTACTGTACTTGTTCTATGTTTAGATATGTCTAGATATACAAATATTTACCATTGCATTGCAATTTCCTACAATATTTAGTACAGTAACATGCTGTACAGGTTGGTAGCCTAGGAGCTACACGCTATACCACATAGCCTAGGTGTGTAGCAGGCTATACCATCTAGGTTTGTGTAAGTACACTCAATGATGTTCACGTGACAACAGAATCGCCTAATAATGCATTTCTCAGAACATATACCCATCATTAAAGGATTCATGACTGTATTTCTATCTGCTGCAAATAGTGACTAGCAGCTTTTCACTGCTTTGGACTCTGTGCCTATGGATGCCGTAAGCCTCAGCACATAATCTTTTCTCTTCCAGGTCTTAACTTGGGCTCAAAACCCAGCCACTCTTCACTTCCTGGACAGCGAAAGTAATAATAATTTATCTCTGCCTCAGTTTCCTCATCTATAAATGGGTCAAATCCTAGTCTTGGTTATGAATATAAGAAAATGAGAGGATATGCAAAAGTGCTCAGCAGAGTGCTCAGCACATATGGGCCTTCTATAAACATTGGTTAAGTAAATGTACTATGCTAGACAGTGTAGTGTCTAAGAGTCTGTTCACAGATTGATGACAGATGATTTGGGTCAAATATAGGCTCTGCCACTCATTAGATCTTGGGAAAGGTGCTTAAAGTTACTTACTTTCTCTCACCCTCAGGTCTTCCCTTGTGAACTAGGAAAAGGAATGATGTTCATCTCAGGGGATTTGTTCTGAGGATTAGCAGAAATGATGTATATAAACTGCCTGGCACGTTGGAACCACTCAGCAAATCTGAGCTTTTATTAAATATTATCACTACACTCCTAGCAGAGGATTGCTTGCTCTGGGGCTTGTTCAATTTGGGATAATATTCGAGTCAAGCGTGAGGGTGATGGCCAGCCTAATGTAATAGAAATTCTAGACTTCAATTTTTAGCACATCATGTGATGGGCAAAGCTGGTTTGCAAGGCCCTGGGAGAACCCTTCCTTACCCCTCCACACCACCCAATTTACCAAAGACCTAACCCATCACATCCATAGTGGGTGTGGCCGGTATATGCATGAGCCATGATCTGAAGCCTTACTGGTTTGGGTCCAGGGGCTGCTCTGCCTCCTTATAGAGCTGGGCCACTTCCCTTCTTTTGGCCTTGGTACCAGAAAAAGAGAAATTGTCTTCTTTCCATCCTAGGTGGCTGGAGGGTGACACAAAGCATCTGAGTTTTCCTCTTTTTCCTTGTATGTTTCAGGATGGGCATCCCAAGGTCCCCAAAGGATGTGACCAGAATGAGGGGTTGGAATCACAGGTGTGCTAGCCACTAAACTCAGTATGTAAGTTGGAAAAAAAGACTTGAGAAAGGGAAAGGAGAGGGGAGTTGGAATTATTTTAATCTTAAAGAAGTTCGATATAATTACAAAACAAAACCTCAGTATCACAGCTGTGGTTATCCACCCAAACAGAATCTTCACAGTTTGTGAATTTAGCTTCCTATTCATTAGTGGCTCTCCCCCAGTTGTTGAATGTGTTCTAATCATAAATGAATTCTTAATAGCTTCAAACCAAAGGAATTACAGCACAAAGGTCACTGTTTATTTTTAAATGGATTTTTGTAATGTAATACCAAAGATTTATAATAAGAAAATTCACTTCTTCTGGAACTAGTTGGAGGATGAAAGGCCACTTTCCTCAAAGCTCCAGAGTGACAATGTCACATTAAAGTCACTGAAATAAATGGAGGTCCCAAGAGTAGCCCTACACTCCCATGCATATACTCACAGGGTTCTGTTTCAGGAAAAACTATCTGTAGCTCAGTCTCAGAGGGCCTGAGAATATTGGCTAGTATACAAGAGCAGGTACAGCAAGAAAAACTAAATTAACAATAACTTAAGTCAAATGAAAATTAATTTATTGCTCTCCTTAAAATCCAGGCCGATATGGAATTTCCATTGTAGTACACAGTCCTCAGCAGCCCAAGTGCATTTATAATTTTCCTCATTTATGGTCAGCACATGTCTGGATGCCAGACACTATAATGAGTAAAGGGGAAGGGGGAGGCATATACCTTGATTTTAAGGACATGAAGCAGATGTCCCACATCTCTTTTCTGCTCACAGGCCATTGGTCAGAATGTGGTCACATGACACACATTATGCAAGGGAAGCTGGCATCTGTAATCCTAGCCCTGGGCAGCCATGTTGTCAGCTAAAAATCCAAAAGTAACTGAAGTGATGGGAAAGATCAGATGAGACCTGGGGCAAACTGTGTTCATAAAGTCTAAAGACATTAATTTGGGTGTACCACAGGGCCTAGGAGAAGTTCCCATTATGAGCCAACTCTCAAAGCCTTCATCCATCTAGGTAGAACTAGTCATCCATTGCTACCTAGAAATGTATGCCTCAGTAGCAGATTTTTCAGACAGTGCCCATATTTTAGGCCCTTTTATTCTATGTAGTCTAGTAGAAGAGATATGAGATAACTTAATGATTACACAAGTAGATAGCTATATATGCCATAGGAGGTTCCAATTAAGTGTCAAAAAATTCAGTAAGTACAGGTTATACTTGCCATGTAAATGCCACCTTTTTCATGGCCCACTCATTTGTCATATCTTATCCACTCATAAAGCCAAGTGATGTTAGTTCTTGGCTTTTCTAGCAAAGGTGGCAGCCAAGGAGAAAGTGTTCTAAGCTAAGCAAATAAATGTGTGTGGTTTCATTTTGACTAGGATGTAGGGAGCTGAGACTGAGCAATGGCAGATAGAAGTGGAAGGCTGGGGCCAGATTTTACAAAAGATGTTGGTATTATGTCTTCCCAAACAGATATTGCTAACATTGGACAGGTTCATAGAATTCCACTTACTAAGGCCACTCACTGACTTAGCAGAAAGTAAAATGGAATGTATAGACTATGCTCTACCTGGGTTAAAAAATAGGCTACTATAAACTGTGGCAACCAGGCAACAAGCATTTCTCTCCTCTCTCCTTCCTTGGAATCTGTCCTAGGTAAGAAAGGAAGCAGCAGTAACTGCCTATCTGTTGAGTTTTAAGGGGTACAAAAACTTGCTCACCAACTTCCGATGACAGGAAATTCCCAGGTATTAACTCAGTTTTATTTGGAGTATCATCATAACTGCTGCTTTTATCCCCTCCTTTTCTTTCTCCTCCTCCTTTATCTTTATTACAAAAGGAAATATTGGACTATAGAGGCCTCATTTGTTAATGGATAAAGAAAAATGAGGAACAGGCATTTGGGTTCTAGTTCCAGGTCAGCCTTGAAAGTGTAACCCTGGCTCAGGCCATGCCTAGCTCAGCTCTTTGAAACAGATGTTTCACTGTTTCATACCATTAGGGGGCCTGACAAGAAGGGACTCCTCAATGACCTAGTTGAAAGATGTATGGCCTTTTGTCACCAAGATCACTATGGGAAAGAAGGTAGTAGTGAAGAGATGATCTAAGAAAGGAGATAACATCAATTTTATTTTTTCTAATTACTGGCACTTGGGCAAGGCATTGGAGTCTTTGTAGGATAAAGACAGAGGATTCTAGACAATCTTTCTTAGATCCAAGGGGTCTGAGTAACATTGGGCATCATGTGGATTTCACAGGAATATAAAACATAATGAAGCTACAATTGACACATCAAATTATTATGGTGATTATGAGCACTCGATTATACATTTAACATGTGTCCCATTGATCATTAGGAAATTAATTAACAATTTAGGTAAATGTAATGACATTTTTTCAGATAATGTGGTCCAAACACACAAAGATATGGAAAATGTGAGAGATTAAGAAAGGATTAGCAAAATAATTTGATTAGTGCTGTACATCTTCTGAATGCTTCAAAAAGTTTGGAATAATCAATGTATCTGACTTTATTTGCCACAGGTGAAGAAGTATCCTGAATGCCCTCTTAGCACAGAGCTGTCTTTCTATCTTTGTGTTCAGGAAGTACAGTTTGTATTTTACAGATTTACCTTTAGCTACGTGAAAGCATAGCAAGATGAGGGGTAAAAAATCAGTTAAATAGAAAACAGCGTATTTTTGTTTTATTTTTGTGTTTCCTCAGGAAAGTGCTTTGATTCTTCCTGTTTTTTAAGAACATGTTTTCTAAATGTAAAGTTTTAACCTCAGAGGCATCTTGGAAAGGAAATAATAGACTCAGCTTATATCTCTAGCACTACAAGTTAAATATCTTGAAGAACTTAAATACTTTAAAATACTAGCCATAGTCCTAGCCCTGGGTAGCCATGTAAAATATGAAAAAAACATATCTATGAGCAGTCATTGAAATAACCAAATGTATGTACTCTAAATACAAAGAGAAAGTAGAATCCTGGGATATAAATAGGCACCAAAGCTGGCTTTTACCTTAAAGGTCTCTGTTGAACCCTGGGAACTCTGAAATTTCAACTTTGATTGCTTTATGGAGTTGGAGGTGGGTACAAGGGTACAGAAATTAAATTTTAAGCCCACTAAAGTGAGGGAATTTAAAAGGAAATTTCTGAATAAGGCTCAAGTATGAATAAAAAAATAAAACCTGTCATTCAGACAAACATAGCAAAGAAACTTGCACTTCTGAAACATGGCTCTTTGTGGGGGGAAAATAATGTCACCAAGAATGCATAGCTAAAAGCCAGTCTTCATGCAGTTTTTTGGTCAAACATTATGTTACCTGTATAATCTAAAATAAATAGCTAATTTATTTTAACATAGTCTTGAGCTAGTAGTCTCCCAAGTTTATTTTCCCTTTCTTATTCTACAGTAAGAGAAATGGCAAGCAAACTCAAACTCCCCCCGGATTAATTCTGTTTTAACCTAGACCTCAAGATATTCCCATTGAAAAATTTATAAGGAAAAGGTGCTTCCCACATTTAGCATCAAAAAGCTAGTACACACACACACACACACACACACACCCCTCCATCAGTGAGAACCAGCAGAAATGAGATAGCAAAACCAAGACTTCAATATTGGAGGTGTCTTGATTTTGTAAAAACTTGTAAGGTGTTCAATTGCCAGAATTAGTGGATATGAAATATAAATATGTTTAATATGCTTGAATAGAGATTGAAGGCATGCATAGAAAATATTAGACATTAAGAAATGAATAAACAGATTTCAATAAGAACCAAATAGAACGTCTAGAAATTAAAAGTACAATAGTAATTAACATTAAAACTTTGATGGATGAAATAAACAACTTAGACATAGGTAAAGAATTAGTGTGTTGCAAGATAGATCCAGATTAATTTGTCCAAAAAGCAGTCTGGACAGATGAAACATGAAAAGATGTGAAAGAGATCATAAGAGATATGATAGAGTGAGAAAGATTAATATTTGCCTGAATGAAATTTCAGAAAGAATGTATAGAATGGAACAGAGAAAACATTTTAATATCTAATAGCTTGATAACATATAATGGCTTCATATGCTAAAAGATACCGACTTAAGATATAGGAAGCTCACTGTACCCCACCCCCACTCCAAGGGAAAAAAAAGAAGTCCACATGCAAACACCAGACACTGAACAGCCCAAAGAGAAAGAATCTTAAAAGCAGCTAAAGAGAAAGATCAAACTGCAAAGAGATTAGGTGGGCAACTGATTTCTCCACGACATTAAGGGAAGACAGAAGACACTATGGAAAGAAAAACTTCTCTGCTTATAAAATTCTTTACCCAGTGAAGCTATCTTTCCAAAATTAGGGTGAAATAAAGACATGTCAAACATAATCTGAGACAGTTTACAACCTAAATACCATTTCTAAGGGATATTATGCAGAATATATTTCATGTAGAAAAAAGGGATCTAAGGCAGAAAGTCTGAGAGGTAAGAAGGAATGATGGACTTGGAAATTGGTAAATAGCTGTGTACAGCTAAACATTGTCAATTCCTTAAAGCAATGAAACATAATATTTCATTTTTTAGATAAAAGATGTTTAGTACTAAATTATTAAAGTACAATAGTATATAAGTCCAAAGCAACTAAAGTCTTTCTAATTTCAGGAGAAGGGTAAAATAAATGATCATCTTTGGACCTTGATCAATATTTGTGTTAAAATAGCACTAGATTATTAGGCAGAGAACATATAACCTCCAAACCAGTGATAGCAGAAAGAGGGAAATTGAATTAGAAAATGAAAAAAGAAGCAAAACAAAAATGACAAAAACCCCTCAATAATTTTGAGAGAAGGCAATGAAGAACAGGGGAAGCAGGTTCAAAGAGACAGCATGAAGCAGCATGAAAAAATAAATTTGGGCCGGGTGCAGTGGCTCATGCCTGTGATCCCAGCACTTTGGGAGGCAGAGATGGGCGGATCACCTGAGGTCAGGAGTTCGAGACCAGCCTGGCCAACGTGGTGAAACCCCATCTCTAGTAAAAATACAAAAATTAGCCAGGAATGGTTGAGTGTGCCTGTAGTCCCAGCTACTCAGGAGGCTGAGGCAGGAGAATTGCTTGAACCTGGGAGGCGGAGATTGCAGTGAGCTGAGATTGTGCCATTGCACTCCAGCCTGGGCAACAGAGTGAGACTCCTTCTCAAAAAAATTAAATAAAAATTAATTAATTAATTAATTAATTCAAATATCATAGGGATATACAAATAGTGGTTATGTATATATTGGAATACTGTATAGGAGTGAAAACGAACAAACCATTCCCCCAAACCTGTTCTTTTCTTCTTCCTGGCACATGTCAGCTCTGTCAGCTAGAAATGATTTTCCCAGCCTCCAGTGAAGCTAGGCCCTTCTCTATAACTAAGTTTCTGCCAAGTAAATGTTTGTAAATGTGATACGCTTTACTTTAACTTTGCTTTTACAATGAGATCTCAGCATTTCTTGGTCTAGACTTTTTTCTTTTCTCTTTTCTGGGATGAAATATGACCATGCCTAGAACGAACCCAGCTTTGACCAGACAGTTGTGGTCATAGCTCTAGGGGGTGCCATGGCAACCAGATGGGTGATCCTGAGTCCTGTATGACCATGTGGAGTAAAGCCATACCCTGGCTTGCAATGCTGTCTAAAAAAATCATACCTGAAAGGGAAATTAACTTGTCTTGTTTAAGCCACTGCATTTTTTTTTGTTATAGTAGCTTAGCCCCTGTCCTAATAAATGCCATGTGCATCAATATGAATAAAGCTCTAAAGTATAATGTTCAAGTAAAGAATAATGTCACAGAAGATAGCATATAGTGCCCTTCCATACCTATACACACACACAAATATATATACACACACACATATATATATATACATATGTAAAGTGGGGACAGATACTACATATTTGTGTACATACACATACACAGAGACATTCAATGCTAAACAATATTTGGAGATTTATATACAGGGTAAAATTATGATATCAAATAATCTAAAACTCAGAATAATGATTGTCTTTGAGGAGTACTGTGGAAAATGTTATTGAGGAGTGATACACAAGGGGCTATTTATTAACCTAGATAGGTGGTGAGTAAATGGATGCTAATTCTATTATTATTTAAAATATACAATAATGCTTTATACACTATTTTATAAGTATGAATAATTAACAAAGAAAATAAATAGCAGAAAATAGGGGGCCAGGAGGTCTAGGCTCTAGGTCAGGTAGTTCAATTAAGTACATGCACTATCTTTGACAAGTCACCTTAACTCTCTATGTCTCAACTTCCTTATCTGTAATAACAGATTCTTTTGGATTTAAATTCTATACATTTTCATTAAATCTTTGTACAGCCTGGACCATGTTTTCACAGAAGTCATAAGATTCCCTGAACATTGGACTAGTTTTAGAGAATAAAGGTTTTCCTCTCTCTGTAGTTTTAGAAGACAGCATAATTTCGTAGGTTACGGAACAGAAAGTAGAGAATAGATCATAATAAGAACATTTAGAAAAAGAAGTTCAAGAAGCTGAATGAAGTTACCACAATATCAGAAACAGATGTGAATAAAGGTATATGTAAATTCTTTTTCATGTACTGGATCTAAAAAATGTTCAAAATATCCCTGGAAAGTTTTTGTTTGTCTTTTGCTTGGTTTGTTACTTTGTTTTTCTTGGGGAAAGATTTTTTTTAATGTATTTGTTCCACATTAAGCCATGAAATTGTTTAACTGACTTTACTAAACTTCAGTTTCCTTATCTGTAAATGCAGAAAGATACTACTTATAGCATAGGATTATTTTCAGGATTAAATGAGATAATGCAAGCATAGTGCTAAGTACAGCATCTAGCACTTAGTAAGCGTTCAGTAGATGTTAGAGGTGATGATGATGATAAGAAAGGAGAGAAAAATGGTAATAAGGTGGGGACTTCTGTATTTTAAACAGTGCAATGTTTTCCAGTAAAAACTCTGGGGTTTTAAGATTGTTTTAATAGAGTTATATTTGGGTAAATGTAACTAAGTCAAGAAAAAAAGCATTCAGTCCCTCTGATGGTGAAGCATTCATTCCATGACCGTAAGGAGAGTGAAAAAAAATGCCCCCACGGGCAGGCATGGCTGCAAAGCCACTGATTCAGCATAAGTGTGAGCCTTAGTCATTCAAAAACCAGATTTTTCAACATCTATCTTTTTCTATTGATATGGGCTTGCTTTTCAGATGTGCTTCTGAATGTCAGTGATTAGACAAATTGGAAATATATCAGCAACAATTATTCTCACTCCTTCTTATTACTTCTTCCTCTCTGTCTTCCTCCTTCTCCTTCTTTCCCTTTTCCTCCCCCTTTTCTTCTTCCTCTTCATCCTTTCCTTCCCTTTCTTCTATTCTTCCTATTCCAATTTTTAAAATAATCATCACAGCATCATCATTTATCAGTTATAGCAAACAACTTTTTTTCTTTCCAGCACCTCTTTCTCCTCCTCTTTTTCTTGATTCTTCTTTCCCCCACTTTATATGGTAAAGAGGAGCATGGCCGTTCCTTCCCAATTCTCTACCCAGCCACAGGTGAAGACACAGGTAGAAATCTGGCTAAACAGAGTAACCCAGCTAGCTGAATATGGTAATTGGTGAAGTGTTGATATCTGCCTCAAGCAAAGCCAATTAGACACTTGTCAGATATTTGAGATTTGATATATAGAAGCTGCAAAGAAGATAGAGCCTCCTTCTTCATGATTAAAAAAAATGTATACAGAAGTTGCCTGTGGCTTTCTTAACCATAATCATTTGGAAGAATTTGTTTGCAGGAGGAAAGAGGCCAAAACAAATATAGAAGAATAAATGAAAGCAAGAGTGCAAGAGAGGCTGAGAGGAAGAGAGGGAGAGAGAATGAGAGAGAGAGGGAGAGAACTAGGGAAGAATTTGATGATAATTTTTGATAACTGGATTCAAAATTTCTCAAGCCACATTTATACATAAAAGTTTTTAGTTACATGAAAACATACCTTTTAAAAAATTGAGCCAGTTTGAGTTGGGTTTTTGTCATTGATACCCCAAATATTTATTACATGATAACTTGAATGAATTAACTTATTAAAGTTCAAGGTATAAATACAAGCACGTAAATTTGTAATCTAAAGGGACATGCAACATAAAAAATACATATTTTTCAGAGCACTCTTATTAGACACAGATAGTTCAACTAAATTTTTCTGGGAGATCTGAATAAGTCATATTCAATAGATGACTCAATTTGAGATAAAGTTTCTTAAGTTTCTAAACATGAAAGCATCTTTCTTATTGTATTCTGTGAACAGCAGTATACTTATACAATATTTGTTTATAAAATTTGTATGGTTTACAAACAGTAGTATAAGGAAAATTTAACATTTGTCATGCATCACGTGAGTGGCTGAAACAGACACCACATTTGAAGACAATTTTAAAATCAACAAAATCTGTTATTTTTCATTTGCTTTTAGCTCCA
This sequence comes from Pan troglodytes, assembly GCF_028858775.2. Lineage (NCBI taxonomy): Eukaryota > Metazoa > Chordata > Mammalia > Primates > Hominidae > Pan > Pan troglodytes. The sequence continues at coordinate 122,841,525 of NC_072411.2, forward strand.
AATTTAAACAGAACAAAGTGAATATAGTAAATATTTCACATATGTAAATACTGGTATCACATCTCTATTAATCATGTAGTACAACATTTGATATTCTCAATAAAAACCCTTAATTTGCCTGCTATAGTGCCTGCAGTCCCTGGAGTAATTGCTCTCTTATTTTCCTGGATAACTTATTTAGGGGAAAATAAAATAATGAAATGATCTTAAAAATGAAAAGGCCTGAAAATAGCGCTCTTATTTAAATTACAATACTTCACACTCATCTGAGATTTCTTCATCTCTGCAATAACGCAGCTGTTTTCCTCAGGGTGTTCTCACAAGTTCATAAGGAAAAAAATTGTTATGAGCCTTTGGAAACCCCAAGGAAGGCAGCTGTGTTTTTGATAAACTGGCTACAGTTTCAACACTTCAAGCTATAGAGAAATTTACACGGGAATTTTCTGCATTATATATCCATGAGCAATACATTTTCAACAATAACAACATACACTGTATTTAGTCAAAGTTTACACAGCAGAGCAGCCAGGCTGAACACTGTGAAATTAAAAACCTGACCTTTAGCAGAAGACTCTGCCCTAAACATACAGAGTGTCATTCCCTCCAACCTCTACAAAAACACAAGGGAAATCAGGGCATGGTAAAGAGATGCACTGGCTGAACTTCCCATCAGACATTCCAGCGTCACATGTTTCTTCGCGTTCAGTAGAAGGGATACGTCATAAATCAGTGGCATTAACCAAGGATTTTAGTAAAGAAAAAGTTGACCAGATCTTGAGTGATTGAAGGGTTGGGATGCTGCCAATCCGAAATTCTCTTGTGCATGAGGTTGCACTGAATCTTCCCTGCTCCCTCACCTTTACTGTCAAAGCACTTATCCTTCCGATTCTGGACAAGGAAGGAAAATCCCCAGATTGAACCTGTTTGAATGTTTTGTGTGTACCTTTTTAGGAAGTGTCCCAGGTTGTGTCTACCCAGTCATGCAGGGAAAATCATCATCAGTGTGTCCTATGGTGGAAGGTACTCGCTTCTCCCTGATGTGCTTTCACCCCTTGTAGTTGCCTTTGCCTTGCGTTGAACAGCCTCCTAGATGATTCCTCCAGGCACAGCCATCATTCTTTGTTAGATCTGTTCTCCATCAAGCCAACTCTCGTTATTCAGTGCTTGTTTCTTCCTTTGTGCACCGTTTATCCTGCTGACTTTTCTTTTACAGTTGCTTCTTGCTGCTCTCTTAGGCTTCTAGACAATGGGCATTGCAACAGATTATCTAAGAAAAGTCCAACTTCAACTTACTCTTGAGTGGCATCTCTCTTAAGAGGTCTGTAGAGCTCCATTTATTTGTTTGTCTGTTTATTTATTTGCTTTAAGGAGAGAGTGACATTGTTTCTGTGAATATTCATCAATCTCATTTATTGAGCACCTATGAATTCCTGTTATGGATTATATGTGTGTGTTTTCTAATGAAGAGGACAGAGACAGACAAGAAAATAAGTGACTGTTGCAGCATGATGTGCACAGTCGGCAGAATAGGCAACACTTACAGTGCTGGAACTCAGGGCGTTCTTGTGGGGTGAAATTAGCAGTCTAACCATTCCTGTGCATTGATCATCACATGAGCAGCCTGCATGCGTGCTAGAGCTTCAAGTGGTTGTGCTGTTGAATCAGCTACTTCATGTTAGTCTCCTTTTATAGGTGAGTCTCCGAGGTAAAATAATTTTCCAGAGATCATAGAACTAGTAAATGACAGCAGCAGGATTCACAGGTGTGTCTATTTCCAAAGTCCATTTGTATCCTAACACCAAGGGAGACAATCTTTCTTTCTCCTTTATAAACCTGGTTTTATATCTCTGCTATACAGTCCTGGAATCGAGAATCCAAGCTCATGTTTGTTACACATTAAGAATAAGTGACATCTAATATAGATAAAAATAAATTATGATAATTTGATTAACTTACCATGTTAATACCTTTACTACTTCTCTTTCACTAGGGCTGGGACAACCAGTAGTGTCACAGACATCAAAGCAACTTCATCTGTCTTACGCTAGACATCACCAATCAAGCACCACATACATTGCATACATCAAAACAACTCCATCTGTCCCATGGTAGACATCATCAGTCAAGCACCACATTCTGCTTTGCTTGTGCCAGGTATAGCCAGTGAGGTCTTCTCCACACCGTGCTCTGAGAATGCTGTACCTACAACCAGCCAGCTTTGGCAGATGTCGTGAGCTAAACTGTGTTTTCCCCAAAATTGTATGTTGAAGTCCTTATCCCCAATACCTCAGGATCTTACTTTATTTGAAGATATGATCTTTGCAGTGGTAATCAAGGTAAAATGAGGTCATTAGGGTGAGCTTTAATCCAATATGGCTGGATTCCTTATAAAAAGGGGAAATTTGGAGACAGATATGAACACAGGGAGAATACCATGTAAAAATGAAGGTAGAGATTCACAAGCCAAGAAGTGTAAAAGGCTTCCAGCAAACCACCAGAAGCCAAGAGAGAAGGAAGCAACAGATCTTCCCTCTCAGCCCTCAGAGGAAACCAACCCCAATGGCTGACACCTTACCCTTGGACTTCCAGCCTCTAGAACCCTGAAACAATCAATTACTGTTGTTTAAACCACTCAGTTTCTGATACTTTGTTATGGCAGTCCTACTAAACAAATATAGTAAGTAGGATAAAAGCTATTTCCCACTCCTATGTTTGGGAAGGAAGGCAAAAAACAAAAAAAACCCCAAATTAATTGGTTCTACTCTTTCTTCTGCCACTATGATGCCGTGTACCACCAAAACATTATTATTCTTAATCCAAATTCAGTCTTCCTGTTAGAATCAGTATAATGTATGGTCCCATGTGGCAGAATAAATTAGCAATGGATTAAATTAGGTGTTATCTACCTCAAATGTCCTTTAGGCTAAGCAAAGTTAACACATCACATAGCAAATCACGGCCACACTCATAGGCAAAGAACTAATACCATTCATTGGTAGTATGAAGCTGGGAGCAGTGGAAGTCAGCTTTCACCAGTATTCCTCAACCCTTGTCCAAATTGTGCCACTAATAAAGTGTACCTGCTTATGACACAGCCATGCTAGTAAATCTTGATATTAGGCACTATGATGCTTATATATGTTATTTCAACAAATGGCTATTATCACGAAGTAGAAGGATAAAAATCAAAGGATGTGTGTGTGTAACTGTATGTGTGTGCATGCTTCATGCTAGGTGAAAATTAGACTATCTTGTATACTATTGCTAAATGAATAAGTTAATTGATGAATGAATGAATAATTGATGACACAGTGCCCAAAAAAGAGCATAGGTTTTGGCATGAGGCAGAATCAGGTTGCAAAGAATGAAGCACCACCACAGTAATGTTACTTTATTTCATACTCCTTGCTTTCATTGCCACTTTAATGCAAGGACTGCAGGCTCTCTTTCATTGAGCACCTTGACTTAGTTTTCATAGTCCTATTTCTAGCTTTGGGCAAGATTTATCTAAGGAGAACTAGGTGAATTCAGTTGAATAATTCCCACTTCAGGGACAATGACAGCCTTCTCCTCTTTTAGGAAAGAATGACTCTATTGAAAAACCAATGTTTTGTAAATTAAGATTTTATTAATCAATTACCATCTTGCAATAAGTGGGTGCACTAGCAGAAACCAAGCATGATGTACTGCACTAGTGATCAAAGAGTGTGTGGGGATGACATACCCATTTATGTCTCTCAAGGTACATATTACAATCATAGCTCCCACATTTCCAAGTCCTCTGTGCTGAATGGTACCTATTTTGTTCCTCATTCTTCTTTTTTTTTTTTTTTTTTTTTTGAGACGGAGTCTTGCTCTTTCGCCCAGGCTGGAGTGCAGTGGCCCGATCTCAGCTCACTGCAAGCTCCGCCTCCTGGGTTCACGCCATTCTCCTGCCTCAGCTTCCCGAGTAGCTGGGACTACAGGCGCCCGCCACCACGCCCGGCTAATTTTTTCTATTTTTAGTAGAGACGGGGTTTCACCGTGTTAGCTAGGATGGTCTCGATCTCCTGACCTCGTGATCCGCCCGCCTCGGCCTCCCAAAGTACTGGGATTACAGGCGTGAGCCACCGCGCCCGGCCCCTCATTCTTCTAAATTGCCCAATCAACCAGCTGGCCCTGAAGGCACATTCAGCAGTTATGGAACTTTGCATAAGGTAGCTAACGATTTCTTGTGCCTTGTGGATTCCTTTTCTGTGACACTAGAGTTCTTCCTGGTGTCATACCTGGGTCCTTCTGGCTTTTGAAGGTCATAAATAAGGCCAGAGAATTTTTAAAATTTGCTCATATACTTTTATATCATACCTCAAGTTCTCTTAAATCAGTAAGTTGTGACCAGGTGTGGTGGCTCACACCTGTAATCCCAGCTCTTTGAGAGGTTGATGTGGAAGGATTGCTTTAGCCCAGAAATTTGAAGATATGGTGAGCTATGATTGCACCACCTGGGCAACAGAGACCTTGTCTCTCCACTCACCCAAAAAAGTTGTCTAAAACCAACCTCAGAATATAGCAAGGCACTAAATGTTTCACCAAAGAGAGGCATAGATTCAGCATCACTTGACACAAGGGTTATGGCCCTCTCCAAATGGTGTTGGTTGACTTAACTGCCTTTTTGTTGTCAGTACTATAGGTAGGAAAGCTCTGTTAAAAGTTCCTTCTAGTCAAGACATTTTTTCCAACTTGTGCTCTTATTTCCTGCTTCTAAATCTTCTGGTCCTAATATAGGAGCTCTATTTAATTCCAATGAAAATTATTACTTATCTTAAAATAATACCTTAAAATAAAATTAGTACTTACCTTAAAATAAAGCATATCCATGCAATTTTTGAGACATATACTAAAAAATTCTTCCTTGTTTACCTGAAATTCAAATTTAACTGGTTGCCCGGCATTTTATTTGCAAAATCTGGCAACTCTAGTTACATGTAACTTTCAAAGTAATATATTTCCCTATCTAAAAGAAATTAGCATCAATATAAAATTAACTTATGAAAATCTTTTTGTATGTACATTCAACTTATTAATAAAGGCAACTAAATGGAAAAAAAGGTTGAGAAGTACTGTCACCATGGACGTAGTTTATTTTTTTAAGTCAGCTTTTTCTTTTAAGTAGTCAAGGAATCTTTGATAGGACTTTGGCATCTCTGAATGACAGTCTCTTCTTCTCAGCATTGGAAAAAGAGGAATATTTTTGGTTGCCAAATACCCTTATTTGTATCCCAAGAAGAAAATTGTAAAGCTGAAATTATAACTAACTTAGCCAATGTCATACTTTTTTTTTTTTTGGTGTTCTCACCTGAAGATGCTGAAAGAAGGTAGTACTGCTTTTCCGAAAGTGAAAATGTTGTCTTAATATACTAATCCAACTACACTCTCTCACCAAAGATTGTAGTGGCAGGCAAAGCCCCTTGGTTCATGTTGAAGGGAGATGTGGAGTGAACTCACTTGGAAGTAGAACTGCATTTATAGAAGAAATGTTATAGCTGAACATGTGAACTTTTTCTGCTCTATAACAAATGTGCCAACTGGAAGCCCACCTGAAAGTCTGCTGCAAAGCCTAGTGCTGACATAATAGATTAACCTTGATAGTTTGCAAACAACTTTTTTGTCTGTACTATTCTCTTGCCTCAGTGATATCACCATGTAATGAGAGAAAGTGACGAGGGAAAAGATAATTATAACTGTCTTAGTGAAAGGTAATTCAGAGCATAGCAAATAAAATTATACATAATTGGTCAAGAACAAGGACTTGAATTTGAGGACAATCAGGTATAGGATGTCTTCTGTCTTCCTTTGGAATGCAGCTCTGTGAGACAGCAGGTACATATTTGCTGCAAAAGTATAACATATGGTGAAGGAAAATTGAAATGAGCTAAGGGGCAAACCAAATACAGTATTTTCTCTTTTCTTTATAATACAAGTGATATGTTGCTAACAGAAAAATAGGATTCAGTGTATTTCGAACTTGAATATAAGGATGATACCCTTTTGGAAACATAGTGACTGACACTGGACATGTATAAGGAGAATTTTAAATGATATATGAATTTAGTAAAGGTACAGACATCATTTCCTAGTGGTCCAGAACATACACAGAACACAAATTGTCAAGCCAAGAGACTTATAAATACAGCAAACTCTTCTGTTCTCAGATAAACTGTAAAAATAAATGAAGTCATCAACAATATCAAGTGTAATTTAATAATAATTTTTCATTCGACATTTAGTAGTTTCCAGATAGCTTGATATTTCTCCAAAAATAAAGATAATATATACATTTATAAAATGAAAGCAAGCAGTTAATTATTTTCTAGAAATAGAAGCAAAAATCTGATAAAATATGCAATTTAGATTTATCAGATACATTTATCTATAATCATAGATATCATATAGAAGAATATTTAATAAAGATATGTATTTAATTTGCTTCAGAAGATTTACCTCATTCAGGAAGTGTTCATTTTTTTCTCTGCTTAATTTTCTCCTTTCTATCCATGTTTTTATTTGTGAAGTATACTTGTTTCCTATTATGAGTTATTTGATACTAAAACATTATTTTAATTTTTCTTCTTTAACACAAGTTGGAAAATGACTTTAAATAACTGTACACAGGAACTTAGCAAATGCTTGTCATTCTACTAGACCCTGTGAATGTTAAATGCCCAAGGATAAGAGGATGTAATAGGGTATTTTGATGTGTTTTGCACTTGCTTTATTGTGCATACATAAGGCGCAAAACAGGGACTTCAACATCGTTTCTGTAGTGTCAACTTTTTTCTTGTGTCCTGAACCTAATGATTTTTCTTAGTCCCAAGATGTTTATAATATGGTTTAAGGCATTCTACAACTCAAAAAAGTTTAAGGCACCCCACAACTCAAAAAAGTTCATGGGAATTTAAAATAAAATGGAAAGTAAACAACATTTCCTTATATAGCAGCCCTGGTGGGTATGGCAGGAGACATTCACCAAGATACATATGTAACACAAACCTTATAAACTTTTTAAAAAGAGATATCATATAGCATATGTTCTTAGACCACAATGGAATTAAAATATAAACCAATAGAAAGATATTTGAAAAATCCTCAAACAATTGGATTTTAAACCATACACTTCTAAGTAACCCAAAGGTCAAAGAGTAAGTCTCAAAGGAAATTAACTAAATGAAGATGAAACCGTATTAAAATTTGTGGAATGCAGCTAAGGCAGTGCTTACAGGGAAACTTTATGTTAAATATTTATATTATAAAGGAAGAAACATCTTGATTCAGTAACCTAAGCTTCCACATTAAGGGCCTAAAGAGAAAAAAAAAAAAACACAAGAACAAGTTAAATCTAAAGAAAAGAAAGAAAAGTTATAATAAAGGTAATATCAGAAATCAATAAAGTTGATAACAGAAAAAAAGTGAGAAAAACCATTCAAACCAAAATCTGATACTTTGAAAAGATCAATAAAATGGATAAACTTCTGTGATGGTTAATTGTCAACTTGATTGGATTTAAGGATCCAAAGTATTGTTCCTGGGTGTGTCCATGAGGGTGTTGCTAAAGGAGATTAACATTTGAGTCAGTGGACTGGGAGAAGCAGACCCACCCTCAGTCTGGGTGGGCACCATCTAATCAGCTGGCAACTGCCTGGCTAGAATAAAGCAAAAAGAAGAACATGGAAAGACTAGACTGGTTTAGTCTTCTGGCCTACATCTTTCTCCCATGCTGGATGTTTCCTGCCCTCGAACATCAGACTGCAAGTTCTTCAGCTTTTGGACTCTTGGATTCACAGCAGTGGTTTGCCAGGGGCTCTCGGGCCTTTGGCCACAGACTGAAGGCTACACTGTCAGCTTCCCTACTTTTGAGGTTCTGGGACTCAGACTGTTCCACCACTGGCTTCCTCGCTCCTCAACTTGTAGACAGCCTATCATGGGGCTTTACCTTGTGATCCTGTGAGTCAATTCTCCTGAATAAACTCTGTTTCATATATACATCTATCCTATTAGTTCTGTCCCTCTAGAGAATCCTGACTAATACAACCTCTAACCAGACTGACATATAAAAAAAAAAGAAAGAGAAGACAAAAAAATAACATTAGGAATGAGAGAGATGGTATCACTATTCACTCCGTAGATACTCAAAAGCTAATAAGAGCATGCTACAAATATATTTAAGAATGGAGAGAATAATGCCAAGTCATTGAAATGTCCAAACTGTCAAAACTTGCAAAATAAATATGTGTGTATGTTGTAACTTAAGCATTCCTATATTACTATATCTACTAAAGATTGACACTATAGATAAAAACCTTCTAAAAATAAAAACTTCAGGCTCAGGTGGTTTCTGTTCTAGAGTCTACCCAAAATTTAAGAAAGACATAATTCATCTTTTATAGTTTCTCCCAGGAAATAAGAGAAAAATATACATTGCTTTAATGTAAAAATCAGATAATTATACTATATAGCTATATAGTATATATATAGCTATATAGCTATACTATATAGTACATCATCATCAACATACATAAAAATTTTCAATCCCATTAAAATGTAGCACTGTATATATATAAATGTATATATATTCATGTGTGTGTTTGTGTGTGTGTACAGTATTTTGGGATGAACCCCATTTGTCATGGCTATATTTATATAAAATATATAAAAATTTATGTATATTTATATATATAATTATATAAATAAATACATAAAAATCATTACAAGTGACATTCATCCCAAAATACAAAAGGTTCAATATTCAATGTAATTCACCATATTAGTAAACCAAAAAAACACATGATTATCTCAGTAGATGCAGAACAAAACATTCAACATGATTCAAATCTATTGTAGATAAAGGCTCTCAGGAGGCTGGGCGCGGTGGCTCATGCCTGTATTCCCGCCACTTTGGGAGGCCGAGGTGGGTAGATCACCTGAGGCAGGTGTTTGAGACCATCCTGGCCAACATAGTAAAACCCCATCTCTACTAACAACACAAAAATTAGCTGGGCATGGTGGCGTGCGCCTGTAATCCCAGCTACTTGGGAGGCTGAGGCAGGAGAATTGCTGGAACCCGGGAGGTGGAGGTTGCAGTGAGCCAAGATGGTGCCACTGCACTAGCACTCCAGCCTGGGCAACAGCACAAGACTCTGTCTCCAAAATAAAAAAAAAATTTAAAAAAAGGCTCTCAGCAAACTAAGAAGAGAACTCCCTTAATCTAATAAAGGGCATCTCTGAAAATATCTGTACTAATATTATGCCTCATGGTGACATGGTGAGGGACTGTTTTTCCTTAAGATTGAAAAGTTGGAAGACTGTCCTGTCTCACCACTCCTATTCAGTGTTACACTGAAAGCACTAGCTCACTAGCTGTGCAATAAAACAAGGCAAAGAAAAGCATATAGATTAGAAAGGAAGAAATAAAACTGCTTTAATCTGTAGACTAAATGATTGTGTAAGTAGAAAATTGCAAAGAATCTTCATAAGAGCCCCTAGATCTAATAAGTGAATTCAACAAGTTGCAGGATACAAGGTCAATACACAAAAGTTAATCATATTCTTATACACAAGCAGTCCATAATTGGAAATTAAAATTTTAAAAATACCCTCATAAGGTATTAAAAACAGTGCTTAGATATGAATCTAAGAAAACATGTGTAGTAAGATCTGTATGCTAAAATCTACACAAAACCAAACAAATTATTCAAAGATCTAAATAAAGAGAAATATCATATTTATGGATTAAAAGACTCAGTATTTCCAAAATCTTAATTCCCCCCAACTTGACCCATAGATTTAGGCATTGCCATTGAAAATCCAAGGAAGCATATTTTATAGATGTTTATAAACTGATTTTAAAATTTATGTGGAAAGAAAAAGGGAGTAGAATAGCCAAAATTATTCTGGAAAAAAAAAAACAAAAACAAAGAGGACTCACATTACCTAATTTCAAGATATACTATGAACTACAGTAATGAAGACAATGTGGTATTGACAAATGGGTAGATCAATGGAAGAGAATAGCTAGCCCATATATAGACCCATAAACATATACCAACTGATTTTTGACAATGGCGTGAAAGCAATTAGATGGAGAAAGGATAGTCTTTTCAATAATTGTTGCTGGAACACTTAAATACTCACATGACAAAAGTGAATCTCAATACCTACCTTATTTATTCCTGATACAAAAATTAACTCAGAGGAGATCATGGACCTAAATGTAAAATATTAAAAAATAAAACTTTAAGAAAACATAGGAAAAAATCTATATGATGTTTGTATTGTCATATTGGGTTTGTCAGAGGTTTTTTAGATGTGACACCAAAAGTATGATCCATAAAACCTATAAGTTGGGCTCTATCAATATTAAAAACTTAGGCTCAATGAAAAACCCTGTTAGGAGAATGTAAAGATAAGCCCCAGCAGAGAGAAAATATTTGCAAGCCATATATCTGATAAAGGACCTACACCCAGATGATATCAAGAACACTTAAAATTCAACAATATGTAAAGAAATGAACAAAAGATTTGAACAGACACTTCACTGAAGAAGATATATAGATGACAAATGAACACATGAAAATACGCTCAATGTCATTTGTCATTAGGAAAATACAAATAATTAAAACCAAAATTATAAACCACCAAATTCTTATTAGAATAGCTAAAATGAAAAATATTAATAATAGTAAATGCTGGCAAAGATGTGGAGCAACTGGAATTCACAAAGGCTAATCTTGAAAATCAAATTATGAAACTTAAGTAGAGATTGTTAGAAAATTCCAAAGAACATGATTAAGGTAAGAATTAATATGAAAGATTTTGAGTTTCATAAATACACAGATATCTACGTGAAGACAGACAATTTGCAATTTCCACAAAATCGATACCAATTAAAAATTTAAAATATGGTGATTGCTATGGTTTGAATGTGTCTCTCAAAGTTCATGTGTTGGAAATTTAATCCCTAATGCAACATTGTTGAGAGGTGGGACCTTTAGGACACGATTAGGTCATGTGGGCTCTGACCTCATGAACTGATTATGTTCCTATCTAGAGAGTGGCTTCCTCATTACAAGAGTGAGATGTGTCATAAAAGTGAATTCAGCCCTCTCTTGCTATCTCTTGTGTGCTCTTTCACCATGTGATGCCTTCTGCCATGTTATAACACAGGAAGAAGAACCTCACAAGATGTGATGCTTTGGTTTTGGACTTACCAACCTTCACAAGCATGAGCTAAACAAATTTCTATTCTTTATAAATTACCTAGTCCTGTGTATTTTGTTATAGCAGAACAAAACAGACTAAGACAGTAGACAGTCAACAGAGAGTAGTATGAATCCACTGTAAATCTTTTCTCACATTTTTAATTTGATAAATCATTATAACCCTTTTCACTTGTCCGAAAGTAAATACTGATATCCTTTTACTAATACTAATGTCAACCCACTTTTAATGTACCTTTACAAAATTTTTCAAAAATTATTTTTTTAATTGATGTAATGCATTTTTATTATTCAAGTGACTCCTATGTGTATGTACAAATTATCCTGATCATTCATGAGTTCAGATCTTTTGATATACATTTTCAATGACTTGATGAAATTATTTTGTTCGCTGACAACAATAATTACTATGAAAATGGATATAAATGTATAAAATTAAATGATAGTTCCAAATGACAAAACAAGAAGCTGAGCCATGTAAGTAAACAAATTAATTTTCTTGGATATTATTTTACAGGTGTCACATTTGAAATATGTTATTATTGAGTGTATTTGGCTCCATTCTCTTCTACATGCTTTTTCAGTTATCACAAGGAGACGCACTTTCTGGGCTTCTCTACTTATATGTTCTTCCTGAGTACCATTGGTTGTGTAAATGGGGTGAATGGAATGGATTTTTATCTGTATCTTTTCATAAAGTTCATTTTTCTTAAGAAAACAATATGGATTTAGAGTTAGTTTCATGACCTAATAGCTCTGCAATCTTGATCAGGAGAATATCTATCTGAAACTGTTTTCTTTACATCTCAATTAAACAACTAACATGCTTGTTATGAAAATTAAATAAACAATGGTAAGAGATAATGTCTGGCACATAACAGTCTCTCAATAAAAGTTAGTCAATAGTTTCTTCTCTTTTCTCCTTTCCTTTTCTTCATTCCTCTGAGAGAATAATTTATACATTTTATTGTTGTTGATCCCCAAGAATGCTGAAAGTTTAGTAGGATGTAGTGGGGGAAAAATAGAAGTTTATAATATACTTTATAAGGTTACATGAGTTGATGCCTTATAAATTGATGGTTGAAGCCCTTGCTATGTAGGAATATTGCTGATGTAATATAAAAGTATTCTGGAAAGAAATCAAGTCAATTTATCTGAGATTTTAGGGCACCCCAAATCCTGCATAAACCTGCATGTTATAAGTGTGCTTAGAGACACAAAGATGAAGGAAGAGTCCTGGCCTTTAAGGAAGGTGCAACTAATTTGATAGAGATATGAAATAAGCTATAAAGTACCCATAAAACAGAGCAGAATAAAATAAATGCTAGGTTGAGGTAGAAACAGTGTGCCGCTGTGAGATAGGAAAAAGAAAAACTTTGTTTTTATTTGAATTTTAGTGACAGATATTGCAAAAATTGATACAGAAAATGGCAAAAAAGTGACTGGATTTTTCCCATGGTGCCACATTCTCATTTCACACAATTTTGGAGTTTAACTAACATGCATGTCATATAATATGCTAAGTTTGGGCTAAAAGATGGCACTGCAAAAAACAAAGGAAAAGGTATTTTTGTCCCAATACATTAGCTAATGTGCTAATAAGGGAGTCATGTAGGTTAGCTGGCATATTGGTCCATAAATTTGCTAATGTACTTAGGAAATGTGTGCCAAAGTAATTTGGAAGTATTTTCAAGTTCCATATAATAGTGTAGTAGTAGTAGCGGTGGTAGTAGGAGTAATAAAATGGCAGCAGTAGGAATAGTGGTCCCGAGTGCTACTTCATAAGAAAATTACTGTCTTTTTTGTTCTATCAGTTGGCTATATTACTTATCTGTTTGATTAGTGTTTTTATAACGAGTGTCAATGTATGCTTTTTTGCAATATATTTTATTGAGATGTAATTTACATACAACAAAATGCACAGATACTAGGTATACTGTTCAATGAGTTTTGATAAATGCATAAACTGCAACTTACATCTGTATAAAAAATAGCATACTTCCACAATCCCAGAAAGGTCCCAAACTATCCTGTTTTTATTTTTATGATCAGACAGTTTTTATTTTTATGATTACCAATTAGTTTTTTCTGTTATAGAGCTTCTTATATAAATACAGTATGAATATGTATTTTGTGTCTGGCTTCATTTACTCAACATAATGCTTTTGAGGTTCAGCAATGTAGTTAGGATACTAGAAATTTGTTTCTTTTTATTTTTGAGTTGGATTCAGTGATTTGGTGATAACTGTTTAACAACTGGCTTTCAAGCAAACAAACAAAAACTGAGTGTTAGTGTTTGTCTATTCCCATGATGTAAATACTCTGAGGGTAGCCAATTTCATGCTACTAACATGTCCTCCATCATTTTGAAAAATTACTGAGAACTGAACAGCTACTTCTTGTGACCCAGCATGAGCTGGCTCCAACACACTACAGGTCATCTCCCATTGTATGAGTATAGTACAACTTGTTTTCAGTAATACAACTTTTATATTATTATGACTAAAGCTCTTACAAATATTCTTTTGCAAGTTTTTGGGTAAAAATACATTTCCATTACTCCTAGATAAATACTTAGAAGTAGAATTGGTTAGTCATAGGGTACGTATAAGTTTAACTTTATAAGAAAAAATTGCCAAACACTTCAAAGATATTGCAACATTTTGTACTTTCAACAAAGTCTAGCAGTTCCAGTTGCTCCATATATTTGATATTATCACTCTTTTTAATTTTAGCAATTTTTATTCAAATCATGTCTCACTGTGTTCTTTTTTTCCTTTTACGACTAATAGTGATGAGGAGTATTTCATGTGCTTATTGGCCAGCTGTTTATGTTTCTTTGTGAAGTGTCTGTTTAAGTCTTTTGACCATCTTTAAGGTCAATTACTGAATTGTAAGAGTTCATTATTACATCTTAACATAAAGTTATTTGTCATAATATATAGTATACATTATATATCTATATATCTATAATTTATCATCTATCAATTATCTATCTATCTATCTAATATTTTCTCCCAGGTTGTGACTTGCTTATTTTCCTTTTTGGTGACTTTCACTAAATTAATGGACTTTTTTTAGAGCAGATTTGGTTTCACAGATATGTAGAAAGTACAGAGAATTCCTTTATACACATTGAAAAAGGGAAGAGAATGCTCAATCTATTTTTTTCCTTTTAAAAAACTGGTGAAAGAGTATCTCAGCTTTTGTTTACCTGAACAAGCCTACAGTTTATTTTCATTTTGTAGAAATATTGTTTTAAATACAGAATTTTTGTTTTTATAGTTTTAGTATTTTTTTTCAGCATTTGAATGATGTTATTCCATTATCTTATGGCTTTCATTTTTTCTGATGAGAAGACAGAATATTTTATATTATTTCCCCCTTGGTCCTCATGTATAATATTTTTTTTTCTTGATTGTTTTAGGATTTTTGTTCTTAGTTTTAGATTTTAGAGATTTCCCTGTGATACACAGGTGTAGTTTTCTTTATATTTCTTCTGTGAGCTTCTCAGATTTGTGGTTTGATTATTTTTTCTACTTTGGTAAAATTTCAGCCATTATTTCTTCAGTTTTTTAAAATGAGTTCATTTCTTTTTCCATTCTAGTATTCTAGCTATAAACAAGTTAGGCCCCTTGACAATGCCCTACATTTTTGAAGCCCTGTTCATTCTTTTTATTTCAGTACTTTTCTCTCTTGATTGATTGTATATGCTTTCTATTGCTCTGTCTTCAAGTCTATTGATCTTTCATTTTTAGAGTTTTTAGTTTGTTATCAAGCCCATTTATTAAATTTGACATGTTAATTATTGTATTTTTCAGTTCTAGGATATTCATATGGCTTTTTAAATTTGTTTGTTTTCATTTCCTGGCTGAAATTATCTTTCTGTTCACTCATTGTGATCATGATTTTTGTTAAATCCTGAGCACACATGTATTGTATTAGCTGTGTGTGTGTGTGTGTGTGTGTGTGTGTGTGTGTGTGTGTGTATGTTTGTTTCTATTTTGGGGACCTTGCTGACCCTAGAAGAAATACCTCTTTGGGGACTAGTCAGTTCCTTCAGATAGTAAACAGCTTGTCTTTGAGCCTAACTTTCATATGCAAACCAATCCAGAGCCCACGCCCCCAACCACCTCCTCTACTGGGCTCTCATACTCTGGGAAACTGTCCACCTGCCGTAATTACCCCTGGGCCAAGTACCAGGCAACTAGGGACAGTCCCTATGCCCTAGAGCTCACTAAAATTATTCAAATTAGCCAGTCCTAAGCCTGCTTACTCTGCCTCAACTGTATGAATATAGTACCGTTTATTTTTAACTGTATGAATATAGTATAACTTGTTTTCAATAATACAACTTTTGTATTATTATGACTAAAGCAACTACAAATATTCTTATGCAAGTTTTTGGGTAAAAATACATTCCCATTACTCCTAGATAAATACCAAGAGTTAGAATTGCTTAGTCATAGGGTATGTGTATGTTTAATTTTATAAGAAAAAATTGCCAAACATGTTTTTCAAAGATATTACAACATTTTGCACTTTCAACAAAGTCTAGCAGTTCTAGTTGCTCCATATATTTGATAATATTTGGTATTGTCACTCTTTTTAAATTTTAGCCATTTTGATGAAAGTCATGTCTCATTGTGAAACATTTGAACACAGACACTGAAAATACAGGCTGTGCTTTCCCCTTGATCCCTCTGCCTCCTGACTGATCATGGTGATTCCCCAGTTGGCTCCCCCAGGGTATGGTATACCCCTTCTCTTGGAATATGTGAGTATAACAAATGATCTTTTCAATGTCAGTCATCTCCTGATCTGTTGGCATTGTCATATCTATCTACTAATAAAACATTTTAAAGCACCCACAAACACATATGCACACTTATACATATACCCACATATAAGCATACATATATGTCAACATATTAACATTTGCTAACATTAACATCTCTGGCCTTTTTCCAATTATGGGTCACATTTTCATGCTTCTTTTTATATTTGATATTGATTTCATTGAGTGCTGGAAATTGTTGATGTTTTACTATAATTCTGAACTTTATTTTCATTAGAAAGTGTTAATTTTGTCAGACAATTACTTCATTGTTACATCAGCTTGATCTCATCAATACTTGGTTTTAAGCTTTGTTAGGTTGAATCCAGTAGAGCCCTCACTCTAGGGCATAGTTTTTTCCCTAAGGCGTGTCATTTCTAGTGTTTTAGCTGAATAACCATTGTCTTAATAAGGCCACCTCATCCTACCTGGAGGGAGTTCTAACATTTTCCTGCACCATATAAATTCTAAAATCTCTATTCTTCTCACAGCTTCCAGAAGGTCTGGTAGAATCTCACCTATTGCATCCACAGCTTAGTATTTAGCCAAAGATGGAAGGGGAACCCTATTCATATCCTTGAGGTATCATCTCTAGACAGCTTTTTATCCTGCTGTTATCCTGCTCCATATTTCCAACTCCCTCAGTAGCCTTGATATTGGTGTTGACTTTCTCTGCACAGTGGGACTACTGCTACCTGTTTGACTCTAGTCTCGTACCAATGTTTGGATGTGAACACAGAAAGTTCTGTGTTCACTAACATTCTGAATATACTTTCTCTTAAGGATTATAGACCCGTGTCTCTGTTTTCCAATGCACAGACAGAATTGCTTCTTATATTTTGTCCAATATTTATACATATTTATAGCAGGAGATCAAGTCTGATACTCCTTTGTCAAAACTAAAACCAGAGTGCCAATATATGCTTTTTTGGGAAATTTTTTTTATGGTTGTTTTCTGAGAGAGGTAAAATGTAAAAATTTCTTACCTTTTTCCTATTACTCATTCTGGTATTGCTTTAGGATTGTTTTTCAATATTATGCCAACTTCAAGTGACATCTGTGAATTTTGTTCTCTTTCTTATTTCAAGTCTTCCATACATGCTATAATTCTTCCACAAATTACTCTCTTACACAATGAATTTCTCTGTGAACTTGTCTTGTCTCATGCATTCAGGTTTTTGAGACCTCACTCTATTATGATGAGCACATTAGGGACTATGTGGAGAACTCATTATGATTTTAGTGCTTTCAAAGAAGAACTATAATGATAAAAACTTGAAGGGAAAAGTACCTTAATAAAGTATATTTTACAATTTCTAATTTTATGAGCTATAATAGGATTTATTGTAAAAGTTTCACAGAATATGATTAACTTTAGTCTGCACAGGCTCAATAATTATTTTGAGATAGATTTAGTTGATTTCTTAACAATAATTGGTTCAGCATAGGATCTGTTTGATTTAATTGCTAATAGAGCCTAAAACAATTTGACCATATTTCAGAATAAGGAGATAAAGTTGATTATATGTTGATATGATTGCAATTCATAGATCAGTAAATTGAGAAATAACTCCTCCAGTGCTTCAGGCCATTCCAATAGTTAATTTGGGTCACTGTATAGTAAGTTCTATTGAAAGATGCTTGCTCAATAAACACTGATTGAACCTACACCCTACAAAGAGATTGAACTCAGAGCATGAGAAAACATAGGGAAATCATGGTTACATTTAACATCTTTGTATTTGTCTGCCAGGGCTGTTGTAACAAAATATTACAGGCTAGGTGGCTTAAACAAAAAAATTTATTTCCTACATTTCTGGAATTTTGAAAGTCCAAGATTAAGTTGGTGACGGATTTGGTTTCACCTGATGCCTCTCCTTGGCTAGCAGCCTTCATGCTGTGTCCTCACATAGTCTTTCCTCTGCACCCAGGCATCCCGATGTCTCTTTCTGTTCTAATGACATGAGTTATATTGAATTAGGGCTCCACTCTCATGAGTTTAGTTAGCCTTAATTACCTCCTTAAAGATTTTTCTCCATATACAGTCACATTGGGGGTTAGGGCTTCAACAACATATGAATTTTGGAAGGGGACGCACTTCAGTCCATGACAATCTTCATGTGACAGTATATTCATATGTAAGAATGCATATCAAATAACAAGAAAAATACTAAGCTATGAAGTTTTTGCTCTTAGGTTTTGCAAACAGGATTAAAATTTTTTTTTTCTAAAGAGGACGTAAAAATCCCATAACTGGGCGGTAACTATTTGAAGATAAAATTAGATAAAATAGAAAATATGCAAATACAATTGGAAATGTATAAACTTGATAGAAACATAAGGTTTCTATCATTATATGTGTTAAGATTCAGGCTTCCTAGCTTCTC